>NC_135715.1:97763321-98380669 GCF_964656455.1 Halichoerus grypus
AAATTAGCAGAACACATAGGCAAGGTGAGTAATTAAATGTCACAAGAGACCACTGGTGAGTCTTTTACATGGGTGCCGATTAGAATATTTTGGATATCTATTCTGTGATCCACTGTAGGTCCACATACCTCAATGTATGCGATAATGCATTCCAGAAAATTTTGCTATATATATAAAGTAAAACATTGATTTCACTAAGAATGATCTGGTGTTATGGCCCGAATGTTTGTGCCCACCCCCAACACTCACATTCATATGTTGAAACCCTAACATCCAACATGGCTATGTTTAGAGATGGGACCTCTAAGGAAGTAATTAGAGTTAAATGAGATCATAAGTTGGGGTCGTGATGCTACAGGATTGATGTCCTTGAAAAAAGAGACACCAGAGAGCTGCCTCCCTCTCTCCCCATGCACCTTCATTGAGGAAAAGCCATGTGAGGGACAGCGAGAGAAGGTGGCCTTCTGCAAGCTAGGAAGAGAGCTCTAGAAACCAACCATGCTGGTGTCCTGATCTTGCACTTCCAGGTTCCAGAACAGTGGGAAAATAAATTTCTGCTTTTCTAGTTACCCAGTCTGTGGTGTTTTCTTATGGCAAAATGGTGTTTTGATACTAATACATCTGGTGAAGACATAGATGTAGTTAAGGTATTTTGTAAAGTTGACAGAGCTGGGGTGGGGTGGGGTGGGGTGGGGGGGGGAGTGGATGAAATACAGAAATTATCCTAAGATAATTAAACACACATTCCAGGGTCTTTCTTTATATAATACAAATAGGACAAAGTGAAATACTTTTCTTCAAAATTAAAAGGAGAGTCTGAATTAGATTAAATACTGATGGATCTGAGTTGAAATTTATTATGGATTTTATCTACATTAGTTTCATCTTTCATTATCTTTATAAATAGCATCTTGGATGTAGTGCAAATTGATTAAATGTATTATAAAAGAGAAATAAGGTAGGGTTTGCACTAAATGGTATTCACAAGCATTATGGAGTTGAAATATTTTGAACAGTGTGAAATGTGTGCCAGAATGGACTGAGAGCAATCACACAATGTAGGAAATGGAGGGAAAAACAAGTGCAGAAATAATTCAGTATATGATAAAGGTAGTACACAAATTAGAATAAGTAAAACTATTTTTTAAAGATTTTATTTTATTTATGAGAGAGAGAGAGAGCGAGAGCACAAGAGGGGTTAGGGTCAGAGGGAGAAGCAGACTCCCTGCTGAGCAGGAAGCCCGATGTGGGACTCGATCCCGGGACTCCAGGATCATGACCTGAGCCGAAGGCAGTTGTTTAACCAACTGAGCCACCCAGGCGTCCATAGAATAAGTAAAACTATTTTTAAATTGGTACTGAGAGAAATGCATAATTATTTCCTAAAATGAACAAAAGGATGAGTGGATCATTTACTGCAACACATTCTAGAAGGATTAAAAGTACACACTACACATATCTATTTATATATATACACCGACAGGCATGGATATTTATATCTTATATATGAAGCTACAAGAGAATTAAAAAGTAAATGAATAGTTATCTGAACTTGGATTAGGAAAGACATGCATAATATCAAAACCAAGAGTCCCAAATGAAATGATTGATAGCTTTGACTAAATAAAGGGTTCACTTTTTTAATCATAAAAGATTTTTTTAAAAAGCATGATGAGAGAAAAAAGGGGATGATAAACTTATCCAACATAAAGATCTCATACAAATTAATGAGTTAGAAAAATTACTCCCCCTTCCAAAAAAAGTATGTGTGGGGAGGTGCAAAGGCAGTTCTCAAAAGCAGTAACTAGAGAAATACCTAGGGGAAAAATATTCAAAAGTCACTGCTCTTAATCATGCAAATTGAACAACTAGGCACAAATTTTGCCTAAAAAATCAGCACTTAAATATGTTTATCAATAATCGTGTTAATGGATACAGGTAATTCCATGCATTTTTGGTAAGCTGCCATCATTTTTCTGAAGAGAAATTCAGAATTGTATGATCACCTTTTAACTCAGAAAGCTACTTCTAGTTACTTGAGAAATAATCATGTTTTATTATATGATAGTGAAGAGATTATATTATACAGAAGAAGAAAGCTCTATCATAAGACTGAAAGGTGACCAGTGGTGTGTACAAAATTTTATGTATAAAATATTTACAGTGTCCTTATAAATAATGGGAAAATATATTGAAACAAAAGATTTCTGCTAAGCAATTTCTTATACCCATTAATGGTGAGCGTTTTCTATAATTATATTTTAGGAAAATATGATATGTAAAATATATACAAATATATACATATACAGAAAATATAATGTATATATATTTTACATATATATACATTATATTAACAGAAAAACATATTAAAGTAGTATGTAAATATAAAACTAATTTTGTTACCAACAAAGCCAACAGAGCAAGATATCTCTAGCTCTCCTCTATCTGTAAATTATGAGAGAAACCTGGCTAGGATGAGATAGACCACAGCATTGAATGTTGGCATGATGTATGGCTTTATTTACTTTTCTATACTGCTTAGTATTTTACAATTTTTCCAATGGATATTTATTACTTATATTAACAGAATTGACTTGGAATTACTATTCTTTTAATCTAAAGGCCCTCTCCCCACATCCCCTGGGGAAGAAACACATGACACAATTTTGTGCCAAATTCCTATTTTTACTGACTGCATTCTCAACCCTGGCTGCCCATTAGGAACGCTCAGGGAGTTTTTCGAAAATACTTATGCCAGGGGAACTTTACTCCCAGAGATTCTGAGTTAATTATTCTGGGATATTGATGTTTTTTATAAGCCCCTTAGATATTTCTAATATGCAGCCCAGAGATTCCCAAACTTGCTTCTTCATAAGATTCACTGGAGCTCTTATTTAAAATATGGATTCCCAGACCACATTATTTGGAAATCTTCAGATAGCTGACCTACAGTTGGGACTTAGAAACACACACACACACACACACACACACACACACACACACATTTAAACAACTCAGGTGATTACCTCCTATCAGCAAAGTTTGTTTGGGAATGGCTAAATTTGTCTATTCCTTCAAGCCAAGCACCAGACTGCAATCATAGTGCCTATGAAGAATTATCAACTTTAAATGAGACTACTGTGAAAAGACAATTCTATGAAGTGATAGCAAGTCTTCTCTATAATTCTGATGAATTGAAATTGCAGGGTGAGGGTACCACTAACACATAATATGGCTCAATACAAATTCAATAGTGCATATATTTAAATGCCTCATGGACATGTTAAGTGCTAAAGAAATTGAGAGAGAATGTGTGTGTGGACTCTGGGCTGCAGTGAAGTAAGAGGTTTCAGTAAAATGGTGGTTGATATGGACCTTTACAGATGAATGAGGGTGAGTCAGGCTTAAAAGCAATGAGCGGATCTTTCTTTTCAACTGGAGGAGCAAAAAGCAAGCAAAGCAGCATACTGATTAGGATAGTAGGAAGAGATAAGAGTAAAACAATGGATTGTAAACCAGAGTACAGGGACTACAATGAGAAGCAGAGGAGTGGGATGATGAGGGGATAAGTGACATGATTAGAAGACTGTAGTTTAAAAAAAGTATATCCCTGTAACTTAAGTACCCGTGGTAGATTTACCTCACTCTGAATCTCCAAAATCTGTACCAGTAATTGGCACTCGTTAAAGGCTCCAAAAATGTCTTCACATGAATGAACATGATTATAATGATAATGTGATAATTTATCAGTTGTTTAGGACTAATGGAAAAATACATTAAAATATTATTTTGTAAGAGCTTAGAGAAAATATGTTTGCGATATGAAAATAACTGCCGGCTACTCTCCCCTATTCTAGCCACACTATCGCACTAATGTTCCCCAGAGCGCCTCCCACTAGAGGGCGCTAGCGTCGGCTACAGGAGGGCCTCCATGATCATCTCCTCCGTGTCCTCTTCTATAACTTGATCCAGCTCCAGCTTGTGGGGCCTGGAGAACAGGTTGCCCTTTGTAGTGTCAACATAACGAATACGTTTTTTAAAGCAAGGTGCTTCTGTAAATGAATAAGAAAACAGCTAAGTTAATGTGTCTGTAGTGGACTCCAGGAAGACCCAGGACAGCGTGAGAGGTTTCAGTGCCATGGTATCCTCGCGTTGTGATGGTGTAGTTTGGAAAAATAATAGCAGCAGTAGGCAGAAGTTCTCAGTTTCTTGCTTGAGAATAAAAGTAGCTTGTTCAAAGTAGAAGGGAAGGGAAAGCAGTTCGACTGTATATTTTCTTCTAGTGCTGAGGTTCTCAAAGTGTGCCCCGGGGCAAACAGAATCAGCTTAACCTGAGAATTCTTTTTTTTTTTTTTTTTTAAGATTTTATTTATTTATTTATTTGAGAGAGAGAATGAGAGAGAGAGAAAGAGCACATGAGAGGGGGGAGGGTCAGAGGGAGAAGCAGACTCCCTGCCGAGCAGGGAGTCCGATGCGGGACTCGATCCCGGGACTCCAGGATCATGACCTGAGCCGAAGGCAGTCGCTTAACCAACTGAGCCACCCAGGCGCCCAACCTGAGAATTCTTAAAAATGGAAAGTCTCAGCTCTCTGTCTTGATCTACTGAATGACACAATCTGGGTATATGACCCAGCAACCTGGGTAAACAGCCCTCCAGGAAATTCTGATGCAGAATCAAGTTTGAAAACCCCTATTCCAGGTATTTGATATTCTTCTGGCTACTTTCTATCTTGTAGCCTTCACCCTTTGGTACGTTTTGTCATTGCTGTTAGTGGTTTTCTGGCTTCATGCTTCTTTACCTTCCATTTTTGCAAACTTAGTCAATTCTTTAGAATGTTTGGTTGGATCATGTGCTTTTTCGGCAGTGAATGTCAAGCCCTGTTGGACGTTCTTGTGTCTGTCTGATTATTCTGAACCTGCATTCAGCTCCTAATGCAGTTTAGAATCTCAACATTGGCTTGGTCAGGTGGACTCTGTCCCATCTGTGGAACTGCAGATGACTCATGGAGCGGCTGAAACGTTGTCCAGGGTGGGGAAGGATGGTCCAGAATGTGCCATACAAATGCCAGCGGGTTCTGCCTGATTACAAGAGAGGTACTAGGTCTTGAAGAAAATGATGAGGGTAAGTGGTAATAAAATAAAGGAAATTTTTATCTTTTCATGCTTGTGGGCCCTGCTCCTCAGCTCCCAGGGAAGCTATACTTCAACATTTACCAAGGTCAATCAAAATGACTCAGCAAAACCTCAAAACACAGGCTCTATTTCTGCCCCAAGCACACATTGTACATCTGCGTCATTAAAAAATAAATAACCAAAAAGGAGCATTCCAAATGTAAAGATAAGAAGAACAACCTCACTGGTTCCCATCAGATTAAAATCACACAGCCTTGCACATACTAAAAGCAGAAGATAAAGTCAACTACTTTATGAAATGCCTTTTGCCCTGGTTTGTAACTCTTTATATATAAAAACAAACAAACATATATAACCCTGTACCAAATATTCCTTTCCCAGAGCACTTCGCTTTGTGAAGATTGTGTGCCCAGGGCAACTGTCCTAACTTGGACTCCAATACAACTCTTCCTTTTTCTTTAAATTAAAAAAAAAAAGTCTTGTTTATTTTGCATCAACAGTAGCCAAAATGCCATTGCATGAATAATAATATTAATTAAATAATGCTGTAATGTTTTTTTTTTCTAACTATAATATATGCTCCATAAGAGCAAGACCATTCTATCTTATCCCACCAACACGCCTAAAAAAGTGCCTTGTTCATAACAGGTAATCAATAAATGTGTGCTGGATAAGTGAATATGAGAATGAATAAATGCAAATATGTCTATTACACAGAACTCCAAGGCATAGGTATGTTGACATCATTATGGTTGCTCACAAATATTCTGCTCTATCTCTCTGGGAAGGATACACTTCTTTGCCCACTTGAAGGTGGGTGTGGCCATGTGACTGGCTGGGTCCAGTCAGGTGAGTGGCAGTTTTAAAAACCTATAGTATGAGTTAGACATGAATTTTTGTTATTTTAGCCACCAAGATTTGTTATGTTAACTATATTTTCTTTTCTCTTTTTGCGGTAAAACATACATAAAGTACAATTACCTTAAGTGTACATGTCTCTATACATGTCTATAAATTTATACATATGAATACACCCATATAACCATGATGAGATCAAGATGTAGAACATTTCCAGCACCTTGGAAGGTACCTTCATGTTCCTTCCCCATTAATACAACCACCACCCACGCCCCATGAACCACCATTTTGATTTCTACCACCATAGATCAGATTTACCTGACTTAGGGACATTATATAAATAAAAATACATAAAACATTTTCATTTCTATCTTTTCTTTTTTCACTCAGAATTTCTGTGAGATTCGTCCATATTGTTTAACATAAAAGCAATTTGTTCTTTTTATTACCATGTAGTGCCCTATGGTATAAATACTACACTTTACCCATTTTCCTGTTGATGGGTATTTGAGTTGTTTCAGCTTTGAGCTATTATATATAAAGCAACTATGAAAATTCTATACATGTATTTTGGGGAAAATGCATTCATTTTTCTTGGTATAAACTTAGTAATGGAATTGCTTTGTTGTGGTTGTTGCTGTTTGTTTTTTTGTTTTGTTTTTGCTTTCTTAAACTTAGTAATGGAATTGGTTTTTTTAAGATTTTATTTATTTATTTGAAAGAGAAAGAGAGTGAGAGAGTGAGAGAGAGAGATCACAAGCAGGGGGGATGGGTAGAGGGAGAAGCAGACTCCCCACTGAGCAAGAAGCCTGATGCGGGACTTGATCCCGGGACCCTGGGATCATGACCTGAGCCAAAGGCAGATGCTTAACCGACTGAGCCACCTATATGCCCAGTAATGGAATTGTTGATCCACAGGACCCACATATGCTTGGCCTTTGGATATTCTGAAAATGTGTGCGGTGGTTCTCAAATTTTAATCAGTATCACCTGAAGGGCTTGTGGAAACACAAATTGTGGGGCCCCATCCCCAGAGTTTCTGATTTAGTAGGTTTGGCTGGCAAGGTTTGGCATTTCTAAAATTTCTAGGTCATGTTGGAGCTGCTGGTCCAGGGAGCATTCTTAGAGAAACACAAATGTGGTTTTAGTGAAGTTTGCCATTGAGATTTTAGAGTTAAATGTACTGTAGCTTAAATTAGACTATCCTGATTCTAAGTTTGGCAGATTTAACAAATAACAATACAAGATGATCAGTTAAATTGAAATTTCAGACAACAAATGGATTTTATGTCCCCATGCAATATTTCGGACATACTTATGCTAAAAAATTCTTTGTTGCTTATCTGAAATTCAAATTTAAATGGGATTTCAGTATTTTATATAGGAATAACCAATACAATGTTACTTCTTTTTTTCAGAGGACCTTGACATGCGGCTTGGTTGAGTTATTATCCAAGGACATGCAGTTACTTAAAGGCAGCAGTAGATTTCTACCCTCAACGTACTCCAACCATGTTGCCTTTCCTACTACCCAGTTGCCCATTCCCAAGTGAGAGACAAACTCTGTTTCCAGGTCTGCTAATCCAGCATCAGTTGGATTCGTGGATTCACACTTTATCCTGGGATGCTACTTAGAAATTTGTCTTCTTCAGGCTGAAGAAGAAAATAATTTCATGTCTTGGCGTCATTTTAAACTCCCACCGATCTTTGCATCTACACTCTGCTGCCTTTCAGACCTGACCTTAGTGATCAAGGGCTCACCTGTCTCCTCCAGAGGCATCATTCTACATTAAGTCACCTGCCAGGTTGTCCATGCGGGAGAGACATGGTTTACCTTTCTCTCCCAGAGGAGGAAAGTACCCACTACTTCTACAAATGGCTCTTTTGTAGTTAGACAGGGGAATAGGCAGTTAGCATTTTCCTGATGCTTGTCCCCAGTTCTGAAATCCAAGGCCTGGCCAGGTAAATGAGCTCAGTCCTGGGGGAGACTTCTTGCTCCAGGGAAGGGCTTTCATGGTCTGCTCAGGCTTAAGTGGCCACAGTCATCCAGCCATGTGGTTTTAAGGATCCTAAGATAGGTGCCTCAACCCCCAAATATTCTCCCTTCCTAACAGGTGAAGCTCTATTATTAGCAATTCATTCTTTGATTTTAAGAATAGTTTTCAGTGGTGAAAAGGGCAAAGTATCGGAGGATATGTCACCATCAATAATACCAGGTAAAGGAGTTTCCTCAGACTCCCTCTTCTTAACAGGAGGGTTCTTGGGCTGCAAAAGGGCACTGGGGAGGAGGGGGGGGGAGAGAAAGGAAGGGACAAGTTCAAGCATCACATCTGAGAAATTGTTCCTGAGCTGTCTCCAGAGGCTGAATTGGACATTTCTCCAACCTGTGCGTAACTCTACTGCACCACTTTAATTACTATGTTGCAATTGTCTATTTAATTGGGAGTCTCTTCATCAAACTATGTGCTTTGTGAGTAGAAACTTGTTAATCTCTGTCGCTCAGGACATCAACAGTATGTTTAGAATATGCTAGATATTAGGAAGATAGTTTGTTAGATCTCATTTTTCAAGCGGACCAGAGATATGATCTGAAGTTGCCTTTGCAAGCTTGTCTGTTAAATCTGAACCCTTGAATGCTGGATGCTATTAGAAGGATTGTCCTCCAAGCTATCTTGTAGCTTTTTGATCCACTTAGGTAATCAAACCCCATACAGGAACTGCAAGATGAGCAATTCCCAAGCAGCTGTTGAAAAGAAAACAGATCTGACCTTTAAATCTGAGCACATGCAAAAAAGATCATCTCGATAAACAGAGCCTGATTGAAAAGTGAAACTTTCTCCCCTTCGAAGGAGTGAATGACCTTGTTCTCTTCTGCCCTTTGTAGCTCAAAGTGCGGTTCCAGAACAGCAGCCTCACCACCACGTGAGCTTGTTAAAGATAAAGAATTTCAAGCCCCCACCCCATACCTGCTGAACCAGAACCAGCATTTTTAATAGGTGATGTATATGCATTAAAGTGTGAGAAGAAGAGCTCTTCAGAATCTAATGATTACAATTAATTTTGCGCCCATTGCTTTGTTTTTTGGCTGTGTTCTGTCTGGTTTCCCTGAGGGATTGGAATGCATTTGGTCAATTGAGAACCCCATCCCAAGGGTAATAATGGAGAACATCCATCCTTCACAGCTGGTGTGTCCTCCACCAGACCAGCCTTATTTCCTTTTCCCAAATATACTATGCTCTTGGATGTCACTGGGTTTTATCTTAAAATAGGTATTTTTTGTTTGATGAGACTCTTACCTTTTATCTTCTACATTTTTTTCTCTCTTCTTGTTTGCATTTACTTCTTTTGTTCTTTCCTTCTTTTTTAAGCAAAATTCATCATTGCAAAATGCCTGTACATCTCATCTGAACAGTGGGAAAGGGATTTCTGGTAAGTCCAGCCTTTTAAAGACTTGGGGCTTGTTTTAAAGAAAACACACAGCAGTTCCAGCTAAAGGTCTGAGGAAGTCTGTAGGATTTGCACTGTAAGTGAGGGGGGCCACACAAAGCAAATGAATTAGGATGGCACTGGTTGATATTGATTTTCAACAAGGCTAATTAAAATTCAAATAGTGTCCTCAGATATAACACTAAAAGCTCAGTGATAATAACAAAATAGGTCATTTGGACTGGATCCATATTTTTAGAAATTGTGCTACAAACTAAACCACCAAGAAAATAAAAAACAACTCAAAGAATGGGAGAATGTGTTTGCAGATCATGTATCTGATGAGTGACTTGTATCTAGAGTATACAAGGAACTCTTACAACTTAAAAAAGATAACCTAATTTTAAAAATGAGTCAAGGACTTGACATTTATTTCTCCAAAGAAGGTGTACAGTAAAGCCAATGAGTCCAGGAAAAGATACCGAGTATCACTGGTTATTGGAGACATGCAAATCAACACCAGATTCACTAGGATACACTAATCAAAAAAGCAGATAATAAAAGTGTTTGTGAGGACATGGAGAAAACGGAACCCTCATACATTGCTGGTGGGATTGTAGAATGATGCAGCCACTTTGGAAAACACTTAGCAGTCTCTCAGTGTTAAACAGAGAGTTACCATATGCCCAACAATTATGCTCCTAAGTATATACCTAAGAGAAATGAAAACACATGTCTATATAAAACTTGGACATAAATGCTCAGAGCAACTTAGTCATAACAGCCAAAAAAGTGGAAACAGCCCAAATGCCCATCAACTGATGGATGGATGAACAAAATGTGGTATATATCCGTACAATGAGATGCTTTTCAGCAATTTTTAAAAATTGAAGTCCTGATTCATGGTATGACATGTATAAACCTTATTCTAAATGAGAGAAGCCAATCACACACACACACACACACACACAACTATATACTGCATGATTTATACAGAATATCCATTTATACAAAGTATCCAGAGGAGGCAGCTGTGTAGAAACAAAAAGAGGTTAGTGGTTACCTAGGGGGAGAGGAGAAGTGATTGTATTGGATATAGGGTTTCTTTTAGGGTGCTGAAATCTATAAAATTAGTTGTAATAATCACACAATTCTGTGAATACACTAAAAATCACAAAGTCTTACACTGAAACTTATAAGGGTTAACTTTATGCTATGTAAATTATACCCTGATAAAGCTGTTATTTAAAAATCAAATAGTAAATTAAATAACATGTAATGTATACATTGTTCAGTTATTGTGTTTTGTACTTTTGAAAATGGATAAAAACATCATGATAAAGGAATGCAACCTCAAAAAGGACTGAAGTATGTGGCTTAGATAATAATCAATACAAATTTAAATAGGAAAAGACCACCACTGCATCCTATATATCTTTCCCTTGGCTCATTTATCCATTCATTCATATGTGCATTCAATGCATTCATTAAATATGTATTAAATGTGAGGCATTGTGGTAGGCATCTGGGATATAGCTTTGATAGATATACATTATCCCTGCAGTAATGTGACCTACAGTCCAGAGGTAAAGTCAAACTAATAACAAATATTCAACAAAGCCTGATAAATAAAATAGATAATAGAACAAAGATAGTCCATTCATTTTGCTCATATAATGCCTAAAATAATTTTGATAAACTATGTCTTCCTTACACATTTTTAAGTTGATACTTAAATATTTTCTTATGACTGGTGCCTGAGTGGCTCAGTCAGTTAAATGTCCGAATCTTGATTTTGGCTCAGGTCATCATCTCAGGGTCATGAACTCAAGCTCCCACATCAGGCTCCACACTGGGCAGGAGCCTACTTAAGATTCTCTGTCTCTCCCTTTCTCCCTCTGCCCCACCCCCCTGACCACTTACACATGTGCTCACTCTCTAAATAAATAAATAAACGAATGACTAAAAAATTAAATATTTTCATTATGAGTTTAGATTAATATATCTTTTTATAGTAGCTAGAAACTACTATAAGATAAAATATGAATGATTATAGGATACGTTTCATTATTTGATTTGATAAAATTGATTTTAACTATGGGGTGCCTGGGTGGCTCAGTTGGTTAAGCGACTGCCTTCGGCTCAGGTCATGATCCTGGAGTCCCGGGATCAGGTCCCGCATCGGGCTCCCTGCTCAGCAGGGAGTCTGCTTCTCCCTCTGACCCTCCCCCCTCTCATGCTCTCTGTATCTCATTCTCTCTCTCAAATAAATAAATAAAATCTTTAAAAAAAAAAAAAATTGATTTTAACTATGTATTAAATTAAACAGAAAATATCTGAAAGACATTATGTAAAAGTTTTACCCAGGTATTTTATACAATGTACTTCGAAAAATGTGGCATTTCCTCAATGCATTCCAACTATATTTCAAAGAATCAGCTTCACTAACCTATAGCTTTAGCTCTATGAATCACATGGATCCCCAAATAGGTCAAAATGTTATTCTAATAGCAAGCTCATCCTTCCCTCATGGAAATATATAACAAGGCAGGAAAAGACAAGAAGTTCTATGAATTCATGTTGTCTAACTTAAATATTAAAATATATTTTCCTTTTTTTTATATAAAATGTATTTTCCTTAAGCCAATAATTCAACTTCTCCTTTGTTTGATGCCCTGATGGATTTTACAACCCAGGGATGATTTTATAACAGCACAGTAAGATTTAGTATGGGTGAAGAGTTTTATTTGTTTGTTTATTTTGGTAAATTGAGAGAAAGAATATTATGAGTATTGCTTCATTCTCAAGTTGATCAATTCTAGCAAAGATCTGAAGCTTGAGGATATGGAAATGAGTTCCCTTAAAACTCTTGGTGCAAACACACCAATGGAAAGTCTTTCTGTGTCACCATGGGTTCATGTATCACCACAGAGTGAAGATCACTGTTCTAGAGTAGACTGGAGAGCTTCCTAGCATGATAGAGTTACCAAAATTAAAGTAGAGATGTGAGAAAACTAGTAAGAAGTATGGAAAGAATTATAAGATTGGTAGAGTTTGTATTTCTTACAACCATAGGTGATAGCATGAAGATGGGAAAAAGCACGGCCAAAGTAGGATGCCATCAGATATGCCAGCTTCTTAGTATTTTTAAAGACTACGTGTTAGAGGTGAGTGAGAGCATAAGCCTTTTAAATGGTCATTTTAGAACCTCTGCTCTGATTATCAGCCCCCTATTTATTGTATCTGGTCAGCATCTCCAACTGGGAGCTGATGTTTGGAAAACAACATTCTTTTCCATTCGAACGAGGCTGTACTCAGAAAGATGTGATAGATTGTTTCCAAGATAGATGCTCTTGGCCATTTCCAACCCTCTACAAGCAAGCATTTCTGCCATGGAAAGATGGAGTCTATTTCTCCAATCCCTTGAAAGTGGGCTGCTCTATGACTGCTAATACTGTGTGACTTCGTGATTAGATCAGAAGAAACACTGCAGTCTCCTCTTAGGTTTTGTGGACCATGTACTCTGAGAAAGACTAGCTGCCATGAACAAAGTCCATGCTCTGAGATCTCCATGCTGTTGGGAAGACCAGGCTAGCTGTATAAAAAGGCCAGTTAGAGAGATGCCCAGCTAGCATGCATCTGCCCATCTAAGATTCTGGTCACCAATTCCATTTCATGGGGGTTTTCCCACCACACATCTGAACAATCCTCTGACACCAATTAGAAGCCCTACAATTCAACTAAATTTTGAATTCTCTACCTGGAGATAGCATCAGATCCCACAGGTTAAGGGCTCAGTCCTGTAAGACCACCCTCCTCCCAACTTAGATGCCAATTGCAAGCTCAAGTTTTCACTGGTGCTTCTGACTAATGGGCTACAGATCAGAGGTTTTAGGGATGTCCTCCTGGGTTTGATTAACTTGCTGAACTCAGAAATATTTACTTGCTAGATAGCTGGTTTATTATAAAAACATTTAATTCAGGAAGAGCTAGATGGAAGAGACACATTGGGTGCGGTATGGAGAAAGGGTAGGGCATGCAATGTGTTCACCAACCCAGGAGATCCCCAAACCAAGTTCTTTTGGGTTTTTATGGAGGCTGCATTATGTAGGTTTGATTGAGTAAATCATTGACCATTGGTGATTGATTCAGCCTTCAGCCCCTCTTCCCTTCCAGGGAAGTCAAAGGGTGGGGCTGGAAGTTCCAACCCTCAATCACACAGTTGGTTCTCCAGGCAACCAGCCCTCATCCTTAGGTGTTTTCCAAAAGTCAAATCATTAACATAACAAATGGCATCATGATTGCTCTCCTCACTTAGGAAATGTCAAGGGTTTTAGGACTTCTGCCAGAAATAGGGACAAGGACTAAATATATATTGCTTATTACATATCACAATATCACACTACCTTAGCCTAGGCGCTGAGAGTGTGATTCAAGATGTCTTCAAATGACTCTAGCCTAAACGTGATCTGACTGCAAGTACACAAGAAATGAAGTGAGAACTACCAATTTATCCCAGTCAACTAGCAGAATTGTAACAGATTACAATAATTATTTAAAACCAGTGAATTTTCGGGGCGCCTGGGTGGCTCAGTCGTTAAGCGTCTGCCTTCGGCTCAGGTCATGATCCCAGCGTCCTGGGATCGAGCCCCACATTGGGCTCTCTGCTCCGCGGGAAGCCTGCTTCTCCTTCTCCCACTCCCCCTGCTTGTGTTCCCTCTCTCGCTGTGTCTCTCTCTGTCAAATAAATAAATAAAATCTTTAAAAAAAAAAAAAAAAAAAAAAACCAGTGAATTTTGGAGTGGTTTCTTTTAAAGCAATAGCTAACCAGAACCGGTGATTTTTGCAAGATTTGGCTATATATCTCTTTTTAAGAAGAAAGTCTAATGGGTTGGGTTTAACTTTCAGGAAGATTATGGACATAGCTGCAACTGGAGTTACCAATATGGATTCATTAATGAGAAATTCATAAAATTAATTAGAATCATAGAGTTACAGAATTGTAGAGTTGGATCATGATGCTGTTTTACCATCTAGCATCTTCAAAGTCAAAAGACTAGTTTGTAGGCTAGTTCTGTGGGATTCTGTTCATTCTTTCACATCTCTGGTCCCATTACGCTAGTAGAGTAGTCACTACAATGTGTGTCTTTAGGAAGTACACCCTGCTCATAAATAACTGAAGTCTTTGTGAGATAAAAGAGTAACTGTGTGATCCCAAATTCTTGTGATTTTTCCTAGCCATAACTATGCATGTCCAACTACATAATTTGACAACTTATTTTTATGTCTCATAGGTATCTCACACTTAAGTTGGACAAAACAGAATTTTTTTGTTCCACCCACAACCTGGTCATACTTAGTCTTTCCTCATCTCAATAAATAATGCCACTCTTCACTCAGTCACTTAAAAACTTGGAGTCATCCTTGACTCCTCCCTTTTCTTTCCCAACCTTCATTTAACTCATCAGAAAGTCTTCTTGTATCACTTCAAAAATATATTTAAAGTCCATTTATTTTTCTTTATCTTCAGTAACCTAGCATTAAGTTTTTGAATATATATACGAATTAATATTATCCTGCATGCAAACATGAGGTTTCCTGCAACATAGGCAGATTATTTATTACTTATTCATAGAAATAACTGCATTGTATTCCCTTTGTTCCAGTTCTTATAGAGCTGGATGTCATCCTATACTATAGGCTCTCTATGGTAAATAAGGAATCCTGGATATACAATGCTGGATAGTTACATAAAAGATAGAAAGCTGTCCTAACTCCTTTCCTGGGAGATGGAGAGAAATCTTTTCTTCCCTAGAACAAACAAATTCAACATGGGAAGGATCCTTGGTTCCTTGGGAGTGTAAATATGTGTCTATAAGGCAAAGATAAGACAAGCATATCCAACTTTATAATATAGGTTATGCCCATGGTCTCAGAGTCTCTCCACAGCCCCTTACAATGCAAATGCATACCTTTGAGGAGATAAATCTTTCTAGATGGTTTAGCACAATCTAATCAGTTATAATTTAATTTCCAAAGCTTGTTCTTTTACGGTCAGTTCCCAAGTTTCAGTAAAATTTGCCCAGAAAGCCCTAATGATGCAGAAAAATGGAAATATTTTCCCTGTAGCACCACACCTAGTGAAGCCATCACCATCTATCCTAAGTCCTTGCCTGGCTTGCACAGTGCCTCCCCCCACCCATTTTCCACAGAGCAGCAAGCTTGATTTATAAAAACATTAATCTCATTGTCACTCACCTGCTTAAATACTTCAGAGGTTTCCCACTGTAGTAGAATAAGTCCACCTTACTTACCATGGCCCACAAAGGCCAGAGTGACCTAGCTCTCCCTCCCCACACAGAGTCTCTGGCATTCTCAATACCTCTGCTGGGATTGCACTTGCAGGCTCTGGCATTGCTGGCTTCTTCTCTTCATTTGGGCCTCAGGTTAATGGCAGTGCTCTAGAGAGGACTTTTCTGAACATCCTAATGTAGCTGCTCACCACTCTCCTATTCTCCATCACAATACCCAGTCTATCACTTGTACAATGATGGTTCAATTGTTTTATATATTACTTGCTTATTGTTATTTTCTCCACTATGATCCAGAAGGGCAGAGATCTTCATTGTATTTTCTTATGTTTTATTCTTAGTGTTAAGCCCCATGTCTGGCATAGACTGGGTGTTCTACAAATTTCTACTGAAGAATAGAATGTATGAGTAAATAGATTAACTGGGGCTATATACAAAAAATCATTCATAAACAGATTGCATGCCCTCTTGGAGGTTATTACTTGTCACCTTGATACTAAAGACAATAATTAAAGACAATAATTAAAAAGACAAGACATATCCAAGACAATAATTTAAAAGAAAACTTCAAGTGAAATAGACAACATAAAAATATCAGAAAATTTTAATTCAAAAGTGAGGTTTTCCTATAAATGGGGGATAAAGGGAAGTCTATTGATTTCAAACTTTTCTTTGACATATTTGTGCTTAGACTCATACTAGATACTTGATTAAAGAGAATGTATTAGGTAACTTCTTTATATCAGCTTAATATTTACTGAATGAAGTATGCACACAGAAATGCACATTTCTTATCTATAGTTTGCATACTAGCCACTTTTGAATGTTAAAACACAAGAAAAAGCCATACACTTCTTCGAAGTTCAACTTCCTTTCATGGAGGGAAGGATGAAATCAAAGGAAATGATGTTATAGATTATATTAGAACAAAAAGCTCAACACAAAGCTGAATAAACTTATTAAAGTTTATGTCCTATATTCCAAATGGTATTAGATTTTTTTGAGCATGAACTATTATATTTTAAAGGATAAGCTTTTAGAGTTTATTTTTAGAAATTTCCTAGGCATTTCCAAATCAAGGAGTATCTATATCTATATATTTTTGGGATTTTTTTGGGATTTCCAAATCGAAGAGTATCTATATCTATACCTATTCTTATACTTATACCTACACCTATCTTTTCTTTTGTATCTTATCATGCCACACTGCACGGTTCTAGGCACAAGACAAGTGACTAATGCCTACAAATTGCCCAGTTAAAAAAATCAGAATGTAGTAAAAATATTAGGTTGGAAATAAGAAAATGTGTTTTAAGTTTGGATATGCCCTTGAAATACTAGGGTACCTTGAACAAATGGCTTCATAATTCAGATATACCAGATGTAAAATGAGAAGGCTAAACCAAAGTATTTCTGAGGTTTCTTCCATATTTAAAATTCTACAAATAGGTAAGAACATGCTAAAAAGCAGGGATTCTATGAACACTTTCAATTTCAAAGAAATTATCAATTTTCAAGGCAAGAAAATATGTGTCTTTGGAGCCTTAGTAATTGACAAAAGGATAAAGAACATGGAGACGCAAAGCAGATGTTCTCCGCTAAGAATAACAACAAAATATTAATTACAGAATAAAGGGTGGTTTACTCAGAGGCTTTTGGTAAATCTGAAGAGATGTCATAAGCAAAATAGAGCTTTGCACCACCCAATAGGCAACAAACGGAAATACATTGAAAGTACTTCTGCCAAGAGAAATAACATGACTCAGGCCTACACTAAACACTGAAATTCCAATAGAAAAAAAGGTTTCAGAAAAAATTGGCAAAATAAATCATCTCAGTTTTCATACAAATTGTAGTTAATATGTCTTGCTCTCTCTAAAGTAAGTCATCAATACTTTCTTAGATTATGTCCAGCCCCTGGTTATTATTTATAAATAACTATGCAACAAATTGTGCCATATTGAATCTTTAATTCTAAATATGATGAATTATTCATATATCCGACCAATAGTTAGATTATCAAATTGCACTTGCTAGTTCTGGCCATTTATGTTTCAATTTAGGTCCCTGAGAATGCTGAGAAAGACTTTTGCTTTCAATTTTTAACTAATTGCTTTTTTTATTTTAAGAAATTCAGCTTGCCATTTGTTTTTATTTTATTTTTTAATTTTTTTTAATTTTTATTATTTTTTTTTTTGCCATTTGTTTTTAAAGGATTGTCTCAATTGAGGTCTATTAGTACATCCTAGTGATTAATTGGTATTTCTCAATATAGGAATCTACTTCTTTAATTCATTCTGGAAAATGCCCATTGTCTAGCCCTATTCTCTCCGGCCTATCCATTTGGAATTTTGTTTAAATGTACATTAGATATTCTTACTCTTTCCTCTGTGTTTCTTAATGTACTGTTCAAATTTCCTTGTTTTATTTTTTTTTTCTCTGCTGAATTTTAGATATTTCAAAAATCTATCCCTCAGTTTACCATAGTAAGTATCTTTTCATTTGTGTCTGGTTTGCTATTAGGCTATCTATTAAGAGTCTAATTTTCATAATTGAATGTTTTAAAATCTAGAAGTTTTATTTAGCTTTTTCCAAATCTGGCTATTGATAGATTCTTGTTGTTCCTTCAGAGCCAGATTACCCATTAGTCACAGTAGACACAATGCCTAGGGCTCGTGGTACTTTTTAGACCTAAAAAATGCTTTACATTATTTTAAAATCAGAAGGGGGAACAAAGGACTTTCATTTTTTTTATTTTTATTTTTTTTAATTTTATTTTATTATGTTATGTTAGTCACCATACAATACATCATTAGTTTTTGATGTATTGATCCACGATTCATTGTTTTCGGTGATGGGTATTAAGGAGGGCATGTACTGCATGGAGCACTTGGTGTTATATGAAAACAAAGGACTTTTAAGCTTAAGAAAATATTTTGACATAAAATATTAATATATTTGTCTTTATATCAGTACAATCATAAAATATAAATTTATATATATGTATTTTTTTATTATGTTTTGTTAGTCACCATACATTACATCATTAGTTTTTTTTTTAAGATTTTTTTATTGTTATGTTAATCCCCATACATTACATCATTAGTTTTAGATGTAGTGTTCCGTGATTCATTGTTTGCGTATAACACCCAGTGCTCCATGCTGTACGTGCCCTCCTTAATACCCATCACTGGGCTAATCCATCCCCCTCCCCCTCCCCTCTAAAACCCTCAGTTTGTTTCCCAGAGTCCATAGTCTCTCATGGTTTCTCTCTCTCTCTGATTTCCCCCCTTCATTTTTCCCTTCCTTCTCCCAATGTCCTCCATGCTATTTCTTATGTTCAACAAATAAGTGAAGCCATATGATAATTGACTTTCTCTGCTTGACTTATTTCACTTAGCATAATCTCCTCCAGTTCCATCCATGTTAACACATGCACACACATTCAAGGAAGAAGTGTCTGCAAAGCAAAAGTAAGTGCCAACAGCCAACAAAAATTATAACATCATTCTGGCTACCTCATATAGTGTTTTAATTCTTTCAGTATACATTTATATTCAGTACTGGTTGATTCTTCTAAGTTCTAGTAGATGCAGTGCCTGCAGTCTGTGGTTCTGATTCTATAGTTTGTTGCATCTGCTGACTCTTGCTAATGGTGGCTTATTTCCTTAGGTGTTTCCTGATATGCATGTGTGGATGTGTGTAAATCTATATGTCCTTTAGAACTTTGTGTAAATTCATTTAAACCTGACTTGAAAGTTTTTCCCTACAAAAATGATTTGTGTTTGCTCCTGCCAGATACCTGAAACACTGAGAATTTAGAACAACTTTAAACACAAATTATGACCTGACAGGTTTTTTTTTACCCAAGACACAAACAAAAAAGATTATATCTCCAATCTAATGACTGCTGAATTATCATTAAGTCCTCTTAGAAAATACTTCTTTTTCTTGCTTTTCTCAGAATATAGACTGATAAAGATATGTATCTCCACACACTTTCTCCAAATGGCATGAGTCTTCCTAGGATTCTATGGCTAGTACTGATTTTTGGGGAGCCTGGATTTTTGTGGGGTCTGATCTAAGTTTTTGTCCTACTTGGTTTCTGGCTTTGTATGCCCAATTTCCAAGACATTAGTTATTCAAAGATGCCTTAAGGTCAAAGCTAGCTCTGTATTTCTGATGTTTGAAAATGAGGATTTTTCTTACTTACTTTCCAGCTCAATAATTATTTATACATCTTATCTTGAGTTTTAGATAATCTATAACATCAGGGATCTTTCAGATAGACAACCTTCTATCAGAAATGCAATAGGTACTATTAATTAACCATATATTAGTGATTAGAAAACTGAGGCCCAGAGAGATAAATCAAATTATCCAAGTTATCATAGCTGCTAGGTGGCTGAACCCAGATCCATACCTAGTCTACTTGACCACGATTTTATTAAGAAAAAAAAAGCTTTATAATAAGAAATTTGAAAATTGAAAATTTAGGTGAAATGGACTCATTCCTAGAAAACTATAACTCACTGAAATTGACACAAGAAGAAGTAGCAAACTATTAAGGACCACTAAATACACTATTTAAAAATCTTTTTTCAAAGAGAACTTCAGACCAAGATAGCAGATGCCCCTTTCAAAGACTTAAGGAAGAAATAATACTGTTCTTACAAATATTCTTCAAGAAACTGTAAAAAAAAAAAAAAAATGAGTGAACCCCAGTTTCATGTTAGCATAAATTCAGTACTAAACTATGACAAGAATCATTCAACCAAACTCACTTACCAATATGGATACAAAATCTTGAGCAAAATATCACTTGACTAATTCCAACAATATGTAAAAAGAATTACATATCATGATCAATAGAGATTTATTCTAGAAATTCAAGCTTAATTTAGCAAAGAAATATTAAGCAAGATAATTCATCACATTAATTGAATAAAGGATAAAGTTATATGATAACTTCAGTAGCTGTAGAAGGATTTCATAAAATTCATTATCCATTCCTGATTTAAAAAGAGAGAAAGAAAGAAAGAGAGAAAGAAAGAAAAGAAAGAAAGAAAGAAAGAAATGTACTGATATATTTATCTACCAAAGGAAAAAATGTAATAGAAACATCATAGATGATAATATGTTGAATAGCAACATTAAAAAAGAGAGGCAGGAACAGAGCATTATAAGATTAAAATTAATTTATCTCACTGGAATTAAGATTATATAAATGTGAAGTAGATTTAAGTTAAGTTGTATAATGAAAGCCCTAGAGCAACTAATAAGAAAGTAACTGAAAAATATAAAGTCATTAAAAGAATTAAAATGTTACACTAGAAAATATTTATTGAATGTAAAAGAAAATGGTAAAGGAGGAACTGTAGAACAAAAAAGGACATACAGAAAAGTGAAAGAAATATAGTAAACATAAATTCAATAATATCAATAATAACAGTGTGAATTGATGAAATAATGCAATCAAAGTGACAGATTGTTAGACTGGATTAAAAATATCAAAATACAATCATATGCTCTGTATAGGAGATACATTTTCAATTTCAAAGGTCCAACTAGATTGAGTAAAAACATGGAAAAAGGTATACTATGCAACAGCAACCATAAGAAAGCTGGAGTGTCTATACTAATTTCAGACAAAACTGACTTTTTTTTTTTTTTTAAAGATTTTATTTATTTATTTGAGAGAGAGGATGAGAGGAGAGAGAGAGCACATGAGAGGGGGGAGGGTCAGAGGGAGAAGCAGACCCCCCGCTGAGCAGGGAGCCCGATGCGCGACTCGATCCCGGGACTCCAGGATCATGACCTGAGCCGAAGGCAGTCGCTTAACCAACTGAGCCACCCAGGCGCCCCAAAACTGACTTTAAAACAAACAAACAAAAATACTACCAGGGGTAAAGAGGATATTTTATAATGACAAAGGGTCAATCCATCCGGAAGATATAACAATTACAAATATATAGGCATCTAACAACAGAACTCAAAAATACATGTAGCAAAAACTGACAAAATATGAGGGAAAAATGGAAAATTCAACAATAGTAATTGGAGATTTTAATAGTCCATTTCTGGTAATGAATAGAACAACTAAACAGAAAATTAGCGAGGAAACAGAAGACTTAAACCACACTATAAACCAACTAGATCTAACACATATGTATAGAACACTCTACCCAATAAACTGAACTGTACATTCTTCTCAAGCACACACACACCATTCTTCAGAATAAACTATATGCTGGCCCATATATCAAGCCTCCAAATATATAAAATAATTGAAATCATACATGTTACAAAGCACAATGGAACTAATATGAAATCAATAAGAAGGAAATTTGAGACATTTGTATGAAAACAATGAATCATGGAACACTACATCAAAAACTAATGATGTAATGTATGGTGATTAACATAACATAATAATAAAAAAAAGAAACAAAGTGTATGAAAAAAAAAGAAATAGGTGGAAATTAAAAAGCATACTCCTATATAACTAATGGGTCAAAGAAGGGAAAATAGAAAATATTTTCAGGTGAATGAAAATGAAGTCATAACCTACCAAAACTTAAGGAATGTATCTAAAGCAGTGCTTAGAGAGGATTTATAGCTGTGAATGCTACATTAAAAAAGAAGAAAAATCTCAAATACACTAATTTTCCAAGCTAACATACCGAAAAAACAAGAGAAATAAACAGCCTGAAGCAAGCATAAGGAAGGGAATAATGAAAATTATAGCAGAAATTAATGAAACAAAGAATAGAAAAAACAATAGAGAATGCCAAGAAAACCAAAAATTGGTTCTTTGAAAAGACCAACAAAATTGACAAATATTATCTAAAATAACCAAGAAAAACAATTGAGAGAATACAAATTGCTAAAGTCACTGTGGACTAATAGATATTTTAAAAAGACAAGGGAATTCCATAAATAAATATATATAATGAGATAACTTAGACAAAATAGGAAAACTGATAGAAAACAAACTACCAGGACTGACTCAAGAAGAAATAAAATATCTGAGTAGACTGAAAACAAGGCAAGTGTTGTGAGGATATGAGAAATTTGAACACACAGAATATTGGCAAGATTGCAAACTGGTACAACCACTTTACAGAACAGTTTGGTAGGGTTTTAAAAATATATAGCTATTATATGACACAAAAATTCTGCTTCTTTGTTATGCAAGATAAATGAAAACCTATTAACTTCACAAATAATCTATATACAAACATTCATAGCAGAATAACTCAAAATAGCTTGTAGAATCAACGCAAATGTCCATCATTGGACATCACTGGATAAATAAATGTGGTCTATCCATAAAATGGAATATTATTCAGCAGTATAAAAGAAAGGAAGTAGAGATATTTGCTACAAAATTGGTGAACACTGAAAAATTATGCTGGGTGAAAGAAGCCAATCACTCACACACAAAAAAAACAAGATTATTGTATAGTTTCATTTATAAGAAATGTCCAGAATAGGCAAATCTATAGAGATAGAAAGTAAATCAGTGGTTTCCTAGGGTAAGAAGGGAAGTAACTGCTAATGGGTATGGAGTTTCTTTGGGGGATACTGAAAATGTCCTCAAAGTCGATTATTTTGATGGTTTCTCAACTCTTTTTTTTATCAACTATAAAACATCAAATTTTATATTTTAAATGTGTGAATTATACAGTAGATTAATTATATATCAATAAAACTGTTTAAAGATAGAAAGGGATTTCATATATGTTTTTGTAAAACAAAACAAAACAAAACTTAGAGCAAACATAGTACTTGATGAAATGCTAAAGGCTTATATTTAAAAAAAAAAAAAAAATTTAAAAACACAAGGGCATCCTCTGTCACCACTTTTTTTTCCCCAAAATTTTACTGGAGGCTTTTGTCAGAACAATAAAGCCATAAAAAGAAATGAAAGCAAAATGAGCCATTTCCTATTATAGGATGATCAATGATTTGGGTATAAAATATGAGAGAACCTCAGATAAATTTTTATAATTAATAAGAGATTTTGGGATGGTTGCTGGATCCAGCAATGAACAGAAAATAAGGTTTCACCACATACATCATATATAATAAGATAAAGATACCAAATAATCTAGCAATAGAAATCCCTGGTTTTGATGGGTGATCCTACCCCTGAGACTCCAGGACCCAGCCATCGGGCCTGTTGAACCCGCAGTAATGGCCCTCGTAATATCAGAGTCACCTTTTGGGTCATCTTTCCTTCTTCTTGAAGAATAGTGTATTTCATAGCCAAATAGCTCTATTAATCAGCCTTATCAGATCTAAGGGCTTTGAGAGCCTTTCCTCATTTCCTCCCATCCCCATTCCCTTCAATTCATACTGCAGTGTTTCTGCTCATATAATCCCATAAACTTTTTCTTGAATTATAGTCCAGTCATACCAGTAGTGTTCTCTTCAGAATGTGACTCTCACTTTCTGCAATATGGGCAGGCTAATTTTCTGAATCTTCAAGTGTTATTTCTTTCTGCTTAATTATTTCTTCTTCAATTCAGCTCTTACTTCTCACATTTCACTATGAGCAGTCAGAAGAATCCATGCTGCTCCTTCAACACTTTGTGTAGAAATCTGCTCAGCTAAATATTCAATTCCATTGCTTATACGTTCTGCCTTCCACCAAACACTAGAACACAAATAATTTATCCAAATTCTTTGCTACTTTATAACAAAGATCACTTTTCCTCCAATTTCCAATACATGTCCCTCATTTCCATTTCAGACCTCATCAGAATGGCTTGGAATATTCATATTTCTACATTCTGTTTGTGATTATTTATGTATTATCTAAGAAGATAGAAGCTTTCTCTCCAGGTCTTTTCTTTCTGAGTTCTCACCAGAATTACCCTTAATATTCATATTTCTAGCATATACCTCAAAAATCCTCCAGCCTCTACACCCAATTCCAAAGCTACGGTCACATTTTTAGGCATTTGTTATAACAGCATCCCACTACTGGTACCAAAATCTTTATTAGCTTAGGCTGCCATAACAGAAAAAACAAACAAACAAAAAACCCAAAACATAGACTGCATGGCTTGAAAAACAGAAATTTACTACTTACAGTTCTGAAGGCTGGGAAGTCCAAGATCAAAATGCCAACAAAGTAGATTTCATTTTAAAGCCTCTTTTTTTTTTGGTCTGTGGATGGCCATCTTATAACTGTGTCCTTATCAAGCCTTTCCTCAGTGCATGCATGTGGAGGCAGAGATAGCTCTTTTTTCTTCTTCTTATAAGGTCACAATCATTTTGGATTAGGTCCCCACTCTTATGACCTCATTTAACCTTAATTACCTCCCAAAGTCTCTCTCTTTAAATATGGGCACATTAGAGGTCAAAACTTCAAGATAGGAATTTGAGGTGACACATTTCAGTCTATAACATATGTTCATTGATTAAATGGCTTAATATTATAAAGATCACAATTCTCCACAAATTCATACTGAGATTCAATGCAGTCCAATTTAAAACACAACCATGCTTTTTTTGGGGGGGGGTGTTATTGAGAACTTAACAAGCTGATTCTAAAAGTACATTAAAATAACAGGCCAATAATAGCCAAGCCTCTTTTAAAGAGAAGAACACAGGAGTTTCTCAACTTGATTTCAAGTCTTACTTTAAAGCAATAACAATTAAGAAAATGTGGTATTGGTACAAGAATTGAAAAGAGACAACTGAACAGTTAGAATCGAGAAGTACATCATTTCATTCATAGGCAGTTAATTTTTGACAAAGCTGGCATTGCAGAGCAGAGGTAATAGGACAGGTCTTTTCTTTTTTTTCTTTTTTAAAGATTTTTATCTATTTATTTATTTTTGAGAAAGAGAGAGCACAAGCAGGAGGTGAGGGGCAGAGGGAGAAACAGACTCCTTGCTGAGCAGGGAGTCTGATGCTGGACTCCATCCCAGGACCCTGGGATCAGGACCTGAGCTGAAGGCAGATGCTTAACTGACTGAGCCACGCAGGCGCCCTAGGGCAGGTCTTTTCAATAAATCGTTTGAGAACATTGGGATATCCATCTGCAAAAATGAAATTTGATACCTACATCACATTATGTAAGTAAACAGAGTGTGTTATACACCTAAGTTTGAAACATATTTTTCTCCAAAGCCTCCAGAAGGTCATATAAGAGAATACCTTTTACCTTTAAGTTTGAAAAGGATGTCTTAAACAGACCTCAAAAAACAATAGCCATAAAAGATAAGGTTGATAAATCTTAATTAAAAATAGGGACTTCTGTTGATCTAATGAAACATGAGGAGAATGAAAAGATGAGATACAGAATGAGAAAAATTATTTGTAACATATAAATGAATAAAGGACTGTATCCAGAACAGACAGCACTCATACAAGTGTACAAGAGAAAGATAAACTACCTAGTTGAAAATAAGCAGAAATTTGAATAGGCACTTCACAAATGAGGAATTCCAAATTGTTAATAAATATGTGAAAATGTGATCAATTTCATTAGTAAGGAGGCAAGTGAAAATTCAAACCACAATAAGATAACACAATTCAGTCACCAGACTGCCAAATTAAAAAGATTGATAATAGCATGTGTTGGCAAGGAAAGGGAGCCATTAGAGTTCCCATAATCTGTTGGTGGGAGTGTAAATTATAAACTTCTGAGCCAACAATTCTATTTCTAGGTATATATACAATAGAAGGTGTACACAGGGCCACTAGGGGACATACAGAAAATATTAATGATAATACAATTGTAATAGTCCCAAAATGAAACAACTCAAATATTCATCAATAGTAAAACAGACATAAAAATTGGGACATCATCAGCAATGAAAATGCATGAACTACAGCTCCCTGAATTATCATGTGTGGATTTTTTTTTTTAAAGATTTTATTTATTTATTTGACAGAGAGAGAGAGCACAGGTAGGCAGAGTGGCAGGCAAAGGGAGAGGGAGAAGCAGACTCCCCGCTGAGCAAGGAGCCCGACGTGGGGCTCAATCCCAGGACCATGGGATCATGACCTGAGCCGAAGGCAGACGCTTAATGGCTGAGCCACCCAGGCACCCCTATCATGTGTGGATCTTACAAGTGTATTGTTGAGTTAAAGAAGAAAATCAGAAAAGAATAATAGTGATGGTTCCATTATGTAAGGTTCAAAAATATATAAAAATTAAACTATGGTGTTTAAGAATGTATAGCTCAGTGGTAAAAGTATAATGAAAGTGAGGAATTTATTACCATGAAAGTCAAGAGAGTGGTTCATCTAGGGGAGAGGGAGGAATTTTAATGGGGGAGGGTCACATGGAGGGCTTCTGAGGTGCTGGCACTATTGTCTTTCTTGTTCTATGTAGTAGTTGTACAATAGCTTATTTAATAGCAAGCTGTTAAGTTTTACATCAATGTTTAATGCATTTTTTCTGGTCATGTATTTTATTTTCCAATAAAAAGTTGAAAAGAAAAAGAATGAAACTTGCTCTTAACCACCATCTAGCTGACTCTAGAAAACAGGAAACAATTAGCTATGAAATGTATGCATAGAAAAAATCTATTTATATACAGAATTTCTATATTGATCAAGCTACTATGAATAGCCTTCTTGGGTAGCTATCTGTTCATAACTGTTTGGAAAAGAAAGTGAATTCCTAAAACATAAAAAAAAAAAGTTTTCATCTAAATAGTTAATACGCATTTTTCCTGTGTCACACATTTCTCCATGTAATAAATTAGATGAGATTTCCAACTACCAAAACTGCGTTAAGATTCTAGTCCACATTCAGAGGAGGATTGATTTAGGAGTGACTTAGAGAATTAATGATCTGTGCTTGTTGTGCATATTAAATATGGGCCACTCTATTAGAGAAGAGTTTGGGCAAATTGGTGCAGAGGCATCAAGGAGAAAATAAAACCCTGTTCTTTTCTTCAGATACAGGGCATCGACATATATCTGAAGAAAGCAGTTTGAGAGCTGCCTCTATGTAAGATCAACACACAGTATTGAAAAGTAAAACCTTCTGCCAACTAAATAGTTGTATTCTTGTTAAAAACATAATTTAATCAATTGTTCTATGTAGAATAGATATTTCAGTGGTGTGTAAGTACTGATATTGTTAAATTTAGATTAAACTAGCACTTACAGGTTTCCTGCTCTATTCTAAGCTCTTTAACTCACTCTTTAATTCTTGCAACTTTCTGATGGGAATTTTATAGCAAAGAAAAGGACAATCAAAGTGATTACCTAAATTGTCTGAAGGTACATAGCTATAGAAGTACAGTTTGGATGCAAGAGTCCTAATTCCTGTTTGAATAATTTTTTTTTTTTTACTGTATTAGTTACAGTAGGCTAACTCCTTTGATAAACAACCTCAGCATCCAGGTGGCCTAAAATGAACAAATGTTCATTTTTAAAAATAATACAATCCAACATTTGGATGCTGGGTTGAGAGATAGGGGCTGTGTATTCCACAGTCATCAGGGGGCCAGGCTTCCTCCAGCTCCTAGCTCTCTAAGGCCAAGGATCTTCCCCTGGATCCTTTGGCATCTGTCTAGGATGAGAAAGAGCATCAAGGGACCTGTAGAAGATTTTGAAATTTTACATTTGGAAATGGCCTATGTATCTCTATTCATGTTCCGTTGTCTAGAGCTCCACACGTGGCCTCACGTCACTACAATAGGGCTGAGAAATGAAGTCCTACTATGTGCCCATGAAGAAGAAGGAGGAATGTGATGAGTTTCTATTCATTACCATAATGCCTCTATTCTCAGGACTATTGCCAACCTCATTTGTATAAGTTATTTGATATTTTAGCATCCATTCTGAATTATTTTATTTTCAAGCAATATGCTAAAGACTCATAGCCCTCATTTTCAGGTCCCTTAGAAATCATGATAGTAGATAACACTTATGTGGCTCGTACCACATACTAAGTACTTCCTCCAACCTTTACAATTATTTACTAGTTTAAACTTCTCAACAACTATATAGGAAGTAGGAAGCATTATCTTTTATTGTAGATTAGGAAACTAAAGTACAGAATTTAAGTAATTTGCTTAATTATATTTCTAGTAAGTGCAATAAAGAACAACTGAATTTCTACTCAACTTAATTGACAGCACACTACTCCTTTTCTATATTTAATCTCTCTTTGCCATAAATTATATACTTTCTCATCTTTTATATATATTACATTTTCATTTATTTTGTCTTTTTATGAAGGCCTAATACAAGTTTTGTTTTTTTTTTAAGATTTTATTTATTTGACAGAGAGAGACACAGCGAGAGAGGGAACACAAGCAGGGGGCGAGGGAGAAGCAGGCTTCCTGCTGAGCAGGGAGCCCAATGCAGAGCTCTATCCCAGGACCCTGGGACCATAATCTGAGCCGAAGGCAGACACTTAACGACTGAGCCACCCAGGCGCCCCCCCCCCTCTTTTTTTTTTGGTAAAGATTTTATTTATTTATTTGTCAGAGAGAGAGAGAGGAAGCAGAGGAAATGGCAGGCAGAGGGAGAAGCAGGCTTCCCGCTGAGCAAGGGGCCTGATGTGGGACTTGATCCCAGGACCCTGGGATCATGACCTGAGCCAAAGGCAGATGCTTAACTGACTGAGCCACCCAGGCATCTCTTTAATACACGTTTTAAGACAAAAATTTGACATGTAATCACATATTTATTGTTAAGTTTATTTTGGTAAATTGTGCTTAGGTTTTAGACTTGGTTCATTTCTTGTTAAGTCAATTTTGTTAACCATATAAAGTCAGGTATTTTTAAAATCTGTTAATTCTTAAGGAGAATTAACTGTGCTGAGTGTTACTCTGAAAAGTAAATACTTAATTGCAATTGCTATTCTGCTGCTTTGATATAGTATACTTCATAAATATCTTCTAGACAAAAAAGGGAACATTTAATATTTTTCAATGGATATTGATTAATAAAGTTATTAAGCATAGTGGTTCTTTGCATGGTGGGAATGGGCCAACATTCAACAGCGTATGGATTTCCTAAGGCTAAATTTACAACCTCAACCTCCTTTAAAGTTTTTGTTGCTCTTCTTTTAATTAGAGTTACTTAAGGGTTATGTAACACTGTCTCTGGAGACCCAGAAATAAATGGCTTCCAAAGAATTGGAAGTGTGCACAGCTTTTCTAATCTTGTAGGTATGGGTTGGAATCCCTGGACTACATTGTACAAAGTAGTTTGATTCTTTACCTTCCTCACCTGTACAATGGAAATAATAATGTGTATTTCATGGAGATACTATAAAAATAAAATAAACGTGTGCAAAAAAAATTTGAAACATAGCATGTGTTATGTAAATATCAGCTATTATTAAATAAAGTGCACCAGCTGGACACTCTTCTCTCATGGGACTTTGTTAAATATGAAGAATAATTGACAAATGGAAAGATACAGAGAGAATAGCAGAAAGAGGTGAGGAAAATGAAAGCTATCTATGGGGAAACAGGAGCGGGTAGCAAGGATTCTTAGGTGGCTGGGAGCTAAATTAGGATCTGTTCAGAGAATAGGACCAGACAACCCTGATAAAGTTACATAGAGCAGAAGCAAAAGGCAACGCCAAAAAATATTTTTTTTCTGTTTCCCAATTTTAATTAGGGGGTTGACTTTATATCACTCATAGAAGCTATATGAGAATATTTTCATCATTAATTTATCGATTTGATTAAATGAAGTTCAAGTTTTAAAAGTGTTACTAACTTGCTTATAAACCTGGAATGGGTTGTTACTATTTCTGTGGACGAAAGATCAAGCTGCTTCTTCTAGAAATCATGATTCTCCATATTTGGTCCCAACTAGCCTCTTCTACCTTGATAACTCTTAATCTGTTTTAGTTTCCCCTTTTCACAGCCAAGATGAACTACTTACTCTTCCTCCTACTGGTTCTATTTTTCAAGGCTGTACCTATGCTCCTACTATTCCTTTGTCTTAGCATGGCTTCTCTCTGCCCCCCACACCTCCAAATGTCCAAAAGCTGTCTGATGATTTCAAGTCCAAGCCTAAATGCCATGTCCCTGAAACATCCCCCATTTGCCTTGGCTAGAATGAGAGTTATCTCCTTTGAACCTCCATAACATTTGATCTACATCAAATGTTAAGGCTCACATTGCTTCTTAGTTTATTATTTTAGATTCACATTTAACTCATAGTACATGTGCAATATATTTAATGCTGAATACATGTTTTGTAAACTGCATTACATGAAGCATCATTAGCATACTGTCAGACTGGTGTTTTTTGAAAAAGAATTCTAGGATCATTTACATTTGAGAAATTGTCATTTCTCCCTAGTATTTATTTCTTGGGGCTCTAAGATAGTCAAGGAGGTGTTTAGAATATAACGTGTTTGAAAACTTGTTTAACTATGAAATTAATACACACACACACACACACACACACATATATATATATATATAATATATATATATATAATAAGGACCCTGTGATCCTATAGTATATCGATGTTCCATGGACTACACTTAGGAAAACCCTCATGTCCAATGGACATTAGTTTTACCACTGCCTCAACTCAGTGGAAGATCTTGAGTTAGTTCTGCTAAATCTTATCCTCCTTAGTTATGGGGATTTTTTTCTTTCTTGTCACTGCCATTTTTCTTGGAGTCTAGGACTCCATCATCTGTCCTGGATTTTGGAAAGGAGGCTTGTCCACATGGGAAGGATATGGTGGTCGGGAGAGGGTTTGAGCAATATGAGTGATTAAAAAGCTACATGCTGTAGTACATTGGCTGTCTTCATCAAATGGCAAGGAAAAGAACAACTAATTTGACTCTTTGTCACAGGCATTATACACATTTATCTGCATAAAGACGTGGTTTTCAAGGAGCTAAACAGCTCTGCCGGCTCTGGAGCTACGTACTGGGCTCATGGAGCAGAGCTGAGAGGGCTGTCCTTGGTGAGTCCATTCCAGTTTGTATGGTCCTTGGCCTCATTCTCTCACTCAGCCAATGGATCCTGTGACTAGTTTTGGCTGGGAGATTACAATATGGATCATAGATTTTTTTTCCCTTTTCTTTTTAATTTGTGTGTATGTGTGTGTCTAATAACTCAGTGGATCATATCATTTGAACATAAGACTCAAGAGTTTCACTTTGTCTTTCCTTTGTTCTTCTGCAAAAAATTTCATCCAAGTTAATTGGTGTATTAAATCTATTTGGCTACTTTGGAGGTGGAGGGTCAGAATGGAACTTCAAGGTTCAAGGAAGATTGGAAAGGGTAACAAGAAAAGATGTTCAATACAAACTATTATCTTAACACACTGATATATATGAATTATCTCCCCTACCAGCTGATCCTTGAGGTTTATCCTTGTGTGTTGTGTGATCTATAGTGCTCAGCAAAAAGAGTTAATATTTAATGAATATTTGTTAAATGAGTATAAAGTTTTTAAGACATTAGTTGTGGGGAGCATCTTCCAAACATCTCCAACCATTTTGGTGGGGTTATTAGTTGCCAGCTGTCTCGGATAGTAGAGTGGTTCTAATTCTAAAGGAAATTAAGGATTCTGCCTCATAGAGAGCTGATACTGGCTCCAGGAAAAAAAAAAAAGGCATATGCTATTTCCACAGACAGACATCTCCAGGAAGAGTACATCCTGCCAAGAAGGACTGGGGTGTAAATCATCATTTAACATATCATATGATATTGAAAGATAAGTGCAGATTTCCTCTTCTTGTCTAAATTGTAATTTTGACTCAGTGTCCTTCAATCACTCATAGCAAAAGGAGATTAACAGGCTATTTAATCATCCACCAGGAAAAAAATACATTTAAAGATGTTGCAAAATGACTCTTCAGCAAGGTCACATGATTTTCTTGCAGTGATTTGAAATTGTTTGCTAATGACTGATTATGCTCCATTTTGATAAAAGCACTGCTGGTGGCAATGGCTTTATGTGTGGGCACAATTAAGACTGATATTTCATCCTTGGTTCATTCCCCATAGCCTCATACTTGAAGACAGCCCTTCTGCACGTGTGTCTACTTGTGGCATTTCCTCATGCAGTTAAGTTTAATTTTTAATAATAAACCTTTCCATTTATCTGATGTTTAACATTTTTAGGGTACTTTAACACCTGTGTGCCACATCAAACTCATAATAGTCCTGAGAGGCAAAGAGAGCCAAAATTAGGTTTCTAATTGCACATTAAGTATATGTGGCAAATAGCATTTTTCACATAATTTGTGTCAAGGCTTATTCTGTGACCCTATCATACCTCTTTTTTTTTTTTTTCTTGAATTTCTACTTTAACATGTCCTTGGAATATCTCCTTCTTGTGACACTTGGCTGCCAACCACTTCCAACAAATATTCTTTCCAAAGAATTGGTTGGGATGATCATTCCTTTATGCCTTGGAATTTCTCGAAGACTTATTTTTTCCCCTCTGTGTCCTTTTTTAAAAAGTTAGTTTTGCTATTACACAATAGCATCTTTCATCAGGATGTGATATTCTAGAACTACAGGCAACTGAAAACAAGTACCAGATATAACTTGCTGTGTGTGTTGTTTTTTTTCTTTTTTTTAAGCAGCATGACAGCATTGGTCCATATTGTACCATGCTACAGTGCTCTACACATGGAATATACTCCATAAATAGGAAAAATTAAGATATTGTTATTTCTAAGTTGATATGCATCATCAATGCCTCACTTGGCTTCAAACTTGATTTAATTTGTCATTGAATTATTGGGATCTAGTAACATAGTAGGCACTCAATAAACGCTTCAAGAATGCAAGATATTAATAAGTATCTGAATGTTGGCTGCAACAACAAATGGGTGATAAATTGCTCTAATTGTGGTTTATTTTTATACAATTTTGAAAAGTTGGCTTGGGACTATTGAGGACTGTTCTGCATTTGTGGATCAAATTCAAATCCTTCCCTATTTGTGTATGTTCTATTTCAAGCTCTCATCTCTCCAAGGCTCCTGTTCTCTACTTTCATTCGGTGGGGGAGGATTTTATATTTATTTCCCATCCACATTTTCTTTTTCCTTTTTTTTTTTTTTTATTATGTTCAGTTAGCCACTGTAGAGTACATAATTAGTTTTTGATCTAGTGTTCAATGATTCATTAGTTAAGTATAATACCCAGTGCTCATCACAATATGGCTCTCCTTTAATACCCATCACCCTGTTACCTCCTCCCCTCTGAAACCCTCAGTTTGTTTCCCTCGGGCCACAGTCTCCCATGGTTCATCTCCATCTCTGATTTCTCCCCCTTTGGAGTTCCCTCCCTTCCTCTATGGTCCTCTGTGCTATTGCTTATGGTCCACCTATGAGTGAAACCATATGATAATTGTCTTTCTCTGCTTGACTTACTTCACTTAACATAATCCCCTCCAGTTCCATCCATGTCGATGCAAATGGTGGGCTTATCCCATCCACATTTTCTCCTCAGTATTGTTTCTTGTACCTTTCATGATCAAACTGCCTTTTCCCAACTATCTCCTATTTCATGGGCAACATGTTTTCTCTTTGCCCTGTAACACACAAAATCATTTAGAAAATGTGTCCTGCATCAAATCCATCTTACCACCTGCTAACGCCATCAGTCAATCTGAGATCACTTCTTTAGCTTTTTGATCAGCATTGGAATATACAGGTGTCTTTCTTAGCACATATTGCATTAAATGACATTAAACTGTGTTTTTTTCTCCATCAGACTGTGAAATCCTTGAGGAGGAAGACATGGTGTATCCGTGCGTATATCCACACCCAATGGCTGCAATGTCAGCCCAATAAGCACTGGCAGAATTGTATCCACAGTCTTCTCAGGACGGGCATGAGGAACTTGACTTTTGCAAATGAATGCTGACTTTGATAACATCTGAACAGACGCAATAAAGATGTATATGATGTGAATTTCTCTTTTTGCCAAATGTTTTCAATTAAAATATTAGTCATTCTTACTTTAGACTGCAACACATGAATAAAAAAAGTGGAACAATTGTGACAACCATCTGTCAAATTTCCTGATGTTTGAAAGCAATATTATGATGACTTCATTCATCAGTTTTAATATGGACATTTTGGAGTTAGGTAGAGACAAACTGAAAGAATCATTTTTTTCTAAGATAATGATTTTCTTTGGGCTTCTTTCTTTTCAAAAGCTATGCAGAAAGACAAAAAGAATTGCCCTATAAAAATGCCCTACAAAATTAAGTTCTTGTAATGGTACATAGAAATTTTTAAAAAATTGTACAATTAAGCCTAAAGGTTATATTATCATGAGTAAATGTAATGATGATGTGGTCCTTGGTTCATGTTATAATTTTATTACTGGAAATATGTGCAAAAATGTGCATACAATTTTTAAAGTTTACCTAGAGTTACATAAATCCAGACCTGAAGATCATATTTCAGGTTGAACAGATTAAGGAATAATACGGGAGATTCTTCTAAATCCAATGTTAGAGACAACATGAACAGGGATGTGTTGCTTATTAGGGGTCATAACCAACACCACAGCCCTTAACAAAATGTATGAGATATCTTCAAAAGCAGATCTTCCAAAGATAGGGCTCATTGTACAGTCTGTGGGTAAATGAAAAGATTCTGGATAAAGTTACCTGTGGTAGACTATCTCATTATGACACCCCATAATAAGAAGGAATTGGGAAGAGAAACATGGGAATCCTGTATAAGTTTTAACCCAAAGAAGAAAAATATTCTTTTCAGTACTTTATTACAAAATGAAATGCTTTTATGTAAAAAAAAAGTAACAATATTTTTTAAGCAGAAAAATTGTTCTTTGAGTTCCATCTCGAGGACCTTAATGTAATCTTAAATTACTCTCAAAATGAACTTCAAGTTCTATCTACAAACTAACTTCAAGTTTAAATCCTTTAAATTAACTAGAACTTTTTAAATCTTTTATTTTCTGTTAAATATAGTTACCAAACTTAGTTTTTAAAGTAAAACTTTATTTAATCATAATTATTACATAGATACATGAACATTTTTGAAAAATTGCTTTGTGTCAACATCTCTATTAAATGTATCTCTTTTTTCTTTTATCTACTACAGTCTAATGACCTAGTTAGTGTTTTTTAATGATGCATTCAAAGATACAGGGATTAATCAATCAACGTGTTTAGTGGATTCTACTCTTTGCTGCAAAACTATGCTCAAAAGGAGAATCAGAGGATATGACTCTGTCCTTAGCACTGACATTGATGTCTTATAATACAGAGATAAATATTATGATACTCATTTTCTGGATGAGAGGCCTGGTCATGTGGTGTAAGTAACACACGTAAGATCAGATCACAAGTATGTCCCATGAGCTAATACTCAAACCGAGGCTTTCACTGACATCAACACCTATGCTTTTAATATGCCATAGGATATTTTTTTTTCTCCAAATAGGAAAATAGTGGAGGCAGTAACATTTATGGTAGTATTCTGATCTTAATGCTGTGATCCCCAGAAGACTTTCTGAAGTATATATAATTATCATCATTTTACAGAGGATCGATTTCCATTTTAAAGGAGGTGAGCACCCTGCTACCCATGATGACACAACCTCAAGACTTTTGGGGGTCTTCTCAGTATAAAACATTAACATTGTGCCTAAGGAGTTATATATTAATTGGATAGTTGCAAAACTAAAAAATTAGAAAAAAAATCCAGATTTACCTTGGAATGGTGTCCTAGGGAGAGTGGACATGTTCTAAGAGGATATAATCCCAAAGCAAAATTTTTATGGTTAGGTTTATATTGCTTCCCCTTGTGCCTATCTTGAGTAAACTAAGTTTCAGTCTTCACTGAGTCACTCACCCAATCACTTTGAACTAACTGATTTATTTATGATTACATAATAGGTCCCCTTTAACCTGAAATCCCAATACCCAAAGTGTTCACGGGCACCAGTCATTACTGAGGAGACCTAAAGTTCAAAGAGAACATACTTGAGTGCTCTACCAAAGTAAGGGAAAGCCTGGGGACCTGTGCATGGGGAGAGATTTGAGAAATGAGTGGAAACAATAGAGAAGGGAGTAAGGAAAAGAGAGAGGCTACAGACTACTATGGATTAACAACTACTATGGCAAATAAAGCTGAATAAAATAACTCACACTAATGGAGAGAGCATGAGAGAAAATGAGTCAAATCTGGGAATGCCAGTCTGGAGGAAATGGTAAATGTCATGAGAGGAGGAGGAAAATTAATGAGAAAGCACTGATTAACACAGTTCAGTAATATCTGCAACTGCATAATTTTTTATATATTGCTTGTCAGTACATCCAGGGCAAGGCATCTGGGTCCACGATTGTAGAATATGCATTGCACAACAAAAGGGAGGGAAATAGTCACAAGGATTCTCAGGGAAGAAAGTTTATACATGTAGACAACATATATGCTTACAGACTTTTTGATAATTTGTGTTAGTTAAATAATACTTTAAAATTTAAGGAATCAGTAATGTTAGAAGATGTAATGGGTATATCTAAGCCTATATCTTCAATAGATAAATACTTTTAAAATGACCGTCAAAGTTATTTCAACCTGTAGATCATATTTTTCAGAATATAAACTGCTATACAGATTCCATGAAAAAGTTAATGTCTTGTAGGCACTATATGGAATTTTTTATATCATTATGTTAATAAAAATATGTGATGTTCAATGGCAACCTGAAATTCAAATTTTTTATATGATAAAGTATCAAATAGAGCTTAGAAAATGTTTTGCTGCTTCTGTTATGTTGAAAAAAAGGACACCTAGGATGAATTGCTTTTTTACTCATGAGACATGAGATCGAGTTAAAATTGAAGGTAGATTGAAGGGGAAGAACGGATTTGAGGATTGATGCTTTCTGACTTCAAGACTTACAATAGCAACAGTAATCAAGACAGTGTGGTATTGGTAAAAGAATAAACAAATAGCCCCATGGAAGAGAAGAGAGAGCTCAGAAATGACCCACATAAATACAGTCAACTTATCTTCGACAAAGGAGCAAAGACAACACAATGGAGCAAAGACAGTCTCCTCAATAAATGGTGCTGGAACAACTAGATGTCCCCATGCAAAAAGATAAATCTAGATATAGACCTTATGCCCTCTATAAAAATTAACTCAAGATGGATCAGAGACCTAAATATAAAACACAAAACTATAAAACTTCTAGATGATTGCATAGGAAAAAACCTAGATGGCCTTGGGTATGGCGATGCCTTTTAAGATGTGACACAAAAGACATGATCCATGAAAGAAATAATTGATAAGCTGAACTTCATTAAAATTAAAAAAATTCTTCTCTGTGAAAGACAAATGTCAAAAGAATGAGAAGACAAGCCACAGACTGGGAGACAATATTTGCAAAAGATACATCTGATAAAGGACTGTCATCCAAAGTATACAAAGAACTCCTGGGGCGCCTGGGTGGCTCAGTCAGTTAAACAACTTTTTTGGCCCAGGACATGATCTCAGGGTCCTGGGATAGAGCTCCATGTTGGGCTCTCTGCTCAGTGGGTGTTCTGCTTCTCCCTCTCACTCTCCCTCTGTGCTCTCCCTCTCCTTCTCTCTCACTTTCAAATAAATAAATAAAATCTTAAAAAAAAAAAAAAAAAAATATATATATATATATATATATACACACACACACACAAAGAACTCTTAAAACTCCACATTAACAAAACTAACAACCTGATTAAAAAATAGACCAAAGAGCTTACGAGATGCCTCACCAAAGAAGAGATACAGATGCCAAATAAGCATATGAAAAGATGTTTCACACCACACGTCATCAGGATATGTACATCAAAGCAACAACGAAACATGCCACTACATACATACTCCAATGGCCCAAATCCAGAACACGGACGACATCAAACGCTGGTGAGGATATGGAACAACAGGAGCTCTCATGCACTGTTGGTGAGACTGTAAAATAGTACAACCTCTTTGGAAGACAGTTGGCAGTTTCTTACCGAGCTAAACATATTTACTATACAACTCAGCAATCATGCTCCTTCATATTCACCCAAAGGAGTTGAAAACTTAAGTCTACATAAAAATCTGCACAGCAGCTTTATTCATTATTGCTAAAATGTAGAAGCAACCAACATGTCCTTCAGTAGGTGAATGGATATATGAACTGGGGTACATATAAACAAAGGAATACTACTCAGTCCTAAAAACAAATGAACTATCAAGCCATGAAAAGTCATGGAGGAACCTTAAATGCATATTACTAAATGAAAAAAAAAAAAAAACAAAACTATCCAACAAGGTGAAACTATGATATTATAATGATGGATATGCCATTATACATTTGTCCAAACTCTTTGAATATACAACACCAACAGTGAACCTAAGGTAAACTATGGGAATTTGGATGATTATAATGTGTCGACGTAGGTTCATCCTTGGTAAAAAGTGTACTATTCTTTTTTTTAAGATTTGTTTGTTTGTTTGTTTGTTTATTTATTTATTTATCAGAGAGAGAGAGAGAGAGGGAGAGAGAGCATGAACAGGGGGAGCAGCAGGCAGAGTGAGAGGGAGAAGCATGTTCCCCGCTGAACAAGGAGCCTGATGCCGGACTCAATCCCAGGACCCTGGGATCATGACCTGAGCAGAAGGCAGATGTTTAACTGACTGAGCCACCCAGGCATCCCAAAAGTATACTATTCTTTTGAGGGGTATTGATAATGGGGGACACTCTACATGTATAGGGGCAAGGGATATATAGAAAGTCTCTATACCTCCTTCTCAATTTTGTTGTAAGCCTAAAACTTCTCTAAAAAGATAACATCTTAAAAACCTTGAAGGTAGGAGTCCAAACTCAAAAATAGCCTCTGGAACATATTTATTCAGATGCTAAAAATAATTTTTCCTGCAGATTTTCACATAAAATATGGATTTAAAAATAAGAGTTTACATTCTATGAGAAATATAATTTTACTTCTCTCAGTATTGTTTTAAGTTTTGTCCACAAGCAAAAATCATTTCATTAAATTCGTACACTTAAAGAAATGTAAGTTTATAGTGGCCAGAACATTGTCATGAATAAAACTAAAGACAACAGCTCTAATTTATTGAGTACTGAGTGTATATTAAGAAATCTTCATACGTTATGTCCTTTAATACTTGCCTCAATGCTTTGAGGTTGAAACCATCATCCTTATTTTTCAGAGGAGGAATCCGATGCTTAAAAATGTTAAATAATTTGCACAAAGGGCAAACGGAAGAACTTGGATGGCAAGTAGAGAATCAATTCTATATTCTACTTGCTAAACCACAAGACTCTATAGTCCTCATCTATAACATACTTTTGACTGTAGTTTTATATCTCCCCTGTTTTTATAAAGTATTTAGATGTCTAGAGATCACCAAATGAGATTCAGTGATGAATACTATCAAATGGAAAAAGTACAATGAAGACAAACTCAAATAAGTTCAAAGGTCCATTTCACGCTGTGTGTGCATAATAAATCCCTCAGATTTTGATAAAGACTTTCTAATAGAAAATCAGTTTCTTCTCATGCCCACTGAATTTTAAACAAACAGTTGAAAAATGTGAGTGAAGGGGAGGCCACAGGTAAGGAATATTTATTTATTTGTTTGCTTTTGATCTCAGCCTTAACCCCACTCTAGCAGCAGCTCTGGCTTTATAGCACTGGGTTGTCCACATTCTGTTGCTTTGTTGCATGTATGGATGAAGGTCTTCTAGGTCTCAGAGAATAGTTAGCAGCAGTAGAGTTTCTCTTTTGCAAAATCTGTCCAGCCAATAAAGAAATTTGAAAACATTGACAACAATCTCATGATCTCATCAAGGAGACCACCACATATTTTAAACTAATCGAATTATGTAAGGGCCCTTTTTAACCTCTCCTATCACCTAGTGCAGTGCCTATATATATATCCATGGAAGAGAATAGAGAGCTCAGTATATATATATATAATAGCTCTTCAATACATTATTATTCGATTTCTATCTTTAATACAAAAGAGCCAAGTTAATTTAATAAATCAATACAAGGCAATTAGAAGAAAAATATGAAATAATGCTAGCATTCAGTATAGAAGGCCTGTCAAAAAATAAAAAGTAAAAAAAATATACAGACCCCAATATTTTTAATTCTTGCCATTAACAAACCTTATGCGTACACAGAGAGGCCTGTAAAACACTTGGTTTTATTTTTTGATTTTTATTCTCTTGACTTTTGGAATCCAAATGCTGTGTAAATAAGCCTAAACTATCTGCTACATGTTTAAAACATGGGGTCCCAATTGTTCCCATTACCCCAACCAAATGTCGACATGTGAGTGAGGTCATCTGAGACCCCATCCTGAGCCCAGGTGAGATCAGGCTGGTTTTTGGCACATCTTAAGGAAGTATTTGATGTTCAGCTGCTTTATTATAGCTGGGTTAGCAATGTAGATATGCCTCTATTTTTTTTATTTTCCATCAAAATACTGTCCTCAGAAATAGTCTATTATAGACTAAGTAAATAAAAAATGATTTTACTAATACATTGAAAGAGGTCAGGAAAAACAAGCTAGGGTCATGGCCAAATGAACTGCGATGAGCATGCTTCAACAATTAACAATAGGCTTATTCATATCTACTCCTAACTCACTGACAATGAAAGTCTAGCAGTTCATTAAAAGAATAGTATTCTTTCATGGTGTCTCACCCTACTAATTTGTATTAGAGATTATGAATGCTATAGGAAGGCAACTGTATTTAATCACCCAACAAGTACTTGTTGAGCCCCTATCCTCTGTACTATATGGGATGCTGTGAAGGTAGCCTATAAGACATATGAGCACAAGCTCTGCTAGCCTGGTCCATCTTGGTGTCATCTGACACTCAGGAAGCAAAACCAGCCTCCTCTAACCCCAGACAATGTGTAGGTGCTCCTTCTCTAGTCCTCAAGAAAGAGATGAACCTAGGACATTAGGAAAAGTACACTTGACCAGAAACCAATACACTTACCTTCATTCCAAAGCTTTTAGTAAGTAATTGTGTGATTCTGGATTTGGCATCTAATTTCTCTGTCCCTGCATTTTTTTCACTTATAGTTTGAGGTAAGAACTTGCCTTCCTTATCTCAAAGAGTGATATGAAAATGAAATTTAGCACTTTAGAACCAAACAGCACAGATAAAATTTATTAACTGGAACAATAGCTATTTAATTTTTCTATGCTTAAAGAGAAGACCTGAATTGGCATATTCTTCTCATTTAGCTTCACCCACCAGGAAAGTAAACCATAGCTACTGTGTGGATTTCTCACTCTTGAATAAGTTTTTTATTTTCTTCTTTCTCCTGCTTGGTTTTTTAATATAATTCAAATTTTTCCTAATCTTGATTTTTAGAAATTTTTCTTTTTCTTTTATTTAGGTGTTTATTATTTAGTTCATCACATGCATTATGTATAAGACTCCCAGTAGTTTATGAAAAAAGCTAGTAAATAATTTTTTTAAACAAACATGCATATGTATAAACACATACTTGTTATAGGGGAAGGAATGGGCCACATGCCTGATATAGCTTTAGGACATCATGAACTATCTGGTCAATTTTTGGATTTTAGCAAAATTACCCCAGGACATTAGAAAAAGCACACTTACCCAGGAGCCGATATACTTGGTTATTATATATACCAACTGAATTTATTTGCTGTCAGCATATGTGCTATGGCTTGTTATGATCCCTGGCACCTCTCTGAATTTCCCAGAAGGAAGAATATTCCCTATACAAGCTGTGGCATAATCTCCAATGGCCAAAGAGTTCATTTGACTATATCCTAGGTCATTCAATTACCCCTCATCCCCTATTAAATTTGCCACATTAATTGATATTATATCATATATAGGTAGATAAGAGAGAGAGAGGGAGAGAGAGAGAGATGGATGGATGACCTGTCCAAATGGAGCAAAGCAGATTCGATACAATCTATTAGAGCAAACGTACAAAAGGTTCATAATTCTCTTGGAATCAAAATGCCATGTGAAGAAGCCTTGAGCTTCTTGATATTGGAGACAAGATATCTGGTAGATATTGGAGAAAAGGGGCCCCAATTTCTCACATTACCCAGGCCAATGCCAGATATGTAAGGCATGTTACACATCATCAATGTCACAATGGGCCACTCCTCCTCTATATTGAGGTTTCTGATTTAATTTTGAAGTCAAAGAAAATTATTTTCTAGGATCTTCATGTCTATAAATACAGACCCATGAACCATCCATAAAATACACAGGTAATAGCAGTTCCATTTCCAGCGTGGGTGATCAGACGTGAAGTGAAAGTGAGGTGAACTAAATAAAACCTGTCCGAATTGCAGTCACACCATCACAAAGATAAACAAGGAATGGCCTTCAGAGAGCTGTTAGCCCATTTTCTGATCCAGTCTGGTCCTTTGCTTAAATTTTCTTTGAGAAACTAGAGTTTCTAATTTTCTCACTTCCATCCTTTTTCAGTATGGATGCACACAATTCTTTGACATTTACAATGTATTTGGTTTTGAAACCAATTTGTCTGTCTCATTCATAGCACCTCATCTTTTACTTTTGCAAGTAAATGACGTACTTGCCTCATTTTATTTTGTGAATAAGTTTGAAAAACATGGAACATTTTGTATACTTTCTTGCTATTTAATGTAACTGCATTTAGTGAAAGTTCAGTCCTTGGAAAGTTCCTTAAAAAATATTGCTCATTAACAACTGACCATAGCACTTAAAATCCAAACAACAAATTACACTGCGGAATTATTTTTCCCTCTTGTTGAGAAACTCATTTATTTTTAAGAGAACGTTTTCATTAATCTTATCTGGCAGGTTTCTTTGTGTGCGTGTATTTCCCGCAGTTAAATCTAAACTCTGCCCTCCTAGATAATGCTCACAAAATTATATATGACAGTGCTGATGCAGCTCCTCGTTGGCATGCTGCAAGCTGCTTTGTTATTGAATATTTTTTTTAAAGATTTTATTTATTTATTTGAGAGAGAGAGAATGAGAGACAGAGAGCGTGAGAGGGAGGAGGATCAGAGGGAGAAGCAGACTCCCCGCTGAGCAGGGAGCCCGATGCGGGACTCGATTCCGGGACTCCAGGATCATGACCTGAGCCGAAGGCAGTCGCTTAACCGACTGAGCCACCCAGGCGCCCATTGAATATTTTTTAAGCTTCTTTGAAGTCTTGAATATGAAAATAGAATAAAAATGTGATTACTGTCACTATAGCACTGCCAAATTTGTTAATGAGGCAATATTCATTTTGTCTTGAGCCAAATTTGGTGGTTGTTTTGCAAACAGCACAAAGCAATGATTAACACGTAAGCTAAGCTCTTCAACTTTATGTTGTGGATGTCTTTTATGTAGATTTATTCAACATTTTCCCCTTAGTGTTTGGGAGGAATCAAATTTCATATTTTCTACTACTTATTCAGGGCAGATCTTAACAGTAGGTAAAATGGAAGTGACAAAGTTCCACAGGGAATAAGTCTAATCTTTTATATTATATGTTGTCATAAAATACTTTATGTGATGGCATTTGTCATCTAAACTAGGGTTGCTAAAGTCCTGCAATCCCATTATAAACAATCATCATCATCTTTATTAGTGCCAAATTCTCTAAGTTACTGAGCATGGTCTCTTCTACCTAATTCCCAGCATCCTCACTCCTGCAGAGAAGCACATGAACGGCACAGGGAATCTCCTGCCAGTGAGAGGAAGTGGTCACCACATTGAACAACGCTTCATGTAAAATTATTTAGAATCTTCTTGAGTTATTTACCCTCTTAAATCAATTCCAAAGCACATTTTCTGCTTCTCTCTTTTGTTTTTTTACCTGTCAAATATTTCAGTTACCACAAAGACACCCACCCACCCACCTACCTACTTCCATGGAGGCTGGTGTTACAGTATTTGGAAGCATATATAAAAAAGAAACCAACCCACAGGCCCAAAGTAGAGTACTTATATTAAAGCTCCACATCAGCAGATCAAGACTTAATACCTAATCTAACTATAGTTTCACCCCCCCCCGCCCCCGCACAGAATTGTGACCTTTAACCAGCCAACCTGCAATTTGCTGGTCAGAATTAGGGGATAACCCACTGATAGACCCCTACTGCTCCCCTTAGGAAAGCAACCTTGCCTAAAATAATGTATTCTTTGCTAATAATTTCCTTTTTTTCTGTCCCTCTCTCTGCCTTAAAAAACGTTTCCTTTCCCCCAACTTAACAGACATCCTTTCTATTTGCTAGATAGGATGCTGACCAATTCATGAATCATTGAATCTTGCTTTTTAAGACGTTTGATTTTTTTCCTTACTATAATTGTAGCTTTCCCATTTGCACTTTGAAATAATTTGAGAATTATGCAACTGTTTGCTTTTTTTGTTGTTGTTAAAGAAAAGGTGTGTTATAATTTTCTAATAATTTTCACTATTCATGCTAATTCACTAATTTTCATTCTTCTCAGGTCCTAATATTCTTCAGAGACTGCCAAGTTAAATAGTTTTAAGAATTTAGATAAATTGATCAGATAGGTCTATGACGGAATGCTAAAGGAAAATGAGGGTATCTGTGAAATGATAATAATAATAGCAATAAAAGCGGACAGTTTATTGAGCAGAAAACTAGTGAAATAACAAAAACTTATTCATTGCTAGATAGTAAATTCCTTGAGGACAAGGACGACATCTTATAAAACATTTAGCCCATATGCCCAGCCTGTTCAGTGGTTAAGTGGTCAATAAATACATGCTAACTTCAGTTTAACCGTCAGAGAAGAAGTAGAGAGAGGGACAAATGTAGAAAATGACAAAATAATTTACCTATAAAGTCATCTATAATTTGAATCATCTTTTAAATCCAAAGGATATAAATAATTCAGTACCCCAGACAAGCAATTATTTGCCAAACTATCACTAAATCCTAAGAACGAGAGTCACACACTTTCCCAGTAAATCCTGTTCCTTTCCCATGGAAATACCAGGCATATATGTTACAAGTGAAGGATAGCTGAAAGTATATTTTGTCTTTAATGGCATGGGTATACGATGGATCTTTTAGATTGTGTCTACAAGGAAATGAGTTCAATTCTCTTAGGTGAATCCAGCTAATCAATCAGTTTGAGTGACTTTTTTCCTACTTGGCAAATGTCTGACTAAATCATTTAAAAATCATCTTGATGTTTCTTATTCTGAAGTCTGTATTGATTAATTTATGAAGGACTTTTTTTTTTTCTTTTGCTTGTCTTTAAAGTTTTTTAGTAATGTCTTTTGCATTTTATTTCCTTAACTGGACACAAATAAGGGGGTGGTTATTCAGATAACCAGTGGCCTTTTCTTTCCAGATCTTTCACGGTTTCATTATTAAAAGTGGCTAAATAGACAATTGGAGTTATAAGGTTTTTCTCCTCAAATGCTTTTCTCTTTGGGTTGGAAATACACATGAGTGGGGAAACAGTTTGGACAAAAATACTTGTGAATACATACAAAGAGGAAAAGAAAGAAACAGCCTGGTCACTAAATAGGCATTAAAAGAAGAATGAATTTGATTTTGTTAAACTTGTTAGCAGGTACTTAAACTACAGTTACTCTTAAATACAAATTAAGTAAGATACAAAAAATAGAGACTATAATACCAAAAGTCTGGGGCATAGGAAAATGTTACAAATAATTGGCTAATAATAATCATAATAGTAATGATACTGATTTCGTTGATGATGATGATACTTTTCTGGATTAGGCATCGGTAATTCTACATACTTTAAATTGATCAATTTCATGTAAATGTCACAAAACTCCCATTCCATTGGTAAATTCGTATCTTGATTTTATAGATAAGGACAGTGAGGCTCATGGAGGTTAAATGACTCACCCAAGAACACATAGTTTAAGGAATCAAGATTCAAACTCAGTATGATTACAAAGCTTCAGAAAAGTTCTTAAATGGTGAGCCGTGGCCTTCTTGGTCCTCTACTCTGTTCTACAAGGGCAGAGTGCAAATGAAATGACTGGAGCACTGACTGCCATCTTGGACCCTGAAGTAACTTTGAGTATGGGAACAAGGATAATGGAACCATAAGGTAGAGGGAGCCTACCTCCCTGGCCTGTGCTTAACTATTCTTAAACAAATAATCTCTGGAGATTTCTCATATGTTTCAACCACTGTGATTTCCATTTTTTTCTGTTACTTATAGCCAAACCTATGTGCTATAATTATAATTACAAACGTGCAAACAAATACTGAACATGGGCTAATCACTTAACTTCTGGCTTTTATACTGCATGATCTCTTACCTTGTTAAACTGGGACTGAGGTTTTGGGCCTTGGGCCTTGAGCCCAAGGATATTAGGAAAGGTCTATAACCTTGGTCTAATGTCCCACAGGAACCCCAGGTGGATCCAGTGCAAACAGTCCCAAACAAGAATTTCCATTTATGTGGGCTACTTAAAGAAATGAATTAAAGACTTGGGACAAAAGAGATTTGAGAAATGAGGGGTGTCATTGAATTACAGGTTCAGAGCCAGCAAAAAGAAAGCTGGATCTGGATGAATTTCATGAGTCAAAAATCAGATACTTGGAATATTTTGTATACATGGCAGTATTATGATCATAAGGAGAAAAGTTTTTAAAAAGAGGATAAAGAAAAACCCACATAGCAAAATGAGGGTATTGATGATATTTGCTCTACCTACCCCAAAGATTGTTGTATGAGTCAAAGAAAGAAGGATATGTGAAAGCAATTTTTACATATAAATCAGTATATAAATATCCAGGTGTTTTTTTTTTTTTTCTAGAATTATTCAAACAAAATCATAATGGGTTCTTAAGGCTGAAGTTTTGTGTTTTAAAATGCATTATTCTGAACATTGTTTATATTTAAATAAGGAAATTCCTGATCCTCCCTCCCCTATAGTTTGTTATCTTATAAATATTACATCATATATATTTTTGATTGGTTGATTTTATATTTGACTTAGTCATTTCTTCATCTACCATCTTTAAAGGTACTTTTTTCTCTTTATGCCTTCATTCTCAATGGCAGAGACATTTATTCGACACAGTCAAATCATAGAACAGCACTTGTCTGGGATGGAAGGCTAGTCAGTAGTGTTTATCATAGTCACGGTGCCATGTTCCCCATGGGAACTCAGATCATTGACATTATTAAAATGTACTCAGATGTTTTCAATTCTAAATGACCTCAAATTCTTTCACATACCATGACTGTTATAAATCGTTTTATTATCAGGTCAACTTTTTTATTCCCCTTCAGACCCATCATGAAACCCACAAAAAGAAAGCACAGGTGGGCTTCCCAAAACCTATCTTTGTCTATTCTAAGTTTTCTACTGTCTGTCTTCATCCAAGAGCTTTGAACTCTGAACCTATGAAAAATGGTTGAAGAAAATATATTTAACACAGGAAAGATAAAATTTGACTCACTATCAGTAATACTTAGAGGACACAGGCAGGAAGCATCCATACGTGGGTGGGCTAGGGAGTACAGAAGAATGGTTTAAAATTGAGGCAGTCTGAACAGCTCATTTCCTCATCTTAATGTCTTCACTTCCTGTAGTTTCTTGCCTTATGGCATTTTAAACTCAGTAAAACTGAAATATCTCATGTTTCAAGAGAAAGCAGAAATCTAGATTATCCTATAAAATATTAATATTTTAAAGGGCACAGTACAGCATTATGACCAGGAAGAGTATGGGCTCTAAAGCTATTTTGCCTGGGTTTGAATCCCAGCTCCACTACAGACTTGCTGTTTGTGCCTCAGTTTTCTCATTGATAATAATAGAATAATGGAACTGTATTTCATAAGGCTACTGTGAGTAGGAACTTAATATTTTTAGAACATTTAAAAAAATGACCAACACGTAGAAGGCACTATAACATGACAGCTAAATAAAAAGAGTCAATCATACTTTAAAACACAGAGTATAAGCTACAGTATAATTGCAAACTTCATTCAGGCTGCATGACTCGACTTTTGAACCCCTGAGTTAGGGAACATGAGAACTAACCTGACATCTAGGGGAAAAAAAAGTAATCTTATTTTTTGTGGCATTCAAATGGGATAGAACTGAGCTCAGTAAGTAGAAGTCAGAGTCTAGTTTGAGTCAAGATAAAAGCTACTTTCTTCCAATTAGATATGTCTGACACTTGAAGGAACTTCCTAAAAAACTGGTGAGTTCTCTGTCATTGAATGTGGTTCAAGCAGAAACAATAAGATAGATTATCTTTTGGAGATATAACAGAGAGAATTTCTGCAGAATTCGAAAAAATAAACTCTAAAGTATTGTCCAACTCTAAAGGCATGAATCTTATAAGACAAATACCAGAGAACCCTGGCCAGTAGAACACACACTGCTTCCTAGGGCCACTACTGGACCCATCAATAACCCACAAGCAGTGGTCAGTTACATCACTGATCAAGGAGGCAGAGGGAAGGGAGATAGCCACAGATAAGTGCAGGTGTTTGTGAGAACTCAACAGAGGTCCACTATGGGGTTTTCATATCCAGAGTCCCAGCAGGATGCTGGTAACCAGGTGCACAGTCAGGTGAGGGGAGAGTAGAATGAGATTATTAGAAGAGCTACCTGCCAAATAATGCCACCCACTTCCTCTCCTTCTCTTTAGTCCCTACTTATATGATAGCTATGGCCCTGCAGTACCTTGAAGAGGCTGCTTGGCTTCTGACAATGATAAGTATTTTCCCTCAAGCAGAAATTGATGGTGGGCAAATGGAAGGTAGATTGGGGTGATGGAGAATTGACAGAATGCCACCAAGATGAATGGTCAACCACAATTTTGCCAAGGGCAAGCACTCCATCATGTCTTCATTAAGGGTTGAAGGAATCCATTTGTATATACACTCCCCCACCCTTTTCCTCCGCACACTCAGAAACTCTATAATGGAGATAGAGTTTTATTTGTCTAGTTTTCATAGTTTACTTTAGTCTTTTCCAAATAGCCTTTTCTAACTCTGTGGACATTAAAAAGGAGATGATTTTTTAAAGTCAATTAATTTGCTTTTACTCTGACATGTGTGATATATTTTAATTAATGTTTTAATTTTGGGTACATTTTTTTAGGGTTTTCCAAAGGTTGAATTTTTTTTAGATTTTATTTCTTTATTTGTCAGGGAGAGAGAGAGAAATAATGCACAAGCAGGGGGAACGGCAGACAGAGGGAGAAGCATACTCCCCGCTGAGCAAGGAGCCCAATGCGGGACTCAATCCCAGGACCCTGGGATCATGACCTGAACTGAAGGCAGACACTTAACCAACTGAGCCACGCAGGCGTCCCTCCAAAGGTTGAATTTTTAAAGAATTTTAAAAGAAGATTATATAACAACCCTAGTGGATTTTATTTTATCTATATCTATGTTGATATCAATATATAGATAGATCTACATATTTATATACCATTATATATTATATAACAACCCTATGGATTTCATTTTATATATATATACATATACATATATATATATAGAGAGAGAGAGAGATCTCCAGAGAATATTTCCTTTTATTTACTTACAATAGCATCTTCCTAATAGTTTTATAGAATTTCTAAAACAATACTTATAAATTTTCTAAATCCTGCAGAATTTTAGATCTTGGAGAATTTTATTTATTTTTAAATTTTTATTTATTTATTTAAAGATTTTTTTTATTTTTTTAAAGATTTTATTTATTTATTTGAGAGAGAGAGTGTGTACTCAATTGGAGGCAGGGGCAAAGGGGTAGGGAGAGGTACAAGCAGATTCAGGGTTCGATCTCACGATCCAGAGATCATGACCTGAGCGGAAAATCAAGAGTTGGACGCTTAACTGACTGAGCCACCCAGGTGCCCCTAGAACTTGGAGAATTTTAAAGACTCGGCCCATGTTTAAAGATAAAGTGAAAGCCAGAGAAGCTAGTCCAAATTATAATGGCTAGTAAATGGCAAAACCAATAATTTGACCCTACATTTCCTGACTCTATCCTTTCTGTACCACAGTAACAATAAAAATGTCCCTAATAACACAGATATTAGCTGAGTTTCTAGGAGCAAATGCAACATTGAATTTAGTGTTAGGGACACAGCAGAATAGCTAGCTACCTGCCCCTTTGGTTTGCCCCAGCTAAAAGGTGAAACAATAGCCTTCAAAGTCATAAGTGAAACCCACAGAGTGGCTATCACAGTCTTGTGACTAGAAAGGAATTCCAGGATGGGCTAGGTTCAAATTTCTAAGTGGCGAGGGTCAAACAATTAAGTAATCAGAGAAGAGAGAAAAGAGGTATTAGAACCCTTTCATCTTTTCACTTAACAAGTATGTAACAGGCTTTGTACTCTGACTCCTCAGACATCCGACAAGTATTGCTTCTGTACGTGCCCTGCTCCGGGGCACTCACTGGTCAAGGCACTGGGGGTATGGAGAACAAGGACAAATAGGTCTCTGTTGTTACAGAACTTTTATTTTAGTGGGGAAGGAAGAGGGACAACTGAGACATAAATAATTAAGAAGAAAAAAATAATAGAGGTAAGAGCTGTGCAGAAAACACAAATACAGTGATGTAATAGAGAACGTCTGGATGGCTACATTATTTTAATAGTTGTGAAAATAAACAGAGGAACCCTCATTTGGAATGGAGTCCAGAAGCCCTGAAGGGGGAGCTCTCATGTACATTTCACTACCTGCAGCCTATGTAACCAGAAAGATAATTGTTTTGACAAGGGAGAGCCCTTTTCACATAGGAATTTCTGTCCTGCCTTTAAGAATAGTTAGGAGGATCCCTTCCTGCACCAGCAACAATGCACTAACCACCGCCTACAGCCAATGAGAAACCGCGGCAACCTCAAACTCTTGTTCTTCTCCAATAAACTTTCATTCAGAACGGCACTCTCCAATTCCTTCCTACAGCCTAATAAAAGCTGACCCCTTTGTCTCTTCAGACTTGCCTATGGTTTGCCATAGCTTGCTTGTCCCAAAATGCAATTCCCTTGCAATTCCAGAAAAAAAACTGTTTTGTTTTTTTTTACTTAAATAATATTGCTCTTTGTTCTGTTTAAAGTTAAAATGGTCAAGAAAATTCAGTTTGAGGAAACAATTTTTAAATTCAGAACCATAAGAAGTCATGAGAATCATTAAAAAAAAAAAAAAAAAAAGCCGGTGGGGCTGAGGACAGTGGGCAAGATGGAAGCAGAGGCACATGAAAAAGGACAGGCAGTCAGGGAAAGGATTTTAAGAAGTATTTTGAGCCAGGGTAAGGGGTTTGAATTTTGTTATAGATGTGTGGGGATGGTTGTAAGAGTTTGTATGTGGGAGATCTTTGGGGAGGAGTGGGCACTGTAGTGGCTAAGCGGGAGAGTGGCAAGATCTTTTTAAAGATCATTCTGGTATGTAATAGTTGAAATGTGAGACATAAATCTTCGAAGCCAGGGAAGCTGGTTAGGTGGTCGGGCTGTAGACCAAGCAAGAGACAACGGTGATTTGGTTTAGAGCAGTGGTTCTCAACAGGAAGGAGGGACATTTCCCCAGGGCACATTTGCAATGTCTAGAGACATTTTTGGTGGTCATGACTGGAAACGGGAAGGTTGCTACTAGCATCTAGTGGGCAGAGGTCAAGGATGTTGGTAAACACCCTGCAGAGCACAGAACAACCCCTGCGAAGAGAATTATCCAGCATCACAGGGACAACTTCATGGGTTATGCCCTGTGCAATCTCCTAGGTCCTTACCCATGCTCAGAAGGTAGCCACACCAGATTTATTGCTCACTGCCATGAAATTCTTAATAATTTTATCTTTGAATGTTTGATTTATGAGTGAAGTCCTTTGGGACAACGAAGCATGCCTCTAAGTAGAGGAAGTATATGCATTAGGCATTTCCTCCATTGCTTGCTGGCCCACTGACACATAGGATTTGCCATACCTGATGAGCAACAGGGTTCTGGTGATCTGTGGAATTTCAATGAGACTCAAAGTAAGTAAAAGATAACCATGTTACATCAATGATTGAATAGGCAGGGCATAAGAGCCTCAGCTGACCACGTTTTCTGTTGAAATTGTCTCCAATGCACAAAGAAGTGATGATTTCCTAAAGCAACACACATGACCAAAAAACCTTATATGTCCTTTCTTACTCATGTTACTGTTTTGTATTAGCCATCAACTTATTTGAAAAGAATGATATTTGAAGGACAGTGAGAAAAAGACAGGACAACTCTTGTTTCCTTTTTCTTTCTCTTATCATTCAGAATGAATTGAGAATGTATACATCAAGAGGTAAAATAAGTTGAGTTAGTTTTGTGCAGCATTTCCACTGTTCTGGTAAGAATTAAATACATATGCACGCACAAGTTATAGAATACTCCTTGTATAATTTCCATGATTCTGCATATGAGTTAAATGCTCTTAAATTTACATTTAAAACTGGCATTGCACAATATAAAAATGAATGGCAAAACTTACGTTAATAATTTAACCTTTTCTCTTTGCTAGAACAACATTAAATGGAAAAATAACACCATGACAAGAAAAGAGAGAAACTGCAGAATTCAGGAAAAAGCTTTATATTTTAGTACCTTTAATGTCACATTTATCCTGCATTTTAAACAAAGGACTTCACATTTTCACTTTGCACCAGGCTTTGCAAATTATGTAGCTGATTCTGGCTCCAAACATCAATAATGTCAATGTTGAGAATTCCTGGTCTAGAGGATGTCAGGGAAGGTGGAGAAAAGTGGACAGACACTAGATTTGTTCTACAGACAAAGTTAACTGGACTTCCTAATGAAAGCACTGACAAGGAGGAGGGACCAAGGATAGCTAGTTTGGGGCTTGACTAACAGGTAAAGTAGTGGGGAAATTTTGTGATGACATATATTGTCTAATTTAATCCTTACAACAGTGACATGAAATATACATCATTTTTTCTCATTTTATACAAGTAGGATAAAACCGATTGTCCAAAATCCCAAAGGGCAGAGCCATAGTTCAAATCCAAAGACCTTGGAGTTCACTGAGAGCATGTCCTGGCTACTCTGCCTCCCATAATTGGAAAGCTGTAGGCTGAATGAGGCTCACCTACAAGTTATGGAGCCTATTGTGAATGGAAGCCTGCTGAACAGAGCAAAGGGCTTTATTCCTTGTCTGCTCTGATCTGTGGATTTCCTTGCACTGCTGGTGATGCCAATAATGGATATCCCTTTCACTGTGTCTTGTCAATTCATCCATCTCCCAATATTGCATAATATCTTAGAGGATAGTTACAAAAATTGAGAAATATGAGTGTATAAAAGAGAAAGTATTTGCTGTGCCTTTTCATTATATTATATTCTGTATTTTACATCATTCATATTTTTCTTTATAAACTCCTTGTCAAATATTTGAACAGTCATTTACTTTATCTGTAGTTTGCAAGAATACTGAATATAGTAACAAAACCCTAAAAAATGACCAAGACATTCCACTCCATAAAAATTCAAAGCGTATAAATATACTGGAACTTCTAAAAACTCATTCTAAAGCATCAGATTCTACTAGACATACAATGATGCTCAAATTTATAGCTTTAAAGATGCCCTTGTCTATTTTCTATTATATATATTTGAAAGTAATTGATATTCTAATTAAAGTATCTCTTTAAATTATACATGCCTCCCTTCTACTAGGAAAAATAAAACAGCATATGACATAGAAATGTGTTTATGCCAAGGATTTCAGTAATTCAATTGTGCAAAAATGAATGTTTCATTATTTAACTTATGCTAATTTCTTAACTGTCTCCACCTGCTTATTTAGATAACCAGAGCCTGAATTTTTCTCTGAATATTTGCATCAAATTTTGGTAAGCTGAACTGCCTTACTCCTTTTCTTCTTCTCAAAATTTGTTATTTCTCATCAAGCACACTGCTGAGAATTTGGGCTGAACTTATTAGTTTCTCAACAGAGCTTTCAGTGTCCCAGGAGGCAAATAAGATTTATTCCAAGTCAGAACCAAAATAAAGATATTAGTTTTAGTTCTGCAATAAGCTGCAGTAAGAAAAATAACAACAATAACAACAAAACCTTAGCAGCTTGTATTATGGCACTCACTATGCCGTGCTGTAATTTATTCATTTACATGTCTGCTCTCCCAGTAGGCTGTGAGGTCTTTGTGAGTAGAAACCATGTCTTATTTGTCTTGTTATGTCTCCTCTTCTTGATAATGCCCTGCCCATTACAGGGGTTCAATACATGTCTGATAAATGAATTAATATTGAAGGAAAGCAGTGTATCACTGGCACCAGGAACTCCCAAACCTTTGATGGTTATTTCTGACTCTGGGTCATTGAAGTTAATATGAATTAAAGGCAAACTACAAAATTCCCAATTATATCATAGAGCTACACTTGCTCACAGCATTCTCATGGAAGAATGAGACCTAGCACCCAGATTGCAGACGAACTGTCTCTCACTGTTTTCTAGTGTTGTTGTTGCTGTTTTTTTTATAAAGATGTAACTTTGGGGACTATTTGACCCAGCATACTGGAATAGCAAAGAAGCCACCTGTTCCTGCTCTAATAATACAAGGAAAAGTTTAGTAATAGGTATTCTGGAGTCAAAGTGCCCAAGGTCAAAAGCCTGGTCCTCTATTTATAAGCTGTTTGTCAGTGGACAAGTTAACAATATTAAGCTTCAATTTCCTCACCTATAGAATACAGGTAATAACAGAATATATATTGCAGAGTTACTGGGATTTCCAAAATTTAAAAAGAAGTGCTGAGTACAGTTCCAGATATATACCAAGAACTCAGTAAATGTTAGCTCTTATTAGTTTCATATGATGGGTTACCTTTTTTACCTTTCCAGGTTCAAAGTAAACTCTACTTCCTTTAGTAGAGCTTCCTTAGGACCCTTCCATGCACTTTAATTTCTCCCTTTCCTGATGTATATAGCACATTTTGATTGGAAAAGGATTTGGGGCATTTAGAAATTTTACAACACCTTGAATTTCTTTGTAATTATTTTATGGGCATAAGTCTTGTTTCCCCAATGTTATTTGCTTATTCTAAGGAATTATGGAGGGTTTTTTGTTTGTTTTGTTTTTTTGTTTTTTGTTTGTTTGTTTGTTTTCTGCAGGGGCTCATGGCAACAACTTCTCCAAAATAGGGCAAGATCCAGGTGGGGCAAGGTGATTATTTGACATGGTCCCAATATGAAAAGCTAGAGGGTAAATGTCAGCCTTCTGATAGGGAGCACCAATAACTGTAACTAGGAAAGCCATACGTCCATCATTTTCCATAAGGCAATAAATTAAAAACAAAGAAAAGCAGTGGGTGCTGCTTAAACTTAAAAAAAAAAGAAGAAAGGAAGAAAGGAAGGAAGGAAAGAAGGAAGGAAGGGGGAGGAAGGAAGAAGAAGGGAAGGAAGGAAGGAAGGAAGGAAGGGAGAGGAGAGGAGAGGGAAAGAAAAAAAAAGAAAAGAAAAGAAAAGAAAAGAGAGTGGACATAGCTGACATTTGCTTTCCATTTGATGTGTTAAAAATGCTGCCTGTGCCCTTTAGGGGTTCCTAATCATTTAATCAACAATTGCTACAACAAACCAAACTAAGATATGCTAAATGTTTCATTTTCACCACAGCTTTATGTTGATTGAAAGATCTTGATGGACGTCATATAATAAGAGGAAATGTATTTAAAACAGGCATTTTATGTGTTGATAAAATGAACTTTGTGTTAGTTCCATACGCTAATACAGATGTTTCATTATCCCTAAATCTTATCTTTACTTAACCATTGAAGCCCATTTTTAGCAAAAATGGAAACCCATTCTCTGTTGTGACAATTAAAACCTCATATTTTCTTGAGATTCTTTAAGAATCACTCCAGGGAAATATCTTCACCTTTAAATGTCTCCTCAGGCTCTTGTATATTTCTTCCAGCCAAGAGTTGCCCTTCCACTTTCCTGCTATTCATAGCTTCTATTGCCCAAACAATAGACCATCTATTCTCCCCTATGAAATATTTTATTACTATAGGGAGTAAAAGTTTCAAACTACACATTGCCCATTCTCATCCCTATAAGGAATCACTGTTGTGTGTTCCGTAGTAAAATAGGAAATATAATTCACTGAATGTTACTCTGGATCAAGGATGTATGCAGTGTTTTTCATGCATTATGCCATTTGCTTCTCATGAAAGAACTTATGAGAAGGAGGCATTATTATTATAACCATTTCACTAAAAAGAAAACTGAGGCCTTGAGAAGTTTGCTCAAGGTCAAAAATTAATAAGACAAAAATGGATACTGAAACAAAGTTAACTATTATGCTATATTTCCACTGGAAAGAACAAAAATCATGCGTTCAGGGTGACAATGTTCTTCATTGGGAACCATGTCCAAGATTAGAAGAAGAGCCAGGAAGCTACATGTTTGAGAGAAGATTCATTTAGATTCCTACACACATTGGGAATGAATTTCAGTCTGACTTCTCTTGTACAACTGTGACTTTCTACTGCCTCTTTCCCTATGGTTAAGAACCTTCAAAGAGCTGTGTTCTTTCTTCAGATGAGTTATGAGAAGTTGTATAAGACCACATTGCCCTTCTGCAGCTAGACAAGAACCCAGGGCTCGATCTCTAAAAGAAATAGGTGAAGGTGCAGAAGAGTCTGGTCAGTCAGCTTCTGATGTCTGTAGAAGAAAGTACTGTAAGGGGGGAGAGACAATAGCTCCGGAGGTGATCTGGGGACCACCTAGAACCCTGCAAGTACTCCTGAATGTGAAAAACTAGCAGAAAGTCCTTGAGTTTCTACCTTCCCTCACCATCTTCTTCCGTAATTCCCACTACCCATTTCCCCCAGTCAGAGTTAGGCTCACATATTATCATACACTTGTTCTATCTTTATATGTGTTGCTTACCATGTGATAATAGCCCATGTATTAGTCAGTGTTATGGACTGACTTGTGTCCTCCAAAAATGCATATGTTGAAGTCCCAACCCTAGTACCTCAGAATATGACTGTACATAGAAATAGGGTCTTTAAATAAGTAATTAAGTTAAAATGAGTTCATTAGGATGGCCCTTAATCTGATATCATCATAAAAAAGGGCATAGAAAGGTACAGAGGGAAGACCATGTGAAAACATAGCCATAAGATGACTATCTACAAATCAAGAAGGGAGGTCTCAGAATATCCCAATAGTCCTGACACCTAGATCTTGGACTTCTATCCTCTAGATTTCTGAGAAAATTAATTTTTGTTGTTTAAGCCTCATTGTCTATGATACTTTGTTATGGCAGCTCTAGCAAACTAACACAGTCAGTCACCCTCACTAGATTTGGAGCACCAGGGGAAAGAGCTGTGGCTTTTATCTATAATTCGTCAGCCAACTAGTACAAGTTCTAGAAGGTGATTGGTATATATTTGTTGAATGAACGATTTAATAAATATCTATCATAGATATTAGTGCATCTACTTTCACCACTACCTGCTAGTGAGCCTACAGAAATAGTTATCAGCCCTGGAATTTGGTCACTTCCTGCTGGTTTGCTTATTCTTTCATACTTCCTTTTTCTCTTTCTTCTTTTCTTTACACACAAAAATAAAATCCTAATTGACAAAGATGGGATAAGGGTTGCATCACTAAGAACAATGACTTCCTGAGTTCATACTTGAAAGCTTCTCCAAATATGATTGCAGGAATATATGAAAAGCAACTTGGAATAGTCCCAAGGAAACTACAGAAAGCTGATGAGCAATCCTGCTTTGGGTAGAAGAAGACATGAGACTTTAGAGTAGGAGGTGTAATGGGAGATCCAATTTATAGTAAACACTGATGTCTACATATTGTCATGGTTAACTATAACCAACCACATGATAATGAGTTTCCTTATGTGGTGCTCATTATGGGCCAGGTACGCTGTGGAGTTTTATATTGGGTAACTCATTCATTCTCAAAACCCTTAAAAAATTACAATCTTTATTCCTATTTCATATTTCAAGGAGGGCACATAACTTGCCTAAGTCCATATGGCTAGCAAAGAGTGAGGCGAACATTATAACCCAGGCATGTGGGCTTCAGAGCCACTGTTCTCAAATGCTTCATCCCTGTGGCATATACTTTTGTTATAGCTAGTCCTGCCAATCAGTTAAAGAAAATACACTTGGATTTCAGGTTAAGTATGGATTATATACATACACATACATATATATACATACACACACACACACACACACATATAGAGTATCTTATAGTCCAATAAAAGCCTAAACTCATTCTTTATTGCATATGCTTATTTCATAAGTAAAGCACAGTGATGCTCTTAACCATCAATGGATAATCCTTCCCAAATAAAATAAAACCAACACCTAAATTCAATAAAAATAACAGCAGCTTTCATTGACTGAGCGCTTTCTATGGCGCAGACACTGACTCAATCTTTTCATAAACTCCCTTCCTTAACTCTCCCAGCCCTGTGAGGTAGACATTCTTATTTTCCCATTTTGCAGTCGAGGAAACAGACTCAGATAGGTTATCTAGGTTATCTAAATTCACACAGGTAAAAAGTGCCAGAGCCTGTTCTGGCTGACCCTAAAATCCATGAACATAAATACTGCTCAAGATGCATTTAACAATTTTTTAGAGTCACATCCATCTTGAATTTGTAGATCAAGTGCCTCTGAAAGTTCTATCAGATCCAGGTGTAGAGTTTTGTTTGTTTTTTTTCCTCCTGGGGGGCTCATCTTCCAGATCTACCTTGGATCCTAGGACTCATCTCAACTTAATCTAACAAGATCGATGCCTTATCATTTGCCTGCTCATACTAGGTATATGTCTTTGGCTTACTCCTTGTCTCTTGAAGTTGGTCTCATGACTCTCGTGTGATAAACTGACCATTTCTGGCATTCTATCACAGACTGAATTGAAAGTGAAGGCAGTACAATAGGGAAAATAAAATCACCCTTGGAGGATTAAACTACAAATCAACACCTTATGGATGAGGTCAGAATCACCTTAAGATATAGTGGTCTTTTAACAAAAACCTCTCAAAATACAATGGTCCCAAGGCTAGCAATATTTAACAGTGACCACATCAAAATCGATATATATATATATATATTTTTAAAGATCAAGTGTCTGTCAGAAAAATAGATTGTTTGATAACAGAACATGGGTATAGTAAGGAGCCAGAGACAAGTCCTCGCACTGTTCAAGCAGTGCCTGGGAGAAGAGATCCAAATCAAAGACTCGGCCCATATAGTTTTGGTGGCAAATAGTTCTTTAGATAAATGCCTCAGGCCATAATTTCTTGAGGTTCAGGGATATTCAAATAATAATGAAGTCACCCTGTTTTAACATTAAACAACTTCGACCATAATTTGGCTTTAATATACTCAGCCACCAGGAGAGAATATTGTCCAGGTGATGTGACTATCACATTCCTCTGGTAGTAATCTATCTAATTAAAAATTAATACCTGCTCATTTTTGTATATCATTTCACAAGGGCTGTCTGAATTGAACTCAGCGTTCAGATCTAATCAAGTGTGGGATACTCCCAACAAAATTGAGTTTCTGAGTCTGGGGAGCTAAGGGTCACATGTGAAGCCTGGGAGAACTGGTCCAAGGGCCTTTACTGGTGACACCATGACCTCATTTTCCTTTGGATGCCTTCAGCAACATCTTGCTATGCTCTTGGACTTCTTTGGAAGGGAAGAGAGCAATCTTTCAGGAGAGTGTTACTTCCTTCCATGACATAGTATAGGCATAAAAATGGTTTCCGTTTTAGCAAGCTGTATTCTGGTGCATAATGAGACCATATAGCCATAAATAAATACTCTCGAAGTTTGTGCAAGATCATATTAAGACAGATGCCAAATCTCATAATTGTAATACACTGCATATTACTGAAAATTTTTATAAAATCTAATGAGATTTTAACTTATAAGGAAAGAGGCATAAGGAAAGTTGTAGCAACATAATTGGATGACACTTTCTGCCCAGAGGGCAAAAAAAGCTAAAAAGCAGAACTGGTATTTGTGTTCCTAAAAGGAAGGGATTTGGGAAGATGTTTAAAATCCAGTAAGTCCAATTTTGATTGCATTATCTTTTGAAAACTAGAATGAAAAAGTTTGAACAAAGGGTTCCAGAAAGGGTAATTAAAAAGTTCCCCCTCAAATCATATTGAGTAAGATCATTCAAAAGATGAAGCTCTTCTGTGCTGGAAATGAGAAGCAGGAGTGAGCTAAAGAGACTCTCTAACCCAGATTTCTATGTGTCTGAGTTCCTCCCAAGAATCTCCTTGTTTTAGAGGCGGCATAAGACCTGGAAAAGCAATTCACTTTGTTTAAGCCAGAAGTAAACAGAGATCTTGAAGGAAGCAAAGAAATGTAATGAGCCCTGCATTTCATCTTCTGTATCTTGTTCATTAATACAGAACACAAAATTCCTCATGGATATAAATGACAGTTACATGTTGGGTCAAGAAGGGAACCAATGACAACTTCCCCTAACCTAGAAAGATGCTCAAAGTGAATATTAACAAACTAGTAAAGAATAAAGCCGGCATATGTGAATGTGATAATATTTGTGCTGTTAATGAGCCTTACATACTCCTAGGGGAGTGTCCAGTCTACACTTTTAACCACAGAGGTCAAGGGAAATTTAGTGCAGCAGATTATCTCCTTTCCTTAGGTCACAGGCTACTAAATTCTGGGTGATGAATTTACCACTCGTTCCATTTCTTGCATATATGACTAAAGTATAGGTTTTACGTTTTGCTTCTTGACTTCACCACTTAGCTCTGTGACCTTGGGCAAGTTTACTTAACATCTCTAAATCTCAGCTGTCTTGACTATTAAATGGCATAAAAAATGTTTACTTTGTGAGAATTACATAAGATCAAGGTTTCAAGGCTTCTAACACATTATCATTAATATTTCATAAGGCTTCATATTTACTACTAACAATGTATATATTCTTTCAACAGGCAACCTAAATATTGTAAATTACATAGCACCTCTCTTATATCACACTTTTCACATATGATTACTTTGCACAGAGTATATAGAACATAGGGTATTTTTCACATGTGTATTAACTCATTAGATAACAATATAAAAAAGCAAGTTCAGAGCCCAGAATAAGAGCTCAATACACAGTTGTTTCACTTTTCTTTTCTCATTAGCTACCATATGCCCCAAAGGTAAGTGAAAATCTAGGGTGAAATTAATGATCGTTCTTCCTTTGCCATGATTTATAAGTGTGATTATGTTTTGAATAAACAAACATAAACTTTTAAATAAAAGAGGTTTTATTTATTAGGACTGGGCAGATGTCAAGACTGGCTTTACTCCGGGTAAGTTTTCCTAATGGTTCAGAAAAGACTTTCAGAGTAATGAAGCAGAAATGGGTGTATCAGAAAGTTAATCTTCTTTCCTGTTTCCTCCCCATCATGCTTCAGACAACACCCAGCCAAATGGGATTGCTATTTGGAATAGAACGTGTCCCAGAATCTCCTCTCTCACTTGAATATTAATATGAAATGATTAATGAACTTGTTGCCCAACATGCTAAATTAAATAACAGTGAAGAGTTTAAGAATGTCTTTCCCATTATTGAGTGCTGCATTTTAAGTTCTAATGTGTAAAGTAGACCATTAGTTTTCAGTCAGTCTTCGAAATAGATTTATTTATGAATTTATCTCACCTTTTCTGTAAGCAATTCATGTAGCAAATGCTTATTTCTTTCATTCTACTTAAAGAATTGTAAGCTTGTTCCACCAGTAAATAATGCAGATCTCTGACCCTGAGATTTCTACATAACTGTCATTTTCAGACCAATTAGTATGGATAACTAAGACATTCCTGACTTAATGTTTCACCTTACTTCTGAGATTCCTGCAGTGAAACTCTCTCAGGGTGTGTATAAACCTAGAGGTCCTCAATATGAAAATATAATTGATAATCATAGCACAACTTTAATAGCATCTGTCACTGTTTCCATAGTATCAGACAGTCAGGAACTTGTGCTTACAATTAGAATAGATATAAAAAGTGTCCATCCCCACTCCTCAAGCCTAGGATGAATTACTGTTCTCTGTATATTTTCCCAGATTTTATTATTTCTTAGAACGAATTCTCACATTAGAAAGAAACCTTTTATAGAAAAAGAATCTTCTCACAGTATTTCTTAGGATGACCAGTTGTCTCCCAGAGAAAATTGTGAGAATTGTTTTGTGAAGTTTGGGGCAAAAAGTTACCTATAGCAAAATGGATTTAAAGAATTGCTATTTATTTTTCAACTCATATTTATAAGGAATCTAATAAAAATAAGATGTATTAGGTGAGTTAGATACTTCTCCCCCCAATATATAGGAACAAAAAGATTCATAAATTAGATTAATAAACTACAAGAATGTGTGTGTGAGAGAGAGATAGTGACCGAGAGACAGAGAGAGAAAGACAAAGAATAAGACACTGGTGATCTCATTTTGAGAAATTTTAAAATTCTTCTCCAGGTAATAGATTTCAAATTAAGGACTAGGTATTTGCCACTCAAATAGGGCTTTGCAGAGCATTTTAGTTGTTCATTTACTTGACAAGTTACATGAGGTGCATGTCTTCACAAAACAGAATATTGTTACAACTCCTACTTTGTCTAAATTAATATGGGATATCAGGGAAAAATAGCTTAAATGTACTCTCATGTCACTGGTCTAGGCAGTCCAATGGTTAATACAAGGACTTTCCTAATCACTTACTAGACGGGTCATTGTACAGTTGGACAACATTACAGAGTATCTCTTTGAATTTAACTTAAGTAATCACTTTGAAATTGTTCTGAGAGCTCCTTCTAGCATTAACATCTTTATGTCAATCTTCGGAAATTTGCATCGGTAGTGCTAAAAGTAGAACAGGATATGTCTATTCAGGTCCCAGGCTTGATTTTGACTATTTTACTTTGGGAGTCCTACTGGATAAAAAAAGATATCCAATGATTTTATAATTTAGCTGGGTGATAGCAGTGGTTCATTCTTCACTTCTCTATCCTAACTATCCGAATAAGTAATTTCTTAGTAAAGAACTATAAAGGAAAGACAAGGCTGTTGTGCTAAACGTCCCCCATGACTACCTCCCTTCCACCTTTAACAACAAGTCAGAGCTAGATCAGCAGAGAGAACGACGAGGTTCATAGCTGATACTGCACAGGCATGCATACCACCATACAAACTGACTTCCAAACCCTGGATATTACTCTTTTCAGCAAGGGGTTTCACAGGCCAGGCAGCTCTTGTTGTTCCATGAGTGGTCGACTACATGCTCCCTGACTCCTGCCAAGTCCCCTATCTATAAGTAAAACAGCATGGGGGCAGGTTCCCCTCCAGGAGCACAATCCATGGAATGCCCAGCTGTTGATGAGTTCAAGCACACTTCTCAGTGGGACTGTGTGCATTCCCTTAATCTCCTTCCCTGTTTCCTTTAATAATGTTATCTCACACTTGGACTGTGTGAGTTGCTAATGATGTCCCTACCCTCAGTCTTGATGACTGTGGGGCTGGTAGGGAGAGGATGTCGTTCTCTTGGTTAACACTATATTCCCCATGCTAGAGCAGTGGCTGGATAAACACTTAAGAACTGTCACATTGGTAAAATAAATCTATACTACAAAAAAGTGAGAAATGTAGATTTTAATGGCTTCCATAGGAAAATAAGAGTTTATATCTTATGGGAATACTGCAAGCAACTTAATAAAACTCTCTATTAGACATTTCTATTCTTTCTCTATATTTCTCTTTTAGCATTGGCTCTTCCTTCTTTTTAGTCCATTTTTTTTTCTAAAACAGTCTTGCCAATATCCTCTGTCATCCTAGCATTTTAGCTCTGTCCTCAAATTGCTTGTCCCCTGAGCAAAATAAAAGTCCTTCAATTAACTGAACTGACATTCCCTAGAAGGCAGATATGCAACCAGCTGCATGATGCAAACATGACTTTGAGGCACTGAGCCCCACCCCAAACAGTGTATCAAATTATTCATCCACATCCTTCCCTTAGTGTGCAAAGGACAGGCACAGGAATAACAAAGCCACAGTTGGGGGGGGGCAGCATTGCACTGCTAAGAAAAATAGTATTTTCTCCTTTTAATTATAAATAAATAAATGGAAATACAAATGTGGTGTCTTCAACCATGGCCATAGCCTTCCAGTATCTAAAGAAGTAGTTGAACTTTGACTGATTTTTGTTCTGTCTCAAATCACACAGCAGTGAAGACGTTCTGTCTGTATTCATCAGGGTTAATTCAGAGAAGCAGAACTACCTTGATTCCTATGAAATTATGAATTAGACCTTAGACAATTTGGGAGGAGCTTAGGAAGAAAAGACCAAGAAGGGGAGCAAAATCATTAACCATCCCTTATGCTGATGAATAAGTCAGAGCTGCAGATAAGACCCATGTATCAAAATCATGAAAGGGGCTGATGAAGAAGTCTATGACAGGTTTGGATCCTTGTGGCTGTGAGTTTGCAGCCTTGTGCCTAGTGTTGGCCCTGAGTTTGATAACCGTTCATCAGCAGGGATGGTCACTGGCATGGAGAGCTGGTGGTAGAGAAGGGAAGAGTGAAGATAAACTGGAACCCACTGACACCATGCTGTCTGTGTCTAGCCACCACTAATGGGGATCTTGAGAACATGATGGCAGTTGCTTCACTTCACCTCAGTTTACTTCTAATCAAGTCCAACCCTTGAAATAAAAGAAATCATACAGGAAAGGGATCTCCAGAAATGTCGTTCCCAGAATAACCAAGTTCACAAGTAGACAACCCAGCATACTATCCCATGAGGAACCAGATTCTGGCTAAATTGTTCTTTGCCTTATCCAGAAAGCTGGTCAATTATCTTAAGTTGGGAGTTGGTAGCCATCAAGGCACAGAATACTTGTTTTGAGGGGACACATGCAACACTGAGAATGACTAGTCAACCCAGAAAATTAAGATAGATATGTTGATTCCATGATGCTCTTCAGATGCTTGTGCATGGGAGTGTGCACACGCATACGCACACACACACACACACTCACTGGTAAACTTACCTGCTATGAATTCTACCACAGTCTTTGGCACATTTGAGGTGCTTAAATCATGTTTATTGAATAACTGAGGGAACCACACAACAAATCTATAAAATAAAACTGGGATTTTTGGTCCTAAAATTAAAACTCCTAATGTATAATACCAACTGACTCGGCTTCGAGCAGCTAGTAAAATAAGAAATTTGTTTATTACAAAGAGTAAATAAACTTCACACATCATAGCCTGACTTTTGTCAAATATCACTGGTGCTTCGGCATTGCTCCTGTTCAAATAATCTTTAGCCTACATTTCTCCTTTTCCACTTTCCCATCTTTCACATTTATTCCTGATATATTTTTCTGACCTGTCTTTATCTCCTTTTGGGCGCCTGGGTGGCTCAGTTGGTTAAGCGACTGCCTTCGGCTCAGGTCATGATCCTGGAGTCCCTGGATCGAGTCCCGCATCGGGCTCCCTGCTCGGCAGGGAGTCTGCTTCTCCCTCTGACCCTCCCCCCTCTCATGTGCTTGCTCTCTCATTCTCTCTCTCTCAAATAAATAAATAAATAAATAAATCTTTAAAAAAAAAAAAATATATCTCCTTTCCCTTTTGCTCATTGTTTTTTTTGGTTCTAACTTTTCTGTCTGCTCCTCATGTAGCTTCTTTTTCCTTTTATTATTGCCCCAAAATCAAAGAGCCATTTTAATTGGAATGTTTGATTTCACAGGAGAGAGAATCATAGTCCATCTGCCAAAAAGGGTTGTCAGCATCTGGTTCCTGGGTGTAAGATTTAGTTTTTTTCCACTCTGCTAGCACACACGTCGCCAATATTGTATCACACTGTTCTGACATTGGGGGGAAAATAGCAAAATGCAATTGCAGCATCTTATGATGGAGAAAGAAATTCTTTTTATCTTACATGAGCTGTGAGTTCTTAGTCCTTTTTTTTTTTATTTTTTTCCACTTGGACAGTTGTATGTGACAGCTTTCCAGATGGAGTTGTATCTGCAGAGTTTTAAAAGTCAATTTGGTTTTGCTTTTGTTCTCTCGGACTTTACAATCTATGTCTGGTGCTGCTGTCTATAATAATGCTATATTGAGAAGAAGAATTTTGAAATGAGTAATAAAATTCTGGATTTGATTGTCTGTGGATTTGTAGGCATTTTTTTAATTTAAAAAAATAACTAAAGGTCATTGGGCCTGGAATGAGAATATGAATCAACCTCTGGTTTTGTGCTACAGCACATAAAACTATTTGAATTGATTGGTTTTAAAAATTATCAGCTCGTTGTTTTTTTATTTTGTGGAGACACAATCTTTCTCCTTTCAGAGTATTTTACTATCAGGTAAAGGACACCCATCTCTACACTTTTTTTCCTAAGCCCTATATCTAAGTACCAAAGAGTAAACTATCCAGTCTCTTCAAAACAAACTACGGATATCTCGTTCAATCACTGCACATTATAGATGATAAAAATATGATCACAGAGAGGTGGTCATTAGGAATATTGCCCATTATTACTTAGCTATTTTGTGGAATAGCCTACATTAGGAAAAATAAGAGCTGTACAAATTAGACCCTGTTTAGTGAGGACTAGCCAACTTTCCAGATTAAGGCCTGAACAAAGTCACCCAAGGACCATCCCCAGAAGCTGGACAAATCAATCTGCTCGCTTGTTCGCTCAACCTTATCTGGCACATGTTTCCATGTGTTACTGAGTTAATATTGTTGATCAATTTGGCTCAAGAGTCAACCTGTTTAAACATATTCACTGAGTGTCTTTGATATTGGAGTGAAAAATAAATTAGCACCATTGTAATGACATTTTAGGTATTTATTGGTAAAAAAACATTGGATATTTTTGTGGTTGTTTGGTTTAGAAAACAAATTGGTATTTTTCAGTTAGTTGAGAACCACATTCTTAACTTTTATGAGAAAAAGACTTCCAGGGTTTGGCATAGTCTTGATGGTGTGGACTATTGACTCATAACACTCAAGGTTAGGTGCCTATATCATGTGGGAGATGGGCAGAATCACATCATAACCTTGAGTTTTGCAGCATCTACTGTTGTAGACTCTGGGAGCCCTGTGGACACAGAGAGTTTGGCCATGGGAAGTGTGCCTAATGAGGGATGCATGCAGCCTGCCTACTCTCTGGCTCTGGCAGGTCTGTGGATCCCTGCAACCCAGGTTCTAAGGAAATAATGGAGGTTAAGTCAGGGACAGTCTTTGGACCGACATATAAATGAGAAAAAAAAACAACAAAACCTTTGCTTATATAAGCTTAAGACATCCAGGAAGAATTTACAAGTCAAATATTGGTTGCCTCTGGGGAGGAGAATCCAGTGGCTCACAGACAGCACTGGGAAAAATACTTTTATCATATACCCTTTAATGTACTTTGAATATTGAATCATGAGAATGCATTACCATAAAAAAGTAAAAACAATAGGGAGAAATAAAGATGTAAGCTAAAGTGAAAAAGAAGATACAATATTCAATATAATAATATTCATTAATTTTTGTCCCTGTTTCATTATACAGCTAAAGTTAAAGTTTGAAAATTTAATTTGTCATCCTGAATTTCAGCTTTTCTTCATTAAAAAAAATATTGGCCAAGATATTAACAAATATGTGTCACTAAGGTCAAATACATATGCTTATACAAAAACGTTTTTACAAACTATACCAAAAAATCATATAAAATATAATTTTAAAGAGAAAACTATAAATTTTGAAAATGAAATTCTAGTTCTAGCACCAATCACCCTGTGGCCTTGGAAAATTTATTTATTCTATAATCCTCAATATCTCCATCTAAAAATGAAGCTATAGTATTTATTTTGTTTTTGTTTTTGTTTTTGTTTTTTTTTAGATTTTATTTATTTATTTGACAGAGAGAGACACAGTGAGAGAGGGAACACAAGCAGGGGGAGTGGGAGAAGGAGAAGCAGGCTTCCTGCTGAGCAGGGAGCTGGATGTGGGGCTCAATCCCAGGACCTTAGACCCTGGGATCATGACATGAGCTGAAGGCAGATGCTTAACGACTGAGCCACCCAGGTGCTTTTTCATCATGATAAGTACACTTTTTAATCCCCTTCACCTATTCCACCCATCCCCCACTCAACTCCCCTCTAGTAACTATCAGGTGAATTGTTGTGAAGATAAAAATGAAATAATGTAAGTATAGTCTCTAATGCAATGCTTAGCACATGCCAAGTACTAAGTAAGTTAGTGCAACAAGTAGTGGTGTTATATTTAATATTATGATTTCATGTTAGAGCAAGGGAAGTGGCCAAGATAGGAGCAATCAAGGAATCAATCATACAACCACATCTAACCTTAAAGAAATCAAAACCTAGAGAATTTGTGATTTGATTATCTCACGTAGTTAATTCCTGTAAGAGTTAAGATAAGCCAGATTTCCCAATAACAACTCAAATTCTTTTGAATGAATTGATCTATTAGTTAATAGGTATGTATAGACCCTTTCCTCTCAAAGTGTCAACTAAGTAACCAGCAGCTAGGTATCATATAGGGTCTTACTAGAAATGCAGAATCTTGGGCCCCACCCTAGATCTACTGAATTGGAAGCTGCATTTTAATCCCCAGATGATTGATGAAACATTAACTAATGTTTTAGAAGTCCTGGAATAGACTAAGCCTAAAATTGTGATAATTATTAGCAAAACAATAAACGCTAGCAATTCAGTTAAAAATCAATAAAGTTATGTCAAAATGCCTGATAGAGAAGTGAAAAATGCCCAAAATCACTTGGGAGGAAAAGATCCTAGACAAGTAGGGAGATGGATGGATTAGCAGATAGACAACAGACACAGAGAGAGTCACAGTGAGACATATGCATATATATCTTTTTCTGTGTTTTGTGAGAAAAGTATTACACTAATTTTGGAAGATGTGAGTTCTATTTTAAATCAAATATAACATTATTGCTATATCTAAATCAAATAACTAGTTTGATTATTTCTTCCTTTACACAATCTGTTGAAACAAATTGATTAGTTGTTAGAAAATAAATTTAAACCCACTTTCAATTAAGTAAAATATGAAATCTGTCAAAAATATGGTGTGGTCACATGAACATTTAATAACCTACTAATTCATTAAATAATTAATTTCTCAACCAGTTATTAGGACACCGTGTAAACACAAGGTGAATTTCAGATGCTACTACTGTTGAGATTTGTAACAAGGGATAACCTGTGTAGATAGACTCTATGTGGGAACAAAAGTAAAGATTTGAGTCACTGAGATATAATTCCCAGCTCTGCCTCTTAGTAGCTACCCAGTTTCTTAAATTCCCTTGGAAAGTTTTCCATAATTCTTCACGTGTAAAATGGAAATATTAAAAAACACCTCACAGGCTTGTTTTGAGGACTATGAACACCCATAGAGTGCATTGTAAACATCGTATGAATGGCAGGTATAATAATAATTCAGGTATTATTCTATGTCTTATTTAACCCTTAACTGGAACTCAACTCACAACTGTAACATTCATAAAATAATCTGATCATTTTCAGAGTTTCAACGGATAGTGCACATTTTAATTACTACTCTAAGTGAAGCACAAAGGATACTGCCATTTTTGCAAAGCTCTTTTTAAGAAAATGTTCATTGCTAATACAGTTGATGTACATTTCATTAGTAACCTATTGCATAGAAAATAGTGCAATCAACTTTGTTTGCTAGATCATGGTGAATTAATTCATAGACACACAAAATACTCCAAAGTATTTTTTTTAAAGATTAAAAAGGAAAAAAAGTGAGGATACAAAGGGTACTTAAAATGTATCATTATATCCTAGAATTTCAGGGATGTGGAGTAGATTAAAAAAACTAAGTAATGGGATGCCTGGATGGCTCAGTCGGTTAAGTGGCTGCCTTCAGCTCAGGTCATGCATGATCCCAGGGTCCTGGGATCGAGTCGTCCCACTTCAGGATCCTTGCCCCACAGGGAGCCTGCTGCTCCCTCTGCTTGTGCGCATGCCCCCTCTCTCTCTGACAAATAAATAAAATCTTAAAAAAACACTAAATAATAATATTAAACCCCTATATTTTCAGTTTTTTATAAGTCACAAGACACATTTATATAATTTGCCTCATTAAATTGTTACAGAGCTATGAGTTAGATATTTTGATTCCCATTTTATAAATGAGGAAATTGAGATTCAAAAAGCCAAGTTTCTTTCTCAAGGTCATGTGTACAATAAGCAGGCAGAGTTCACCACTCTGTACCTGCCTCACAAAAGCTCAGGAACCAGCTATCAATCTAGAGTGGAATATTAACCTACTGACTGCTGATTTAAATAAGGACAACTGCTTCTTAGAGACTGTTCACCAATTTCATCTCTAAGTTTCTTCATAGATTTATTTCAGTCAAGTATCTTACCTTTTTTTTTTTTTTTTTTTTTTTTTCTTCCTAACAGCTAACTTCTTTTAACCTGTGAGTCTTCAAATGTGAGCATGGCTAATACTCGCACAAAATTCCCTCCTATGAAAGCCTAAGGAATATTTCCAGGGCCTGGGATGACTGTGAGGAGGTAGAGGAACTAAACTCCAGAGCATAGAGCCAACATCCAAAAAGGAAGGATAAGAAGTAGCAGAAAAAATGAGCTCAGCAGACAGTGTGCTGAAGCATGCATCCAAGGGGCTGGGCCAGTAGGTGCATGCGATCTTACTTCTCTCTAAAGGATAAAAGTTCTCACTGATTAGTAAGGTCAGGTGTGCAAGAGGCCAGCCAGCTTCTATCCCAAAACTTTTCTATTATTCTTTTCTGTTCTATAACATCTTTCACACACATACACAAAAAAATGCACAAAAAAACCCCAGCAAAACAAACAAAACAAACAAGAAAAACCAGGGGCATTTTTTTCTTGATTACAGTAGGGAAAAGGATACAATATTTTTATATAGCATGTAAATGGATCTTTTATCAATCTAGAAGAACTACAGGATGAAGTAGAAGCTAAATTCCTGTCTACTGAAAATTAGGCAGGAAAAATTATAAGCTTTGGATTCAGATGGACCTAGGTTAGAATTCTGATCCTGTCAATTTCTAGTTCTGGGTGATTCTAAATGGTTGCATCCCCTCTCAAACCCTTGAAACCTCCTTTCCTTTCAAAAAGGAATAATAATAATAATATGTATCCAGAAAAAAAGGTATGTAAGAATTAACAGCTATATTATATTTATTATAATGGAAAGATATAGGGCACTGAAAAATAGTAGTCACTACAGGGTTCCTGGGTGGCTCTTGAGCGTCCAGCTCTTGGTTTCAGCTCAGGGGGTGATCTCATGGGTCTTGATCTCGTGGGTCTTGAGGCTGAGCCCCATGACAGGCTCTGTGCTCAGCTCAGTGGGGAGTCTGCTCCAAAGATCCTTTCTCTCTGCCCTTTCCCCCTCCCCACCACCAGTGTGTGTGCATACCCTGTCTCTCTCTCTCAAATAAATAAATAAATCTTTAAAAAAAATAGTAGCCACTACTATGTAATATTATCACTGTCCATTGAGTTTTATAGTTTGAAGTACAGAAAAGTGTACAAATCACATGTGTACAACTAGATGAGTTATCACATAATGAACATACTCCTATAATGAGCATCTAGATAAAAGCAGAATTAACTGTCTTGTACCCTCCCCAACAACTCAGATTTAATCACAATCTGACTGTTAATACTAGAGATTAGTTCCGCATGTTTTTTGAGTTTTCTACAAATGTAGAATTTTGTGCAACTGTCTTCTTTAGTATTAACTTCTTCCACAAAATATTACATGTGTCAGATTTATGTTATTGCATGTAGCAGTGCATTCATTTTCATTGCATATAGTATTTAATTTGTAATGAATATTTATACTGTTGATGAACATTTGAAATATTTCCAATTTTTAGCTACTTACAAATAGTGTTGCCCTGGAAAGTCTCCACTTAGATCTGGTGACATTATTACACAGTTCTGTTCTATACAAACTTAGGAATGAAATTGCTGGTCAAGGGTATGTGTGTATTTAATTTTAGGAAATGCTGCAAGGCAATTTCAAAAGAGACTCTTCCCATTTACCCTCCCACTGATACCTTATGAGAGTTTCTATTTCTCTGTGTCATCACCAACACGTGGTATTTTCAATTGTTTTAAGAAGTCAGCCATTTCTAGTGGATATGTAATGACATATCATGGAATTTTAATTTGCATTTCACTGATAACTAATAATGGTGAACTCTTTTTAATATATTTATTTGCCATTTCAATATTTTCTTATGTAAAGTTTTCTTATGTAAATTTCCTATTGAAGTACTCAACTCTCTTCCTATTTTTCTTCTTTTTGTTTTTGCCTTTATCCTTCTAGTTCACTAAAAATTTTTATATATTCAGGATACAAATAATTTGCCAATTGAAGGAAAATATTAACAATTTGTTCTGTGGCATTTCCCTTAACCTCAGAAATGCCTAAAGATGTGACCTTTGTCAAATGCTTCGCAACACTAACATTCAAGAAATTGTCTGGAGTGTATTTATGTCAGATCTAAGAGAACAGAACATCTCATCCAAGACTATGTACTAAGACAAGCCATTAAAGAACTAGAATCCCCCAAAAGAAAATTGCATGGAGTTATGGGATTTAAAAATTTCCTCTTATAAATTATGATATAAGGTGCTAATCTTTGGGTGTGGTAAGAGTCCCTACTTGTCTCTAGTCAGCTTTGTATGTCATCTGCATACTAGATGATAGGACTACCTTGTATGTATATGAGAGAAGCACAACAGTATTTTGATATTTATACTACTTTAACATCATACAGAGAAGGAAGCTGTGCTCATATATGGGTTACAGATAGTTTGGGGAAGTTTCCAAGAGTACCTTTTAATTTGGATAACATATAATAGAGATTTCTAAAATGAATGCCTATTTTATGTTAAATGGTGTTCTCAATGAGGTTCTACAGTGGAGGCCTCTGTTACTACCATGTATTTTATTTTATTTATTTTTTTATTATGTTATGTTAATCACCATACATTACATCCATGTATTTAAAAAAAATTTTTTTAAATCCCCTCCCTACCTCTGTCTCCTTCCTTCCTTCCTTCCTTCCTTCTTCCCTCCCTCCCTCCCTCCCTTCCCTTCCCTATCTTCTTTAATCTTCCCCTCCCTATCTTCTTTAATCTTCCCCTTCTTTCTCTGTCTCCTTCCCAACTCATTCCCTTCCTGACATTTCCTCTTCTGGACTAAATTTCAAATTGGATCTATCTGGAATGGAAAAGGAATTTGTTGTATCTCAAACAGTAATTTTCATCTTTTTGCCTCTCTGTGGACTCCCTAAAGTTTGGAGGTGGAAGCAGACCAGTGATTTCACACAGAAAGTAACATTTCTTTTTTAAAGATTTTATTTACTTATTTATTTATTTTAGAAAGAGAGAGAGGAGAGGGGGGCAGAGCGGGAGGGAGAGGGACAAGCAGACTTCATACTGTGCATGGAGCCTGACTCAGGGATTGGGGCTAGATCTCAGGACCCTGAGATCATGACCTGAGTTGAAACCAAGAGTTGATGCTTAACGGACTGAGCCATCCAAGTGCCCCTAGGCATATTTCTGCATTAATTTTTTTGGGAATCATCTTACACCATTCACAAGAAATTAACTCAAAATGGATTAAAGACCTGAATATGAGACTTGAAACTGTAAAACACCTAGAAGAAACATAGGTGATAAAATTCTTGACATTGGTCTTGGTGATGATTTTTTTGAATCTGACACCTAAAGCAAAGACAACTAAAGTAAAAATAAACAAGTGGGACTACATCAAACTAAAAAGCTTCTGCACAGCAAAGGAAATGATAAAAAAACCCAAAAAACCCAAAAAGGCAACCTACAGAATGAGAGAAGATATTTGCAACCATATATTTGATAAGATGTTAATATCCAAAATATACAAACAACTTATACATAACTCAATAGCAAAAAAAAAAAAAAAAAAATGAATCTGATTTAAAAAATGGGAAGAAGAAAAGCATTTTTCACAGAACTAGCACAAACAATCCTAATATTTGTATAGAACCACAAAAGATCCTGAATAGCCAAAGCAACCTTGAAAAAGAAAAGCAAGCCTGGAGACATCACAATTCCAGACTTCAAGTAATATTACAAAGCTGTAGTAATCAAAACAGTATGGTACTGGCACAAAAGCAAACACATAGATTAATGGAACAGAATAGAAAACCCAGAAATGAACCCACAACTATATGGTCAATTAACCTTTGACAAAGCAGGAAAGAATATCTAATAGGAAAAAGACAGTCTCTTCAACAAACAGTGTTGGGAAATTGGGATAGCAACATGTAAAAGAATGAAACTGGACCACTTTCTTACACCATATACAAAAATAAATTCAAAATGGGTTAAATACTTAAATGTGAGACCTGAAACCATAAAAATCCTAGAAGAGAGCACAGGCAATAACTTCTCTGACATCGGCTATAGCAACTTTTTTCTAGATACAAACTCTTAGGCAAGGGAAACAAAAGCAAAAATAAACTTGTGACTACATCAAAATAAAAAGCTTCTGCACAGTGAAGGAAACAATCAACAAAACTAAAAGATGACCTACAGAATGGGAGAAGATATTTGCAAATGACATATCTGATAAAGTTTTAGTATGCACAGGATGTAAAGAACTTATAAAACTCAACATCAAAAGGGGTGCCTGGCTGGCTTAAATGCAAATCTTGATCTTGGGGTCATGAATTTGAACCCCATGCTGGGCATAGACATTACTTAAAAAACAAACAAACAAACAAACAAAACAACAACAAAAACTCAGTACCGAAAGAGCAAATAATCTAATTAAAAATGGGCAGAAGATAAGAACAGACATTTCTCTAACGAAGACATTCAGATGATCAACAGACATATGAAAACATGCTCATCATCACTTATTATCAGGGAAATGCAAATCAGAACTATAATTCAATAACACCTCACACCGATCAGAATGGCTAAAATCAACAACACAAGAAATAACAGGTGTTGGTGAGGATGTGGAGAAAAAGGAACCCTCTTATACTGTTGGTAGGAAGGCACACTGGAACCGCCACTCAGGCAAACAGTATGGAAGTTCCTCAAAAAGTTAAAAATAGAACTACCATATGATCCAGCAATTGTACTACTGGGTATTTACTCAAAGAATACAAAAACACAAATTCAAAGGGACACATGCACCCCTATGTTTATTACAGCATTATTTATAATAGCCAAGATATGGAAGCAGCCCAAGTGTCTACTGATTTATGAATGAATAAAGAAATGTGTATATATATGCAATGGAATAATATTCAGCCGTAAAAAGGAATGAAATCTTGCCATTTGCAATGACATGGTGGGAGCTAGAGAGTATAATGCTAAGCAAAATAAGTCAGACAAATACCATATGATTTCACTCATATATGGAATTTAAGAAACAAAACAAATGAGGAGAGAGGAAAAAAGAGAGAGAGAGAGACAAACCAAGAAATAGACTCTTCACTATAAAAAACAATCTGATGGTTACCAGAGGAGAGGTGGGTAAGGGGATGAAACAGGTGATGAGGATTAAGGAGTTCACTTGTCCTGATAAGCACCGGCTGATATATGGAAGTGTTGAATCACTATATTGTTCACCTGTGAAACTAATATAACACTGTATGCTAACTGGAATTAAAATTAAAAATTTTTTAAAAATGGACAGAACATCTGATTTTTCCAAATACATACAGATGACCAACAGACATGAAAAGATACTCAACATCACTAATCATCAGGGAAATGCAAATCAAAACCATAATGAGATATCATCTTACCTGTCAGAATGGCTATTATCATAGAGATAAAAAATACCAGTGTTGGTGAAAATGTGGAGGAAAGGAACCCCTCCGCACTATTGGTGGGAATGTAAATTGGTGTACTCACCATGGAAAACAGCACTGAAGTTCCTCAAAAAATTAAAACTAGAACTACCATACAATCTGCCAATCCCACTTCTGGGTATTTATCTGAAGAAAACAAAAATACTAACTCAAAAAGATATCTGCACCCCCAAGTTTACTGCAGCATTATTTACATAGCCAAAATATGGAAACAACCTAAGTATCCATCAATGGATAAATGGGTTATATATATATATATATATATATATATATATATATATATATATATATATAAAATGTGTATATATATATATATTTTATATATACATACATACATATACATTCACACACACAAACAATGGAACATTATTCAGCTATAAAAAGATGAAATCTTGCCATTTGCAACAACATGGATAGACCCTGAGGGCATTATGCTAAGTGAAATAAGTCAGACAGAGAGAAAAATACCCTGTGATCTTACTTACATGTGGAGTCTAAAAACAGTAAAAACAACAACAAGCTCATAGATAGAGAACAGATTGGTGGTTGCCAGAGGTGAGGGGTGGGGGTAGGCAAAATGGGCAAAGGGAGTCAAAAGATACAAACTTCCAGTTTGAAAATAGTAAGTCATGGGGCTGTAATGTACAGCATGGTGACTATAATTAATAATACTGTATTGCATATTGAAAGTTGCTAAGAGAGTAGATCTTAAAAGTTCTTATCATAAGAAAATAATTTTTTGTAACTATCTATGGTGACAGATGTTAACCAGATTTATTGTGGTGACCATTTCTCAGTGTATACAAATATTGAATCACTGTCATACACATGAAACTAATATGCCGTTATATGTCAATGAGGGCTCAATAAGAAACAAAAAAGAAAAAAATGATCTCTGGATGGAAACAAGGTCCATAAAAATGCACATGCACACAAATGTGTAACTGCTCTCCCACTGTGAAATAATCCGATATCCACTCCCAAACTTCTACCCCAAAATTAAATATGACAAAATATAAATGCTTCGGGGCACCTGGGTGGCTCAGTTGGTTAAGCGACTGCCTTCGGCTCAGGTCATGATCCTGCAGTCCCTGGATCGAGTCCCGCATCGGGCTTCCTGCTCAGCAGGGAGCCTGCCTCTCCCTCTGACCCTCCCCCCTGTCATGTGCTCTCTCTCTCTCTCTCATTCTGTCTCAAATAAATAAATAAAATCTTTAAAAAATATATATATATAAATGCTTCAACAACAAATTAGAGAGCATAAAAGAAACGAAAGTGCCATATATCTGATGCTCCCAAGGATTAGCCAATCCTTAGTTCTACTTTTATAACTGCTAAACAGCAATATTTAAGAATCCTATCCTTCAAGTCTTTACAATTTCCATAACAAAAGACAGGACAGATTTTTTTGAGAATTTCTTCAAGCCTTGTTTCTTTACCACTCAAGGTCATATCTGCCTTCCAACTATGGCACCTGTTCTTGTTCCTCTGAGACTGTAAAGTCTTCTTGAAGTTTTTGAGCATCAACAGGCTTCTCTGCAGAGGTGCTTTATGTTTTCAATCAGTATTCACGTAAATTGAATAGTCTTAGCTTTTGAACATTGTAGATAGAAGATCTCTTTAGCCATGTTTTTTTGAAAATACTTAATAACAACAAAAAAAGAAACTACTTAATAACAATTGAGTTAAGGTGAAGATACAAACTCTAACATGTGTTTCGTATTGGATTACAATTGGTAAATGTCAATTGTGAAGAATAGTAAGTGAAAAGCTAACATTGTTGACAACTTACCATATGTCAAAACTGTTCTAAATGCTTTATAAAAATATCTCTTCTTAGATTCACAACAGCTCTAGGAGTTAGGCAATCCAAGAGATGAATCTGGGTCAAATCTTGATTATGCCAATGTCCATGTGTGATCCCACACAAACAACTTAACCTCTCCGGGCCTTAGTTTCCCAGTAAGTAATAGTCATCTATTGCTGTGTAACAAATGGTTTCATAACCTAGTATCTAAAAACAACAGATACTAATTATTGTATAGAGTGTCTGGAGTCAGAGGAATCCAAGAGTGGCTTAGCTGGGTGGTTCTGGCTCAGTCTCTCTAATGAGGTGACAACTGAGTTATTGGCCAGGGCTGCAGACATCTCGAAGGCAGGACCTGGGCTGAAGAATCTATTTCCAGGCTCATTCACATGGGTGTTGGAAGACTGCTCTAGTTCCTCACAAGCTGCTGTGGAGGCCCCAGTTTCTTACCATATGACCCTCTCCATAGGGCCCATCCCATCAGAGCAGCTGGGTTTCTCCACAGGGAATGATCCCGAAGAGAGTGAAAAAGACAGAAGCCTCAGTGCCTTCTTACTAACTGGTCTCCAAAATTTCACCGTTTCATTTCTCTCTAGCTGTTTTCTATTCAAAGAAGCGAGTGACTAAGTTCAGCCCACACTTAAGTGAAGGGAAGTTAGGCCCTCCTCTTGAGGGGAGGCATATCCAAGAATTTGGTATGCAGAGATGGTTTTAAACTGTTATGCCATCTATAAAAATTAATAGGGTGAGAGCCATGGGTCAATTTCACTGGGTCCTGAACTTTTGCAAAATTGGGTTTCAAGTCTTCTTGAAGCTGACTAACCAACCATGCCCCTCTTTTAGTGCTGACTCAGAATGGTGGCCTTGCTGATGTAGATCATATTGAAAGTCCTAGGATTATTACTAATAGTTATAGTAGTAAGAGTATTTCCTAGGCAGCTTGATGCATTTTCACATATGTTTACATCCATGTACCTACCATCCAGATCAAGTTAGAGAACATTTCAATATTCCAGAAGGCTATCAAACCCCTTACCAGATACCACTGTCCACCAAATATAGGCACTAGTCTGACCTCTATGCCCATAGATTTGTTTTTAAACTTAATTAAATAGAATCATATCATGAATGTTAATTATCTAGCTTCTTTAGCTCAAGGCGCCTTACTTTTAAGTGTAGTAAATGGTTATCCTGAGTCCAGTCAGAAGGCCATCTGATCCAAACACAGCTGTACAGGTGTTTGGAATTCTTATCACTAAAAATTCACTTAAGAGATCAGGTGTTGCTTCCTGGAAGTAACATGGAGTAGCATACTTGGGAGTTAAAGTAAACATCTGCATTTTTCTTCAGATAGAGAGCCTTTGTTTATATCAACTCATTAAATAAATATTTATTGTGTTCTTCTTAGAGGCCAGGCATTGGAATACATGACTAGAATATCAACATCAATGGGTATAATTTGTAATCAAAAGCAGCTCCAGTTTATGGATTCAGGGATGATTGCAACACAGTGTTACAAGTACTATCATGGAAGCAAGCAAATCAAGAATAGGAACCCTAGCTGTCTAGAAAGGTCAGAGAGATAATGTTTGAACCATGCCCTGCAGGCTCACCAGGAGTAACTAGGAGTTCGACATATATATTTGGGGTTATACTAAAAGGAAAGATGCAATATCTGGAAAAATTTGCAGAAAAAATAGGCATAGCACATTTGAGAGATGGCGTGGGTGAAGCAATGAGGGTAGAAATTGTGGCTGCAGAGGTGAGGGCTGTCCATATAGTGAACCCTGTGCAAGTCATGGTTATAAGCTTAAATTTACCCTATGAGCCATCAAGAGCCTGTGACATGATTTTTGTTTGTTTGTTTGTTTTTAGAAAGAGAGAGGAGGATGGGGAGGGGCAAAGGCAGAGGGAGAAAATCCCAAGCCGACTCCCTGCTGAGCGTGGAGTCTGAAGCCAGACTGATCTCAGGACCCTGAGATTATGACCTGAGCCAAAACGAAGAGTCTGAAGCGCGCCTTGTGAAAAGGTTTAAGGAAGAGGCAAGATCAGATTTGCATGAAAATAACTCTAGCAGCAATTTAGATAATGAATTGGAACAAAAAAAAAAAAAAAAAAGAAAATGGGAGCAGGAGGGCCACAAGGTAGGTAAATTATGATATAAATGAGAGATAATGGGACCTCGACCCTGTCCTGGGGTGGGCATAGAAAGAAGTAAAGACATCTCAGAGAGGTCCCTGAAGGCAGCACCAACGGGGTTCTTTCATCCTCACCGGAAAATGTTACAGGTACAATTCATTCTCATAGAGGTTCTTTCCAGCCATCCTTGAACCCCAAGAGTGCCCAGATGGCATTCTAGGGGTCCCCAAGTCTCCTGACACTGTACGTACAATTGTATTAGTTACAGGCATGTGCTTTGTGGGGGCATGAGGATGTGTTTTTTCTGAGCTGAAGTTCATGCGCCACATAGTTTAAAACCATTACATTAAAGGATCATTAATGTAGATTGAGTCAAAATATAGAAATGTGTAACTAAGCTTGTTGTTAAATTGAGAACCTTAAGACAAGAAATTTAATTTATTTTTATTTAAACTCCTAAAAATCTAGCACAGTGCCTGGCACATATTTGGTGCTCAATCTTGTTGGGTGCATAAAATTAGTAACCCAAACTGTAAACAGCTCCTGTAGAACAGGGATGTTAGTACTTATAGTGAGGTTTAAGTTAAACTATAGATTTAATGTACCTGATGCTTCATGATACAGAATAAGTATTCACTACATGGCAGTTGTTAATTGTATTAGCCTTGCCTTCAGTAACACACATAAACTCCCATCTAACAATATCTATAAGGAAATCATTAAACCCTGAATAAGGATCAGGGTAATAATTTTCTAAACATTGATTTTAAAAATTCTACAAATAATATGAGCCAAAAGTGCTGTCAGGAATAAATGTTAGGGAGAAAAGTTTTTGATTACTTTTAATTAGCTTTTGAGCTTCCCTTCGCTGGCCTTTTATCCTCTCTATAATAAAAAAATAATGAGGGAAAAATGAGTCAAGGTACTAAATCAAAATGAAACAGTTATATAAAATTCTGTCTAGAGAATTCACTCATATCACATAAACATTTCTGATTCTAAATGTTATAAATGGTATAAGTTCCCTTTGTACAAAAAATTCTGAACAAAACAATCTCTGGAAGGTTTCCAAAGAAACTAAAAACATATGGAAAAAAATACACTAACATAACATGGCTGGTTACAGTGCAGGAAAAAAAATATCAAGACTAAATGCAATAAACCGTAATTGTGAAGTGTGTGGCATGCAAGTCTTCTGGAGTTCTTATCTTAGGGAAAGGGGGCCCCTTTACCGTGTGGGCTTCCTTCTCTTTGAAACATTATGGTGCCTATAGAGAGAAGTAGATTCCCATTCTCAAGTCTGGATGCAGAAATAGAGAAGAAGCAGCTTGAGCAACCTCCACAAAGTTCGTTACCTAAGTCCATTTAGCTCTAGTCTCCAGGATCTGTACTAAGACTTTTACCAGCTTAAAAAAAAAACAAATAAATTATAACTGGGAACAATGAAATAGCTTCCTCTTAGTCATGATAATAATGATTTTAAAAATTATCTGTGTCAAACAGTGCAAACTTTTTAAAAGAATTATCAGTAGTTTATTTTATTTGCAATACTTATTATTCATATGAAGGGATTCTATTCTATAAAAAGAATGTCACTTTAATAGACTTTCAGTTCATCTCTTATTTTTAGGTTTTAGGTTAATATTGATCTAATTTTCTTCAAAAATGTTAGGATAAGGCAACTTTCTGACTACCTAAAAATAAAAGGTGCCTGGGATCAGGGTCAAGGATAGTAAGATAAAAATTGTGTGTTATCTACATTACTTTGGGCATTTGAGATCACACAAAATGGTGTTTCTGAAGTACCTCTTGGCTATTGTTAACAGAAAAAAATATATATTTGTGTTTTGATATCCACTTTTTTGTGGAACATGGATTTATTTTAAGAAGTGACTTTTAGCAAAAGGTGTTTATAAATCCCCCTGTCCCACCCCACATACATAAAACCTGGCAGAGGACAGCAAAGCAAAGAGAAGAGAGACCCCAGAGCGATTAGGTCAGAGAGGCTGGGGGCTCAGGCATCACTCAGCCACATGGAAATCAATCAATAGAAGCTTGGTAGTCTGAGTAAAGTATACATGAAGAATCAGACTGAAGCCAGAACCAACCCATTCAATACCAACTGGTCAACATGAATATGGGCACCGACAGGTTTTTACTGGATCCGATATCATATAGCTAATATCTAAAAATATCTCTAAGGTCATTCATTAGTAGGTGTTTTTGCTCTAAAAACTTTCAGATCTTTGAAGTCATTTCCCCTTGACACACAAACCTTCTCAATTCTCCTCAAATCAAATGGACCTCTGATAAGACAAGATTTCTATAAGTTATTGTGGCATGATATTTATCATACTGACTTCATTTTCTTCAATTTCACATCATTTCTCTTTGATGAAAAATCCTAGTGGTATCTATGTGATCCCATATATTTGGATCTCAAAAATTTGGAATGTCAAATAATGTTCCCTTATTTACAGTCCTTGGGGCATTCTATTTCTGTCTTTTACATCTTCTGACACTCCCTTATTGTTATTTATCTCCTCAAGGGGCCCACAATTCTTATTAGAACTGATTTTTTCGTTGGACTTGGGTTATTTACTCTTTAAGTACTGTGTGCCCTGGATTGTGAAAGTATCCCTATAGAATAGTTTTAAATTTGCTTTGTTAGAACCCCAAGGGTTTCATGAATCTTGGATCCATATCTATTATGTTCTTGGCTTTTGCTAATGTAAAATAAATCCAACCCTATTATCATGCATAGTACCAGACATTTCAATTTTTTGTGGGAAAATTTCTTCTCCACAAACAATGAGATGGATAGATAGATGGCTTGTTTCTTTGTCATTTTCTATATGTTGGCCAAGTTCATCTAGGGTCTATTTTATGGACTTGGGCTATTCTTGAAAGATCCCAAGTTGAGGCCAGCTTCCTACCTCACCTGGCTGCAGGACCTGTATCTTGAGCCCTTTTTCTTTTTAATATTTTAGATATAGAAGACTGTTTCTCAGGTCTGATACTTTCAGGCAGCATAAGTGAAGCTAACTACCTTGACATTGACTTTATAACAACAGCTATCAATTTTCTTCTCATTGTCTTTAAACTCTTTCAGATATTGTTGTTGTCATTATTATTATACTACTCTAATAATTAATGTTAGTGGATACATGCAAAGTTGGTTTGCTCTGTTACCTGAGCCACGGTTCACTGTTCTTTCCCTAACTTATAGAATTGACCTACCATTTATTTGGTACATTTTAGCTAGTGAAACCAATACCTTTACATAAAGGTGTGATTAGTGTAGCAGGTCCATTAAGAGAGAACGTTTATGAAGATGAACTTTTACCAAGACTATTAAAATCACACAATGTAAATAAAGGAGGTAGTTGCTATTTCACTTTTGCAAAAGGCTGTCCCTGGATACATTCACATAATACCTATTTTCAACAGATGAACTGCTTCTTTGCTCATTCATTTATTAGCACAATCATTCTGGAAATATTTATCCATACCCTCAATTGTGTTAGGCACTATTTTAGGGGTTAGAAGTACAGAAACAAAAGCGTGTCCCTATTCTTAAGGAATTCATAAACCAAATGGCTGTAGAGTCAATGATCAAAGTCCACAGTTAATGCACTGGGAGGAAGGAAATGGAAGTGCTCCAGAAAGTCAGACATCATCCAAGCGCTGGAACTGAAAGTATATAACCAGGATGGGGCTGACCAGGGTTCAGATGTGGGGAATACTGAGGTGGACAGTCCAGGTATGAAACTGTGAAGGAATCTGTAGATAACAGAGCTGTTAGAAATGGGCATGCAAAGAACAGAGTTTGAGGCAAGGCTCAGCAAGATACTGAAGGTACTAAAAGAAACTAGGGACTACACCATACTAAGGTTCAGAAAGCAAAGAGGGGTAGGCTATGCTAATGAAAAAAAAAATTAAGCAGGGAATTGCACAATCAGACTTTGTGTTAGAAAGACATTTTGGCTCCTATGAGTCAGACCCAAATATCCAACCATATGAACGTGTGTTATCAGTCCTTTTCCACATCTTGACACTCATTAATAACAATTTGAAAACAACTTAGCCAGAAGTCACTAGGGTGGTCAATAGAGATGTTTTTTTCCTCCTTCATGTTCCTATGGACAACTCTGAAATTGTAGTCTACTGAGAGAGAATGTGGAGCTTGATGAAATCAGGAAGTATTCATGAGGTCTCAATTACAGTCAGGTTCATGCCAGTGCAGAGATGGATCCAGAAGACTAAAACTTTGGCCATCTTTAATCCTCATCTTAAAATAGAAAAACTGGAATGTGAGTGTGGAGCTTATATTTAGGAAACAATACAACTTCACTTTACCTATTTGGGTCTAAATCATGGGGAAGAAGGATAGGACAGGGGTACAGTAAGATTTCCTACAAGTTATTCTGCCATGGACTTTTCAGACCTATTTTTGCAACTGTGAAATGAATTTTTTGTTTCTTAAACACCCATATTTCAGAAACTTTGTAATCAAACAGATCCTTACAGCCTTCCCCTGAGGTATTTGCTGAGTAGTCGATCAGCAATTTATATTCATGAAAACAACCTGAATGTCATGGGTTGGTATTTTGATTCCTCAATATAATATGTCATAGGGATGAGATAGCATTAGAGAAACTAGGTTCTTAACCAGCCTCCACTCAAGGTAAACATACACTATTAAGAATTTTTTCAAAATAATGATGGATTTTTATTAATACTATCATCAGAAGCACTTCTGTTTATATTACACTGAAATTGTTAGTAGAACACTGGGCTGTACAGGCCCCAGCTTAGTTCTGTTAGCACAGCCAGTTCCTGAAGTTTGGCCTCAGTGGGGATCTCATATATAAAAATATATTTGTGCGAGAAAGAAATATCTGCAGTGAGTCAGAAGAAGATGTCATAATAAAAAAAGCAGTTTTCTCTCTAGGCTCCTCATGGTCTATTCTTCAAAGTCTCAGCTAGGGAAATAAACAGGTTCAGAGGGAGTTTGCCTCTTCAAACACCTTCCACAATTGTACATTAGCCCTGCCACAAGAGAGAGTGAGAAAAAAGAAAGAAAACATGTTTCCCGAAAAAGTGTCCTTTTAGAAGTGATTGGCAATATTCCGATGGCTAGATTTTTCACACCTGTTGACAACCCAAAGCTATTTCTTCACACCTTTTGCAGATGTCAACCTGCAGTGCTGCTGCAATTCATTTCGTGGTTCACATACCACCCAGCTGAGTGAAGCAACACTCTGGGGGAACCCACTGACGTGGGAGTTGCTGAGAAACAACAAAAATGCTGTTAAAAATTGCTTAGATCTCAGACTGGTTCTTGGTGGCCCTTTCTGCCTCACAGAGATATATTGGGTTGGGTTAGTGATTCCGGCAGGAATCTTATTCTGGGAACTGGAAGAATTCTAAGGAAGCCTCAACTCTCTCTGATTTTGTTTTAAATTAATAAACTTTATTTTTTAGAGCAGATTTAGTTTCACAGCAAACTTAAGTAGAAGACATAGGCAGTTCCTATATGCTCCGCATCCCCACATATGCACATTATTGAGTTATTATGCAGTGTTTGTTAATCATCTCGTATCTGCTATTCTTGTTTTCCTCATGAGACTTGAGACTATCTTGATTAGGAAGATTATGTCTTGACCTCTCAGCGTCCCATATCTGGGAGAAGTCTGACGCCCTTTGGTTGACTGATCTAGATGCCAGGGCCTGTAGGATGCTGAGATGATGTCATGTAGAGATGCCTTGTCACATGAAGGAGCTCGATATGGTGTGAATAACATTGACTTTGAAATCAGACATACCCAAATGTGAATCCTGCCCCTTTAATTTATTAACAACAAAATGTACTCTTTAGAGTTTCTTATCGATTCTCATCGAAAGTAAGTAAAATACCACTGCATTGTACGAATGTTGTAAGAGAATGTGTCTACTGAGAATGTGTGTGCAATACACCCAGCACAGACTTTGGTAAGTAACTTAGTGAACATTATCGTCCACCTATTATTCCCTCCCAACCCTCACTCTATTCAAGATTAATTTTACAGCAATTCTTCCCTGGAATTCATATACTTTTATCTTGCCTAAGTATTCAATTTAAATGTGTAAATCTATAAACTGATAACATTTATCACTAAACCTAGGAGGAAAAAGAGGAAGATTGATAAAGTAGGATCATAGAGTAAGTAGAAATAAAATTATTTTAATTTCAGGGATTGAGAAATGTTCTTGGATACTCCCAAAGGCAGTTTTTAGGAGAATCATGTAGACCTCGTTAGTTTCATTACATTTCAACTTGTGTACTTGAACACTGGAGACTTTGACATGATTATGCAAATATATGCAAATCTAGTTATTCCTGTAGTCACAAGCACCTTGTAATACCCCTCTAGCCTAGACTCGGTTGTCAAAAATATCTTCAGTTTTCAGGTTATTGGTTTAAATGGGAAAAGTAGGAAGGGGGAGATCTGGCCTCTCATTTTGGCTCCTGTGTAACCTATTATCTAATCTTGGGCAAGGTATTCAGACTTTGAGGAAGCTTTATCTTTTGAGTATTAGTAACCATGCTGCCTCTTTCACAGGGTTGTTCCAAGGATCAAGTGTAAAGCATACAAACACCACACAAAGATTATTATGCACAGTATACCAGGGGTAGTGGGCAACTGCCTGTTTTAGGTTATAGGAATGCGCCCAATCTAAGAGTGAAGGAAAGATAAAATAGAGAAGAAATAGAGGACAAAAGGGAGTGAATAGGGAATCAAAGCAATAGCCACTCTAATAAGAAGCCCAAGAGAAATGATTTTAGAGAACACACAGTGTAAACTAATCCCAATTAGATCACAGCAGCTGAACAGTATTGTTTATACCAAAGACATATTTTACCCTGGTTTTTGATGAAAAGGAGACTGGGTAGTTTCATTGCAAAATTAGGTTTGCTTTTAAGAACAATAAATTTATGAAATAGGCTACAAACATGTCTTGGGAAGCCAGACACTATAATGGTGGCTGATTAAATACACTCAGCGACTTACCATTGGAGACAATCTCCCTCAGTAGGGAAAGGAATAATGTCACAGGAAAGACACTGAGGAGGCAGAAGGGATTGACGGGACCAGAATGATAAATGGGAAAGGAGGTTATATTACTTTTGAGAGCTAGAAAAACTGAGATTACAACAGCTAAAGAGAAGACATTGAAGAGCAGAGATATGATTGAAGCTTTTAAGATGTTAAAAAGGATAGTAAAGGTCAATATAGATAAGCTTTACCAACGATAATGACAAACACTGAAATTTAAGGACACATTCTAAAAATAAGCAGTGGATAGAAGATTACTTTTTTGTTGTTCAGGAAACCCTGGCATATTCTGTCCACTCCTAAATTATCTTTATTTTGTTGAACAATCAGAGCACAGGAAGGCATGGAGTCAAAAACATTATGCATCATTGCAAGAAAAAGGACAAGGCTTCAAACTGGAATTAAAATAGCAATTCATAAAATATCCCTGAGGCTCCATATTTATTTTTTCAGAGAACCAATGATAAAAACATGAATAATATGCAGGCTTATTTAAAAACCCTATGGACATTGTTTCTCCAAAAAGGTTTTATATTGGTTTTGCCCAAGAATCACATGAGTGTTACTATCCTGGGATTACTTTCAAGTTCAGAGCCATATAAGGGGATGGTGTAACTTAAAAGCACAAATACTGGGGGGCATGTTTATGGCATGAGCCTCAAACAATTTTTTGTTTGCTTCCCATCCTAGTACAGACATTTTTCTCATCTCCCTGACAGTGGGCAGATTTTTTCCAAATCTACTCTTTACTGAGCTTATCACTTTTTCAGGGCTCTCTGCCTTTATCCCAGTGTCTCATTTCCAGTGTCTCTCCTTTTTTTGCTCTAGGCCCACTAAGGTGTCACTGTATGCCTCAGGTTTTCAATTGTCTCTACTTTTTTCCCCCTCTGGGGAAAAATTCCTAAATTTCTAGCAGTTTAGAATTGCATTTAAAGAATGTTTGTGATATTTTATTCAGCATTTCTAGATTTTTTTTTTAGCAGTCTTCCACATTGCCTGGAAAACCAAGTTATTGAACTTTTATGAATCTTCCAGTAAATAAAATAAAGAGCAAAATAAAATTGGTACTTTTAACCAATGATGTGGATTGATTAGCCATGACAGAAAATCCACAAATGTCATTGCCCCAAATATGTGTCCCTAAGACATAAAAACACATGTTCTTATGTAGTCACCTCAAAGATTTTTTTCTTGGGGAAGGGAAGAACTTTATCTACATGTATCCAGATCTGTATGTGCTGCTTTCTTGGGAAATTACCCTACATCTTGACTGCTCTATTTCTTCTTGTTCCGTAGGCTCACTCACTCATCCCTCAGCTGCCTAATTCCTTATTGATTCAGAAATTCCAATGTAGCCATTGGAATGGCCTCTTAGCATCCCTTCCATGGAGCCACTACAAGCCTGCAGAACTCCACTGGCAGAGTATCACAGGCTCTATCTAGTCTAGTCTGGTCATTAATGCCTTCTGGGAAGAAAAACCAAATGACACTCACGCATAGGAAGATATAATTGTCAGAGCTAACCCAGTTTCTCATACTTTTGTTATCTCCACTCCTCCCAGAATAATCCTTGAAGCTCAACTTCCACCACCTTCTAGCCACTCTATTCTAGTTAGGGTGATAATGTGTCCTAGTCCACCTAAGACAACCCAAGTTTTTGTATGTGGTCATGACATGATTGTTAAAGCACTTCCTTCCATGCTCAAAAGTGAATTAGTAAGGCAAATAAATTATATGATCATTCTAATTCTAGTCTGGTTCATAAGCGAAGCCTGATAAGGAAATTATTTAAAAGTTTTGTTTTTCTCCTCATCACTGAATCAGTCTTGGTGTGAAGCCATACTCAACTTTTAACTTGGTGTATCCCAACATGTGTGCAGGGCTTCTCTAATTCTAAGACTCCTTTACTGCCAGATAGAACCTCAATCTGAGGCATCACAGCAATTTCCAGACTTTCACGTAGTCCTAATTCATGGCTTTTGGTTTGCACATTCACTTCAGTTCACAGGATTAAATTTTCACTTTGATTCTTAATTTCTTGGTAGATGTGTTTACTTGTCTAACTTTCTAATTTGTCTTCAGTCCTGGAGGTTGACTGTGAACCCTAGTACCTGTCTTTCTGGGAGAGACTTCATAACTTGTTGGCTCCAAATGAAAGATATCAACTCATTACCCATCCCTGATTTTCATATTGAGTCCCCATTTGAAATAAATTACTATCATTTTCTGAACCCAATCTCCTGGAAGCCGTCATTGACTAGATTATATTCCAGTTGGTTTTGTTTAATGGAGGTCTGCTTCAGACTACAAGCTACCCCAAAACGAACCTCAATGGACTGCTTAGATTCCTTAGTCTTACCTGGCATCAATATTTTTGGGGGAAGGGAGGCTACTAAATTTAACTGGTCAATGATTCAACTTGCCAAACATAAGCTTGCCTGAATGTCAATAATATCTAGTCTGATAAGGGCGCCTGGGTGGCTCAGTTGGTTGAGTGACTGCCTTCAGCTCAGGTCATGATCCTGGAGTCCTGGAATCGAGTCCCGCATCGGTCTGCTTCTCCCTCTGACCCTCCCCCCTCTCATGCTTCTCTCTCTCAAATAAATAAATAAAATCTTAAAAAAAAAAAATATCTAGTCTGATAATAAAGCTACAAACTAATTTAAAGGGGGGGATATCAGTAGTGTGATTTACTTATACAATTGTTTTGATTCCTTTTCCCTTCTTGGTATGCAACCGCACATAGCTCAAATTCAGTGTGGTTTTAAGAAATACAATATATATTTAAAATTTATTATTGGGGGTGGAGCAAGATGGAGGATTAGGAGACCTAGATTTCGTCAGGTCTCAGGAATTCAGCTGGATAGGGATCAAACCATTCCGAACACCTACAAACTCAACAGGAGATCGAAGAAAAGAATAGCAACAACTCTCTGAACAGAAAAGCGACCACTTTCTGGAAGATAGGACGGGCGGAGAAGTGAATCCGAGGCGATATTCGGGAGGATAGACAGAGGGGGAGGGGCCTCCGTCAGCCTCTTCTAGCAAGTGATAGAGCAGCAGAGCACAAAATTGGAACTTTTAGAAGTCGGCTCCGCTGAGGGACTTCGCTCCAGTGGCTAAGCGGGGGGTGGAACCCTCACTAGGACAGTGTGATCTCAGGACCCTCAGGGTCACACAAAGACCAGGGGTGCCTGAGTGCGGCAGAGCTCCCAGGTATCGGAGGGGGGAAGCCGGCTGCAGAGACGGAGCCGAGGCGTGGGCTCTAGGCTCAGGGTTGCCATAAACCGTGATCCGGGCACAGTCGGGCCACTGCTCCTACAGCAGGGACCCAACAAGCGGCAGATCCGGGGAAACTCCCCTTCCTCCCCCGGGAGGAGTGGCATGGGAGCCCACTGCAGGGATCTGCTGGGTTTGGAGACGCCAAACCGAGTCGGGTGCCAGAGATAGAAACGCTCAGTCACAGGCCAGGTGAGCATGGGGTGCGGCCGGAGACCAGGGAGACGGGAGTCACTGACTGCTTTTCTCTGGGGGCTCACTGAGGAGCGGGGCCCCGAGTTCTCGGCTCCTCCGGGGCGGAGATTGGGAGGCCGCCATTTTCACTCTCGTCCTCCAAAGCTGTACGGAAAGCTTGCAGGGAACAAGAGCTCCCGAGAGCAAACCCGAGCAGATTACTTAGCCCAGACAGGCAAGGGAAGGGCAATTTAGCCTCCGGCAAAGATATTTGGGAACCACAGCAACAGGCCCCTCCCTCAGAAGATCAGAGAGAACAGCCAGCCAAGACCAAGTTTACCGATCAATGAGAACGGCAGAACTCCGGTGCTAGGGGAATACTGCACATAGAATTCATGGCTTTTTTACCATGATTCTTTAGTCTTTCACAGTTAACTTTTTTTTTAACTTTTTTTTTTTGAATTTTTCTTTTTCCCTTTTACAACTAACATCTTATCAATCCCTTTTTTAAAAAACATTTTTATTTTTCATTTTTAGAGTCATATTCTATCCCTTCATAGTAGTTTCCCTTATTTTTGGCATATATATATAAGTTGTACTCTCTTTAAAATTTTGAGATACAGTTTTTTCCAACAGATCAAAATATACCCTAAATCTCTAGTGTATGGTTTTGTTATATTCTCCTGCCTGATCACATTCTCTCTTTTTTTTCTTTTTTTTTTTTAAATCCTCTTCTTTCTTTTTTCAAACATCTTCTTATCAATTCCTTTTATACAATTTTTTATAATTTTCATCTTTACAGTCATATTCCATCCCTTCATCATATCAACCCTTATTTTTGTACATTTATAAGTTTTTCTTTCTTTAAAATTTTGGGAGGCACTTTCTTCTAACAGAATGAAATACACCCAAAATCTAGTGTGTGGCACTGATCTATGCACCAGCCTGATCATATTTGATCATATTCTGTTTTTTTTTTTTTTATTTGTTCTGTTTTTGTTTGTTCTTATCTTTATCTTTTTCTTTCTTTTTCTTTTTTCTTTCTTTCCCTTTCTTTTCCCCTGGCTTCAGGTCTTTTCTGATTTGTTTAGAGTATATTTTCTGGGGACGTTGTTACCCTGTTAGCATTTTGTTCTCTCATTCATCTATTCTCCTCTGGACAAAATGACAAGATGGAAAAAATCACCTCAACAAAAAGAACAAGAGGTAGTACCGACTGCCAGGGACCTACTCAATACGAACATTAGTACGATGTCGGATCTAGAGTTCAGAATCATGACCTTAAAGATACTAGCTGGGCTTGAAAAAAGCATGGAAGTTATTAGAGAAACCCTTTCTGGAGAAATAAAAGAACTAAAATCTAACCAAGTCGAAATCAAAAAGGCTATTAATGAGGTGCAATCAAAAATGGAGGCTCTAACTGCTAGGATAAATGAGGCAGAAGAGAGAATCAGTGATATAGAAGACCAAATGTGGAGAATAAAGAAGCTGAGAAAAAGAGAGATAAACAACTACTGGATCACAAGGTCACAATTCGAGAGATAAGCAATACCATAAGACGAAACAAGATTAGAATAATTGGGATCCCAGAAGAAGAAGAAAGAGAGAGAGGGGCAGAAGGTATATTGGAGCAAATTATAGCAGAGAACTTCCCTAATTTGGGGAAGGAAACAGGCATCAAAATCCAGGAAGAACAGAGAACCCCTCTCAAAATCAATAAAAATAGGTCAACACCCCAACATCTAATAGTAAAACTTACGAGTCTCAGAGACAAAGAGAAAATCCTGAAAGCAGCTTGGGAGAAGAGATCTGTAACCTACAATGGTAGAAACATTAGATTGGCAACAGACCTATCCACAGAGACCTGGCAGGTCAGAAAGGACTGGCATGATATATTCAGAGCACTAAACGGAAAAATATGCAGCCAAGAATACTATATCCAGCTAGGCTGTCATTGAAAATAGAAGGAGAGATAAAAAGCTTCCAGGAATAACAAAAAATAAAGGAATTTGCAAACACAAAACCAGCCCTACAAGAAATATTGAAAGGGGTCCTCTAAGCAAAGAGAGAGCCTAAAAGCAACATAGACCAGAAAGGAACACAGACAATATACAGTGACAGTCACCTTACAGGCAATACAATGGCACTAAATTCCTATCTTTCAATAGTTACCCTGAATGGAAATGGGCTAAATGCCCCAATCAAAAGACACAGGCTATCAGATTGGATAAAAAAACAAGACCCATCGATATGCTGTCTGCAAGAGACTCATTTTAGACCAAAGACACCACCAGATTGAAAGTGAGGGGGTGGAAAACAGATTACCATGCTAATGGACACCAAATGAAAGCTGGGGTGGCAATCCTTATATCAGACAAATTAGATTTTAAACCAAAGACTGTAATAAGAGATGGGGAAGGACACTATATCCTACTTAAAGGGTCTATCCAACAAGAAGATCTAACAATTATAAATATCTATGCCCCTAACATGGGAGCAGCCAATTATATAAGCTCACTAATAACAAAAGCAAAGAAACACATCGACAACAATACAATAACAGTGGGGGACTTTAACACCCCCCTCACTGAAATGGACAGATCATATAAGCAAAAGATCAACAAGGAAATACAGACTTTAAATGACACACTGGACCAAATGGACTTCACAGACATATTCAGAACATTCCATCCCAGAGCAACGGAATACACATTCTTCTCTAGTGCCCATGGAACATTCTCCAGAATCGATCACATCCTAAGTCACAAATCAGGTCTCAACCAGTACCAAAAGATTGAGATTATTCCCTGCATATTTTCAGACCACAGTGCTTTGAAACTAGAACTCAATCACAAGAGGAAAGTCGGAAAGAACTCAAATACATGGAGGCTAAAGAGCATCCTACTAAAGAATGAATGGGTCAACCAGGAAATTAAAGAAGAATTAAAAAAATTCATGGAAACCAATGAAAATGAAAACACAACCATTCAAAATCTTTGGGATACAGCAAAGGCAGTCCTAAGAGGAAAGTATATAGCAATACAAGCCTTTGTCAAGAAACAAGAAAGGTCTCAAGTACACAACCTAACCCTACACCTAAAGGAGCCAGAGAAAAAACAGTAAATAAAGCCTAAACCCAGCAGGAGAAGAGAAATAATAAAGATCAGAGCAGAAATCAATGAAATAGAAACCAAAAGAACAGTAGAACAGATCAACGAAACTAGGAGCTGGTTCTTTGAAAGAATTAACAAGATTGATAAACTCCTGGCCAGACTTATCAAAAAGAAAAGAGAAAGGACCCAAATCAACAAAATCATAAATGAAAGAGGAGAGATCACAACCAACACCAAAGAAATACAAACAATTATAAGAACATATTATGAGCAACTCTATGCCAGCAAATTAGAAAACCTGGAAGAAATGGGTGCATTCCTAGAGATGTATCAACGACCAAAACTGAACCAGGAAGAAATAGAAAACCTGAACAGACCTATAACCACTAAGGAAATTGAAGCAGTCATCAAAAATCTCCCAACAAATAAAAGCCCAGGGCCAGGTGGCTTCCCAGGGGAATTCGACCAAACATTTAAAGAAGAATTAATACCTATTCTTCTGAAACTGTTCCATAAAATAGAAATGGAAGGAAAACTTCCAAACTCATTTTATGAGGCCACCATTACCTTGATCCCAAAACTAGACCAAGACCCCATCAAAAAGGACAATTACAGACCAATATCCTTGATGAACATGGATGCAAAAAGTCTCACCAAAATACTAGCCAATAGGATCCAAGAGTGCATTAAAAGGATTATTCGCCACGACCAAGGTTGATTCAATATCCACAAATCAATCAACGTGATACAATACATTAACAAAAGAAAGAACAAGAATCACATGATCCTCTCAATAGATGCAGAAAATCATTTGACAAAGTACAGCATCCTTTCTTGATCAAAACTCTTCAGAGTATAGGGATAGAGGGTACATACCTCCATATCATAAAAGCCATGTATGAAAAACCCACAGCAAGTATCATTCTCAATGGGGAAAAACTGAGAGCTTTCCCCCTAAGGTCAGGAACGTGGCAGGGATGTCCACTATCACCACTGCTATTCAATATAGTATTAGAAGTCCTAGCCACAGCAATCAGACAACAAAAAGAAATAAAGGGCATCCAAATGGCAAAGAAGAAGTCAAACTCTCACTCTTTGCAGATGATATGATACTTTATGTGGAAAACCCAAAGACTCCCCCCCAAAACTGCTAGAACTCATACAGGAATTCAGTAAAGTGGCAGGATATAAAATCAATGCACAGAAATCAGTAGCATTCCTATACACCAACAACAAGACAGAAGAAAGAGAAATTAAGGAGTCGATCCCATTTACAATTGCACCCAAAACCCTAAGATACCTAGGAATAAATCTAACCAAAGAGGCAAAGGATCTGGACTCAGAAAACTATAAAATACTCATGAAAGAAATTGAGGAAGACACAAAGAAATAGAAAAACATTCCGTGCTCATGGATTGGAAGAACAAATATTGTGAAAATGTCAATGCCACCGAGAGCAATTTACACATTCAATGCAATCCCCATCAAAATACCATCCTCTTTTTTCAAAGAAATGGAACAAATAATCCTAAAATATGTATAGAACCAGAAAAGACCCCCGAATAGCCAGAGGAATGTTGAAAAAGAAAAGCAAAGCTGGTGGCATCACAATTCCGGACTTCTAGTTCTATTACAAAGCTGTCATCATCAAGACAGTATGGTACTGGCACAAAAACAGACACATAGATCAATGGAACAGAATAGAGAGCACAGAAATGGACCCTCAACTCTATGGTCAACTAATCTTTGACAAAGCAGGAAAGAATGTCCAATGGAAAAAAGACAGTCTCTTCAACAAATGGTTTTGGGAAAACTGGACAGCCACATGCAGAAGAATGAAACTGGACCATTTCCTTACACCACACACAAAAATAGACACTAAATGGTTGAAAGACCTAAATGTGAGACAGGAATCCATCAAAATCCTAAAGGAGAACACAGGCAGCAACCTCTTCGACCTCAGCTGCAGCAACTTCTTCCTAGAAACATCACCAAAGGCAAGGGAAGCAAGGGCAAAAATGAGCTATTGGGACTTCATCAAGATAAAAAGCTTTTGCACAGCAAAAGAAACAGTCAACAAAACCAAAAGACAACCGACAGAATGGGAGAAGATATTTGCAAATGACATATCAGATAAAGGGCTAGTATCCAAAATCTATAAAGAACTTATCAAACTCAACACCCAAAGAACAAATGATCCAATCAAGAAATGGGCAGAAGACATGAACAGACATTTTTCCAAAGAAGACATCCAAATGGCCAACAGACACATAAAAAAGTGCTCAACATCGCTCGGCATCAGGGAAATCCAAATCAAAACCTCAATGAGATACCACCTCACACCAGTCAGAATGGCTAAAATTAACCAGTCAGGAAACGACAGATGTGGGCGGGATGCGGAGAAAGGGGACCCTCCTACACTGTTGGTGGGAATGCAAGCTGGTGCAGCCACTCTGGAAAACAGTACGGAGGTTCCTCAAAAAGTTGAAAATAGAGCTACCATACGATCCAGCAATTGCACTCCTGGGTATTTACCCCAAAGATACAAATGTAGGGATCCGAAGGGGTACATGCACCCCTATGTTTATAGCAGCAGTATCCACAATAGCCAAACTGTGGAAAGAGCCAAGATGTCCATCAACAGATGAATGGATAAAGAAGATGTGGTATACATATATACAATGGAATATTATTCAGCCATCAAAAGGAATGAGCTCTTGCCATTTGCAACGACGTGGATGGAACTGGAGGGTGTTATGCTGAGCGAAATAAGTCAATCAGAGAAAGACATGTATCATATGACCTCACTGATATGAGGAATTCTTAATCTCAGGAAACAAACTGAGGGTTGCTGGAGTGGGGGGTGGGGTGGGAGGAATGGGGTGGCTGGGTGATAGACACTGGGGAGGGTATGTGCTATGGTGAGTGCTGTGAATTGTGCAAGACTGTTGAATCACAGACCTGTACCTCTGAAACAAATAATGCAATATATGTTAAGAAAAAAAAAAAAAAGCAGAAGATAGCAGAATGGGAAGAATGAAGGGGGGGAATTGGAGGGGGAGACGAACCATGAGAGACGATGGACTCTGAAAAACAAACTGAGGGTTCTAGAGGGGAGGGGGGTGGGAGGATGGGTTACCCTGTGATGGGTATTAAGAGGGCATGTTCTGCATGGAGCACTGGGTGTTATGCACAAACAATGAATCATGGAACACTACATCAAAAACTAATGATGTAATGTATGGTGATTAACATAATAAAAAAATTCTCAAATAAACAAACAAACAAAATAAATAAAATTTATTATTGAATCTCTACTGTGTGATTCTGGTTTAGGTTCATTTTGGGATGTAGGGATAAAGATGGCACATCCCCTTATCCATGGCAGCTTCCAGTCTGGTAGAGTCTTGTTAGTTTAATATATTTTGCACTTGTAGGGCTGATTTTGTATGCCCATGCAGCAGATGCAGATATGGATTAAAAAAAACTCCATCTGCCCAGGATTCTAGTCATAATTAAATGAGTCACTTATAAGGCTTAGGAAAAATCACAGGAAAATCACAAACTTGTCAAAGAAGTTGTTTAATAGTGCAACAATAAAGTTCCTCTCCCTTATGCTTATTAGTGAGGGAAAAACAACCACAGAGCATAAATAGTCTGTGACTGCTGGCATCAAATACAGTTAGAGGATTTAAAACAATAGGCAACCTCTAACTAAACAGAGTGACAACTGTTCTTGAATTAATCTCTTTATGTTTAACTGAAGGTTTTGGATGATGGGATTTTAGGAGTTGTTGTTTTCCCACTTGTTTCCCTATTTTAAATGGTGAAAAGTAAGTAAGTCTTAAGTTTGGGGGGTTAGAGTTTATTTCAAAATTTGAAATCTATTTAGCTAGCTTTAAAGAAGCATGATGAAAAGTGTGAGTCACAGAACCAGAAAATTCTGAATTTGATTCCCAGCTCAGTGACTCAAATACAATAACTCTCCAAGACCACTGGTTCAATATAATTGCTCTTGCCCTCTGTATGTATACCTCTTCTTGAGCAATGAGTTTTCTTACTCTTCCCATTTTAGTGATAGTACCACTTCTTCCTCTCAAGAATTGTTCTTACTAATCTTCTCAGCTAGGGTAAACCAAACCAAGCCAGAACAAACCAAACAAAAAAAATTCTCTCCATCCGTTCAATCCATAACCACTCTTCAAGGGTTGACTCACAAATTATATATGCTTTAATGAATGGATTTCATTAAAGCTGGTACTGGGTACTGACTTAGAAAAACATTGGTTTGTTATTTAACAGGTTTATGTGAAGGCCTAACAAGGATTTTCATAGAAGGCAGAAATATTACTCTAATTCAACTTTACATAAACTTGGAGAAAACCACCACATTTCCTGAAATGCTATATAGACCAGCAGATCTCTCTTGCATTTTTCATGTATAAAACTGCCCAGATTCCTTTTATGGTTGTGGGTCCTGAGTATGCAAAGCTACTCACGAGTTTATTAAAGGTAATCCTCTCTGAGTCTCCTAGGTTGATTAGAATTTTTCATCTTTTCTTCTTAAATATTTGCCATAAACAAGGAATTTAAATCCTCAAAAAATTTCCCTTTTGATCTGAAAGTGAAGGGGGAGCAGAATATGTGACCCCAAACATTCCACTTGGCATGTAGATTATTTTGAGCTGAAAGAAACTAAGGCCTAAGAGACTCAGGAAGTTTTGTCATTGCTGTTGTTTTTTAACTTCTCCCTTAACTTCCTAAACAAATTTAGATAGAGGGCCTGTACCAGAAAGAGAGCTAATACCAGAGATAACTTTTTATATCAGAAAAATGTATCAACATGAGATGCAAACATTTGTTTACCAAAAATTTCCTCTTCCTTTCTTACTATGACTTGTCTTTCTCCCTTTTGAAGCCTCACAATCCTCCTCCCTTCTCTTTAGTTCAGGATAGCATATAAGCTTTAACTGCCTGACTCTCAGGGAGCCTAAAGTCTTTGGGGTTTCTGTATGTACAAAATTATTTTTTTTCCTTCTGTTAATCTGTCTTATGTCAATTTAATTATTAGGCCAACCCGAACCTAGAAGGGAAAAGGGAAATGTTTTCCTCCCCTACAATTGATTTTCTTTCAATCTAGGTACCAAGAGAAGAACACAAAAATGAGTAGGAAGAGAAGGGGCAACTTTGAGAACAAAATTGCAAAAGGACAATAGAATAAAGTAGTTTGAGGAGAAAGTTCATATGTAGGACAGTTGATAGGCAAAAGAATTTCCTTGAAAGACATGAAAAGAAAATCTTAGATTAATTAACAAATATCTCTAAGTTCACGGATTTCATTTTCATCATTGTGCTGTTTTCACTCCAAAAGAGAAGTAATTATTTTTCAAATGGCCTTATTATTTTTGTCTTAATACCTTTTCTTGATGATTGCTAATAGAATTTGATATACGGAGTAACTCATGGAAATATTATATGTGTTTAGCTCAATAAAGTCACTTAAATTGATATTACCTTCTATGGGGTCTGTTGTAGACTTATCTGATTATCAACCTAGAAACTCTCTAAGGTCACAAAGAAGCAATTTTCCAACTTAACTCCATCTCTCTCATGCCATCTTTTAATAGGATATATTTAATTACCATTTATCTAGATATTCCCCATGTGGCAACACAGATTATACAGTTTTGCCGTCCCAGATATAATTGCTAAGATAAGGCAAGCAATGATTAAATTGCAATAAAATGAAGTAATATCTCTGTTAATTACGATTATGATTTTCAATAGTATACTTATCAAAATTCTGTTATTAGAATTGAGATCATCGTGGAAGCATTAACATATATATCATTACATTAAAAAACACAAAGTAGAATTCTAAAATATAGTTAACATTAACAAAATACTCTTAAAATACTTGTTAAAACATAAAACTACCTCTAAATGAAGAAACATAAGGAAAGGCCAAGAATGTATGAGATAGGGAATGGTCAACACAAGCCCAGAGAGATAAGGGATATGGAGAGGGGGAAGCAGTCTACACTGATGCGATATGACAGGATCCAAGACCCGGAGCAATCTGCTGTGATCAGATGCAAGGACACACCATGGTATCCCTGAAATACGCCTTCAGCATCTGCTGAGCTGACATAAAGTACAGTCTTGGGGAGATACTGGAATTACCTGTCAGTAATTTTTAAAATCAGCTTTGTCATAGGAATTAAGTGAACTTCTAATGTCACTGTACTGTAGGATCTAGGGCCAGGGGCTATTATTGCTTACCAAGTATCCATATGCTCCTCCAGTTTTCCTTGAAATTCATGTCAATGGATTTGGTAGAAGTGGTGTGGCCCTAAAAGTATTCCATGTGGTCTTTCAGCTCTCCCTCATCTTAAGAGTGGTGACCTTAAGGATACATTTTCAGATGGCATAGCCATAAGATAGAAGAGAGTTACTGGCCACTCACATTGGACTTAACATTAATAAGAAAATAACCTTTAATTTGTTATGCCAGTGACGTTTTAGCATCTATTGATTATCACAGCACTGCTTATTCTGTAAACTAATACCAGAGGTGAGCTGCTATTACATCCAAAGCCTGCAAATGGGTGGTATTGTTGAGCAATGGGGGATGAGGAAACTGATATCAGAGGCTAGGAAAATAACAGATATTTTATGGAATGATAAATATTGGTAAATTTGTCTCCTGCAATAACTTGAGCAGATCATGTGAGAAATAAATATGAATTGCCATTGAGGTTTAGGGTTTGTTTGTTGCCACAGCATAGATTAGCCTGATCTAACACATGGCTACTTACTGCTTCAATATTGTCCCCACTTTTTTTTTTTTTTTCAAGCTCTGCACTTCTTTTGACAGAAAACAGAGACTTTCATTGCACAAGTTGAGTTAAAGCATTTAATATTCCAGATTGAAGTACCCAAATTATTGAAATGCACTCAGGGGTTCACAAATATTTTTAAAATATGTGCTATCTTCAGGACTCTGCTAACTGTTGTGGGGATAAGATAAGAACCTTGCCTTCAAGAAGGACAACTGGAGAATTATAACTATAATTATGGATGAACTATAACAGAATGCAACACATGTCACAAATAGAACACCATCATGTAGTGCTGTGGAAAGCAAAGAAGAACGATTATTTCTAGGTGGGGAGTCAGGAAATTCTTTTGGGGGGAAGGAATATTTTAGGTTACCTTGCATGGGACTGTCAGAGAGTTGGGGGAAATATAGAGGTGCATGGAAGGGGAGATTTGTTGATAAGAGTGAAGATATCACCACCCACAATATCCAAACCTACAAGTGACTGATAATAGATCTTCTTGCATTTTAATTCTGAAAAGGAGGAAAATGACCAAAGGAAATAAAACTACTAGTCACTCAATCAAAGGGTTCTCTCAGTTATCAGGATCCAAAGTAAAAGGCTTTCTGGTTAGATACTTCATCAGACAACTGAGTAATAAGTAGATACAGTTGGTTTGCTTTTTTTCCCTCTCCCTCTGATGGAATTATAAATTCAGTGACAGGGGCCACATTTCTTCTCCTAGAGTTTAATAGCCTATTGGGGACATGAAAGGTATTTGTATTTGTCAGACTGACATGGATTTTCACAAGTGTTTCTGGAGTTTACTTTTATTCTTAATAAGTAAAATAAATCCACTCCTATGCTCTGTTCTCTAAGAGAAAATCTGCTCTCAGTGACTAGGAAACAAGATCTTGACCTCACGTAGGACCATGCCTGAGTCCTTCTTGGACAGCGTGGATTAGACAGATTTATGGAGCAAGTGGCTAGGAAAGCCAGAATATGCTGGCAAGAACTAAGCAAATGAGTAATAGAGCAAGCACATATTTATTTTGTCATTAATGTGATTGGGTTGAAATAACTAATAATAACTAATGTGATAAAATCAGGAAAGGTGTATGTATACATATACACATGTATATATGTATGTGTGTGTATATATATACATACACAAATATGTGTGTACTTTATATGTATACATATATACATATATGTCTCCCAGTGGCAGTTCAACAGACTCAATCACTGTGTTTTTACAGATTGGCTTTGGGTCACTAATAAGGGAAAAGCATCACCATGTGTCACAGAAATGTCTTTCCTGTGGGCTTTCATAGGACAAATGAGGATTTGTGATTCTGAACACATCAATTCTTGTCCTTCTGTCGCTTTGTCTATATATACCTTTTATTGCATATTTATTATGTGTCAGGCTTTGAGCTAAATGTGTTATGTGCAGCAGCTCATGTTATATAGTCCTCATAGGAGCATAATGAGATAAGGAACAGTGGTCACATCTGCTGACGGGAAAACTAATGGCTAGGGAGATCACTGGCAGGGTCAGGAGGCAAACCAACAGCTTCCTGTCTCTGGAAAGCATAACACAAGCAACCCAAATCCAGTGCCAAAAGTTATTATGTCACAGTATATTCCATGATATTATATCCTCTCCACCTATATGTATGGAAGAGAAAAAACTATGCTCACTGCTTTCAAGCTTTCCTTGTTTTATTTTGTGTGTGTGTGTGGGGGGGGTAATGGCTAAATAAAGCTGTTTTGTTACTCAGAAGAAAGAATTTAATGAAATAAAAGCTTATCTACTGAGAAAAAGATTGACGGTGAAACCTGAGAAACATCTAGATAATTTAATTGAAAAAAGCCAAAAATTTTAGGCAAGTGGGTATATTTTTAAAAGTTGATTAATTTCCAGTTTCTTCGTAAACGATTAACTTATTGTGAATGTTTAAACACAAGTCACATCATGGATTATTTCTTCCACAAATTATATCAAAAATTTCCTTCAGTTGACTTAGTAAATCATGTAGCTAATATGTTGTTTTTACAAAATTTATAGAACATTATGGCAAATGAATATGCCATAGAAAAATCCAACTGGAAGAAAGGAATGTCAAGATTTTCACTGACAAGCCCAAAAAACAGTCATCCTTGTTTCCACAGTATTGAATATGTGAATTTTAGTTATTTTGACCAGAATTACAATTAGAATATTATAGTCCCCAAGATTATAAATCACGGTGTGTATGTATATCAGTGTGTGTGCACACATGCATAGATATATATGTACAGTGCCTCCCGCCCTTTCCATAAGGGATATGTCCAAGACCCCCAGTAGATGCCTGAAACCACAGATCATACTGAACCCTATATATACTGTTTTTTTCCCTATACATACATATAATTTATAAATTAGGCACAGTAAGGAATTAACAGTAACTAATAATAAAATAGAACAATTATAGCCATATACTATAATAAAAGGGGAATATGATCAATCTCTGTCAAAATATCTTACTGTACTGTACTCATCCGTCTTTTTTTTTTTAACTTTTTTTTAAAAAAGATTTATTTATTTATTTGCGACAGAGAGAGAGAGAGCAGGGGGGAGGGTCAGAGGGAGAGAGAGAATAGGAAGCCAACTCCCCGCTGAGCGCAGAGCTCTATAGGGGGCTCAATCCCACAACCCTGGGATCATGAGCTGAGCCCAAATCAAGAGCTGGTCACTCAACCAACTGAGCCACGCAGGTGCCCCTCATCCATCTTTTTATGAAGATGTGAGATGATAAAATGCCTACTTGATGAGATGAAGTGAGGTGAGTGACGCAGGAATAGTGACATAGTGTTAGGCTTACTATTGACCTTCTGAGGATTCATCAGAGGGAGGAGCATCTGCTCCCAGACCATGTTTAACCGTGGGGAACTGAAACTACTATGGAAAGTGAAACTATAAGTAAGGTGGGGGGTGGGAGCGGGACTGTATACATGTACACACAGTATATATATTTCGTTGGTGAGGCTACATTTCCAAACGGCAACCATGGTTAGTCAAGTATAAATATTTAGATTACTTGAAATTTCTCAGAAACATGCTTAGGTAGCCTTAATTCATGTCATTTTTTGTTTGTTTTTTGTTTGTTTGCTCAAAGTGTATAGACACAGCATTTCAGAACTGCTTTAGATTACTCCTTGTTTATCCATTCATCTATCTATATATACTTTGGATTGTAATTTTGACTTCAAATATTTGCTTAAGTTTCTAGATCTCTCTGTAAATAAGAAACAGTAATATTTGCCCATTTACCCTAAGTTATATATGAAGGTTGTGCAACTTTAATGAAAGATTTTATATCAACGCTAAATGGTATTGCTCAGTTAAGGGTAAATTTATGGTGAGGACTGCCTTACCTAAAACCAAGTCACTCTTGGGCAGAATCACTGACGAAAGGAAAAAATATTGTTGGAGAAGGTTCTTGTTATAATTGATTAGATTTAATTCATAAGTGGTAAAATGCCTGGAAACACCTTTTCTGGCCTCTCTTCCCAGAAACGTTGGCAATGATAGGGTGATGCGGTGTATTTTGAAGTTTTACTGTGAGCAAGATCTGAGAGAGTTATGTTCTGTTTAAGAACATACATTTTTGTGACTTAATTTTAATTGTGAAATAAAAAACTCTTTCAAAGTACTCTCCCATGAACTCCTCTCAGTGTTCCATAACCGAGGAATGACTCAGTTCTGGAAAGTCAGAAAAAATGGGAAATAAATTATGAAAAGCACGTTTAAGCAAAACATGTCACTCACTTGTATGTGTCCAAATGAGGTTCTGAAACAATTTTAATCTTGAGAAGATAAGAATATGTTAAGTATGAATATACATTTACAGAAGGGGGGACAGAACAAAGGGCATCAAGATAGCCTCTTATTTTTTTGCCTTGGCTAAAGTCCTATGTATATTTAGAGAATTTTTTTTTTTTTTCCCAAGAAAGATAAAGAGAAAAGCAAACCTTATCTGGACACATAACCAGTCTTTTTTTTTTTTTTCTTTAGTCTTCTTCCTGATAAACTATTTGAAGTATCAATATGATATTTTAGCTAAATTGTATTTCTCTGCAACTTAATTTCCAATTCCATTAAATTGAATTTTGATCTTTCCTTTTGATGAGCTTAAGGTTTTGCAAATTACGTGCAGAATATCTAACTCTATACATCTAATTTCTTTTTTTCCTCACTCTTTCTCTGCAAACCCAGCTTTCCCAAATGATCTTTCATGTTAACACACCACAGAACTGATGGTTTGGGCTAGAAACACTCAATGCCTGTAATTAAAACTTAGATAGATACCTCCTCTTGGCCATAAAAAATAAACATGGTTCCTGTAAATTGGGTCATAATTATTTGCTTTCCGAAAGCCTTTATTTCTGAGTTGGTCCCAGGTTACGAAACACCCAAAGCTAATTTTCAATTTGGTGGCTCTGTTCATAAATGTGAAATGTTGAACTGCTGGATATTTGACCTGTTTCTCATTCCAAAAATATATTACAAACATCCCCTATAGTGAAATATGGGACACAAGTACCTGAACCTATTAGAAGGAGAACTATTTTTAAAGGTATAGTCTATTGAAGAACTTTTAGTATAAAAAGTTGAGAAAGTGTAGACAATGAGTACGGTAATTATAACAATAGTACCTTTTTTATTTTCCCCATTTCTTTTACTAACACATAAAATATTCTTTTATTACCGTATCATCTATTTTTAAATAAATATTTCTTTTTAAAATATTTTTTTAAAGATTTTATTTATTCATTTGAGACACAGAGATACAGAGAATGAGAGCATGAGCAGGGGAAGAGGCAGAGGGAGAGAGAGAAGCAGACCCCCGCTGAGCCAGGAGCCCGATGTGGGGCTCGATCCCAGGACCCTCGGATCATGACCTGAGCCGAAGGCAGCCGCTTAACCATCTGAGCCACCCAGGCACCCCTCCTTTTTTAAAGATTTTATTTAATTGAGATAGAGAGTGAGAGAGAGAGCACAAGCAGGGGGAGGAGCAGAGGCAGAGGGAAAAGCAGACTCCCTGCTTGAGCAGGGAGCCCGATGTGGGGCTCAATCCCAGGACCCTGGGATCATGACCTGAGCTGAACATAGACAGACCCTTAACCGGCTGAGCCACCCAGGTGCCCCAATAAGAGATTTCTGATGCCCTTGGAAAATAGAGCAAAAAAAACACCCAACATCTTTGCATAATCTAGATTTTCCACTGTGGGTTGAAACAAACTTTTCATTAAAAACTATGCAGATCACCTAACACTAAACAAGAGACTTGAGAAATTTTTGTTTCTGATTTTTTTTCTAAATGATGAACTGACTATAAATTTAAAAGTGACTGGGGCGCCTGGGTGGCTCAGTTGGTTAAGCCTCCAGCTCTTGGTTTCAGCTCAGGTCATGATCTGGGTGGTAGGATCCAGCTCCTGTCAGGTCCTGCATCGGGCTCCATGCTCAGCACAGAGTCTGCTTGTCCCTCTCCCTCCCTCTCTGTCCCTCACTGCCCTCACTCCTTCTCTCGCTCTCCCTAAAATAAATAAATAATTTAACAAGTTGAGTTTGTTTCCATGTTAATATAGTAAAAATAATTCTGTATTAGGCCTAATAAAGAAACTATGTATAAACTTTTCTCTCCCTGTGGCAGAGATACTGGAAAAGATATCCATTAGCATGAAGAAATTGACAAAAGATGGAAGTTGTTTTAACAAATAAGAGGTTGTTACATCTGTCTCAATTTCAAAAGAATTCCATTCAGCAGTTCAAAGAATGAACTATATGCCAGGCATTATGTGTGCTGGGTGTAACAAGAAGGGGGAGAGGCATTTCCAAGTAAATAGTTCACTGTAGCAAGTGGTATTTATACATATATATGAAAAGAAAAGTTAAGAGATAACAATATTTTACAGTGAGTGGCCAAATAGAATGTGACATTTTACTTGAGTCCTGAAAGGTGAATAGGAATTTTCCAACCAAAAGAAGGAAAGGAGAATATTCTAGGCACAGAAAGGCATGATCAAACAGCACAGAGGCTGAGAAGCACATGGACTATTTGGGAAGTGCAAATCTTGGCACAAGTGGAATAAAGTAATGGAAAATAGTGTAAGAGAGACTGATCAATGGCCACGTTATAACATATAAATACCATGCTAGGGAGTTTGGCATTATCTTCCGGGCAAGAAGGAGTAGTAAAGGCTTATAACATGGGATCTTACGCAGTCCTATAAGCATTAATAAAGAAAATTCTGATATGGCTGCAGAAACTCAGCTGGAGGTAGGAGAGACCAGCTGGGGTGAAGAGATCACAGAGGAGGCACTTTTTAGTAGACAGCCCAGAAGAGGACAGCACTTACAGGCAGTGAGAGGCTGTAGTTAACAGGCCAAAGACAGTGGGGATAAGAGGAAAATGGGTGAGGTCAACACAGATTGCAGCAGTAGCTGAACTTAGAAGCAGGAATGAGGAAAGGAAAAGAAAATGGATAATGTGGATTCTGAAATAGGTATTTTTTGTTGAGGAAATACATAGTTACTATTTCAATATTTTTTAACAGGTCTTAGAGAACAAGGTATAAAATCTCACCTATTTTTGAAACACTTAAAATATATTTTTGGAGCAAATAAAATATACCTCTCTATTTGAGAAGACAAATATCTTGACTTCTATCGTTCTCTCAACAAGAATGTCCTATGTGTCAATTTATAAATGGCTACACACATAAGCAATTAGTCTATTTCTAGGGATGACCTTAGACATACACATTTTTATATTCTGATTTCTTCCACCTACAAACTCCCTATTCTTTTCAAGTTTGTTTATTGTTTTCCCCTGAACATATTATTTTCATCCTACTGCATAAAATTTTCTATGCCCTGGATTATTTATTCATTTCGCTCTCTCTCTTAAAAAACAAATGAGCCAACAAACTTCGTCCTTATCCTTCTGTGCTCAACCTCCCTGCCCCAACCTATACCCCTGCACTGCAGTGCATGTGCCCCATCCCCCTTGACCTTAGACATTTCAATGGCTAACTTCCCTGTGAAGACATCAATGGTTGCAATGCTCTCCAGGTTTCTTCCACTTTTTAAAAATTCTTGAACTTTCTAGTGCGTTTTTAGCTCACCAGATAGCACACATTGTTTTGCACTTGTGCAGTTTTATGCATTAATTTACTCCATAAATATTCATTGAGTTAGTTCCTTGTTCATGGAAGGCACTCTTCTAGGGATTTGATGTGTACTTTAAGACATCTCCATCTAAAGAACAGATCACTAAGAGAAAAACTGGGTGTAACACATCTTTGTGGTCCAAGCACAAACAAGTTAGTAGACTCTTAATAAATATTGATTCCCTATTCATGTGTATGTATAAAAATGTGTTTTTTAGGTATATATGAATATATATGAACTTATATATATGTATAGTTAAAATATATATAAGTATAAACACATATATACATATATATATACATATATGTGTATATATGTATATATGTGTGTATATATATATACATATATATATATATGTGCATGTGTGTGTGTCTGTATATATATTTGTAGTTAAAAGCAAGACAAAATGTCCAGAGTGGAATCACTTACGCTAAGCCCCACATCACCAAACCAAGACTTAATTACAGTGTTGGCTCTCCCAGAGATGGAATCTTAAACCCCATCATTCAGGAGTCACGGTTAGCACTAGTGAGGTCATCTGCCTGCTAGTACCCCACCCTTCCCTAAAGGAAAGTAATTTTATAATAACCAACCCATTTTTTTTGCCTAGTATAACTTCCTCACTCCTGTTCCCTTCTGTCTATAAATGTCTCTCATTCTGTATAGCTCCTCGGAACTTTATTCTATCTGCTAGATTGGATGCAGCCTCACTCACATAGACTTTTGTTCAAATAAGCGCTTAAAAATTTTAGTATTCCTCAGTTTATCTTTTAACTATATATAGTTAAAAGATATATACATAGGGGTGCCTGGGTGGCTCAGTTGGTTAAGCAACTGCCTTCGGCTCAGGTCATGATTCTGGAGTCCTGGGATCGAGTCCCACATTGGGCTCCCTGCTCAGCGGGGGGTCTGCTTCTCCCTCTGACCCTTCCCCTCTCATGCTCTCTGTCTCCCATTTTCTCTCTCAGATAAATAAATAAAATCTTTGAAAAAAAAAAGATATATATATATAGTTAAAAGATATAGTTTCGTATATATATTTAATTATATATAAAACTATATATATAACTATGTGTGTAGTTAAATACACTGTGAATGTATGTATTTAATTGTATCACGATAAGTTTCCGTAGGTAACAATGACAGAAAGAAGTGCTAATAAAAATAAGTTGATTATAATTAACCTTATGTGGAGTCATACAATTGTATACAAAATTTATGTTCCGTCCCTCTTAAATAAAACTTGTCCATACAACTAGCTTTTTGAGAATATCTGACCACTATCAAAGGATGGAACTTGCACTATTCATGCTTTCTCTCCTGCGTCTCCACCAGTACTGTACACAGAATATTGCCACTTGATTTTTTAGAAATAGCACTTCAGCATTGAAGTGTCAAAGTAAACCGAAAAGAAGCATATTTCATTTTGACTGTGACAATAAAAAAGATGAATAAATAAATGCAGCTTTTCCTACAAAGTGAAAAAAAACAAAGCCACTGCATGTGTGAGTAAAAATCTGCTTTTTATTATTGTAAAATAAGAAAATGTTGAAACTCAAGGTAAAAAAAAAAAAATTCATATTGAAAGCAGATTGCCAGAAAGGGGGAAAAATAAAGCTGCATGCTGGCCTTTGAAAGGCAGAAAGATTCACCAGGAAAGAAAAATGTTGAGTGCTTTGAGAGTTTGCTAAATTGTAAGCTATGCTTGTTCTCTGCTCCCCTCCCCACTCCCAGCTAAACAACTATGTATCTTTTTACAAAAACAAACAAAATTTGATATGCTCAGAGACCTTAATGGATTAAACACTTATGAGCACGTGAGTGCATACACACACACACCAAAAAATTAAATTAACAACCAAGTAGACCAACAAAAGTGGTTTAGGGAGACAACCCACAGTCAGGCACAGTTAATGTATTTACTGGATATAGACAATTGTTAACCAGCTGATGTACTTTAGCCATAATTATATGTAGAACTACAACTGTGGCCTTGTCCCCACTAGTCAGAATCACCAAGGTAGGGCCCCAACTTCTTTAATACATTCACAGACAAATTAGTACCTACAATTGCTTTTCTCTTATGTAGAGATTCAACAATTGAAACATTACTGAATCATTTCCCATAAAACATCTCCTATGACCTCACTGGCAGTGACTATGGTTAGGTTGGTCTAATTCCACATTAGTGATTACACACCTCTATAGATACCATGACCTGGTCACCTTCCTGTTCTCTGCTATCTTTCCATGATTCCACTTTTGGATGACTGAACCCTTATTTTTATTGGTTTTATAATCTTTTGTTTAAATCAGTTCAATGAAGATCAGGTTTCTATTTTTAAAGCACATTCAATTTAATTAAACTTGCTCATCATGTGAATCAAACACATTTCTGGAAGGGATACCATTTATCTAGCCCATCCCTTCGAGGAACCATAATGCTTACCAGTTAGAGTTTACTTGAGTCTGATACGTATCCTATAAAAACATTTCCCAAAGTATACACACAAAAGCACTTATTCCTTGAGGATTTGAGGAAAAATACTTGCTGGTCCATTAAGTATGGGTGCTTCTACATATTTACCTCCATTTTAACATTCTCCATGCCTATTAAATGCTCTGAAACATCATTCATCGACACTGTAAATAAATTATTTTTCCTATATAATAACCAAGTCTAGTTCACTTATTTCACTATCAGGGCTCTTTCAGTTTACTTTCCTAGGACACTTCTGTTCACAGCTGATCACATGTTGCCACTTCGATTTCTCTGTCTCTTGTCTGCAATTTTACAAAGTTCAGACTTTAAACACTAAGTTTCAGTGACAATTTCTATGGCCTTTGCAACCTCTCTTCTTAATTACTCAGTGCAAAGTTTCACTCTACCCCTTTCATATGCTGCAAAATGCTGGACAGCAGCTTTCGTTAATTGAAAATGTTGGTATTCCGTTTTTAAAGATAGAATTTTGATCTGCTCATTTCTGAATATTCTGAGTTTGTCTGCATGACTGCAGCAATTGCAAGGCATTTTGTACCCCACTTCTTTGAGAAGAAAGATTAACTTTGAATTTGAAGCCAAAAACAGCTCCATAGATAATAGAAACACCATGATAATTTCTTTGCTACATTATAAATCATCTCCTTTCCTTACCAGTAGAAGGGCCCACAATTATACATTTTTCTTTCCCTCCCTCCCTCCCTCCCTCCCTCCCTCCCTCCCTCCCTTCCTCCCTCCCTCCCTTCCTCCCTTCCTTCCTTCCTTCCTTCCCCTCCTTATGTCCTCCATTGTTTCGGCTATGAAGCACCACATATAAACTATCCATACTTGCCACTACGTACTTCAAGGTCACTGAACTGAACATCTTTTCCTTCAGACTCACTACCTATGAAAAAAAGGCAAAAACCATATTAAACTGCGTACATCTAATCATCTCAAATCCTGGGTCTGTGTTTTGGGTGGAGAGAACATTAAAATTCACAAAATGCTTCAATGAATCATTCTTTTAGGCAACATATAACTGAGCGTGTCTTCTGTTTATGCCAAAGCTGATAAGAAAGTAATGCTTTAGGGGAAAAGTAGAAGATAACTTCTTTATTTTCAGAAAATATTCCACAATCCAAGAAAATCCTAGGACAACCATACACCCAGTGGGAAGTAAGTACACCTGGTTGGGTAGTCACCTGAGTCCCAGTTGGCCAATGGCTCAGCCAGCACGTGAACACAAAGGAAACAGAAGTTGCAGGCATACAATTCATATCAAAGGCAAAGCAGGCTAAATGTATCCCTTCCAACTTTTATATCATCCCCTTCCGCTTTCATGACATTTTCTGTATTTTCCAGTACTTTCCAGTACTTTCCTCTTTCATGACATTTTCTGCTTGTGAGGAAGTCTCAGATATTAAATATAAAACTAATTATATTCCTGGATAAATGCTTTGGATGGGGAGATATGCAGTCACTCTTGGAGCCTACTGGGAAGACTCCTGATAGATTTTATGCCAACAGATGAGGTTACCAAGGCTCGTAGCAGAAAGTGTACTTTTTTGAAGTTCTTGATAACTGCATTCCTCTTCATAGGTCTACTGTTGATCTGACAATAACTTTTTTACCTTCTACAGCATCAGATTAACAGCATAGAGAAGATTCTCAATGAATACAGATTGAGTGAATCAAACCAAAACCTACTCTCAAGACTATTTGCTGGAGAGTATCACTGCAGAAGGTTTACCAAGATTTCACTTTTCTTATTGGAACACATCTCTCCTTTATCTACAATAGCATGTCTATGAGAGAAGATATAGAGCTCTCTCATAAGGCTATTTTCCCCTGGTCTTCTGAAATTTTATTAAATTAGTATTTTTACATATTTTTCTGGCATTTGGGTTTATGAATGCTAAAAGTCAAGGTTCCTCACACAATGGTTCACTTTTTAACCTATTAATAATATTTCCAGAGTCTTCCTAGCAATAACATAATTCCTAATACTCTTTTATTGTCCAGTATTCTAGGTAAACTTGTTTCTAATAATTAATACTTAAAATTAAAAAAAAAACCTAACATAAAACTGTAGTCTATCAAATATCCTAAAAGACTAAAACTTACTGAATGCATGGACTCTGAAAACAATCTGAAAATGTCACAGAATCAGCTTTTGCCTGAACTTCACTCAAGGGAATCATGTATTTATTTCTTTGCCTTGTATAGAACTGAATCAAGGTAGTAGCCAATAAAGAACCCTCATTACCACTGTTATTTTGAAATCTCATCTTCAGTTTTGATGGGCTATCAATATCATGAGTCTTTCTCTCAATCTTTCAAAGGCACACGGCACCCAATGTTATCTGCGAATTCATCATCAGTTATATGCTGTTATCTCAGTAATTGAAGAAGACTGTATGATTAAAATCTCTACAACAAAATGAGGAAGGACAATATTTCTTTCATTTCTCACTCTTAACACCTAGGTCATAAGCACAGATTGATTTGAGTTCATCCCATTATCCCTAGTACCACTTTATCCCCTCAGCGTCCCACAGGTAAGGTTGCTCTAGCTAAAACTCCATAGAGATTTTTGATGTGAAGAAGCTGAGAAATGACATCAGTTAAAAACTGCAGGTAGGGGCGCCTGGGTGGCTCAGTCGTTAAGCGTCTGCCTTCGGCTCGGGTCATGATCCCAGGGTCCTGGGATCGAGCCCCACATCGGGCTCCCTGCTCGGCGGGAAGCCTGCTTCTCCCTCTCCCACTCCCCCTGCTTGTGTTCCTTCTCTCACTGTGTCTCTCTCTGTCAAATAAATAAAATCTTAAAAAAAAAAAAAAAAAAAAAACTGCAGGTAGTTACTCTGTTTTGAAAGAAATGGAGACACGAGTTTATCTTTGAGCCACATTATTCCTTTGCTTTGGAAAGCAATCTTGTTGGTGATCCCCCATGCCTCTCCCTAGTCCACTTTCCATGTTGCTTGTCTGCTCTGAGTCACCAGAGGCTGTCCTTTACAGACTGGATTTTTGTGACGGCTACTCTCCGGTCGGTTTCAGGTAATGGAAGACACTGTCAGGAGAACAGAGGACAAGGAAGAGAGAATATGGTATTTCTTCTTCCCTCCCTTATGGCCAAGGCATTTCATTTTGCCCTCTGGAAATATTCTCCCTCCTGGGTAGCTCCTCATCCGTTTTCATTTATCACTAGGCTCCAGTAACACTACTTTATTCCCTTATCTGTCAGGATCTGGGCAGAGGGGTTAGGTACCAGTGCTCCTAAATTGCTTGTCCCTGGGTGCCTCATCATCCCTTGTGTGTTCCCTTAACCCTGAGTTAAACTCCTTGGCTGTAATCTCCTTGAGGGTAGGGATTTTTTGGTCCTGTTCATCACTCTACCAGCCACAGAAGAGTACCTGGCACTTAGAGGTTCTTAGGAGATGCCAATGCTAAAAGCTCAGTCTAGAGTAAGACAAGATTTTAGGATGTTTACTTGTGTTTACTGCACACTAGATATACTTACAACTTTCAAAATGTAAAGCCTGGGATACTCTGGAAAGTGCATAGATCCTGGCATCACACAGTCCTGAGATTATTGTTGCCCTTCTTTTCCTTTTACCTTTGAGGTACTATGACCACTTCTCTGAGCTTCATTCACTATCTTCATCTGATAATAATACTCTCTCACAAGTGACGTTGTCGTATTACACACGAAAGTTCTGTAAACACCCAGCACTGTGTTTGGCACATTCAAACTAAATCCTACTACTCTTGCTTCAAGACGAATGTATTTTCAAGACCTGTCTAGCCTTCCTCTTTCCCACAGAGTAATAGAGCTGTTAAAAAGAACGGGCTCAGAATGGCCACTCAATCAAAATACCAAATGTTGAAAAGGTCAAAGCAGTATAGCTACCTTTATAATTCATAGATTATTGAATGCATTAACATTCCAATCCCTCATTCTTAAAGAAAAGATTATAATAAGGACCCCAAATGGCCACACATCAATCCTCTCCTATGACAATAGTTGTTCCTTTTCTGGGAAATGTAGAAAAGTAACCTCAGCCCTCACTGAACTTCACTTTGGATGCCATACTGTGCTTCTGGTTTTGATAACAAATGGATACCCAGGAGGTCAGCAATAGGAAATACGCTGGATGCTCCCAAAAGAAAAAGGCTTTCAAATATGCTGTGGGTTAATTTCAACCAAACTGTCAGGTCTAGAAAATTATGTAATTGACATCCCTGCTTAAGAATATTTTGAGCTTTCACAAGGCTAGGCTGGACTTTTTACACAGGTTTTAAACAAGCAATCAAGCATCTGCTTCCCAAATTAAAGAGCCAAAAGACTAACTGATGTGAGTTCATGATTACAATGTCAAATATTTCTTTGTAATTGTTGGACCATTTTCAACTCAATCAGTTTTATTTTTATTTTTCATGATATTTCCAGGGATAACATGGATGCATAATCACAGTCCATTAGAATTATAAAGGGCTTTAGGGACCTCTTAACCCATCCCTCTCATTTTATAGATGAGAAAACTGAGGACCACAGAGGGTAAGTGGCTTGTCTAAGGTCACAAATTTAGTTAGTGGCTAAGCCAGCATAACAATGAAATCAACTTTAATTTCAAATAGACAGCTATTGAAAATATTTCATACAAATGCCTTTTTCTTCTAAATTTCTCTTTAAGAAAGAGCTTAATAACATCTATGATGAGAGAATTCCAAAATAAGTTGCTTGGATCATATGAAGACAACTCTGAACAGCATGAGAGATAAATACCTTAGCATAAAAGAACTGTGCTCCTGAAATCTGCTAAGGAAATAACCAGCGTTTCCTTTCCTTCCCTCTAGCAGCCACTTGGACCAAGACTTTGCAACAAGTTTAGGACACATATCACTTAAGTCAGTTCAGAAAGCAACTAGTTATTTGGGAAAAATCAAACTTTTCATTTCATAATAAGAGTTTAAAATACAGTTACTTGAAGAACTGTGGTGTAAAAGATGCAAAATATTGTAATTTCACTTATTAAGAAATAGCACTGGCATAATAACTAGGAATGGGAAGGAAGGGTGCACATGGTAGACAAGACTCATAGGAACAGCATGATATTTATCCTCTAGGCAAGCATATAATCTATAAAAGAGATGGATTAACATCTAACTTGTGTTCATTCTAGTAGATATTAAAGCAAAGTGGCCTTCTGTTAGAGATCCCAGTCCTAGGATGCTAGTTTCAGGACCTGGTTTTATAGTGTTTATTTTGGCAGACAAAAAGACATTTTATTTTGCTTGATAATAGTAAAAAAAAAAAGAGAGAATATTGCTTATAAGAGATTAACCTTCATTACCAGGAATGTGTAAGCTCTCTTTCTTTTCTATTTTTGGCAATAATGAAGATTCAGTGTTGTCCTGGAGATGAAGGATTTTACCCTGGTTTCTTTCTCCCAGGAAAAAGATTATACTTAGTTCTGGATGTTTCTTCCCCAGGCATCAGACAGGAAAGTTATTTTCTAATCCCTCAAGACTGGTGGCCTTCAGGGGCGCCTGGGTGGCTCAGTTGGTTAAGCGACTGCCTTCAGCTCGGGTCATGATCCTGGAGTCCCGGGATCGAGTCCCGCATCGGGCTCCCTGCTCGGCAGGGAGTCTGCTTCTCCCTCTGACCCTCCCGACCCTCCCCCCTCTCATGTGCTCTCTCTCTCAGTCTCTCTCTCTCAAATAAATAAAATCTTTAAAAAAAAAAAAAAAAAAAAAGACTGGTGGCCTTCAAAAGGATTGGCTTGAGTTAGGCAAACTTTCCCAGTAATCCTGAAACTATTTTTTTTTTTTATTCTTGACCTACTTCCTAAAATATTAAAAATACACACCCATAAAACTTCTTTTATCTTTTATTTTCTGTTGCATTCCCATACTGCAGAATAAATAAAGTCAACTGAATAAATACAGATTTCTAAGATGTAATCTCTTGTCATGTAGCTTACCTACCTTTCCTTCTATGCTAGCTATTTTTCTTCTGCTCTCCCCAGCTCCCAATGTCAGATCTACTCTCTAACTTGGTATCCAGGAAGCCTGGCTTCTATAGACTACAGATACCAGCTCTCATACCTTCTGACTTCCTGTTGGGTTTGGCAGAATCGAATGACAGAAAGGTTGCCTTGCTGGGGTTCTTGTAAGAACCACATTTCTCCATGGCCAGAGCTCCCGTTGGCTGGCCTCTCCTTCAGGACCCAGCTCTCACTGGACTCTGGTAATATAATTTTCTTCCCTAATTCCTTCCAGCTAAAGGGCGGGAATGACTTCCGACTGTTGTTGAGTCTTTGAGTGCCTCACATTTCTTAGATGGTTTCTTTAGCTTTGTCCTCGTTTCTGTATGTAGTACTCTCATAGCTTCCTTAATTCTCTTTGGTTAAACCTTTTGCATGAGTCCTTTGCTTCTTGCCAAAACATCATTTGTTATGCCACAATCACTATGTATCTAATTTTTGTCTGTCTCCCATTACAAAAATTATTCTTGATGACAGAGAAGGAAAAGGTTGCCTCATTTTGCTAGCATCCTTAGTATCCACTGCAAAACCATTCACTTGACATTTGATTGAGAATGCTGATTAATAGCATAGTGTATACACTATCTTGGTTTATTAAAAGCTGCCTTTAAAACCCTAATCAAGGGGTGCCTGGGTGGTCAGTTGGTTAAATGTCTGCCTTCGGCTCAAGTCATCGTCTTGGGGTCCTGGGATGTAGCCCCAAATTGGGCTCCCTGCTCAGGAGGGAGTCTTCTTTTCCCTCTCCCTCTGTGCATACTCTCTCTCTCTCAAATAAAGAAAATCTTTAAAAAAAAAAAACCCTAATCAAAACCATTTCAGTGCACACAGGCTGTTAATGAGCTAGAATTACTTATGCTGCTGATTTGAACTGTGATGACCAATGTATTTATCTCTTAGCCAGGAAAAAGATAGTGATATTCAGTTTATATTGTACCCAGATATCAATAATAATAAAAAATAACTTGGTTTCACATAGGTCTGGCTTTTTAGTAGACTTATTTGTGAAAGATCATATAGGTGAATTCATAATTTTCAGGAAACCCTGATCTTCATGTGCCTCTGACTGTCCCCAAAGGATCTTGATTTCTTACTACTAAAATTTGGAATTTTCCATCTTGAATTTTATTCAATAAATAAATTATTTAGTTTTGTGTGAAATAAAATATTTATCGAACACCTACCACCCACCCTGTTCTAGTCCTTGCTCTAGGAACTAAGATTATGATGGTATGGAAAATGGACACTTACCATAAACCAATGAACATAGGAATAACTTAGATAATTTAAGATATAAGTACCTATTAGGAAGGAAACAAAGCAGGCCAAAATATTTAAGAGGTGATGCAGAGAGACTTTAGATAGAGTTGACAAGGAAGGCTTCAGATTCTACTTGATCTAAAACTGAAATGACCAGATAAAGTCAAATGTGGAAAAGTCTAGGGTCAGGGTCAGCAGACTATGGTGGACCAAATCTAGCTCATCATCTACTTTTGTAAATAAAGTTTTATTGGAACAGAGAAAGAGAGCCATTCTCATCTGTTTATGTAATACCTGTGGCTTTTTTTCTGTTACAATAGGAAGCAGAGTTGAATAGTTGCAACAGAGACCACATGGCCCCAAAGGTAGAAATATTTACCATCTGACCTTTTAGAGTAAAAGGTTGTTGACCTTTGGTCTTGGGGAAGAACTTTCCAAAAATAAAGGACTAGTTCCAGGGCTTAAAGTTAGGAACAAGTTTGAACTACAGGTGGAGATTTGATGGAGGCCACGTCTGGGGTATGCAGGATTAAGACCATGATAAACAGACTGGATTTTATTCTACCTGGGGAATGAAGTCACTTTGGTTTTTATTTTGAGGGTGAAATGATCTATATTTACTTTTGAAACGCCAAACACATTCTAGAAGATGTATTTCATATACAGATCTTTATCTCATTTCTTCCTAACTCATATCTAACTAGATAAAATAATTTGTTTCATTTTAGAGGTGAGAAAACTAAAGGCTAAATGAGTTTAAGTGATTGGTCCTCTGAACGGAAGTGGCTGCATTGGGACCTGCCCAAATCCAAGGGGGTGGGGACTTCATGAGAAATGAGACATTTTACTTCTAATTGCCAGTTCTTGGTGCACCGGCCCACACACCTCAGTTGCTCTCGTATATAGTAATAATATAACTGAGAGAGTAGAAGGATACTCTGTCCTCCTGAATGCGTCTTCTGTGTGTTTAGTGATGCTTGAAATTCCACCATTAGAAGGTCAACCATTTGGCAACTCTACCTAGGTTACAGAATAATTATTCCTATTCACTTTGTTCATTCAGACAGTAACTTTTCTGAAGAGCACTTAAAGAAGTGCATGACATTCAAATAAAAATAAGACAATAAGGCAAGAATAACTGTAGTCCTTCTGCCCTAAAGATACCCTCAATGAAGGAACAAACGTATTTGGAAAGTTTTAATTTGATGACACCCACAAACTTCCTGGCTGGTGTGTGTGACAGAGAACCTTGAGAATAAGGACCAGCTCCTACCTTTCCTTATATATCCTCAGCTCTTGGCTCAGACCTTGGCAAACTTCAGTTGCTGAGGCTATGGTTTTGAAGTAAATGAATGTCTTAGAGACAAATAATTCCAGATCAAGAACCAAAATAGAATTTTTCTTGCCTCATAACTTGTATGCAAAATGTAAGTAGAATTATATGGTGAAAGTGAAAATGTCCAAATCAGACTCTCTCGTCTCTTAACTCTCTGACCCCGCCACCTGCCAGCACCATCCCCATGTGGGGACGCGGGATTGGCAGATCATATTAATGGAGCACTGAAGTGAGAGGGAGCAGAAGGGCAGGAGGGTCCTTTTGTTCAGGTTTGCCACATCCTCTGCCACAGCCTTCCTCTTTCTCACTTATCTGTGATCCTAATTAAACACCATCCAGGTCCCTCTGGATGTTCTGTGCCCAAACCCCAAGTCCGCAAAACCTGCGCTAACTCCCTGGAGGTGTGGCTCTGCCCTCATCTCTCACTGGACAGCAGCAGCAGCAGCAGCAGCAGAAACTGGAGGAAGGAAGGAAGAGCTGAGAACTAAGCCAAGATTCTCACCTGGACCACTACAGACAAACAGGAAGAATAAGAAAAGAAGATCCTTGACAGGAGAATGTACCTCTTATTGCCAGAAAGTGGAACCTCCAGGGGCACCTGGGTGGCTCAGTTGGTTAAGTGTCTGACTCTATTTTCAGCTCAGGTCATGATCTCAGGGTGTTGAGATTAAGCACCAAGTCTCCCTCCCCGCTCCTCTGTCTCTCTCTCTCTCTCAAATAAATAAATAAATCTTTAAAAAAAAGAGAGAGAGAAGAAAGTAGAACATCCATGAAGGAAGTCAGCATTCTTTGTAACAAGAGACATGGTGATGCCCAGATCTCCCTGATGTCATCCAGTGGTTATTAGGCTCGAGAGTTGCTGTATCCAATAAATACTGTGACCACTAGCCACATGTGAGTACTGAACATTTAAAATGTACTAGCGTGACATGTTGAAATGATAGTATTTGAATATATTGGCTTAAATAAAATATGTCATTACAATTAATTCCTCCTTCTTATTTTTACTTTTTAAAAAAGTAGCTGTTAGAAATTAAATTACATATTATATATGTGGCATTGTACAGTGCTGCTCTAGAGAAAAAAAAATAAAGCTGGAGACCAAGAAAGGTTAAGAGATAGAAACTAAACAGAAGATGAATAAAAACCCTCACCCAGAATTCTACCAAAGATTTAAAGAAAAGTTAATACCCGTTCTTCTCAAAATATTCTGAAAAATAGAAGAAGGAAACCTTCCAAATTTATTCTATGAGGGTAGCATTAGCCTGATATCAAAAAGATCTAAAACACACACAAAAAAAAAAAAAAAAAGAGAGAGAGAGAGAGAGAGAGAAAACTACAGACCAGTATCTCTGGTGAACATAGATGAAAAAAATCCTCAACAAAATATTATCAAACTAAATCCAACAATACATTAAAAAAAATCATTCACTGTGATCAAGTGGGATTTATTCCTGGGATGCAAGGGTAGATCAACAGTCACAAATCAATCAACATGATTCATCACATCAACAAGAGAAAGGATAAAAACCATATGATCATTTCAGTAGATGCAGAGAAAGCATTTGACAAAGTACAATATCCATTCATGATAAAAACCATCAACAACGTAGGTTTTGAGGGAACATACCTCAACATAATAAAGACCATATATGAAAAGCCCACAGCTAACATCATCCTCAATGCGGAAAAACTGAAAGCTTTTCCCCTAAGATCAGGAACAAGACAAGGATGTCCACTCTCACCACTTTTATTCAACCTAGTACTGGGACTCCTAGCCACAGCAGTCAGACAAGAAAAAGGAATAAAAGGCATCCACATTGGTTAGGAAGAAGTAAAATTTTCACTATTTGAAGATGACATGATACTGTATATAGAATACCCTAAAGACTCCACCAAAAAACTACTAGAACTGATCAATGAATTCAGTAAGGTTGCAGGATACAAAAATAATATATAGAAATTCATTATATTTCTAGACACTAATAACAAAAAAGTAGAGAAATTAAGAAAACAATCTCATTTATAATTGTACTAAAAATAACAAAATACCTAGGAATAAACTAAACCAAGGACATGAAAGACCTATACTCTGAAAATTATAAAACACTAATGAAAGAAATTAAAAATGACACAAACGAATGGTAAGATATTCCATGCTCATGGTTTGGAAGAATGAATATTGTTAAAATGTCCAGACTACCCAAAGCAATCTACAGATTTAATGTAATCCCTGTCAAAATACCAACAGTCTTTTTCACAGAACTAGAACAAATAATCTTAGGATTTGTGTGCAGCCATAAAAGACCCTGAATATCCAAAGCAATCCTGAAAAAGACGAAAACTGGAGATATCACAATACTGGGTATCAAGATAAACTACAAAGCTGTAATAATCAAAACAATATGGTACTGGCACAAAAATAGACACATAGATAAAAGGAACAGGATAGAGAGCCCAGAAATAAGCCCACAATCATATGGTCAATTAATCTTTGACAAAGCAGGAAAGAATATCCAATGGGAAAAGATCTCTTCAACAAATGGTGTTGGGAAAACTGGACAGCCACATGCAAAAGAATGAAACTGGACCACTTTCTTACACCACACACAAAAATAAACTCAAAATAGATTAAGGACTTAACTGTGAGACCTGAAACCATACAAATCCCAGAAGAGAGCACAAGCAGTAATTTTTCTGATGTCAGCCATAGCAGTATTTTTCTAGATCTGTCTCCTTAGGGAAGGGAAACAAGCAAAAGTAAACTACTGGGGCTACATCAAAATAAAAATTTTCTGCACAGCAAAGGAAACAATCAATCAACAAAACTAAAAGACAACCTACTGAATGGAAGAAGATATATACAAATGGCATATCTGATAAAGGTTTAGTATTCAAAATATATAAAGAACTTATACAACACCAAAAAAAAAAAAAAAATCCAAATGATCCAATTAAAAATGGGTAGAAGGCATGAACAGACATTTCTCCAAAGAAGACATACAAATGGCTAAGAGGCCCATGAAAAGATGTTCAGCATCACTAATCATCAGGGAAAATGCACATCAAAACTACAAGGAGTTGTCACCTCATACCTGCCTGAATGGCTAAAATAAAAAACACAAGAAACAACAAGTGTTGATAAGGATGTGGAGAAAAAGACACTTGTGCACTGTGGGTGGGAATGCCAGCTAGTGAAGCCACTGTGGAAAAGAGTATGAAGCTTCCTCAAAAAATTAAAAATAGAAATACAGTATGATCTAGTAATTCCACTACTAGGTATTTACTCAAAGAATACAAAAACACTAATCCAAAAAGATATATGAACCCCTATGTATTTTGCAGCATTATTTATAGTAGCCAAATTATGGAAGCAGCCTAACTATCCATCAATAGATGAATGAATAAAGAGGATGTGGTATGTATATATACACACACACACACACAATGGAATATTAGTCATAAAAAAGAATGAAATCTTGCCATTTGCAACAACATGGATAGATCTAGAAAGTATAATGCTAAGTGAAATAAGTCAGTCAGAGAAAGATAAATACCACATAATTTCATTCATATGAGGAATTTAGGAAACAAAACAAAGAACAAAGAAAAAAAAGAGAGAAACCAAAAAACATACTTTTAACTATAGAGAACAAGTTGATGGTTACCAGAGCAGAGATGGGGGAGTGAGTAAGCAAGGTGAAAGAGATTAAGAGTACACTTACCATGATGAGCACTGAGTAATATATAGAATTGTTGAATCACTATATTGTACACCTGAAACTAACATAACACTGTGTGTTAACTATATTGGAATTAAAAAATGAAAATAAATAAATAACCCTCACCCAGTTTCCCAATTTGAACATAGAAAAGAGTCTAAACATCTTTAATTCATTAATTCTCTTTTCCAAAGAGAGTAACATATTAACCCACTGACATCTTGGGAAAGTTCACATCACTGAAATCACCACCATTTCAAACTATTATTTGTCCTTGATTGGTATCAAATGATTCTGTTTTGCTCCCTCCAAGACTCTGTAAGCTTTTTAAAAGCAAAGAATGCACCTTACTTGTCTTTATCCATCATAGTGTCTACTAAAACAATGACTCACATAAGCACTCAATAAATATTGATCATCTGATTAACCAAAAAAGATAAGGATCAGAGTTTTAGAATAAATAGTTATTTAATTAATGGCCAGTTTAGGGGTGTGTGTGTGTGTGTGTGTGTGTGTGTTTATGCATGTGTGCCAGTGTAAACCACACAATATTTAGCATAAAGTCATTAAACATGACTCCTTTCTGCCCAGCTATCATTCCTGGGGAAATATTTAATAGCAATACACAAGAGGGGTGATGAGAGTCATATGGGGACTCCACATTCAGTTTCCATTCCCAGCCAAAAAAAAAAAAAAAAAAAAAACACCTCTTCCCACTGAAAGTGGTTCTGTCTCCTTCCCAACCTGGTGTTTTATAGTGGAGAATAATGTGAATCCCACAGACATAAGGCTTCTGCCAAATACACTGGTGACGATAAATTCTTAGATTTGAAACTTGGAGTGTCCTAGTACCATTCAGCCATGCTTTTCACAAGACTCGAATCTAGAATAAAGCAGAGGGCTTTGAAGCAAAAAATTTATAGCACAGATCATACAGTATAGCAGATAACAGCCATCAATACCAGACCTATTTTTGTAGGCACAGTGTTGTTGAGGGGAAACTAAAGACTCAGAGCGGAACCCAAAGTCTGTGGAGACAGGACTTACTAAGTGCTTACTATGTATAGATCTAATCACTTTGCAAATATTGTGTATAATTTAGGTATTCTTATTCCCATTTTACAGATTAAGAAAATGAAACTCTGAGAAGCCCAGTCATCAGAGCTCCCATATCTAGCTTGTGATTTGGTTGGTATTTAAAATCAAGGGGCACCTGAGTGGCTCACTCGGTTAAGTGGCTGCCTTCCAGTCAGGTCATGATCCCAGGGTCCTGGGATCGAGCTGCACATCTGGCTCCCTGCTCAGCAGGGAATCTGCTTCTCCTTCTCCCTCAGTCTCCCAGCCTGTGCTCTCACTCTCTCTCTGTCAAATAAATAAATAAATAATATCTTTAAAAAATAAATAAAACAAAATAGGTCTATGACTGGTTTGCATAATTCCTTCTTTTGAATATGTGCATTCTTTTTTTTTTTTTTTTTTAAAGGAGGATCTATGCCCAGCATGGAGCCCAATGTGGGGCTTGAACTTAACAACCCTGAGATCAAGACCTGAGCTGAGATCAAGAGTTGGACGCTTAACCAACTGAGCCACCCAGGCATCCCATGTGCATTCTTTTTATACATAATTATTTGTAGTAAATTGTACACCATTCTCCTCCCAGAGTGTTTGTTCACTCATTATCAACACATCTTTTTGTTTGCTTTAAGAAGGCCACAGTTAAACATCCTTTCAGGGATAGGTGTGATCAGTATCCAGACTATCTCGATCATGATTATGACACACATCATAGGGAAAATTCAGATGAGCAGTGCCCTGTATGGAATTCAGTTTTTATGCAGCTTAATTGTGCATGGGTAACTTGCTGTATGCTGCATGCTGCAGGTAAGTAACTCAATGCTGATGATCAGGGGAACTGCAGAACCCCCCTGCAAAACAGAATAACACAGATTGCATTCTACCCTGGGACATTAGCCAAGCATTTATTGCTTTGTTCTGTAAGCTGGAGACCTGACCTCTGTAAGCCCCAAACTGTGTATCTGTGAGCGTTTTCATTTCATTTTGTGACAATCACCCAGCTTTTTTTTAATCTTGGAATGTTTATAACAGAAACAAAACAAAACAAGACAAAAATCCTAAAGACTATGGGAGTAGAAGTGGGGGTGGAGGAGGATGTGGGGCTGGAGGACAAAGAAATTGATGCTGCATTTTTTTTATTTGAGTTATTATTCTTTAGAAAAGGTACAGTTTGAGAAAATACTGGAGTTGTTAAAATACAGCCAACCAAGGTCTTGAGGACTTCTAACTTCACATTTCCCTTGGTGCAAGTTGATACAGCCACTTTGGAAAACTGTGGAGGTTCCTCAAAAAGTTAAAAATAGAGCTACCCTATGACCCAGCAATTTCACTACCTGGCATTTACCCCAAAGATACAGATGTTGTGAAAGGAAGGGCCACATGCACCCCAATGTTCATAGCAGCAATGTCCGCAATAGCCAAATTGTGGAAAGAGCCAAGATGCCCTTCAACAGATGAATGGATAAAGAAGATGTGGTCCATATATACAATGGAATATTACTCAGCCATCAGAAAGGATGAATACCCAACTTATACATCAACATGGATGGGACTGGAGGAGATTATGGTAAGTGAAATAAGTCAAGCAGAGAAAGTCCATTATCCTATGGTTTCACTTATTTGTGGATCATAAGGAACAGCATGGAGGACATTAGGAGAAGGAAGGGAAAAATGAAGGGGGGCAAATCAGAGGGGGAGACAAACCATGAGAGACTATGGGCTCCAAGAAACAAACTGAGGGTTTTAGAGGGGAGGGGGGTGGGGGGATGGGTGAACCCGGTGATGGGTATTAAGGAGGGCACGTACTGCATGGAGCACTGGGTGTTATACGCAAACAATGGATCATGGAACACTACATCAAAAACTACTGATGTACTGTATGGTGACTAACATTAACATAATAAAAATTAAAAATTAAAAGAAAAAAAAACACTGAGAAAAAAAAATGTCCCTTGGTGTTGACTACTGATTTCTGCAAACAACAATCCTGAAGAGTATGTAGATTTACATACTTCTCTATAAAATACTTAAAAATTAAAAGTAGGTGCTACCTCCAGGCAAAAGCAGCATTCCTTGATACTGTTCTTCCAGAGGCTTATTTTAAACAGGTCTGATTTCAGTTTGGAAACCTGTGGAGAGGAACCCAGGGCAAAGCTGAGTGGTGCCTGGAACAGTCCCCACAGGGGTTGGAAAGGCAGAACAGAGATACCAGGCGACAAACATTCTCTTCTCTTGAGAGATTTTGTTCCTGAAAGCCTGCCCTGAGAAAAATGGGGAATCTGAACCACTCATGTGAGTCCAGGAAAGAAACTGATCTCTGCTACTGTGTTGTAGAGAGAGCACAGGGATCAGACCTCATCTGTCTTTTAAACTGTAGTCTTAATGAGGTCTTTTCCTCAGAATGAGAGTGGGAAGTTAGCAGAGGGTATTGGAACGTTGGCTGGTCATGATGGTGGCGGCATTGGGATTGGAAGCTATTGCTATGGGGGAGGTGATGAGTCTGGGGGACAGTGATAATGATGGAATGGTGGTGGCAGGGGAGGTGGTGGAGGTGACAGTGGTGGTGGTGGAGGTGGGGGCAGCAGTAGTATTGGTGGAAAGAAGGTGTGGAGCAAGAAAAATGTGTACAGAAATGGGACAACGAGGATTCTAAGCAACACCTCAACTGTTCCAATAGTCATTCATTCCCTGACGTATCTCCTCCTTCACCATATTGATTTAGACTCTTTGAAACGTTGCACTTCAATAACCAAATTGCACCATTTGTGGGATTTCTGTTTTCCCCACTCCAGTCCACTGAAATCTGAATACAAAATGCTATTTTGCTGTTGTTGTTGCTGTCGGGGAGGAGAGGCAGAGAATGTCCTTCCAGCCTCTTCTGTGCCATGAAACTTCACTCTAGGCCTCAGAGCATTAGCTTGTTTTCTTCCCTGTTGGTTCTGCCTTAGAAGAAATCTCTGGGAAAAAAAAAAAAAATGCATCCAGAGGAGAAACCCAGGGATGAGAAAGACATAGAAAGACGGGGGCACTCATATTGCCTAGGAAATATTATCTATTCTATTTTTAACATGATGCCCTTTCCATTGTGCCTCTGTGTTATCAGAAAAGTCTTCTGGGGAAAACCTCTGGGCTAGTTTCATCGACAGGAAAGATAAGATCAATTGAGTGAATAAACTGCTATGGCAAACTTAAAGAATGCTAGCAAAAGAGGCTCAGAGGGAAACCCAAGGTGAGGACCCTTCTCTGTGTCACATCATTATCCATGTTTTTTGCATGCAGAGTTCCAAAGTGGGTATCAGCAGGGAATAAATAAAATAACACCATTGCAGCAACATAAAACTAAAATCTATTTGCACACACACCAAGGGAATGTTAGATAAAGAAGAGTTAGAAATACTGATATTGCTGGAAAATATGACTATCAACTCAGTCCATAGGGTTGAAAAGGCTTGGATTACCCCAGACTTGAGCAAGCAGCATTGAAATACCTTATATCACCATCTAAATCAGTGAATTGCAAAGGTTGGTCCAAGGACTACTCTTTCAAAATGCTGATTCTTGGGCACCATCCTCAGGATTTCTGATTCAAAATTGCAAACCCGGGGTGGGGCTAGGAACTCCTTGTTTTACTTGTAAACTCCCCCAGGAGGTTCTTGTTCAGCCCCCCTGAGACTTGTCTGTGTACCAGAATTCAGAAAAAGCTGATGTAGAGGTTTTGTCCACAATGATAAATTTATCTGTCATCAGTAACTGTTCCTCTAGATAGAAATCACTCTTCATATTTATGATAATCAAGCAAACCAAAAGCAAAGACTGAGAGGAAGCAAAACAGGTGGAAAAGATTTAAATCTGGATAACATGAGAAACCAGGGCACATGATTTACCAAAATATGGGAGGAGGGGATGGAGCTGGGTTTGAGAGGATGCTCCCAAGGTCAAGGAGTCTGAACTGTCAAAATCTCATCCAGTTAGAAATGTCCACCGGTCATATAGAAATTAGGAGAGCCACGTTCCAAAAGAGGGTGGGGCTAGGGGTAAAACTGAATATTTGTGTATAGGTCTTTGGAACCCCAGGGGAAGATCAGAGAGATTTCTGGAGAGGGGGAGGGGAGGAAAGAACAGCTTCTTTGGGAACAGCGGTTCTCTGAGTGGGACACGGAGACCAGCAGCAAGCACATCACCTGGGAATGTGATAGGTAGGCTAATTCTGACTTACTCAGTAAACTCTGGGTGAGGGACCTAGCAATCTGTGTTTTACAAGCCCGATGCAGCTAAAGCTTGAAAAGTCACCAGGCTGAAGGAAGCACAGTCAGCTCAGAAGTGACTGTCTTCAACTAAGCTGACCATTTATGTCTTTCTCCAGAGCAGTGCAACTTCATACCCGGCTTGTCAGCTGCTTCCACTGCAGAAGTTTTAAATTCACATAATTAACTGACCCATTCACGTGATGGTCATACGAAAAGGAACAATTTGCGCCAAAATCCTTTTTAAGGCTCCACGTATTGCTAAACAAAGAGCTGCTTGCTGTGTTGAAGAGACGGTTTTTCTAGCATCTGCTACTTTTATCACAGTTTCAAAAATATTAGAGTCAAATTTTAGCATCCTAATAGCCTGCAGCAGAGGCCTGAGCATTATCTATCAAAGGGTGGGGGGAGAGACAACAAAAAGAAACTGAAGATATTAAAAGAAGAAAATTGATAATGATAGCAGTCAAGTGGGTTTTATTCTTCAAACTGCATTTTCACGCTCAGGAAGGGCCATAGCTCCTATGAACATCTCAGACTCAGTAGTGATCAACTCAAACTTTCATGAGCCAGTCTATACCATACGATTTCAATCAATTTCAGCATTACTATTTGGCCAAGTTATTCAAGTTATTAATATTATTGACTATTCACCGGTCTCAAGCATGGCAGTAGGTGTAAAGAAATACATCAGGGGGCGCCTGGGTGGCTCAGTCGTTAAGCGTCTGCCTTCGGCTCAGGTCATGATCCCAGAGTCCTGGGATCGAGCCCCACATCGGGCTCCCTGCTTGGTGGGAAGCCTGCTTCTCCCTCTCCCACTCCCCCTGCTTGTGTTCCCTCTCTCGCTGTATCTCTCTCTGTCAAATAAATAAATAAAATCTTAAAAAAAAAAAAAAAAAAAAGAAATACATCAGAAGAATATAGAACATAACTTCTGTTTTCAAACACCAAGCAAGTTTGCTCAATTATTTACTAATTATAAAAATAATGCATTAGTTCGAAAAACAATCTTTTACATATTTCAAGTCACTGTGGATTCTAGTGGTGAGCTATATAAAGCAAATACATAAGAACATGAATAAAGATGATTTTATGTGATATGTGATCTGATGAAAAAAGAAGAGCATGAAGGAGAGAAACCAGGGGTGGGGAGTGGGATGCAGTTTAGATTGGTAGTCAGGCAAATCTCTGAGGAACAGATATTCGAACTGGGAGATTGAAGCTTTTCAAGCAAGGGAAACAGAGGTCCAGTGGTCCTATGCAGGAACAAGTGTATTTTATATTGGGACTACAAAGAAGGCAAGTGGGGCTGGAAGTTTATGGCAAGGCAATGTGCCAGGAGGTAACAGAAGTAAGCAGAAACCAGGTCATACAGGCCCTTGTAAGCCATGGAAAAGGATTTAATTTTTACGGCAAGTGCTGTTGGAATCTCTATGGGGCATTAAAGCAAAAAGCATTATATTTAAAGAGATCACTTTATGTTGGCAAGAGTGTTCTTATTTTTATGCCTGGATCAATGTAAATCGGTACAATCACTTTGATAAACACATTGTCAGTATCTAGTAAAACTGAATATTTCATAGCTAAGACTCAGCAATTCTACTCCTATGTATATTTCTCCTAGAAATGCATGCTGATGTGTACTAGATGTTGATGTATACCAGGAATGTTTATAGGGATTTTGTTCCTAATAGTCCAAAATGGAAACAACCCTAGTATCTATTAAGAATAGAATGGATACTTATAAAATAAATAAGTCATGAGGTGAAAGGTACAGCATAGGGAATATGGTAAAAAAATATTGTAATAATATTGTATGGTGGCAGATGGTAACTACACTAATTGTGGTAAGCATGGTATAATGCATAGTGTAGAACTGTCCAATTACTAGCCATACACCTGAAACTAATATAACATTGCAGTGTTGACATACATGTCATACATGTCAACTATACTTCAATAAAAAATTAACAAAAACACAGAAATCAAATTACAAAAATAGACAAAAAGAAGCAAAGATATATTCAATGTTATAATGTTCAATGAAAAAAAATCTGAGAGCAAAACTGTATGACAACCTCTAGGTAAGAATATTCAGCTATATGGACAAATCCCTGGAAGGGAATATGGACTAATGAAAATACCTGTTAAGTTAAGGTGGTGAAATTCTGATTCACAAAATAGTTTTCTTCTAATATTGCTATTATTTGATAATTTTATTTTTTTAAAGATTTTATTTATTTATTTGAGAGCGAGAGTGAGAGAGAGCCAGTGAGAGTGCATGAGCAGGGAGAGAGGGGCAGAGGGAAAGGAGACTCTCCACCGAGCAGGGAGCCCGATGCGGGACTCAATCCCAGGACCCCAAGATCATAATCTGAGCTGAAGGGAGACCCTCAACTGACTGAGCCACAAGGGTGCCCCAAAGAAGACAATTTCAAAAAGAGAATAGAGTAGATAAATTATAGTATATTCATACAATGGAATACTGTCATGTTATTTAAAATACAGCCAAAAGTTATTTGACACTTCTCCAGTCAAGAGGTGGAATCCATGTACCTTCCCTTTGAACCTATTGGGTTGTGACAACTCTGATATTTTGGTGGCGATGTCTTCAGAGTCTAGATCATAAAAGGCCATACATTTCTATTGAAAGCTCCAAGAACAATCACTTTTGGAGTCCTGAGCTGCCATGTAAGAAAGTGTCGACCCTGACACCACCATGCTGTAAGGAAGCCCAAGCCATATAGAGAGGACACTTGTAGGCACTCTGACCTATAGTACTAGCCCAGCTGCCAGACATGTGAGCCAAGAAGCCTCCAGATAATTCTAGTCCCTAGACATTTGAGTCTTTCCAGTTAGGTCCCAGTACTGCATGACAGAGAAAAGTCTCTAAGCTATGCTTTATTTGAATTGCTGACCCTCAGAATCTACGAGCATAAGAAAATAGATGTTCATTTTATGCCACTTTGGAGTGCCAGTGGGAGTGATTTGTTATACAGTGGTGGAGAACTGGAAAAACATCAACAAAACCACAGAAACACATGAGCAACATGGATAAATAGATCAAAAGAAGCTAGACATAAAAATAATACAAATTATCAGATTTGGTTTATATAAAATTTAAAAAGAAGTTAGAAAATTTATACTGTATGAGGGTGCATATAAAACAAATCAAGGAAATGATTACCATAAAATTCAAGATAAATACTACATCCAAGGGAGAGAAAAATGACTTTGATTGGGGATATCTAGCGCTGATGCTTCCCGGTATAGGTAATTTTCTATTTCTTATTTAAATTGGTAACTACATGGGTGTTCACCTTATAATAATTAGTTAAGTGCTGTGTTTATCCTTTACACACTTTTCTATATGTGCATTACATTACATGATAAAAAGTGTTTAAAAAAGATTATTCTGACTTCTGGGTGAAAAATGACTCTAGTAAGCAAGCAGGGGATCAGGAAAATAAGTTACCAGGCTGTTTCTATGCTTCATGAGAAAGATGCTGGCGGCTTGGGCGAGCTGTGCAGATGGAGAGACCAGGTTGGTTTCAACATATCTTGAAATAAGAGCTACAGTAGAATTTCCTGCTGGATTAGGTGGGCATAGGAGAGTAGAGAAAAGAGAAGAGTCAGGAAGGATTATAAATGTTTTACACGAGTAATTGGCTGGATTGTGAAAGTATTAACTGAGATTATTGTGCACTTCAGTATCACCAACTAGCACTTGATTTTATTGTAATATGCCTAGTTTTCCTGATCTGTGCTTTTGGGATTAGTGAATATGTAAAATTAAAAATCCAATGACCACTTACTAAGATTATTGAGGAGTTAATACCTTTATGATCATTCATTAAGATTTAAGAACAAATTCTTCTACTCAGACTTCCACCCATCATTCCCAGTTATTATGAAAGGAAAGTAATATAACTAAAATGAAAAAAGTTCTCTATAGCCTCTGGAATATAATTGCACTTATTCCATTTTTTTTTTTTTTGAGAAGGAATTAAAAGGGTCCAGAAAGAACAGAATAGGTAGGCCTGCACCCAAAAATTATAATCTAAATTTTATCATTAACTAGCTCGGTAGTTTTAAGTAAGCCACACAACTTTTCTGTGTTTTGGCTTCATGTGGTAAAATGGACTTACTTCAATCTTAAACGTTTTTGTGAGAGTAAAATCAGCTTTTTTTTTTTTTTTTTTTTTAAAGATTTTATTTATTTATTTGACAGAGAGAGAGATAGCAAGAGCAGGAACACAAGCAGGGGGAGTGGGAGAGGGAGAAGCAGGCTTCCCGCCGAGCAGGGAGCCCGATGTGGGACTCGATCCCAGGACCCTGGGATCATGACCTGAGCCGAAGGCAGACGCTTAACGACTGAGCCACCCAGGCGCCCGTAAAATCAGCTTTTAAAGTAGCATGTAATGTAAACATCTTTCAGAAATAAGACTGTGCTATACTCAGGTCTCCTAGTGGAGTCCAAATTAGATTAGTGAACCTAGCGAGTGGGGAAAGTGTGAAGATGTCTTTTTGCATTACCTGACTTCCTGAGATGGATGGATGATTTTGTTTATATCCTAAAGAAGGAGTGGTCTGGTGTAGAGGTACCCGGGCAGAAGTTTGGAGAAGGAAAAGAAAATTGTGGTGAATAATACAGGCAACAGGCTTACGATGATCCTCACTCAGACTGGTTTTGAGCCCAATTGCAAATTGGTGGTGGTATTCATCATATCTTTCCAGTTCTGCTTCCTTCGGAGCACCTGGTAGATCAGTACTTCCTGGACCTCACTGCTCCCTTGGGTAAGGTCATCTGACAACTATGGCCATGTTGCAAGTGAAAGTGACATGTGTCCCTCTCAGGTCAAGAAATAACTGTCCATTAAAAAGGAACTAGTAGAATTTGAGATGGGGAGTGATCATCCCACCTGAGTCTCTGCCTGCCTGCAATGGGCAGAGCTCCCCTGATGACCTATGATAGACATCTTGCAGAAGAATATATATATATAGTATTATATATAATTATATATACAAATATATATTATATGTAATATAATTATATAATTTATATACTATATTTATAATATATATAATTTATATACTATATTATATATATATATATATAGGTGTTAAGTCACTGAGATTCAGGAATAGCATAACTTAGGCAGCACTGAATGGCTAAGTTTTTTTTTTCAATGGAAGTATACTTTGCATATAATATGTTAGTTTTAGGTGTAGAACATAGTGATGAGAGAAGCACTAGAGAGTGGGGACCAAAGGAGTTTGCTCACATTAGATTTTCTCCGTGTCTGAGCCAAGCACCTGCATCAGGGGATGTGTAATCAAGAATAATCCCATGAAGGGGAAGAGATGCTCAGGCCTCATTCCCATTGCACCATGGTACATAATACTGCATTGGTACCCGTTAGCACCAAAGATGAACAACATACTGACTGGACATATTCTTGATGATTCCTGGAAAATCTGGGGAAATGTTAAATTCCTCAATGGTTAAGAACTATCAGACTTTGAATATTTATGTTAATGTCTGCACATCTGAACCTAGTCATAGGTGATCCTTAGAATAGTTGGGTTATGGCATTACCATTTGCCTTTGATAAAAATATGGACTCACCTGAAAGAAAACAATTAAGAATCAAATACTCGTCATTATCTCCTTGGTGAGAACACAATGGTTTCATATGCAAGGAAAGTTAAGAAGAATATACGAAGTTAAAAAAAAAAAGATTACTAGCAAATCCCCCAACGCCAAGTTCTTTTCATTTCACTTATTTCCTCACTGATCGAAAATCCAAGAGCCACCACTTTTCATTACTGACTCGCAATACTCATTAGCCCTGACCCAGCCTTGGATATCCCATTCTGGACATCTGATTTCTAAATGTCCCATTGGTTACTGCATATCATGAAGAGGGCAGGTAATAGGATACAATCCCACTAATGAGGTGATATTTATAATTTTTATTTTTAATACAAGAGGCTAATTATCTGCTGAGTACATCCATCTCTGATCTACTGGAACACAAGGCTATATTTAGTCATGCTGGATGACAGGGCAAAAAAGTTGTTTTGGGATGTAATCAAACTGCATTTAAATATTTTAAAAGTTTAAATACTTTCGTCCCTTATTACCTATATTTATACTTGTCTCTCCTTTTAAATTATGCACAACTGTGAAAACATCCTTCCTGGAACCCTCATGCCTGATTATATTCTCAGCTTATGTATTTAAGATATCGGTTACTTGATAATTTATATTCTTTTACTTCTTGTTGAATTTATATAAAATATTTGTCTTCTCCAGGCTGACACCTTAAATGAAAAGTGAGTAATACTGGACCAATTATTGAGCTTATTTGCCTTTCTATGTCCAACATGGTTTTAATACCCAGAATGAGGGAAATTGAGTGAACTGTGGATATTGAGAGACAATTCCTACCAAGATCTCGTTCTCACAGCAAAGTAGAAATTTGGAAACTGGTGAACTGGATCCACATGAATAAACAACTCCACTTTGAACATTTCTGTCTTTGGTCCTTAAGCAACAAGTAAATTTATGTACGTGAATCCAAGAATCTGGAAAAAGAATAAAATAGAACAAACATCTCTATGTTTGATCCACATGATCCTGAACAATTGGTAGGCTTCTGTATATTTCTTTGCCATAGGCAGCGCCAATAAACCCAGGCCTTGCTGTCAGTTTCCTTCATTCGATTGAAGAGCAAGTATACAAAATGAGGAAGGAATAACAGCTAATGCAGTGCAGGTACTGTATTAAATTCTTTACACGTATCACCTTCTTTCATACTCACAATGAACCCCAATGGTGCACATGCTCTCTCCCAGTTTGTAAATTAACAAACTGAAACATAGAGGTTGTGTGCAAATTCATACAAAGAAATAGTTGCATAGAGTTAGACACCAAACTGCAAGCAGGAAGACTTCAAGTTTTGCTTCTCTTTGCATCATAGTGATGCCCCTGAGGGAGAGAGTCGGGGTCCCAACCAGACTTCTTGCTCACTCTTGTAGGATCACACCCCTTAGTGTCATGAATCACATGTTTGTTTTCTTTATCTTCTGTCCCATCACAAGGCCAGTTCAGGAAAAGGATAAAATTAAACGCATCCCCATTTTGTTCCTCATGCTCCCAATAAGTATTGCAATTCCCCTGAGGTATTTTTCTAATACCTGCATATTCACTGGTAGTCACTAAGGAAAATGGAGGGTCCACAAAGTACTGTACAAAAGCAGTAGCTTTCAGGCTCACAGAAGGCCAGGGTTCCAATTCTAATAGGCCTAAAGTTACTCACTCTTCCAAGCTTCAGTTATTTCACGGATAAACCTGAAATAGTAGCACATGCTTCTGAGTGTCATGAGGATAAAATGTGATAATACAGGCAAGGGTCTATTCTCCCTAGAAGACCGATAACTATCAGTTCCCTTCCCTAATATGTGAGACAATGAAATGCAGAGCACGTGTCTAAGACTCTGTGTGCTCCGTTTGCCTGTCGGAATGTCTTGCTCATAAAATGCTTTGGCTTTCATCCCTTTGTTCTCTGACTTATCTTCCATCCTAATTTTAATTCCTTGCATGGGAAGGGTTTGTACTTTTTTTTTTTAAGATTTTACTTATTTGACAGAGAGAGACACAGTGAGAGAGGGAACACAAGCAGGGGGAGTGGGAAAGGGAGAAGCAGGCTTCCTGCGGAGCAGGGAGCCCAATGCGGGGCTCGATCCCAGGACCCTGGGATCATGACCTGAGCTGAAGGCAGATGCTTAACGACTGAGCCACCCAGGCGCCCCTGGAAGGGTTTGTATTTTTGAGATGTGTGTATTCAAAATGTTAACTGAAATAAATGTACGAAATCAATGGTTGAGTGAAATGAAGTGCATTCTCGTGGACCTATAAAAAGTAATTTTACATATTTCTGGTATTGATGAACTTTTCCTTTCTTCACAGCATTCCTACCTGATTAACCCTTACTAGGACGATCACTTTATTATTAATGACTATCTCTTAAACCCAGTCTAATGTCCACATTGTAGCTATTTCCCTTTCAGTCTATCACAAGTTCAAGGTTTCCTTTTTGCCCCTTGTTTCAATAATTTCACTTAATAGTTGACAGCCACATAGCTTGTGGTTTGAATCTTCCGTTTACATCATTTGTGCATTGTGCTGATGAGGGATAAACAACTAAAATACCTACAGCTCATTTTCTCCTAAGCGTAGTGAAGGGAAGTGTGTCAAATTGAGCAAAGCAGAATAACAGAGGTTTGTACATTCTTCATATTCAAGGTTTTGCTTTGCCTCTTCAAAATGCAACATTATCATCTACCCCATTCAAATTATATTAAATGCAGAATGATTCAAATAGTGCTAGCTGCCAATTTAAATTTCAAATGGAAACCTGCTCATTTGCTGACTCTTCATTCACTCCTCCTGCCCCCCCCCAAACTTTTTTTTCTGCTTCTTTTTTCTAGTTTATCTTAAAGCTACTTAATAGGTATTTCTTATGGGAGAGCCTGCTCTACCTCCATATTTTTCCCTGTGCCATAGCAATATTTCTAGTTCCTGCCATCGCTTACGGACAAACCTCAGAAAGCGTCAAGTTATGTGAAAAAATGAGGACTCCATTCTCCAAATGAATTGCTCCAAAAGGGGGAAATAACTTTTATTTTTCCCAGTCGGAGATAAAGAATTTTGAGAATAACTGAGGCTTGAAAGAAAACACAGGGATCCAGGCAGGTAAACTTAGCACAAAGTTATTAAGAACCGTGTCTTCACTGTCCGTGAGTGGGTCTTGTCTCAATCCTGGGCTCTCCTGCTCTCTGAAGTGATCAGAATGGATGGTCGGCTCCCAGAGAGGTACGGTATGGCCCCGGGCATGAGTCAGCCCCACTGTGAATTCTGCTTGCTACCAGCATTTGAAGGGCAGCATGTACATGCTGTTATAGATCACTCTAAAAAGAGGTTGGAGTTAGTTTTAATGCAGTTAGTAGAATACACACTGAAACTTAGAGGTGATAGATGGCCCAATTCTTAAGTGAACTCTAAACCTGGACTCTTTATTCCCTTCTGGCATTTATTTATTTTTTTTAAATAAACTTTAAGAATTCAAGTGTAATACACACAAAAAATGAACAAATCCTAATTGTCCAGTTAGATGATTTTTCACAAAGTGAGCACATCCATGTAACTGGCACCCAGAGCGAGAAACAAGAAACTTCCAGAACCCTGGTAGTCTCCTCAGGCCCATGCCTGGTCACTACCGCCCCTTCAAGGGTAACAGCCACCCTGACTTCCAGCACCATCATGTAGCTTTTCTTGGTACTGACCTTTATGTTAATGCAGCCACGCAGTCTGTACTTGGCGACCCTTATTTTCAATATGGGTAAGAAGAAAGGAGAATAAGACAACTGACTTTTTTTCTGACGCCCCCTCTCCTTCTCCTTCTTGCCCTCTTTCCCCTTCCTCTCCTCCTCTTCCTCCTCCTCCTCTTTTTTCTCCTACTTCAATAAACATATTATTTTGGAATAATTTTGGATTTACAGAAAAGTTGTAAACATTGTCCAGAGATTTCCTGTATAACAACCACCAAATTTTCCTAATGTTAACATTTGATTTTTAAAAATTTATTTATTTAAAAGAAAGAGAGCATGAGTGGGAGGGGCAGAGGGAGAGGGAGGGAGAATCTCAAGCAGACTCCACGCTGAGCAAGGAGCCCGACTCGGAGCCCAGTTTCACGACCCTGAGATCATGACCTGAGCCAAAACCAAGATTTGGACACTTAACCAACTGCACCACCCAGGCGCCCCACCTAATGTTAACATTTTTAATACATTTGTCAAAACTAAGACAACAACGTTGGTACATTAACTAAATTTCAGACTTCATTCATGTTTCATTAGTTGTTCACTAATTATTATTTTTTTTCTGTTCCAGGATCCATCCAGAATACCACACTGCATTTGTCATCATGTCTCCTTAGCTTCTCCTGGTCTATGACAATATCTTAGTTCTGCTTTGTCTTTCACGACTGACAGATTGAGAATACGGTCAGATGTTTTATAGACTAAATTTGGGTTTGTCTGATGTTTTCTTCTGATTGGCTTAGGTTACAACTTCGGAGGGAAGAATGTCACAAAGGGGAAGGGCTCTCTTCTTCACCTTATATCAGGGGGTACATGATATCAACATGACTTATACTGGTGATGTTAACTTTGATCATTTTGGTTATAGTAGTATCTGCCTGCATTTTTCACTATAAAAGCACTCCCCTTCCCCTTCTACTATATTTTTTTGGATGAGAGACACTAAGTCCAGGCCTCACGCAAGAAGGAGTGAGGCATGGGAATTACGCTGCACTTCCTGGAGGGAACAATATTTACCTATGTTGTTGTGTGGAATCCTCCTGTAAAGATAATTTGCCACTTTTCTCCCACCTATTTATTTATTCAACATTTGTTTATATCAGCATGAAGTCATGTATACTTATTTTATAGTTTGGATTGTAATCTAGTGCGATGTTATTCTGTTGCACATGTTGTTCTAGCTTCAGTTTTTGGGAGTTGTTCAGGTTGGTTCCTATGTATGTCCCTTTGAAATACTACCACCCTTTTTTATGTATTTATTTATTTGTGTATTTATTGACTCCTTTCTTACTTTTTGGGATAGGTCATCTTTTGAATGTCCCAACATTACCTGGTAATGTCCCCGACTCTCATTTTAAAAATAGAACTGAGGCTCAGAATAGTTTAGTAACTTGCCCAAGATCACCCAGGGGGAAAAGAGTAGAACTGATATTGAAACCCAGAAACTCTGATGCCCAAGTCCCTAAGTTTTTGGCACAACACTGCCTGCTTCACAAGATAATTAGGGCCAGAGAGAGGCCAGGACCCAAGAAAGGAGAACTTTACCACTAAACACCAGCTAGTGGACTCAGAAACAGCTCTCTGGCCTTGGAACCTCTGGAAGGAGGTTGGAGGCTACTGCTTCCTGGTGGGACATTGATCATGAAAGCTAAAATTAATTAAGGAAGTAGGGAAGCTCTGGGCTCTGTTGCTAGTTTGGTGTTCTGATGGGCATACTGGGGGAGGGGGGGTCACAGAAAACTAATCTTGACTTGCTTTTAGTTTCTAACTCTGTTTTATACTTTTAGGTATCTGGATTGGTTAGCTTTGTATCTCATTAAATAAGGTTCTATGATCAAGGCAGCTGAGGCTTTGCCTATTCCTGCCACCACTACAGCATCTAGCCAAGAGAAGGGTTCTTAGCATTCAGAAGGTAACCTTCCTGAGACTCAGGTCTATTAGTTATGCATTGAAATAAGTCTTTTAGCTGGCCAAAGTATTCCAACTTAAATCAGGTTGGCCAAACTGCTGGATTATAAGTAGTCATAAAGAAATCTATCGCTTGTACACAGGAAAGAGACATTTACATTTATAATTGTCAAAATATTTTTCCTAAATTCAGGGGGCAAAATGCTCATATTGAGGTATGTATCTAAAATGCTGCAATGGACATATAATGGTACACTTGCAAATTTAGAAAAGTTCACTATACTAAAATTAATGTAGGAGCAAAGGACTTCAGTCACATTGAAGCCACAATTCCTTATCATGCTTTTAGTGGTGCACTCTGAATTCTTGATGAAGGTTTCTTTATCCAAGAGAAAAAAAGCTCTATATTTTAACAAATTTGAATCCAATTTTCATTAAATCCAACAACACTGGGACAATTTGTAATATATATATATATGATATATAATTATAATATATAATGATGTAATATATATAAATATAATTTTTATAAATATTATATATATATATTAAATTTTCAAATCAATACCAGGCCAGTAAAAGATAGGTCACTGAATGGTATATAAAATACTCTGACAGTAACATAGGAACACAAATATGAATGCCTACTATACAACTCGAGATTATTAGTAGTGATATATGCCTCAGGCAATGTACTTAGAACTTACACTTTCATTCTTTGACATATAATTAATCCATTCCATCATTCTGAGGCCCAACAATGTTTAATGATACCAATAAAAAAGTAATTAGAAACTGTAATTTTGACTTAGGACTGAAAATGTGTTTATAAATAAAGCCCAATAAAGCAGTGATTGATCTATATGTCCTATTCTAAGATATGCTTCTTTTGTCTCTCATCCAATGACATGGAATTACTAGAAAAGGAGGCAATACCTGAAATCATAACCTTTTGTTTGGGGGTTGATTACCATAGTAGAGAAACAGACTTCCCAATTATTGACAAAGACACATGGTTACCCATTAATTTGGGTACAAAACTTGTCCACATCATTTTGACAAGTGACTGAAGGTTTCTTCTCCAGGCCTTCACTTCCCTAATGCCTCCACCAACCTGCCACTCACTGCTGTCTCTTAGCTTCTCAGCCTATTATTATTTTTGGATCATGGGGGACACAGACAAGCAACAACAATGGACAGAAAACCTTTCCTTTCCCTGAACTGCTCAGTTCTGTGAAATCTGTGTGAAAGTGGTTGTGTCTATGAACTCTGTCTCATTAGAGCCAAATGTCTGTGGTGTGTGATTGAAATGACAAGTTTTCTGAGCATTGTGCATTGTTGAGGATGCATGGATTGGTGGTGGCTCAGGGACTGGACCAAAAACCACAGCTGGACAAAGACTGGAATGACCCGTCATGGATAACTTAATAGTCCCAGGGAAAAATGCTATCCTTCAGCCATTGCTCTTTTGGAAAAACCGAAAAGTAGAATATAATATGGACCTGTGGTGCCTAGGAGGTTAAAAGTAAAGCTCAAAAATAGAAAAGCCAGTGATAGCACATTGGAAACATTAAAAAATGTGAAATGTTTTTGAGGCACACTTTATCTGTAGGACACCAGAATAAGCCACCTTAGGATAAAAAAATTAAAGAAAAAAATATCTTGTGTTTGCTTTGAACTTATTAGAGAGATGAAATGTACCCACATGATACACTGGAGAATAATTACAAAACAACCCAGGGAAGATTACGTAGTTTGGCCATAATGAATTGGCACAAAAGGGATGAAAAAGGAAGGAATTAGTATGGGTATCAGAAGTAAAAACTTGAGTCCATGCATGCCTCAAGTGAAGGAGTATTTTAGATTTCATCTTGTTAATTTGACTGCTAATTTGATTGTAATTTGTAGATGGCCAAAGTAGGCACACGGAATCCAAATAATCAACATGTAGGACATCCCAGCTTTCTGCTTGAGACAATTTATGACATTTTTAAGTTGTTACTGGGGCAGTATCTCTTTTGAACATTGCTGTATCACCAGTAGCCCAATCTGAGCTCAACATATAGTAAGCAATTGATTAATATCTCTTCTTTAAGTGAATATTAGAAAAATAATATAGTTGCATTGGGAGTTGATGATGGGCTTAGAAGACTCACAAGACTGTATGTCATACTTACACCTGTGATTTATTACAGTGAAAGGATACCAAGCAAAATCAACAAAAATAAAGATACATGGATAAAGCCCAGAGGAAATTAGGTGCAAGCTTCTAAGAGTCTTCTCCCAATGGAGTCACATGGCACATGCTTAATTCTTCCTGCAACAAGTTGTGACAAATGTGTTAAATGTTGTCAACCAGGGGAGCTCATTAGAGACCCAGTTCCTGGGATTTTCACTGGGGCTGGTCCTATAGGCACCCTCTGCGTAGCATCTACCAAAATTCCAGACACCCAGAAAGGAAGTAGGTGTTCAGCATAAGCATATTGTTTGCAGAAACATTGTAGATACAGTGAGCCATTTTTATCAGGAATAACCCTCTCAAAATCCATGTTCCCAGGTGACAGCCAAGGGCCAAACTTACAAGTATGCCTAAGCAGATACAAGCCTGCTATGTTAACTCTTTTTTGCACAATAGGTTTACCTACTTCTCTTTGGGAAACATCTGCTTTTGTGTATTGATGACAACTGTAATGGGAAATTTGGTGATTTCCTAATTAACGTGATCATGCAAAACTTTTCAAAGTGGGCACAGTGCTGAGTGATGCCTTATTTATTGGTCATCTCACCATTATAAGCCCTGTGTTATCGCTAATATACACCAAGTTCAAATGGTGCTCCATGCATTGTATTCTCATACTGAAGCAACATCCTAAAGATTTGAGTGGTTTAGGGGTGCCTGGGTGGCTCAGTCGTTAAGCGTCTGCCTTCGGCTCAGGTCATGATCCCAGGGCCCTGGGATCGAGCCCCGCATTGGGCTCCCTGCTCAGCGGGAAGCCTGCTTCTCCCTCTCCCGCTCGCCCTGCTTGTGTTCCCTCTCTTGCTGTGTCTCTCTCTGTCAAATAAATAAAATCTTAAAAAAAAAAAAAAAAAAAAAAGATTTGAGTGGTTTATTTGTTCACAACTTATAATCATAGCTCTTCTTTTATAGTATCTAATGAAAACAAAATATAAACCAAGAATAGATCTCAATTACCAATTAATTCAAAATGTCAGGGAAATAAGATATGTCAATTTAAAATTGTTGATTTCTTTTGTTGACACATATAGCTCATAAAGAAATCAACAGAGGCATGATAACTTGAAGACATGACTGAGTGTCATCAAATGCTAGATGAAAAGTGAAAAATATTAATTCAATGATGTGTTTAGATAGCCAGAGTTTAACATTTTATCAGAGGAATTGTTTTCTAGCTTTCTGAATAATAGTTATAATATTTAAACCTTTTGCATTTTACAGTATATATACTTGCCACATATGTATATTTGAATGTTGTAGCAAGTTTTCAGTGTTTTCCTCCATTTGACTACTAACTGTCCTTTATTTTTTGTTGATCATGTTCATTGGTCATTAACTGAAGCTGTAATGCCCATTTAGTCATCTATCATCATCCGCTTCTCCTCAATGAGGACGGATAGCAGGCATGTTCAGGAGAGTTGAAGACCCGGGGTATTTTCTCACATAAGACACTGAAATACATACTGTAGTTTTCAAAAATTTTTTTTTTCCCAGAGGAAATCTATTTTCAAACAAACTCTCATTTGGAAGTCCAAGTAAAAAGTAAAAACTCAGAGATGCTGAAGAGCAAAAATGGGGAAGCCTCAAAGCTGTACTCTCTTCCTCTCCAGCGGCAACCTTCTAACAGCTTTCCAGAAAATACTACTAGTACTATTTACTCTTTTTGGAGTCTAGTCTTCACTTGTTTGTGAATATGAAAAGGTGTCAATTTGATCACATTCACAGAGATGGTTCAGTGGATGAGGCAGATTAAAGTCGCCTTGACCCCAAACAAGACAGGACAGCATTGGAGTTCTCCACTGCTTCTGAGGTGACCAGACCTCAGGTTCCCTATTCAAGGATGGAGTAAAGGAATCCCAGAGCAGCTAGATTACATATGCCAGACTTCTTTGTGGTTTGGTGTGACCTCATACTTGAGTCTAGGTTTCTTTACTCTGAGGACATAAACTGGCTGCTATACTAAAATAGTGTTTTCACTCCTTTTCTGTAATTCTTCATTTTTCTTGAATGCATTTTTTCTCCCCTCCTTTTTTGTCCTTTTATAGTCTATACTCATGCTTGTGTCTTTTGTCTATACATTTCAATCACCAGCATCATTATGTGAGAATCAGCAAGTCCCTTTGTGCTGTATAAATTAATACTCATAAAATGATACAAGGAGAAAAAGAGCCTCTTCTTATCTATACTCTTGTCTGATAAATATGTTACAGTAAATTACCTAATTAAACAAGCATAACATGAAAATTAGATGTTTGTTTCTATACATCTTTGAAGAAGTAACCATTTTCCTTCCTGTGTTATTTATTATCCCTTCAATTTGCAAAAGCTGAGTAATCAGGAATTCCACACCATGGTTTTAATTGCAAGCATATCCACTAAGTGCTGATGTGGGGATATTCCGTTGCTGAGCTTTTTAAAAGTGACAACTTTTTCTTTTCTTTTTTCTTCTCCTTTTTTCTTGCTTTAGTAACTAAGGTGGCCTATATAATCAAACTACGCCCTTATCAGCACCATATTGTTCTTCAATATGTATAGTTTCCTTTAATAATCCAGTTACTTGACAAACAACAAAGATACCGATAATGATAATAACGATAATGATAGGTAAAGTTGGTTCTCGGCATGCCAGGTGCCAGGCATCATGTAAGCACTTGAAATGCATCCGTTCATTTAATGATATCAACAAAATTATGTAAGCATTTCTCAATACCTCCAAGAAAACTCATTCATCCCTTGGGCACTTGCCCATCTCCAGAATTCTGCATCACAAAGAGTCAGGACCACAGGCTCTCTTGCTGTTCATCACACCACTTCAAACCATTAGCTCACCTCTCATCTCCAGTCACTGGGGTATTCAACAATACCTTTACTTGTCAGGAAGACTGAAATTCAATGATTTCCTTTCCCATGGTCTCTCTCACTTCCCATATCTCACCTACCACCAGGTTCTGTAAGATTTATCTCCAAAATTAGGGCTTCTCACACTTTAAGATGCAGAAGAATGCCCTGGGGATCTTATTAAAATGCAGGTTATTCTGAATCTGCAGGTTGGGGACATGTCCATTCTGAACCACTCACAAGCTTCCAGGTGATGCCATGCCGCTGATCACTGGACCTCACTGAGTAACAAGGTCCTCAACAATTCTACAATTGCTCACTTACCTCCTGTTCTTGGTTACTGTCTGGACCATGCGAAAGGAAGTGAGAGGTTGATCTGTGGATGAGATCAGGGGAGTAAATCCCAACAAACCAGCTCTTTTTCATGTTGCTCAGTCAACAATTACCTTTACTCTCCTTTGTCCTTCTTCCCTCTAAAGTTTATAAGGCTCTTAGTTGGGCAAAAATGTACTCCTCTGTTACTCTCGTAAAAGAGAGTGTCTTACTTTGGGTAGAGGATCATGAATGCTTCCAGGTTGTTCAGATAAATTATTCCCAAATATTTGTATCTGGTGGCTCTTAACCCAGATGTCTTGATGTCTTAATGTGATGCAGATCCTGATTCCAGAAAGTCTCCAAGGGGCTTTTAGAAAAGAGCCTGGTGAAATCTATATTGTGGGCTGGTTGACTTTTAGTGACACTCAAACCACAGCTGATTTACCAAACATACAGTGATGAACCCCTTCTTGCCCCCACAGTTTATCTCACTGTCCCATGGCACCTGCTTAGTCCACTTTCTTATCCTTAGGGATGACCGTGCCTGGAAATGCTTTGCTAATGGAACAAAGAGTGTGGATCCATGGCAGCCTGTGGAAAGATGCCATTCAAAAAAAAATTTAAAGGGTTGGGTATGGTGAAAAAATTATTAGGAAAAACGGTGAACTCTTTTGATTAGTAAGTCAAAGAAATGCAAAATGAATAGATTTTTGTTGTCTCTATCTATAAGATTGCCAATAAAAGAGGTACCTTGGTGGCTCAGTCAGTTATGCATCCAACTCTTGATTTTGGCTTGGGTCATAACCTCAGGGTCATGAGATCGAGCCCTGCAGCAGATTAAGTGTTTTTGTTTTTTTTTTTTAAAGATTTTATATATTTATTTGAGAGGGGAGAGAGAGAGAGAGAGAGAGCACAAAGAGGGGGAGGGGCACTGGGAGAGAGAGAAGCAGACTCCCGGGGAAGCAGGGAGCCCATGGGGCTCGATCCCATGACCCTGGGATCATGACCTGAGCTGAAGGCAGTAGCTTAACCCCCTGAGCCATCCAGGAGCCCCTAAGATTAAGTTTCTTAAGATTCTCTCTCTCTTAAAAAAATAAAAAATAAAAAAAGATTGCCAATAAAAGAATAATAATGTTGCTGAGGATATGAGCAATCTCATACATTGCTTAAGCTTAAATAAGTTTAAGGGAAATTTGGAAATATATATATCACATCCATTAGAAATGTGTATGCTCTTTCCCATGCCCACCAGTTCAACTATGGAGAACTGATCCTAAAGAAATTATTAGGCAAGGGTGCAAATATAATTTACTTACATAGGTTTAGATAAACACTGGATCATGTGCAAATTGCATTTCTCAAGATATTGAAAACTCAAAAATAAATAAAATATTTTAAAATATGTAAATTGCTATATTATGTTGAACCATATTGAAATAATTGGTAATTGATGATCTATGACTTAGGAAAATGGCACTTCTGTACGGCTCAATTTAATAATTAGAGTACATACGAATAAAAGAATGTTAGCACACTATTAAATGCATTTATGCATGTATATCTGTTTATATGTACCTAGAAACATATATTAAAGACTTTCAAGCAAATGCCAATAGTACTTATATCTGAGTGTTAGGATTATATTTACTTTTTCTTTTCTATATTTTATCATTTTTCTCTCAATGAACATGGGCAGTGTGTAATTTCAAAATAAATAAATAAAGAGGCCAGCTTTGCGATAACCAATTAGCAATTTTCCTGCATTAACAATTTTAAGCTCATTTCCAGTAACCCAAAGTTGGGGGTACTTCAAAGTATTTTCTGCAGATGGTGACATGATAATGTGTTATTAGAAAAAGTAATTTCCAGTTATTGTATTAGAATTCAGTAATTACTTTTTCAATAAAGAAAGTGAAAACTATTAAGAGCAAAAATGTGAAATAAATTAGCTTTATATCCTACACTCAATTAAACTATCATAGCAAGAAGGTAATGAATTAAGATAATTTGAGGATAGGAATAAGGCTTTACAAAGCAGAGATTTAAGTCTTCTAAAATCCATTAAAATACTCCAAAAGAAGATAACAGTAAAGTGGGTAGCCCACAAGATAGTTCAGAGAAACTAGCAGTATGCATGCTAAATAGGTAGAGAGAGAGTTTTCAGTCTCAGAAGTCTTAGAGGCTCATGCACAAAGTAGCTCAAGCATGCAGAACATGGCTTGGTGACAGTGGCCCAAACAGTCAAGCTGAGTTTTCCACTGGCTTCACCACTTTCTAGAACAGTAAGATAATCCTGGTCTTCTGGCATGTGTTCTCTCGAGGAATCCACATAATATTTGCGCAGTCACTGATGTGTAAGCATTTAATTAATTATAAGGAGCTATTCCTAAACAGCAGTGTTTGCTACTCCCCTACAAAAATTTTGCCCATGTCTTCCCACGGCATCTGGAATAAAAACAAGATTACTTTCTGGGACTACAAAGCTTTGGGTGTTGCCTGTCTCACCCATGTTACTCTGTCATTCACACTCACTTTCTCTCTGTTTCTACAGGCCAAACTCCTTCCCGCCCCCATGCTTTTGTGCTTGCTGTCCCCTCTACTGGGAACTCTGTCTCCTATGCTTTGCAGGGCTAGGTTCTTGTCCTTCCACCTGGGCTCAAGTGTCAACCCTTTAGAGTCATTTCCCCAACCACCAGGGAAATGAAAATAATCCCCTACTCTTACCTCTGTCATTTCCTATTATATCACTTTTTTTTTTTTTTTTTTTTTTTTTTAAGATTTTATTTATTTATTTGAGAGAGAGAGAGACACAGCGAGAGAGGGAACACAAGCAGGGTGAGTGGGAGAGGGAGAGAAGCAGGCCTCCCGCGGAGCAGGGAGCCCGATGTGGGGCTCGATCCCAGGACCCTGGGATCATGACCTGAGCCGAAGGCAGACGCTTAACGACTGAGCCACCCAGGCGCCCCTATATCACTTTTTTATGCTTACTTTTCCTCATGGTACCTATCACCATCCAACACTCCTCTTTGTCTGTGAAGCCCAAGAGAGAATAGGATGTATCCCCAGTGCCTAGAACTATGGCATATATATACTCAGTATACTGTTGAATAAATGCCATGGTCACCGTGGGAGTGATCTGAATTATTTCTTTTGTGTGGTTACAGTGGTTGAGGGGAGCAGCTATGGAGTCCATCGGTCCCAACTTTCTAGAGTCCCAGACAGAGCTGGTCCAGATGGCTTTCTTAACCAAACACCAGACTTCTGTTTGGTTTTTCTGGGCTTTTCTGCTTCACTTCACGTTGATATGAACTAAGCGACCAGTAACCAGATGGATGCTCAACACTGGCTTGTGTTACTTTCAATATAATCAAATATTTGGAGGTTCTGGAATGAACCCCTAAAGAGACATTTCCTTACCTGAGAATGATGGCATTTTTTTCACATATTCTCTATGATTTTTAAAGTAAAATTTTACTGTATATAATCTGGTTACTATATTATATATAGTTATTATTTTATATATATTTATTATATATTATATATATAATTATATTATATATAACCTAGAAATCGCACCTCTTTTTTTTCTAAACACGAGGTTACACTTCAGTATTGCTTAAATCTTTTCAAAATACACACTGGCACAATTTCCACATGCCTCACCATCTTGGCAGACATCTTCCTCCTTGCTCCCCACTTCCCTGCCTGGAGATTCACTGAAGTAGAGCAGTGCTTCTCCAACCATGATCCTCTTACCCTCACGGGTACAGAGATATATTTTCAGAAGTCTTTGAAAATGTGTTTCCTTACAAAGGGGTATGATGCCTCCAACACAAGTTTGAGAATCACTAGGTAAAAAGTTAAATGAAGGAGAATTTACACTTAAATGCTAATATCTCCAGGAGAACAAAGTTTCCATCCATCATTCATATTATAGTGAGTCAGCTTAATCAATTTACTTTTCCCCTAATGCACAACTGAGACTAGCTACTCTCTGAAAATTGGAGACTTTGGTGGAGAGAAGGAGAATAGTAACTTTGTATCATGAAGACACAGGTCTTGTTCTCCAAATAGGAGCTCTGGGTCAAGTGTATTAGCATAAGAAAGAAGGAAGGAGGTAGTCGAAAATGAAATTGGGGCTTTGTGTTCTGAGACAAACTATCATTTTAAATCTTGCTTATTGGCCTTGAGTTCAGGAAAAGAAAATGGGATTACCTTCTTCCATCTTTTTATTCCTGCCAGAATTTGGAATTTAGACTTAAATTCTTAGAGATTTATTTAATTTCTTTATAATTTAAGGCAACTGTAATAGGTTAATATGTTAAAACTAGACCTCAAACCTAATGGTCTTAATAAAGCAAAATGCATTCTGAATTTTCAAATCCAGTCTATGAATTCTTTAGCTCCTTAGACTGTAATCTCTTAAGGATAGGATTCCATCTGATTCATTGCTGGACTCCCAGGGTCCTGTGAATTGTCCCTAGAGTAAATTCTGGGGATGAATGCTTTTGAGTTCAAGTGTTGTGATTTGGGAACACAGATGCTCATAGGCTGGGCGTGTGTTTTAGGTTTTCTAATTTAAGGAACTGGTCATGTCTGTGCCATTCATGTGGCTCAAAGATGGCTCTAACATTCCTCCCTCAGTTACTGCCCTCTTGCCTGCATGAAAGAGGCCCTTTCCATGCCAGAAAACATAATCCCGGTCTTCTGGCATGTGTTCTCTCGAGGAATCCACATAATATTTGCGCAGTCACTGATATGTAAGCATTTAATTAATTATAAGGAGCTATTCCTAAACAGCAGTGTAGGTCACTCGGGTGTCATCCTCCCAGCAGGAGGCAGGAGGACGTAGTCATGGCCAGAGCTGCCAGCAACGTACATAATAACAGGCAGAAGGACGCCTCTATAGTGAGAGACAGGGTTTCTCACATCAGACCAGACAGCAACTTTGTCAAGGAGAAACTTCAGGGGAAACAAACAAACAAACCAAACATGCCCTATTTCCATCACCTCTGCCAAATGAGCAGCATGCTCTCAATTTTTAAGAACTTTATAAAACACATAGGACTCACAAATACAATAGGGGGAGGGACAAGGTGTGGGTAAAGAGTTGAGCTGTATATTTCTTTCAATCATTCAGTGACCAGAAAGGAGTCCAATCCCACTTTCTCTAGAGGGTCACCAAGTTATTGCAGCTGCAAGGTGATTGGATACAAGGGAAAATAAATGAAGCAAAAATATATCTCCTAGAGTGGAAAAGACTTGAAAAAAATTTAGTAAGACCAAAAAAAAAAAAAAAAAAATTACTGGCTTTTCAGCTTCTGATGCATATTGTGAGGGCAGAGAAGAATAATGTGAATATCTTCCTTTTACAGCTCAGTCTAATTTGGCATGCCATTATAATTTCTGGCTCAGTTAGCAAATGACTGGAAACACTGCTTTCTGCAATTTTCCCTAAAATATGACAGTTCTATAAGTTGTTCTATCGATATACTTGAAACCAACCCAAGATGGGAGTGACTATTATTCTTAATTTTTATTACCAGGGAGGCTTTTTAGGTGCCTGTGTAGAACTACCTGAGTGGCCATCTACATACTGTGATTATGAATTTGAGGGAAGGAAAGACTTGACCAATTTCAGGCATAAAGATGCCTGGAATTCTACCACTAGAGATCAGCTCCTTTGGATTACACTTCTGCCCTCTGGAGTAATATTTTTCCATATGAATATACTTGAAAAGTTTACAAGCAATCACTACTGATATCTTCACATCAGAAGGGGCACAAATGTGTTGAAGTTATTGGAGGGGAGGGAGAAAGGAAAGCCTATTTAGGGACAGATAGAAGAAGAAAAACAAATTTAAGGGGCTCAAGTTCTGAAGCAAGGCATTTAAGACAAGTATTGTTTTTCCTTACAAACAGGGTGAACTTCAGTAAATTATATAACCTCTTTGAGCCCTGATGATTCTTATCTGTAAAGTGAGTGAGAGAAGAGAGATTCAAAAACGATATGAAAGAGAGTCAAGATAACGCTAAAGTATCAGGTTGGCCATCACTTGAGGAGGGTCTTGGTCCCAGGAGGCCTGCTGAGAAGCTTAGTGTGACAGCTCTTGGAAATGCCACCTCAGCACCAGACCACCATTGGTCAAGGATGGCCCCACAGGCACACGCTGTCCCGCACTGGGCTCATGCGTGTGCAAGTACGAGGTGCTGCCACTTTGCACCTGAGAGCAGCTGGTACCAACCTCCACCCAGCTGGTCGTACAGCAGTGCCTGGAAAAGAGAGAAGATGGGGGTATTTTAAGTGGCACAAAAGCAGTGCCAGATGCATGTATCTTATGTGTATGTGTTTAGCTATTTAATATCTGTTTCCTGTCTCTCCAAGGTAAGCTCCACGAGAGCAGGCAAACTGCTTTCACTCACTCTTGTCACAGCTGCTTTTTGTCCATATTGTTGAATAAATGAAAGAACAAAAATAATTGCCTTTGTACTTTATGAGTTTTTTTGGGGGGTGGGTATAGACTTTCCTTCTGGAATACTTATTTTTGCTGTTGTTTCAGCATCATTGGTGTTTAGCTTTTTCTGTTTAAGCACCTTCCCCTTTTCAATTAACTTTGTTTTTACCATTTTAGCTTGGATGCAATTTTACACTTCCAATAACTGAGTTAAGGGTCTTTTCAAATCTTGTTTACTTTTAGATGCTTTAATTCAGTTTTTATATTATATCATTAAATTTCTTTAAATCCTTACTAAACTAGCTTTTAATTTTAATGATTTTGCTCATAGATCCTTTTTGCTTCTAATCTGTATTTTAATTTTCCTTGTAAAGGAAATGGTTTATGCTTTTGGATTAGTGTATTTCACCAATGCTGTCTCATTTGATCATTATAGGGACCCTACGTGGTAGAAATGACAGGGGCTAAGTGTGGTTTCTCCTGTTTCTTACAACCAGAAAGCTCAGGGGTGTTTTCAAGCTGAAGTCCACTGGTTCTCACTCTGTTTTTTCCATTCCACCATGTGGGGTGCATCGTGAGAAATTACTGAAATGAGCTAATTGAAATCACTGAAATTATTCTCAAGAAAAGCTGGGATATGGTAACATTTACTTTAAGGATGCAGTTAACATAAAATGCTACTATAGTCACCATCCACTTAATTACTTACTTTTGCATAATGTGTTTACGCATGGCTCTGAATGCTCTAAATCTGTAAATGTGACAATAAAATAAAAAGAGAAGTTAAACTGGTCTTGATAACAGCTACACTTCATTGACCATTTGATTCCCATGTTCTCTCAGAAGTAGTCAGTATAAATCTTATTTTTCTTCTGTACTCAAATGGGTGCCTTTAGATTCTATAAACTCAGTATTCTACTTCTAAGGAGTTTTCTTTCTCTGACTTTTTCCAGAGCCAAATGTAAATATAAGGAACTGTGGTATGGTTATACACACACACATACTCACACACACACTCACACACACACACACACACACACACATACTCCTTAACCTTCATCTCTCATCTACAAAACCTAAAGGAAAATAGAATACTAGTAATTCTCATAATCAGTATGAAGATTTCCAAGGAAAATGTAGAACACACACACACACACAATTTTAATTTAGTAGGCTTAGGCTCAGCTTCCAGAGCTGACTTTGAAGAACTGAGTGACTTAAAGCCACTTTAATTCCTTTACTCTCCTCAGCTATGAATCAGGACAAGACTAGTTTAGGGCTACTTTTAAAAGGTTGTCCTAACGGGCGCCTGGGTGGCTCAGATGGTTAAGCATCTGCCTTCGGCTCAGGTCATGATCTCAGGGTCCTGGGATCGAGTCCCGCATCGGGCTCCCTGCTCCTTGGGAGCCTGCTTCTCCCTCTGCCTCTCTTTCTCTCTCTCTCTCTCTGTCTCTCATGAATAAATAAAAAAAATAAAATAAAATAAAAGGTTGTCCTAAGGATAAAATGGGATGATGCATTTGTGAAAGGGATTTGAAGAAAAAAAGTATCATACAAGATTTAATGTGCCTTGTAAAAACAAAATAAGAAAATATATTTTCTTATTAAGAAAATGATACATGAGGATTACGGAGAATTTGGAAGATGCACGCATGCCAGCACACAAATGTGGGTGGCCTTGGAAACTCATTCCCTTCCCTCTTTTGGCAGTTGAGCGAGAAGCTGGCTCTGCAGGTCTGAGATAAATCGATGGGAGAACAAGCAGATACCACAGACTGAGCTCACGAGATTTGACCCCTTTTTATTTATTTTTTTATTTTTTTAAGATTTTATTTATTTATTTGACACAGAGAGACACAGCGAGAGAGGGAACACAAGCAGGGGGAGTGGGAGAGGAAGAAGCAGGCTTCCCGTGGAGCAGGGAGCCCGATGCAGATCCCAGGACCCCAGGATCATGACCTGAGCCGAAGGCAGACGCTTAACAAACTGAGCCACCCAGGCACCCCTGACCCTTTTTTAAAAGGTCATTTTTATCTGTCAGGAGGCTTCCATTATTATATTTACCTAGATGTTCCCTGCTTCCCTTTTTCTATACATAGAAGATCACAGTGGTGGGGTTCTCTCTTCCAGGATGCTTTTCACAGTGTGTCAAGCTCTGCTGGTTCCAGCATATTTCTTGATGGAAAACAATATGAGTTTCTGTATCATGTGCTCTGAAATTGTTATCAATGAATCTTTTCATATGCCTGCACCATGTGTCACCAAGAGTAGATATACCTGTTTCCCTTTGCACAAAAATAAATGAATATATGCATAAATAAATATTAAGCCATGAATCCCACAGCCCATGGATAATCACTTACTGACATTTCTAACAGTACTTTGAATTCATTTGGAAACATTCAAGTGTTTGAAGATTCACAGCTAAAGGCAACTTGCTTCCGTGAGCTTTTCCAATCATCTATATAGCAAATTAATTACAGCCATGTATCAAGAAGATTTAGAAAAAAAACAGAACTTTTGCCCCTGAACTGTATGTGTAGAGACATTTCACTGGGTGAATGGGAGTTTCTTGGTATTTATATCCCTCTCTATAAAAAGTTATTTTGTGGGCGCCTGAGTGGCTCGGTTGGTTAGGCGACTGCCTTCAGCTCAGGTCGTGATCCTGGAGTCCCGGGATCGAGTCCCGCATCGGGCTCCCTGCTCAGCGGGGGGTCTGCTTCTCCCTCTGACCCTCTTCCCTCTTGTGCTCTCTGTCTCTCATTCTCTCTCAAATAAATAAATAAAAAAAAAATAAAAATAAAAAAATAAAAAGTTATTTTGTGTTTATTCACTTGTTTTTTTTATTTTATTCAACTATTTTTTGTTGGCTACAAATATGTAGCATTTTGTGAGAATCTTAAGAGTGGTTAAAAAAGGAAAAAAAAAAAAAAGATGTGAAACACATTCCTTGCCTTTTGAAACTTATATCCTAGTAGGAGAGACAAGACAAGCACATGTAAATTAAGTGTTTCAGTCACCATTATATTCTTAGTAACTGACAAATGGTACTCAACAGAATAATCTCCCCAATAGCACTGTAATGTTCTTGACTTAAAGAGTGCCTTGTCTCATATCTATCCTCAACATGTGCAAAATTCTCATTTATAACAAGTCAAAATAAGAATGCATTCAAGTAATTTAACTAAGAAGTCCATTAATTTAAAATATGCTCTTGTTGATAAATTAACCAATCAATTCTATAAGCATTTCAGACATCTTACTTGAATACAGTTTAACAAAATTTCTAATAATGAAAATAATAATACCCTTTAAACACCAAAGCATCTTTCTTGAGGACTGTGGCATCTCAATAAGTGTATTCATAATTTAATGATGTGTTAAGGTAACAGTAAACACTGAGAATTTAATGGAATTTAGGGATAACAACTGGCTAAGATGTAATATATAAACATACTCTCTTTTAGTATATATCTTAAATCCAAATTGTCTCCTGTACCCTAAGGCATTAAATAATAATGAACTCAAACTTCTGGAATTAAACTGGTACTTACGTTGGTGCTTACTTTGACTATTATAAGTCTTTTAGATATTCCAAGGAATATACAGTTCACACATAAAGAAGGTTCCATGGGGAAAAAATGAAGTATGACAATTTGCCACTTGCTTTGTTTCCTCAAAGCAAAAGTATAAAAATAGTTGATGGAGTTAGGTGACAAAAACCTACATTATCACAACAGTATCATCTGCATTTGATCCTGTGAATTAAGCAGGGCAGATCTTTCCTTTTTCCTTCCTTCCTCTGTCCTTTCCTTTCCTTCCTTTTTCCCTCCCTTCCTTCTTTCTTCCTTCCTTCCCTCCACCCTTCCTTCCTTCCTAACTTCCTAACTTCCTTCCTCTTTCTCATATTACCCTGAGAGAAAACAGTTTTGGAATTCTTGACAACCATGGTCACAAGAGTGTGAATGGCTAAATTCCACATGATGAAATAATAATACTGATAGAATTTCCGAGTGCTATCAGATGATTCCAGTGCAGTTCTGGGCATCCCTAATGCCAGGATATGGTAAAGGGGTGATTATCACAGGTGAGAACATGTTATAAACAGGCCGTAGAATCAAATCAGATGTAAGGTCAGGTTGGGCTTATGATGGGATATAAAGTGTAAACTGATACTAGATGGGGCCCTCTCAAAAATTAACGGTATGTTTGAAAGGATTCAGTCATGAGTTCAAGTTTTATAAGATAAAAAGGCAAAAGGGACCTCCAAAGAAACTGGGAGATCTCTGATGCCCTTGATAAAACTTTGAAGAGAAGCTGCTTTGGACCTTAGCTAACTCCCAGAGAGAAAGCTGTCATTTTGTTAACGCTAAAAGTCCTACTGGAACATCTATATCCATATCTCTCTGTATCTAGAGAGAGATCCTCAGAAGGGTCTGGTTGCCTAAGTGTTTTTCTTGTGAGTACTTAGCTTAATCTTTATGAAACAAAGAGTTCCTTATTCACATGAGGAGCATTTGGTCTTCACATGCACATTCAGGAGAGAAAATTAAGTCTTTTATCTAGAAGTTCCCCAGAGGTATATACTAATTAGAAGACCATCATCAAAATGCTGCTAATTTTTACATGTATAAGAAAGGGGAGAATAGATTATACAGTATTTTATAAGTTATCACAAATGATTGTGACACTATTAAATTGTGTGTTGTCTTTCATTCAATTAAATTCATGATTTGTTTTAATATGTTAGAACCCATGGCAGAGGTTGTTGGCAAGACCCAAATTTCCATTATATCTTCCACCTGAACATATAGGTGGACTCCATCTTCCAGTCTCTTTGGGGATTAGGTGCTATCATGGGCCAAGTTTGGACCAATAGGAATAGCATGAAATTGGCCCATACCACTTCTGGGCTTGGCTCCTGCCCTCTCCTGTGCCATCTTTCATGATTTCTCTTCTCTCTTCATATCCAAGTTTGATTAATACAGATCCAATGGGACACTCCAAGACTCTAGAGCTTAACAAAGCCATTAGATGGAATAAGCCTGGAACCCTAAATAATTGTGTGGAGCAGAACTAACCTTCTTCCCCATCTAACTTAAATTGACTATAACATGAATAGGAAATAAACCCTTATTGTATTAAGCCATCAAAACTTGGGGTTGTTATAGATTTATCCACTGCAACTATTGTTATATGACCCAGTAGATATTTTTGAATATTATTATATGATTAAATCACATCATATGGAAGTAAACATCCCAACCATGACCAATGTCCCTCGCATTTTATTTTTTTGTCACCATTTTAATGAGTCAAAAATTTTTGCGTATGTAATACACTTGAGCATCCTACATTTTGAAAATCAACTATGATCTTCTGAACCCTGGGTAAGACTTAGTCTACTGTTACAAATGTAGTTTCTTAATATTACTTAAATGTGATGATAATGATGATGATGGAATGGTGATGAAGAAGAAAAGATTGGTAGTGATGATGAGGATGATATAATATCTTTTTGAATTTATATCTTATAAGTAATATAGTTTGATTATCTCACTCTCAGACATATTCAGGATGAATACTATTATTCCCATTTTAAAGGTACTAAATATGAAACCAGGAAATGTTAAGTAACTAATATAAGACAAGAAATATTCAAATTTCTATCTTCAGATTTTGACCCTGAAGTCCATGCTTTACCACTACCTTACAATTTTTTAGGCAGAACCTGTCACCAAATCATGGGTGAGTATGAGTCTACTTAAAGGGCGTGGAGCTTTTTGGGTATGTCACTTGACAAAAGTTACTATAAAATATCTTGGTACTGCAGATCAAGGCATTTCTGTTCAATGATGTCATTACAATATAGCCAGGACATTATATTGCATTTAAAGAGATATAAAGTTGTCATTTAAATATTTGCTGCTGTTGGCTTCATATTTATTTCTGATTTCAGTTTTGAGATGAGGATTTAAATACTACTTTACATTTATTTCTCAAGCTCTGTCATAATGAATTTCAGCACAAGGCAGTTAACATTTCTGAAGTGGCTGCTTCTTCCCAGCCAGTTGCATCTGGTCAAACTCCTCTCTTTGCTCGCTGTTTGTATTTTTTTTAATTTTTTAAAGACTGTATTTATTTATTTGACAGAGAGAGAGAGAGCACAAGCAGGGGGAGCAGCAGAGTGAGAGAGGGAGAGAGAGAAGCAGGCTCTCCGCTGATGAGCAGGGAGCCCGATGTGGGGCTGGATTCCAGGACTCTGGGATCATGAGGTGAGCCGAAGGCAGATGCTTAACCAACTGAGCCACCCAGGTGCCCCTCTTTACTTGATGAATGTAACAAGTGGCTTAATATCAGAGATTGAAATGGGTCAACTGCCAATTTCCAAAACTTTTTCTAGAAGAAATGTAACTTAGTAGGAATAATATACCCAAATGCAATCGTCCCAAAAAAAAAGAGGATCTAAAAACTACTATAGATTGAATGTGTCCCTCTGCAAAATTCGTATGTTAAAACCTAATACCCAACATGATGATATTTGTAGGTGGGATCTTTGAGAGGTGGTTATGTTGTGAGGGTGGAGTCCTTATCAATAGGATTAGTGCCCTCATGAAATCATACCCAGAGTGTTCCCTTTCCCCTTCTCTACATGAGAACACAGTCAGAAAATAGACAGTCATCTATGATCCAGGAGTGGGCCCTCACCAGACACCAAATCTGCCAGCACTTTGAGCTTGGACTTCCCGGAACTTTGAGAAAAAAATATTTGTTGTTTAAGCCATCTGGTCTATGTTATTTTTGTTATACAGCCTGAACCGACTAAGTCAGAAATTGGTACCAAGAAGTGGAAGGTTGCTGTAACAAATGTCTCAAAGTGTGGCACTGCTTTAGAACTGGATAATGGATAGAGGCTGGAGGCATTTGAGATGCATTCTAGAAAAAGCCTACATTGTTGTGAATGGACCTTTAAAGGTGATTCTGGAGAGAGTTCAGAAGGAAAAGAAAAGAACTGTAAAGAAAGCTTCCATCTTCTTAGAGAATACTTCCATAATCATGAACAAAATATAGGTAGAAATATGGGTGGTAAGGGCCATTCTGACAAGGTTTCAGACAGAAGGGAAGAATATGTTATTGGAAACTGAAGCAAAGCAATCCTCGTTACAAAGTGGCAAAGAACTTGGCTGAATTATATTTGTGTTCTAGTGTTTTATAGCAGGTAGAACTTGCAAGGCTAAAATTAGATATTTAGCTGAAGAAACTGCTAAGTAAAATCTTGAAATAGAGTCTTGGCTCCTGACTGCTTATACTAAAATACTAGAAGAGAGTAAAGACTTAAAGTTGGAATTGTTAAGCAAAAAAGAAGCAGAACTTAAAGATTTGGAAAATTTTTAGCTTATCCATATTGCAAAATGTGAGAACACTCAGGGTGTGGCCAGGAGACCATTAGATAAAGAGATTAGTATGGACAAACCCCAGTAGAGGCCAGGAATTATTCTTCAAGACAATGGAAGAATGACCTTACAGGTAATTCAGAGCTCACCAGGGCTACCACACACATCTACCTGGAGTGCATAGGTCCTGGGGGTACGACTCTCTCCACCTAGGGTTTATTTTTTTTTTTTAATTTTTATTGTTATGTTAATCACCATACATTACACCATTAGTTTTTGATGTAGTGTTCCATGTTTCATTGTGCATAACACCCAGTGCTCCATGCAGAAGGTGCCCTCTTTAATACCCGTCACCAGGGGTGCCTGGGTGGCTCAGTCCTCAAGCATCTGCCTTTGGCTCAGGTCATGATTCCCAGGGTCCTGGGATCGAGTCCCGCATTGGGCTCCCTGCTCAGCGGGAAGCCTGCTTCTCCCTCTCCCATGCTTGTGTTCCCTCTCTCGCTGTGTCTCTCTCTGTCAGATAAATAAATAAATAAATAAATCTTTAAAAAAAAAAAAAAAAAAACCCATCACCAGGCTAACCCATCCTCCCACGCCCCTCCGCTCTAGAACCCTCAGTTTGTTTTTCAGAGTCCATCATCTCTCATGGTTCATCTCCCCCTCCGATTTCCCCCTCTTCATTCTTCCCCTCCTGCTATCTTCTTCTTTTTTTTTTCTTAACATATATTGCATTATTTGTTTCCGAGGTACAGATCTGTGATTCAACAGTCTTGCACAATTCACAGCGCTCACCATAGCACCACCTAGGTTTTAAAGGACAGCTGCAGTGCTGTGATCTCAGGCCATAAAGTCACAGGTGCAGGATGCCAGCCCCACAGAACCTCAAGGCCCAGTCAGAATGTGGTTGTGAAGTCTTCCCACCAAGCTGTGGGGGGATGAGGCTGTCAGCCCAGTGGGCCTGGAATTCAGAGCATCAAGCCAAAGAGGATTATTCTAGAAGCTTAAAGTTAAATTTTATTCACCCTCTTAAGTTTTGGACTTACTTAGGACCCATTACTCCTTTCCATATTCCTTTTTTTTTTTTCCCTTTTGGGATGAAAGTGTCTATCCTATGCCTGCCCTTGTCTTCCCCCCCCACTTTTTTTGGAAACACATAACTTGTTTGGTTTCTCAGGTTCACAGCTGGAGAACAATTTGCCTCTGAATGAATTATACCTTGAGTACCATCATATCTGATTTAGATGATATTTAGATGAGCCTTTGGATGTAGATTTGACTTTCTGGTTTTCTCTTTTGTATTTTAAGAAGAATTTCAAGAAATAGGTGAGAATATGGTCATCGGAAACAATAAAATTTACCCATTCTCAGATAGCATGTACCCTTTGTTTCTGGAGTAAAGAACATCTTAACATACATATAAACATATGTACATATAAAGCCTGCATCAGCCATTTTTCATCCTATAATAGCAACTGCAGTGTATATGCTATATATTTTATAAAACATTTTCACATACAATATTTTATCTTTGCAAAATTCTGTGTGGTAGGAATTATTATATATATTTTTTAATTATATGGAAACTGATTCTTAAATAGTATTTTTATCTACCACAATGTCCTCTATAATTACCACTCTATATCCTCTCTGAAAATTTAGAGTCCTTTCTCAGAACTCACAGAGCCCAGAGAGGTTTCTCTACTCAATTTTCTACTAATTATTATTATATTTTGCACTAACTTTATTTAACTTAAATCATTAAAACTGGGATGTGTTACTTTAAAACCTGCTCTAATATTGTTTGCTTTATTTATCCAACAAACATTTTTGAACATCTTCCTGTTTGTCATAATGAGCAAAACCTAGGAAATATGGTTATTGAGATCTGGTAAACTAAAGCTCTGGAAAACAAACAAAACAAGGTTCTAACTTGTACTGTTTGCCAATTTCCATGGTGTAAGTACTCCCACCATAGATTATTTCAAGCAAATGGCTCACAGAATTCTTATGAACACTCAGTTCCCCTGAGCTTATATGTGCCAACTCCATCACATCATTGGCAATGTTAATTCAGATTCCATGCCAGCGTCCAAGTTGCTTATGGCATGGTAAGGAAGACAGGCATTCAATTTTTAAAAATTATATAATGTTGGGGAAGAGTTGATGCAATGAAAGTATGTACTAGAAACAGAGATGTCACAAGGGAAAGAATGATCAATTATTTGGGGAATGAAAATCAGAGAAGTCTTCTTTGACCAGGTACTTGAAGCTCTGCAAACTTAAGGATGAATGTGGGTCTTTTCCTTCTGTGAGTAGCAAAGGTCGTTCAAGCAGAGGGAATGATGTGTCGAGAGGCATTGATGTGGGACATACCAGGGCATGGTTGTTTACCCATGGTACAGTGGGAAAAGCTTGTAGAAAAGAAGAAGTAGCCAGGCATCAGATCATGGAGGACTTTTTGTACCCTAAGTGTTGTCTAGTTATTCCCTCAGTTAGATGAACTCCATAACAGCTAAGATGTATGTGCTGTGCACCTAATTTTTTTCTCTGGAACTTTGTCTCTTTATCTCTATGTGTAGCTATATTTAAAATCAGTATGTTTTCCCATCATGCCTTCAAAAATCCATCTCATTTGCCAGCTCTTCTGGGAAGAAACTCCTGATCCCTTCTCTCAATCCCATTCTCTCCTGCTTCATGCATCCTATCACAGTGAACTTTCTCTCCTTCAGGGTAGTTCTCATGTTCCTCTGTATATGTGTTACCAAGAATGTAAATTTATTTATTTAGATGTTTCTGTCACCTGAAATGATAGTTCCTTGAGATCTAGAACAGCCTCTTATTTTTATTGCCAAAGCCTAGAACAGTATATGATCTATTGGAGGTACCCAATATTTATGAATTGTGTTGAACTAATTAATGATAGGTGTTTAGGTTGTAATTCAAATGGTTAAACAAAGACTGCTGTGATTTTAATTGTTGGAAATGTGAATCTTCTCTGTTTTCTGGCTTCACCTTTCTAATTACTGACTGATGCCATATACTCAGAGGGAAGGAGTTCTAAGACTTCATGCTAACATTGCTTAGAGAATGAAAATTTATGAGGCTCCTCCAGACTGCTAGAATATTCCTACGGGCTGAAATCCACTCAGTTTAAGCTCAGCTCAAGCAAGATTACAGGGAAGCTGATAAGAATAAGGAAGAATTTCCATAATGCCCGGAAGTGGGATAGAAATGCTGATCCTTGAATTTCTGTATATGGCTTTAGGACATTTCTTTTTTTTTTTTTTTTTAAAGATTTTATTTATTTATTTGACAGAGAGAGAGACAGCAAGAGAGGAAACACAAGTAGGGGGAGTGGGAGAGGGAGAAGCAGGCTTCCCACCGAGCAGAGAGCCCGATGTGGGGCTCGATCCCAGGACCCTGGGATCATGACCTGAGCCGAAGGCAGACGCTTAACGACTGAGCCACCCAGGCGCCCCTGGCTTTAGGACATTTCTAAACTTGTCACCAATATGAGTCTACCCCCTACCAGCTACAGAAATCAGAAACTCCCATTTAAAATAAGTGAATTTCAGGGCTGGAAAAGACTTTTAGATATCTACATAGGCATATCTCAACTTGAGCAATATACTGGTTTGAACTCTAGAGGTAGATTCTCCTGGTATGTGCCAATTACTACTCATCTTTCCTCGGACATTTCATTACATGTATAAAATAGCAAGTAAATTAAAGAGTTACTATGAGGACTAAACAAGAGGATACATACACAGTGTCTGCCCTCTAGTTGTATCTCTAAGCTCTTATCATTGTCTCTCCTAGAGGCAAGGGTGAGGATTAGGACCCACACTGCTTGAGTTCAGATTCCCTATCTCCTACTTACTAGTTGTGTCATCTTAGGTAAGTCCCTTGATCTCTCTGGGATTCAGATTTCTCATCCCTAAAATGGGAATAATAGAAATAACTACTACAAACGATTGCTGAAAGGATTAAATGATACAAAGAGTTCAAGACAGGCTCTGGCCCATAATTAATAGGAGATGAAGTTGAGATACAGGTTAGCGTCAGATCAAAGAAGTAATTGAATTTCATGCTTCAGGAAAAGAAGTTAACTCTTGTAGGACTCCTACTATATTTTAAACAATTTCTTGCAAAGCTCTGGCCCACTGATGTTACTCAGTCACTATTGCTATTGATTAACATTATCCTAAAAGTATCACCTTCTTTAGATATGAAATCAAAACCTAGCTTAGAGAGGGTAAGTCACTTAAACTCTCTAAGCCTTCATTTTCCTTTCTATAAAGTGGAAATAACAACACATATATCAAAGGGTATTAGTAATAGTTAAATTAGAATATATGGTAAAAGAAGACAGACAAAAGGGCTACATACTGTATAATTTCTTTTCTGTGATGTCATCAAAAAGGAGAAACATTAAGTACAAGTCAGATGGATGGTTGCCAGTGATTGGAAGTATAGATAGGAGGTCAACTAGAAAGGGGCACAAGGAAAATTTGAGGCTGATACATATTTGTTGTCTATCTCAATTGTTGTAGTGGCTATGTAGCTACACATATGTGTCAAACCTCATCATGGACTTTCACTTTATGTAAATTATAACTCAACAAACCTGAGGTTTTTTTTTTTTTTTTTGAACGTATGTAATGAGTTTCACACATAATGCAGGATCAATAAACATTAGTTCTTTCCACACCCTTTCCCCAAGGAGCTAAGCATAACAAGTCTTAAATTTTTTTTTTTAAAGATTTTATTTATTTATTTGAGAATGAGAGAGAGTGAGTACATGAGAAGGGGGAGGGTCAGAAGGAGAAGCAGACTCCCCGCCGAGCAGGGAGCCCGATGCGGGACTCGATCCAGGGACTCCAGGATCATGACCTGAGCCGAAGGCAGTCGCTTAACCAACTGAGCCACCCAGGCGCCCAACAAGTCTTAAATTAATGTCCTTTATCTTACAAGGTATAATTGGAAACCAAAGCAAGCATTTTCATTCTTAGCACATTTCTCAGGCCTTTGCATTTCTGTAAAGAAGCAATGCAGACGCGTGATCTCATTCTAGGAATCTGAACAGCTAATGCTGACATATTGGAGCATAAATGGAAAGACCATTGGGTCAGAACCACGTGGTTCTAACATCTTAACATCTAGCTCAAGAGATGCTCAAGAAAACTCTTAAGGAAAGTTAGTAATTGGCCATCATGAGATGCGCCTAATGCTCTGGTCCACCATGCTTGTTAAAATAAGATTGAGTCAGTATACAACAATTTTTGCTTCAGCTGAAAATAAGGTATGAAGTGGAAAACTTAAGAAATGCACATTGAGATAGGGAAAATGAACCCACAAGGTAGAATATTTATAGAAAAACCTCCCATACTGTGAATGAGGGTGACATAATTGTTTATCAGCCAAGGTATATGTATCCTGCTGTTCTGATAAAGCCTAAGTGAAATACATGTTTTATTTTTTATTTTAAGGAAAATAGAAAAAATGAGACAAAGATTTGGAGCAACATGTTATAAAAATAATTTTATGTTCCTCTGCCCCAAAAGATGATTTCATATCCCAGCAAAGAATATTAGGGTGATCCTGATATGATGTGAGAGTTGGGGAGAAAAGAATTCTACCAGGAGAGATCATTTAGACTCTAGAATGAAGAGTTTTCTTTAATAGCTAATCTTCCCTGATACCTATTCTTGACCCTACTATACTGGCCTGAGAATGAAAGACTTTATAAGAAGTAATCTGATTCCTTGGAAAAAACACAAGTATTTATAAATGTGCTTGCTATATGTTCAGAGCATGGGACTTACATACTTTTTAAAAGTTAGAAATGTTTAATTTTATTAGGCTTAAGTCAGATTAAGTATGACTATGGAAAAATATGCAATTCTTGGAAGTGTTCTATGGATAAAAATCTCATTCTCCCCTTTATAGTTCAACTTAGGAGGTCAAGTGGCATTGAACAAGTGAGCTTCCCCATGTGCTAGGATCCAGGCTCCTTTCTTCTATTGACATATGGATGCTATCACTAAAGATAAAAGGAGATCCTTTCAGAAATAATTACTCCTTTTTTGTATCCAAGGTATTATCTTCACAAAATCTATCACATTCTTTGAAGAAGAAGCCACACACTGACTTCATCTTTCTCAAGTCATTTATTCTTATGAGGATGGACTCTCTTTGGGAACAATGGCTGCTGAATCAGGAAGCAGATGATTAGCCAGACAGGCAAAACAATGAGGGGTACTCAGGGGGTGTGGCTGCAAGGGAGCAGTCCAGGCGAGGAAGGACTGACTTCTGAGGAGGGACTGAGGCCTGCCTGAGCACTAGTATGTGTCAGCCACACTGCGCACCACTGCAGTTGGACTGATGTCCTGTGCAACCACAAACCTCCCTGAAACAAATCCAGGATGTAACAAGTTAATCAGCTTCCTCTTGGTTAATATATAAGAGGTGTGGAGCCAGTTCTCTGACAAAAAGTTAAAGAGTTCATCTTTAGCCATCAGGGAAATTCAAATCAAAACCACATTGAGATACCACCTTACACCAGTTAGAATGGCAAAAATTGACAAGGCAAGAAACAACAAATGTTGGAGAGGTTGTGGAGAAAGGGGAACCCTCTTACACTGTTGGTGGGAATGCAAGCTGGTACAGCCACTCTGGAAAACAGTGTGGAGATTCCTCAAAAAATTAAAAATAGAGCTACCCTATGACCCAGCAATTACACTACTGGGTATTTGCCCCAAAGATACAGATGTAGTGAAAACAAGGACCATATGCATCCCAATGTTCATAGCAGCAGTGTCCACAATAGCCAAACTGTGGAAAGAGCTGAGATGCCCTTCAATAGAAGAATGGATAAAGAAGATGTGGTCCATATATACAATGGAATATTACTTAGCCATCAGAAAGGATGAATACTCAACTTTTGCCACAACGTGGATGGAACTGGAGGAGATTATGCTAAGTGAAATAAGTCAAGCAAATAAAGTCATTTATCATATGGTTTCACTTATTTGTGGAACATGAGGAATAGCATGGAGGACATTAGGAGAAGAAAGGAAAGAAGGGAAAAATGAAGGGGGCAAATCATAGGGAGAGACAAACCATAAGAGACTATGGACTCCAAGAAACAAACTGAGGGTTTCAGAGGGGAGGGGTGGGGGAATGGGTTAGCCCGGTGATGGGTATTAAGGAGGGCACATATTGCATGGAGCACTGGGTATCATACGCAAACAATGTATCATGGAACACTACATCAAAAACTAATGATGTACTATTTGGTCACTAACAGAACATAATTTAAAAAAAAAGGAGATAAAGAAAAGTTCAAGAGTTCAATTTTCCTCAGCTATTGCTGCCCACAGAAATTTTTCTCAACATACTCTAAATGAATCAGCTCTGAAGAATAGCACTTACCAGCCACAATCACAACATAGTGGGTAAGTGTTTAGACTACTACATAAATTAAACATAACATTGATATCCAAAGTTCTCTAGGATATCTGACACTAAAACATCTTCTCTTATTGTAGTCATTTTTTTTCATTTGATTTTGTAACTATTTCTTGCTAAACGCTATCAAGAAGACAATGCTGAGACAGAACACTTTTTTCAGAATTTTTGAATATGTGAGTAGTTCCTGGAAATACTGATTATTCTTTGTGGAGAAATGACCTGCAGATGAAAGAAAAACAGCAAAGTGGCTGTAAGCAGGACCCAGGTTATAAAAGAAATTCAGAGCTGAAAAATGGCATTGCTATTCAAGGCCAAAATCATATTTTATATAGAAGATTTTTCATCTTTTATAGCCTATGTGTTCTTTCCCTCTCCCAATTACATAAACTTGCAAGTATTGTGCCTTCCTTTAATATTTATTTGCTTTTTAAATATGAATTAAACTCTAAGTATGATTGCTAAAGCAAGGGGAAAAGCATATTTTTGGTTGTAAAATATACTACTATTTTTCTTTTGCAAAAGTTGGATCAAGCCATACTCTTACCACTGCTATGGGAATATGGTTTCTCATGTCTCTCTCAGGTGCCATGCAGTTGAATCATTACCACTAGCAAGTATGTAGCTTCCTATGTTAATATAAAAATTAATGCCATCCCTAAAAGTAAATAAAAATAATAATATAATAGTATTGTTGGGATTTTTTCCTTCTGTAATATAAATTCCCCCTTTTCTCCATGATGGTCCCCCGTGACCACCTATCACTTAACCACTGCACTAAAGTCACACCCTGTCCCTCTCCTCCCCCTTACTTACTGTTGCTCCGGGGAAGGAGGAATGATTCTCCTCTGATTTGCTGGCTTTGAAGGAAGGAACGTAGCATGAGTGTTTTGATATTTTTTTCTCTTTGTCTTTTAGAACCAGGCTGCTAACAAAGACAGGCCAGTGCTCTGCACATGGCAGAAGGCTTTGCTCATGTTGGAGAAGACTATAGTTTTCCAGCATTGCCTACAATGAGATGAGGTGGTTGTTTTGGTCTAATTAAGGGGCAGAGTGAGCTAACTCCTCTGGCCAAAGATCTAAAGCCTTATTTTCCCATCAGCTCATTACAACAGCAGTGACATTTTAATCTCCATTTGTCTCTCTTTTCTGGTCTTTTAACTCAATAGAAAGTTGGAAGATCAAGAGAAGTTTGTAAGTTTCCTTAACCCTGTGTGTGTGTGTGTGTGTGTGTGTGTGTGTGTTCATGTATGCATATGTATAGGTTTACATATGAGGAACCATGTTTTTACATAGGTATTTTTATTTCTATTTGTAATTATCCAAATGGATCATACTTTAGTAATAAGGACATGTTTGAGCTACTGAAAATTATTAGTGACATAAAATTTTACCTATGTTCTATTCATAGGATCCTAACAGTAATACCACTTTTCTCTGACTGCAAAAGCATCAAAACAGTTTAGCAATTCTGCTACCTTGCTTCCTCATGCATACCACCTTATTTTTATCTTGAGCCAATATTAGTTTTCCTGCTTAAAAGATGGGTCTTTTTCAATATCACTCTATCATTAGCTTGCTGGGAATCTATCTCTGGAAGAGGGAGAGAAAGAGAGAAAGAGAGCACACCAGATTGAGAGAGTGTTAGCAAATGTCCTGGTGTAAATACTCCTATCAGAGCTGATTTCAAATTACCAACAGTTTAAAAATCAACTCACGGAATTCCTGAGTAAGTAATAAGCAGCACCTCACTGCAAAACAACCACTAATGCAACCCAACTTTTCAGATTCAGACTCCTGCATTTTATTCTGCCACACCATTTTCCCTCTTCATATGGTCCTCTCTTTAATTTACTCTAAGCCTTCAAACTAGATTTCTTAATTCTGTCCTCTAGATCTCTCCCTCTCAATCCATTCTCTAAGTGGCAGAGAGTTCTAACATGTGACTCTGATTTGGTCTTGCTCTTGATGCATTCAAGTATGTCAGAGGCTTCCTGCTGTCCTTGTGAAAAAATTCTCCATACCATTGATCTGATTCAAATACAGTGAAGTTTGTTCAAATATCAAAATGTATCATGACCTTGCCTCTTTTGGAGTCCTCCATTATTCTATACCCTTTCAATTAGACCCTCTGTTTCTTCCAGATGTTCCTGTGGAAGGTGGAATAACAGCTCCTAAGGATGTCTACATATTAGTCCCCCAAAATATGAATATGTTACCTTATGTTGCAAAAGAGGCATTGCAGATGTGGATAAGGTGACGAACCTTGAGGTAGGGAGAGTATCCTGCATTATCCGGGTGGGTCTAGTCTAATAACATGAACTGTCACAATTAGAGAAGCTTTCCTTGTGCTGTCAGAGAAACGTGATTTGAAAGGACTCAAACCTCTGCCTTTGCTGTTAGAGGAAAAGGCCAAGAGCCCGATAGTGCAACCGCCTCTGGAAGGCAGGAGTGGCTCTCATTTTACAGCCAGGAAGATAATGGAACGTGGTCCCTACAGCTGCAAGGAACTGAATTCTGTCAATAATACTAATAAGTAGCACATGAATTCTCCCCCTTGAGCCTTCAGAAAAGAACAAAGCCCTGCCGATAGCTTGCTTTTAGCCCAGTGACTTCTGGACTTCTGACCTCTGAAACTACAAGAGAATATATTTGTGTTGCTTAAGCTGCCAAGTTTGTGTGGTGATTTCGTATGGCAGTAAGAGAAGACAAATGTAGGCCCCTTCATCAGATGCCAAGAATCAGCTCTGAACAGTTCATATAATGCACATCCTATTTAAATTCAACCCCTTCTGCAGGCTCCAGTCCCCACACCATCTTTTCTCTTTACCCCAGAGTGATGTTACTATTTTCTCAAGCTATCTCTGTCACTCATGTAAGCAATACTTTTATTTGATCATTTATTAAAAATGCTTTCCCAAGACAGCTTATAAGATTAAAGAAGCATGGTACTATTAATTCATACTTTTTATTTTGTACTTTTTTGTTCTGTATTCCCTGTGTCATCCTTATTAGGTGAATCATTTTCTCTCTTTATTTCTATTCTCTTAGTGGGTATTATGCACTGAATTTGTGTGTCCCCTCCATAAACCGTATGTTGAAGCCCTAACCCCCAATGTGATGGTATTTGGAGAGGGGGCTTTTGGGAGAGAGTTAGGGTTAGATGAGGTCATGAAGTCATAAGCATGTCACTTGTCTGGGCCACCAGTTAGACCTATGTTAGACCTATTCGTCCATCATCCAAGTCTTTTAACATTACTTTCATATTCTTTATCTTCTTCTTTTTGTTTAAGTCTTTTAGTTTCTCAGTATATGAATTTTTTTAGTTTTTTTATCCCACCCGTGGAGATGTTTTGTTTTTTCTTATTCTCTCATGATGGAATTAGTGCCCTTATAAAAAGAGACATTGGAGAGCTTGCTCTTTCTCTCTCCACCCTGCGAGGACACAGCAATGAGGCAGCTATGTGTAAGCCAGGAAGTGACCCCTTGTCAGAAAGTGACCACGCTGGCATGCTGATCATGGACTGGTAGCCTCCAGAACTGTGAGAAAATAAATGTCTGTTGTTTAAGGAATGTAGCTTGTGGTATTTTCTTATGGTACCAAGCAGATCAAGACAGTGCATAATCCTGAGGGTTTATCATAAGGACTTATTAATGTCTAAAGTCAATCAATATGTTAACTGCTTTGACTCCAAGTGATGTAAGTACTTTAAAACACTTTAATACTAATCGATCAGCCCCTTTTGGCTTATAATGCATGTTATATTTACTTATGTACTCACCAATTTCTCTACCATTTTTATTTAACTCTGGAGCCTTTACTGAATCATTTTTCTCCTTCCATAATGTATCTTTTAGAACACCTGCTGAACAGTTCTGTTGTCTGAATGTACTAGAACCTGTTCTACCACTCACTTACTGAAGGACATTTGGGTTGTTTCCAGTGAAACTGCTATGAACATTTGTATGCAGGTATTTGTGTGAACGTAAGTTTTCACTTCTCTGGGATAAATGCCCAAGAATGTGATTTCTGGGTCAAATGACAATTACATATTTAATTTCATAAGATGACGAACAATTTTCCAGAGTGGCTATATCATTTTAAACTCCCACCAGAAGTGTATGACAAATACAGTTTCTTTGCATCCTTGCAAGCATTTAGTATTTCACTTTTTTTATTTCTCCTGTTCTAATAGGTGTGTAGTGACCAGTAGAGTTTTTGATTTCAGTGATGATGATTTCCAAGAGTTCTATTTGAATCTTTTCCATATCTGTTTAATTATTTACAGTAATTTCTCATTCCATGCTTATTTTTGTGTGTCAGCTATTATTTCTTTAACCATTTCATAGGTATTGTTTTATATTCTATATTTAATAATCTTAGTTTAAACCCTTGGATATCTAAACATGTTTATTATTTCTGCAGATGCTCAGTTGTGGTGGTTTATATCTTATATGCTTATTACTTTGATTTTTGTTATAGGCTCACATTTGGTTGGATTTAATGTGTATGATTCCTGAGAGCCAAAAAATGAAGATTTCCTCTAGATAAGATTTGGACTGCTCATGCTGGCAGCCAGAGTTTGCTGCTGACTTGGGATCCCTTTAGCCTTCCTTCAGGGTCTGAACCAAATGCAGGAGTCTCAGTTTCACTTCCAGCATTTTAGTGAGACCCCCTACATTAGTTTCCAATCTCAGCACTTACAAGCATGAATGCCCCAAAGTAAACCAGGATTTCTAAATTGCTTAACATTTTTTTTTTTTTACGTTTTAGCTAATTATTGTTGTTCTCAATGTGTTTAGCTCATTGGAGAATTCCTTTCTTTAAATTTTAGGAACTTAGTGACATATGTGTTTGTTACAATTGACCTAAGATTTTTATTTTGTAGTAGGAGGGTCTTTCTGAACATCTGTTCTGTGATATTGCCAGAGACATATGTCCTGGGCTCCATTTCTCATATCTTTTGTGGTTGCCCCTTAGTAGTGCTCTGTTAGTCAAATAATGCTCACTTAATGGATGAACAAAGGAATGAATAAATTAATGAAAATTGTAGATAAATGACTTAATTCATAACCTCCTTGGGATGTATCAGGATTCAAACAGCTTGCTCTTAGAAGATTTCCCTTCAAAACATTGAGTGAACCTATGGTGCCTTTCACATAAAAATTTTATACGTACTCCCCAACATACATATCTATATGATTTTACCACCACAGCAATACAGTTACTATATGGTAAAAATAGATCAAAACTGTAAAGTATAATTTTTAAAAGCTGATGATGGTCAAAGGTCAACCTACCTATGAAACAATAAAAATCAAAAGAAAAAAAAAAGAAAAATGTGAGGTGTTACAGGCAGCTAATCTTCTGAATATATAGAGTTGGTGATTCCTGATTGAAATGACTGACCCAATACAGACATACCATTTGAAACCATGTTCATTCAAAAGCTAGAATCGTACCTCTGCAGTCTAGACAGTGTATTTGTTATATTATAAAAACCTAAGCTCTCAAGGTCATAGCAGATAACGTTTTTTCTTTCAATATTCTTCTTATACTCAGTATAATGAAGTCTTATCTTCTCTAGAATTACACACATAAGTCGAAAATTTAAGCAAAAAGCATTGCATTGATAAGTAGAGGATTGAAATACTTTCCTACTCAGTATAATTGGTAGCTTATTTAACTGGTGATTCCTTTCTTAATACATCAAAATATTATTCATCTGTGGCAACAATACTTTTTTAAGGCAAAATAAATACTATGAACTCATCTTCTTCATATTTCTTTTGGTAATTTTGATGCACTATTGGCCTTCAGGGGCACAAACATCATTAATTAAAAAACAAAAAACCTTTACATCGTAAACAGAAATGTCAGCACTTCTAATTTACTGACCCCATAAATAATAGTTGCATGGCAAATGTAACCAATGCCAAAGACTTGAGGAAATTTGGTCTTATAAAAAGTCTGAAAGAATTCTAATTTCTCTCTATGCATAAACTTTAAGTTTTTTTTTTTTTATTGTATGGATGAATCTTAATGCCAGTAAAATTCAGATGAAAACCGGTTTAGCTTTTTTTTTTTTCTCCTCAGAATACCTTGACTAGAAAGAAATCTGAATGTAATAGAAACATGATTAAAAAAATAGCAATTTAGGAGGCTGGTAATTGCAAGGAAATGAAAAACACAGTAAGATATGTCAAGCACTGCGTATAAATAATAGAAAAATATGCAGTTTTGCAGATTAAATAAACTATCCTTCCATTTTTTTGATGTTCACCACAATACCATTTAGCACTACAGTTTGAGGCATCCAAGCAACCATTTAAGCAGTATTTACCAAAAGTAGTTTCATAAAGAAGCAAGCCTTTGAGCCCCACAAAATAGTTTTTTAGTATTTGATGTGCTCTGTGGAGTGTTCCAGATTTTAAAATGTCTTTTTGCAAAAAAGGCAGGTGTGTGAAAACAATATAAAGGAAAGAGTAGCCAGGATCCAAGATGTTATCAGAGAAGTGACAACGATGAGACCACCTGAAGAGTAATGCACAGGAAGAGAAGGATGAAGGAAGGAGATGCAGGGGCTGCCATTCTCAGACTTGGCTGAAATTCATTAGTTGGCCTAAGGCTGGAGTCCACACATATGCCAAATCCTAAGGTATTTGCTGCCAATTTTCCCCTTCTCATTCCCATCGCCACAGGGATATGCGGTATTATAAATGTGCCAATTAAACAAGATCCTTTCTTTGGTTTTCAGGATTCTTTATTAACATTCTCAATTTTTTCCTGATTGGAACTTACCATATATAATTGAGTATGCAGTTTTATTAATGTTTTTTAATCTTTGTAAAGTACAAAAACTATGATCTTCACTTCTGGAAACAATTTAAGGAGAAAAATACAAGTTAGATCAGGATATAGAAACACTATATCCAAAAAAGTTTAACCAACTTTAGAATTTATTTTGTCAGAAGTGTATACTTTGATCTATAAATTCTGAGTAGGCTGTTCAGCTAACCCGTGTTAGCGCCCCCTGAAGGTCATTAGAGGAAAACAGAGTGATACCTGATTGCCTGACTAAATCATGTCAGTGGTTTCTTAACTCTCTGGATACAACCTCAAGTCACTTAACATCACACAAAAGACCTTTCATGATTTTGCCCCCTGCCGATCTCCAGATTCATTTTTTCAATCTTTCCTCATGTGTTTTCACCAACTCCAGCCAGAGTGGCCTGCAGTATCTCTAAAAGCACTAGCCCTTTCATAGCCTGATGCCCTTGAACATGTCACTATATGACCTAGATCTAGAAGGTCTATTCTCTGATTTTTTTTTTTTTTTTACCTGAAAAGTCTCTACCAACCCAGAAAGACCCACATCAGGACTCAGCCCCTTCCTACATCTCACATCTGGGTGAGATGCCTATTTCCTGATCTCCCAGTAACACATATATGTATTGCTTTCATAACGCTCACCAAACCATACTTTATTAACTATTTTACTCATCTGTTTCCTCCTCTGGATTTTAGAAAAATCTGTGTTTCTCATCTCAGCACCCTTAGTACACATCAGACCATCAGACACATCAGAGATGCTCAAGAAAGGAATGTATTTCATAGGAGTTTTTCCACTAATTTGTGCGGGTCAGAAATAATCTCTTGTGCCTGGCACCATTTTTATTCAGACAACGGTTAAGGCTTCACTCAGGATGATACGTTATGGATCTATTCTGATGCTGCCTCATAACATCTAATTGTTCGATTTGTCTGTCTAGTTATTGGCAGCCTGCTGTGTGTTAGGAGGGAAACTCACAGCTATTTTAAGAGCTACTTATTGAGTCAGCCCTGAAAGTTTTGTTTATCATTTTCTGTATTCTGCTTCCTTTTATATTCCTTGGGATGACTCAAAAGCATTTAAAGCCATCTTCCAATTTATTTTTCCAATGTACATTTCCAGCTGAGTTCTTTTTTATTACTTGGTAGTTCTTCTTGCAGAATTCTCAGACGGGCTTTGAGAAAAGTTCACATCACATTATTTCAGTTTCTTAGTTGTGTATACCGTTATACTGGGGAATGCAACAGGAGGGAGAAGAAAGTCAGATTCTCTTTGAGAGGTTAGATAGTACCACATAGCAATTAGAATAAGCAGAAGAAAAGATGTAGAAGCAGAGGCATCCAGGTAGATTCTTGATCTAATGTTTAGGGCTTCCTCCAAAGCTGCCATTTAAGAGGAGAAAATCTCTGTTGGGAATTTATCCTGACTTCAAGAATGTGCCAAGCCATGTAATTAAAACTAGGAAGGGAGTTGATACAGGAAACGCAAGTAAAAGCAGTGACTCAGAGGAGGTGTAGCAGCTACTTCTTGAATTCTTCTGTTTGTGCTTTGAAAGGGGAGAATCAACCTTCCAGTGAGACAGAGAAAGTGGCAGCTAGTGTAGTGCTATTTCTGAGTCCCCAAACTGGCAGCACTATGTGCTTTTCCATCACTGAGCGGCTGTATTCCATACTGATGTGCACTAGAGGAGAGCTGGTCACATTAGGGAAAAGAGAAAATAAATGCATTTCCTTATTAGAAGACTTCTTAGAGCACTTCCTTTGAATTTTGAATCCCTCAGAGGGGTTCCATCAAGTGGTCATGCAGTTCCTAAGCAGTGGCATGGTGGGAAGCCGCTAGGTTGGCTTTCAGACTTCCACAGATTTGGCTAATAAGGAGACAATGGATTTAAACTATTTATTATTCCCATCACAGTGGGCAACATGAGCTCCATGCTTTCCTGAGTCTCCCTTGCCTCCCAGGTTCCATGGGGGGGGGGGGTGATGAATGATGGCCCTGCTGTCTGTGTCACCTTAGAGAAACACCGAGTTTAGGAAATCCCCAATCTAACTAGAGAACTGCTAGTAAACCCATCTATCCTCCCTTATATCCTGTCCATTGACAGACGAATGGATAAAGAAGATGTGGGATATATATACAATGGGATATTACTCTGCCATCAGAAAGGATGAATACTTACCATTTGCATCAATGTGGAGGGAACTGGAGGGGATTATGCTGATCGAATTAAGTCAATCAGAGAAAGACAATTATCATATGGTTTCACTCATATGTGGAATATAAGAAACAGTGCAGAGGATCATAGGGGAAGGGAGGGAAAACTGAATGGGAAGAAATCAGAGAGGGAGACAAACCATAAGAGACTCTTAATCATAGGAAACAAACTGAGGGTTGCTGGAGGGGATGGGATGGGGTAATTGGGTGATGGGCATTAAGGAGGGCAGGTGGTGATGAGCACTGGGTGTTATACGCAACTGATGGATTGTTGAACTCTACATCTGAAACTAACGATGTATTATATGTTGGCTAATTGAATTTAAATTTAAAAAAAAGAAAGTGACATTACCTTTATTAACCAGAAATATAAGCAAATCTCTTCAGGGAGGGGAGGGAAGTATTTCTACTTTACTCTCTTGGAATGTCTCCTTATATAAACATTCTTAAATCAACATTCTCAAATTCTTAAAATGCTTTGCTCAGAAGACTGTATGAAAATATGAGAGATGTAGAGAGAATTATCTCCCAACAGGGATGTAATATGTAGTATTTTCTAAGTTCGTGTAAATCACTAAAATTACCTTTCTTCTTTCTTTTTTTTTTTTCCCTAAACATTCTCCGCAGTAAGTGCTCCTTAGAATGCTCTTTGAAATATATGGGTGGAGGGATTGCACAAAGGGCTCAGAATCAGATAACTTGGTTTAAAGGACAACTTAAGACATTCTAGTTATATGATCTTGAGCAAGTTTCTTAAGTCATATGAGCCTTTGAGGAAAGTGACAAAAAACTGAAACACTGTGACAACGTCTATGTATATGATATACCCAATAAGAAGTCAAAATAGCCAACAAGAACTGTTTGTGTTCATTCCTCTGCTTGACTTCTTTTTTTTTAAAAAAATCCTTTTTGTTTCTAAAGTATCTTCATTTTCTCAGAGTTTTATGCATTTGTTCCTTTTCAGAGAGTTCTTCAAACATTTTCCAAAAACATCCTGTGAGAAAAAAATATTTAATCTCTACGAAGTCAGAAATTGAGTTGTGCCTCTTTTTTTTTCTTTTTAATACAAATTTCACTCATTTTAATCATATGGATTTTTTTCTCTCAAATGAGATTAAAAATACAATTTTGGCAAATCACATTATTATCCTAAGTTAAATAATTAGATTTCCTGGTGCAATCAGTGTATCTTACTTAAAGCAGGTTTCCCAGAAGCAGGGCCTGAAAAGAAGGGAGATGAGTAAGTAGGACGTCAGTAAGCTCCGAAGACAACCAGTAAGGAATTGAGGGAATTGGAATACGGCCAGATTAGAAGCTCAAGGAAGCTTAGCTAGTTGGTTTAGCTGCCAACTAGTATCACAGCCTCTTCCCACAGGGAACTCTGGAGCTTAATTAGGTAGCACCACCAATTTATCTCCCCTCCAGGCAAGGGAGCTGGACTTTTGCACGTAGGATCGGTTGGATGCTGGCCGCAGGATACCTTTGGAGGGGAGGGTGTGCTCTCCCAGCTACTTCCCTATAGACGAAGGACAACTCTTAGGGAAAGGATGTAACTGCCCACCGTTAGCCAAGAGGTAAAGAGGATCTGAGTGGGCCAGCAACAGAATCTCTTGAAGGGGGAGACCAGATAGAAAGACTTCAGTAGCAGTAGCGTTAATGTAAGAGATAGGATAGCTGAGAAAACAGTGATGACAGTGCAGATGGAGCCAAGTGGGTGGATGTAGGATTTTTAAAATAATGAATGTTAAAGCTAACAACTATCAATCGCCTCTCTGTTGGTGTCCCTTCCATCTTTCTGATTCCAAATACTGTTTCTCCTTTTCAAATTCTTCCATCTGCTTCAATTTCCATAAATCTAGTTGCTAACTATTTTGCCTGGCACTTTGACTTTGTGTTTGATTCTGACCCTCCAGTTGGCAATTCCCCAGGTACTGTCTATTGCACCACCTTTAGAAATCTCATTTTGCGCTCTTGATCTCAACTTATTTCCCTGGCCTCTGACCTATGGCTGCCTAAACACTTATAAATCTCCTGTGCTCCGCTTTTCTTGTCCAAATTGCCTGCCTTTCCCCCACAGCCTTCTAGTTGTGAAGTAGGATAGACAGAGCTACTTTGAGGCGAGGACCCAAATAACTTTGCAGGAAATCTTGTTCTAGACTGTAGTGACAGGCAGATAGAGCAGGAAGAGAAGCTATAGATAAAACTAAAAAGCTTTTTTTTTTTTTCCTTTTTTTTTTTTTTTAAGATTTACAGATCACAGTCTGGAACTATTTACTATAGAAACAAAGAAATATAGTGAGTTTTACTGTCTGTAGTATAAAAATGTTTTATGGTCTTGTTACTATGGTGTTAACTGTTCTCTTATGAATGATAGCAATGCCATCAGGAACATCTAAAAACAGTCATTTTCCTGTCTAATCAAGTCACAAACAGTTTGACCATAACCCAAGTGGCTAATTTACAAATGTTTTGGTGCTTAATATGGAAGGCATTAATTATCTGGAAGTTTTACTTTTCTGGGTGAGTCCCTCTTTCTCCTAAATGTGATCAATATATGCAGTTACTGTAATAAAAGTTTGATTAAGTAGAACACTTGGAAAGTGGTCTTTTCAATAACTTCGAAATTAACCCAATTTGTCTCAGTAGTCCTGGTGAAACTCCTTTGAAAATGCATTAGTCCATTTCTTGTCTTGCAAGTGGAGCCTTTGAAAATAATCGGCTTTTTGTTTTATAACTGAAAATCTTACTGGACCACAAGGTTATCCGAACATCAATTTTCACTTAACTAGATTACAGGTATGAAAGACATTGGAGGTTGCTTTGAATGCTTTTTGAAAATTTTTTTTGAATTCTGATGAAACTTTATTTTCCTATCCTTTATGTCATTTTCTGACAAGCTAAGTGCAGACAATGTACAGTTGAGGTTCCTGCTATTTTCCAGTGTGATTAATCAAGGTTTTGCTGTAAAATAATTCATTTTTCATGCATAGAGGCATCTCTAATTTAGCCTTATTTTTTACAAGGTTAGAGGGAAAATGTGAGCCCATACATTTATTTGAAATACAATTAGAATAATGGAAACATCTATATCTCTTTAGCATTAAAGACTGTAGAATGGACAATTAAAAGCTATCCCAGATTAATACTATTAAAATGTCATGAGTAATATAGGCCTGGCCATCTGATTTATCATTCATCATTACTATATAACTTACTCAGAAGCCATGTAATGAGGAGGAATGCTAAATTAACACAGCTATGAATTCTTAAGTAGAGGAGGAAAAAAACCCTCAGACTAGACTGCTTCTCAGAAGAAGGACGTCAGCTGTCTAATATGTGATTCCCTGGGACGGTAGCTTGGGGATCGGCTGAGCATATGCTCTGTCTACAGCACTTGCAGAAGTGGGGATGGCCAGGCACCCGGCATGTAGTTCACAGTCTTATGAAGGCGTGGTTGGTAGAAAGCGTGCCATGTTGAATGGCTGCACGTATCAAAATGGCAACCGCTTTAACTGAGTTTTTTCAGTCAAGAGTTACTTATTAGATAGGTAGTTGTGTGAATTGGCAAAAGTCTGGATCTAAACCTAATCAATAGAAACGACTCCTCTTGAAGTACACGTGCAAAAAACCATCAGGGCTCTGGAGTCAGGCCACACTGAAAATCGTGTTTAACACAGAAGGGGACCCAAACCTGCAAGGCCAGCTGCTTATATTTTATTCTGTAAGGTCTTTGGGACTCTATGGAGAGGGTCCCTGCAAAACCTAAATGGGTGTGGGAACTGAATAGGGTTTGGGGATTGTCAGCTATTGACCAACCATATTTCAACCACAGTGATTCCACTGTTCCCAAGCCTGACCACACAGCAACACCTGGAAAAAACTTGTAAGAGCAGAACACTGAGTCCCATCCCCAGATCTGCTGATTCAGGAGATCTAAGGTGGGTTGTGAAAATTTTCATTTCTAACAAGTTCCAAGATGCTGTTGGTCTGAGGGTCACACCCCGAGAACTATCAGATTCTATTATATGTTGGGTCCCTTAATAAGAATTTATTTGAAGAAAGCATCCCAAAGCTAAAAAGGTCTAAACATAAGTTAAAATGTTGAAAGTACTTACAAAATTAAAGTCTTTCTGGCGTACCTATTTTCCCTTTTAAGACCCTTTCCCGGGGCGCCTGGGTGGCTCAGTCGTTAAGCGTCTGCCTTCGGCTCGGGTCATGATCCCAGGGTCCTGGGATCGAGCCCCACATCGGGCTCCCTGCTCTGTGGGAAGCCTGCTTCTCCCTCTCCCACTCCCCCTGCTTGTGTTCCCTCTCTCGCTGTGTCTCTCTCTGTCAAATAAATAAAATCTTTAAAAAAAAAAAAAAGACCCTTTCCCCTGAGGTCTCTGGTACCTGCAGGCCTCTGACTGCCAAAGGCACCTCAGTGTGCAAACTTTATTCATTCTTATTTACTTGTGTTCTTCTTCCCTCTTTCCCCCCTCCATGTATTCAAGAAAATATATTATAGACCCCAGGCCAGGTGCTATGCATTCTAATATAACTAAGCCTTTGAGAAGTTTACAATCTGATATGTAAAGTACTCACGTGACGACTAGTGTGAGAAGGACTTTGACAGAACTTTCCTTATACTGTTTGCCAAGGAACAATTACTTTTTCCTAGACGTAGGAACAAATGTTTCACTTAAGAGATAATCCTGGAACTTATTCTTAAATGATAAGTCAAATGTTCTTAGGAAAAAAAAAAGTGATGTTTCAGGCAAAAAAAAAATGACATCATGAGAATATATTTAGAAATTTCTGTATGTCTTGACAACTAGGGATGGAAGGAGTTAAGGAAAGAATAGCTTGAGGGAGACATTGTGTTCTTGCCATTTTATCATCTTGGGTTGACATTTTATGAAGACTGAAGCCCTGTGAGGGCAGGGATGGTGATTTATAATCTTTCTTAAATTTGTTCCCAATTCCCAGTTGTCATTCCCTGGCCCTACTCCATCAAAATTTGGATTTATGGTCAGTGGTGGTGCTTAGACCCCAGGGCTTTGATGATACTCCCTGGGTCACTCTCCTATGCAGCCCAGGCTGAGATCCACTGTGAAATCAGCTCTTACTCTGAACTATTTTCAAAGCATCCATATCGGGTGACAAATATGGAGAGCTGAACTGAGGTGGTTCTCAAATTCTCTTACCTAGGTGTAAATACTTTTTTTTTTTTTCTATTTACATGAATGTGTTTCTCCCCCCAGCTTCGACTGCTGCCAACCAAACACCCTTGGATCATGACCCTAATTTTCTAGGATCTACAAAGTCCTTCTCATGGAAGAGTTCCTGTTTAATTCTTCAGATCCCCAAGTAGTGCTAGACACCTCCCTTTGCCTTTTCCTGAACCAACACACCTCCATATCTTGTAGGTAATACCTCTTTTACATCACAATTCTTCCTCCTACCAAAGTGTCTTTCTTCCCTCCTTGCATCCTCAGAGCCTATTTTACTCCTGACACGTGGCAAATACACAATAAATACTGACTTCAATGGATGTTACAGGGAGGGGAAAAGGCCCACAAAAGATGTAAAGAATACAGTTGGAAAATAAAAGAAATGGTAAAGAATACATGCTGTGACAACTCTCTATCGTGGCATGTATTCCTTCCAGAGCCTTGGACACTCTGTTCTCCCCCACCTCTGCTCCCTGTGCCTTGCAGCTCCCTCGTCTGACAACCAGCACCACCCACCCTGCAGTCTGGGCTCTGAAGGGAGGAGAGGACCTGGAGATTCTATCTCAGTAGAGACTCCCTGTCCCCAACACACACACACACAGTTTTCCCCAATCATGACATCTTGCTTGTTTTCTTCACCGTACTTAATACAACCTATCATTTGTTTTCTTTATTTACTGTCTTTCTTTCATTGTAAAGACCAAAAGGTCAAAAACCTAATCCATGTTAATCACAAATATTGTAACCTATCTCCTAATCCAGTGCTGGGTATCCAAAGGAGGGGATTCAGTAAATATTTGTGGAATGAATGAATGAATAAGAAAAAAAAAAAAAGAATTCAAATACCAATACAGATTCATTTCCCAGTCCTGCTAACTAAAATATTTTGCCAATATATTTATTCAAGCAATTTAGCACCTTATCAACAAAAACTATCCCTTAATCCCATTGGATCATTAAAAAACGATAAATCTGCCTTAAATGACCTAATCCAAACTGAAACAGTCACATTGATGTTTTTACCGAGTTGTTACTCTATCCCAATCTTTTTTTCTTTGCAAAATAACTTGTGCACTTTACTAACATGAAATTTAACTATTTAAATATAGTCACTTTGTTTGCAAGACTATTTATTTTGCATGCAAATCAAACCCCAGTTTATATTTGAAAAACATGTTTTCATTTGCTATTTTATTTCATAATCTCATGCAGGTATTGTTCTCATCCACAGGATACTCACAGTCTGGTTAATTGTTTTTAATTGTTTCATAATCATTCCTGAGAAAAATCGATCATAGAAATGTCACCTCTGCACACCGGAGCAGGCTACCTTGGCCTCAAGCAGACTTTCCTATCCCAGGCTACAAATTACAATTACCTGGGGAACTTTTGAAACAAATCCAGATGCCAGGCTCCACTCTCTGAGATTTGAATTTCATTGGTTTGGGGTGGAGCCAGGGGATTTCTACTATTTTTAATGCTCCCAGGTGATGTTAATGTGCAGCCAAGGTTGAGAATCAATGACTTAAAGAAAGAAAAACAACTATGCTCCAGCAGACAGTGGACCGCTTGCTCTCCAGACTTTGAGGGTTGTCTTGCCATTTAAATCAATCGAAACATCACACATGAAAGGCAGAGAAATTACTGCTACTTGTGCTCTCAGTGCTGGTACCTTGAGTAGGCAATGCATATAAAAGGCTAGACCTAGGGAACTGCTAAGTCTAGTGATTGGCTCCGAATGGGAACTGGTTGTGAGCAGAATGAATGGCCACCCTCTTGAAATCTGGCCTCCTGTCTCTCTGCCCCTGGAAGCTCTGTGCTCAGCTTCTGCCCATATCGCTCTCCACCCTTCCAACACCCCTGCAATATCCTTCCCCTCTCCTGCTCTTAACAGCCCACCTTTCCTCCTGGAGCCAGCCAAAGCCATGATGCCACAGTTGAAGGGCTACAGAATTGCTCTAGCTCCCTTCCCCATCTTGTAGTCTGAACTGTAATTGTTTCTCAAAAAAATCTTGAACTGAGAAACTATGTACTAAGCATTCTATTAGACATTTCACACTATACATATTTAACATTTTCATATGTGTGCCCTTATCCCCAAGATTACAAGTTCTTCAAGGTCAAGTACAATATAAAATATTTCATTGTATTAAGTCCCAAGGCTAAGGGATGAAGAAGAAAGGAAGAGAAAGAAAGTAGAGAAGGAAAATTGCCTTATAGAGTCCCTCCTAGAGATAAAGTGAAATTTATCTGCTTAAATTTCACACCAGTCTCTGGTGATTTATCCTACTATCCCCATTGTGTAGATGTAAAACTGATGCTCAGAGAGATTAAGTAACTGGACTAAGAAAGCATAAAATTTGAACTCAATTTAGTCACTAGTTAAAACCCCCCAGGGTGGGGAGGAGAACATTATATCTGATATCTGAGGTGAGAGTGGGTTGGCAAGCTTGAGACTTAGTTTTTGTGGGGAGGGAGGGGGGAGACTACTAATAAATCACCCACTTCTGTTTCCAGAAGAAGGACATCCATTAGTTCATCATTCCTGGTCTCTTTCTATTCCTTCATAGAGTGTGCTTTCTTTGGGAGTGATGAGTGATTTCCCTAATTGATGGGCTCCACAGAAGGAACTGAATTCGCTCACCTCTATCTTTTTCTTGTCATTTTCTTCAGCAGCTAGCTGCCTGAAGGGAACATGCATTCTGCCCTGCTTCTTCACACCATCAGTTTCCTAGAGGCAGGTGCTCAAAAGGGGATGTGTGTGGGGTTCAGTGCTGCCTGTGAATGGGTGCACTCATCTCTAGTTCTGGGGCTCAGCCTCACAAACTTCATAGCTGACTTAACATCACTTTTGCCACTATCAGCTTCATCAGCAAAAGTACCATGGTTTCCTTTACTGTCTTTTCTGAATTGGTAGAAAAAAAATGGAAGTGAAACAGGGGTGTCCTTTAATTCGATCCCTTAAAACAGCGATTCTCTAAGGGTAATCTGGGACCAGCAGCTTTAAGTAGCGCCTGGGAACTGTGTAGAAATACAAGTGCTCCAGCCCCATGCCAGACAGACAAATCGTGCTTTAACCACCCTTCAAGACTACGAGAAGCACTGCTATGGCCAGGGTCTTGAGACCCGACTCTTTCAGCTCTGAGACAGTAGGCTCAGTGGCGTTCTTATCTATGCAGCTCGAGGAAACAGTCCGAGTCTGTGATCGAGTCCATGTGGGTCTAGGATGACTGTTGAGCAGGCACTGATTGTTCAGACTGAGAAATGACGGTGGCTAGAGATATGTCATCTATCAGTTCTTTCTTCCAAGCTTTGATCAGAGTGGTTGCCCGATTTTATTGTGCTTTGCTTCATTTTCTTGTTCTTTTCTATTGCTGTAGCATTTTGAGGTCTAAAAGGTTGGGAGGCTTTCCCTTTCTTTCTATTTTACAGATAGCTGAAGAGGAAGAAGATTATTATCTTGCCATTGTCATCCCTGGATATACTGCCAGAAGAGAAGGAGGGGGGAGCACTTGTTCCAGGGAAGAGGTGGCAACCTGTCCTTCTGAGAAGTGACAGCTGAATTCAGTTGGGAGCAGCCATAGTCTGAGGCAGTGGTTCTCAAAGTGTGGACCCAACCATTAGTATCGTCTGGGCACGTATTAGAAATGCAAGTTCCTGGCCTTACCCCAGACTGCTGAGTCACAAACTTGGGAATAGGATCCAGCAGTCGGAGTTTGGGCAAGCCTGTAACACACGCTAATGTGTGAGAGCCACCGCTGGGGCCTGGCGGATCATCGTGTGGTCTGGCCCAAGAGCAGAGGCCTAACCTGGGAGTAGGTTAGAAATTCAGATCTCAGGCCTCATGCCAGACCTCTTGACCTATTGGCAATCTGCATTTTAACAAAATCCACAGGTGACTGGTGAGCACATCAAAGTTGGAGAAGCACTGGTGAGTCAAGGATGCTAATGCCAAATCAAGGAACAGGAGCAGTGAACGGGACTTTTAAAGAGGTTCTTATCCCAAACTACAAACATGTAAGTTACTATCTAAGGAGTGAGGAAATGCATGAAAATGTGGAGAGAGGTGGCTCTGTGGAAATCTAAAAGTCTGGATGCTCTTGTGACCTCAGGCTAACTCCATTGGTTAACACCCTTCCCCTGTGTGACTCGCTTGGGCCTAGAGAACTGCCAGACACTGTACCTCATCCCACTACACGAACCTGCAGGAGCCCACCTTTGTAGATCCTCATTACATTTCCAACCAAGCTTCTTTTGGAATTCTTCTCACGGCAGAGCAGGCCCCCCTAGATGTGCACAGAAGGTCATTTCTCAGCCCAAACAGGTAGCGGCCTGGGATCAATAAGGACCAAATCAACCCTGAGCATTTATACAGGTGACTGGAGTGTGAATAAGTAGTTGGGGAAATTGTAAAAAGGTCAGGTAGCAAGTACTAGCTTTGCAACTAGCAAAACTGCTTGTACAAATTTGGCATTTCACAGAACCTGCAGGCTGAGTTTGATTAGTTATTAAAATTATGGTCAGCCGGTGGGGAGAATCATGATAATTGGTATAGGTCACAGACAGTCAAAAGTGCCTCTCCCAGTGGGATGAAACCTATTAAAATTTGTTATTTAAATCTCTTTGCCATTTCCACATTCTGCTCACATGCAAAATGACTTGTCCCAATCTTGGTCTCCAAGGAAGAATGCAAACGTCTTCCATTGTTCTTTGTTTGGTGCTAATTAACATTTTCAAGAGGATTGACTTAGATGCGTTCTGTACACCCCAAAGCAATCACTCCATTCAACTTCCAGATCATAGCTTTATCTCATTAAAGAATTAGCTTTTAATATGCAGAATGCTTAGATTGTTTCAACTGGTGTTTCCAAAACTGGTAATTACACATAAATCATCCGCAGCCTTATGCCACCAGTGCTGGGGGCAGAAAGTGCTTTTGCAAGAGGGAAATCCCTTCCTTCTCCTTTTAGTCTTGTGCTTTGGAATAATGCAACCTCTGGTCCTGACAGCCAGCCAGCCGACATGGACCGATCTGGTAGAACAGGAGAACTGGCATCTACACCAATGGCTCTGAACCTGGCAGATATTGGGATCCGTTGGGGAGGTGTCAAGAATATTGATTCCTGGGGCACCTGGGTGGCTCAGTCATTGAGCATCCAACTCTTGATTTTGGCCCAGGTCATGATCTTGGGGTCCTGGGATGGAGCCCTGCATTGGGTTCCACCCTCAGGGCGGAGTCTGCTTGAGGATTCTCTCTCCTTCTCCCCCTCTGCAGGCGTGTGCACAGTGCACATGCGTGCATGCCCCCTCTCTCAAATAATAAAATAAATAAATCTAAAAAAATATATTGGTGCCTGCCCCTGCCTCCAAAATACTCATTTATATGGTCTGAAGTGGAGCCCAGCTACTATTTTTTTTTTTTTTTAAACAGCTTCCAAAATCCTGGTGTCATTGCACAAATTACCCTCCTTTTCTCCACTCAGCCACAAACTTTGTTTTCATCACATTTTTGTCATGGAGTACTTGACTCTTGATCTTTCTAAATGTTCCTACTATTTTTGTTACAAACTTTCCCAGCTGCTCTACCCATCCAATTTCTTTCATATATTTTAAGCAATTTTTGTTTTTTACAAAAGCATATTTGATACAAAACATGGAAAAGCATAAAGGGAAAAAAAACCTAAAAAATAACAACCTTACCACCCAAGGATAATTTTGAGACCATTTTTTTACATATGTGTGTCTCTACACATGTTTTCTTTATCAAAATCTGTCATACTAACTATATTCCTTTGTACCTGAAATGGTTATCATAGCACAACATTATTTAGAGTATCCATGACAAATGATTCTTTTATCACAAGCAGTTTTGAGTATCAGGCATGTGCACTCATTGTATGCACCATAATTTAGTATATTTAATCCCTTGGTTTTTGGTGTTTTTGTGTTTTTAATATTTTTGCTATGAAAAGCAGTGGTAAGATGAATCTTTGTGTTTATATATCGTTGTTAAACTTGTCATTCCTAACTACTGTTGATGGGTTGGTGGTCATGAGGCACAGAAGACACTGGTAAAAACAAAGTAGTCCATTCTTGCTGGAAGCTGAGTCTTCAGAAAACACATGGTTTGCATGCCAAGGTTTTCTGCTCAGAGTGGAAAATTCTCTTTGTCCTAACTGGAGAATTTCAGATGCTCAAGGTACCTGTTTCTTATAGGCTGTAGTAAGTGAAAAGTGTTCTGCAAGCACGTTTTGCCCTTTTACAGCAATGCTTCCCAAACCGTCCCCGTGCGGGGACAGATTTTTGCTTGTTTCATTTTGTTTTACTTGCAATTTTTCATGGATATATACTTTCGTAAAATATAAAAATAAGTTTCTAGAAAAATGAAATAAAAATGACATACGAAATACAAGGCCCATTTTTTTTTATTACGAGATTCAAGAGTCATAACATTTCTTTGACAAATTGCCATAAATATTTTAAGAGCTTACTCACAAACTCTATACTCAATTTCATAGCAGCCCAGTAACTAACTGTTTACAGCTCCTCACTGATGGGCCACAATTTGAATGGCACTGGTTCAGAGAGCAAGTTCTCAAGGAGATGCATGAGCTAAATGAAATAACCCAGTGTTTGAGTGGGGAAAAAAAGTTCCCGAGCAAAGGTGTAGTAGAAGTGCAAAGTCAAAGCAATATTTTTGGTAACAGTGAAATAACCAAGGTAAACTGTAGTCATCAAGAACAGTACTAGAAACACACAGGGCTCAGAAGTTCATGGTCCACAGTTGGAATGATGCAGAGAAGAGAGCATTGCTGCACAAGGATGACGTGCAAACTCACAAAGAGGTCCATCTTCTTCCAAAAATGTTGTTTCTTGACCTAGCAATGGTTTTACAGGTTTTCTCCTTAGAACCATTTATTAAAACTCATACTCATAAGCTTTATGCAATTCCATATTCTTAATAACTTTAAAATGTTACATATTTGCCTATATGCTAATGTTGGCTATGGGCTATATGGGACAAATGCTTCTCTCAGCACAACTGAATGCAGCTATGTGATGGAAAATGCACATTGTAGGTGACTTTGGTACATTCACATTCAGAAGGTACAGTGTTTGTGTCTCAAATTCCTTTTGTTAGCCCTTAAATAAAGATCTCATATTTACCACCTTTACAAAGGATAAACAACTGATAAAAACAAAGACAGACTAAAGACTTATTTTTACTAGTGAAGAACATAGTTTATTATCCTTAGAGGAAAGTTGTCAGGTGAGATGTATCCTAAAGGAATAATACTGTGAGTGTGTGACTCACATCTAAATGCCCGGGACTAGGGATGAGAAAGGACAGTCTTACCATCCTTCCTCCATCCCTCCATTATTTATATTTTGGTTGCTTGAGAGAAAGAGGCATCAGTCCTTCACTTAACCTTTACTCTCAAGTGGCACAGCAAATCACTCAGAACTCTGTGCTATCTATAGTGTAGCCTCACTGAGAATATATACACATGTATGTATATAAACACATATATGTTGTGATGAGCCTAGGAAGTCCCCTTGTTTCAGGGACAATGTTCCATTGGTGAGTTAAGCTTTGCTTTTCCCCATAAAAGCTTTGCTTTTTATCCATTTTATGCTTAAATGATGCAGGAGCATGAGGTAGCTGGAGAAGGATAACTGTGCCTTGCTCCTTAGGATACTCATTCCCATTTTCATTTTCATCTTGTCCCTGGAAAATGCCTAGAGCAGTTTGCTTTGATTCCTTATGCAAAGTTCTAAAGCACCATGACTCTCTTGGCTCCTCTGGGGTCTGCCCATCAAATACAAAGGAAGACAGATGCTCTGGAAACTTTCTCTAGCATTATTCTCCAGCCCACCCTCCACAGCCCTCTGGAAGCCTTTCTCCTCTTCACTGCAACCAACCTTGGCTCCAGACACATCAAGTCCCATCCTGCAGGCTTCTCTCCCCTAAGGAGAGATTGTTCATGGCTGAATTCTGTAGCTATGGGCAGTTCACTAACCCATTTGGGGCTTAGTTCCCTCATTTCTTTGACTTATTTTTTAAATTCCCTTTTAAAATATATATTGATTTTTCTGCCCTAGGAGCGGGGTGGGGGGGGGAAGACTGATAATGGGGTCAGAGCAAATGAATGAGTGAATTAAATGCACTTGGCTCAGCAGAAATAGAACCCAGTGGATGAAGCCAAAGAGGACTCTGCTCTTTGAACCCCTGGGACATCTATTGAGCTATGTGTCACCATAGTTATTTTTATTGGCATTTCACAAGACATTTGGATAAAGGATCAGAACAAGAGAAAATAGGATGAGAGAGAGGAAAAGAGAAGAGAAATGGAGTGTGGGGAAGAGAGGCAGTTGTCCAATTTTCTTTGGTCAATTTCCTGCTGGTGGAAAACAAGGGCCAGATAAAGAAACAATAAAATGAAAGCAAGATGACACAAAAGTAGTCAGAGAACTGACAGCAGGCACGTCATCAGGGGCTCTCTTTTCTCCTGCTGGTCACCAGTAAGAAGCCTACAGTGCTTCTAAATTGAGGATTGTAAATCAAATGCTTTGAAAGTCCAATGGCTAATACGTTAATCCCCCCTCATCCACAATTTCACTTTCTGGGCTTTCACTGACACCCATCAACCACAGTCTGGAAGCAGGTGATCCTCCTGGCATATCATCAGGAAGTTGATAGTAGCCTAATGCTATGTCATTCCCTCACTCCATCTCTTCACGGAGGCATTTTATCACAGCATCACAAGAAAGGTGAGTATGGTACATACGATATTTTGAGAGAGAGAGACCACTTTCATATACCTTTTATTACAGCTTATTGTTACAATTGATCAGTGTTATTACTGTTGCTGTTAATCTCTTTCTGTGCCTAATTTATAAGTAGACTTTAGCCTAGGTATGTATATAGAGGGGAAAAAACAGTATATGTACTCTGTGGTTTCAGGCATCCACTGGCAGTCTTGGAACATACCCCTGCAGGAAAGGGGGTTGGGGGGGGCTACTGTATAAGTAAATGAAACTGGCACAGCATGGCATAAGAAGGATCATAGGAATTGTGTGAACAGAAGAGCCCATTTCCCACATGAGGGCAGTCACCACTCAGCTCCAGGGGGCTCCTAAATTGGTAGGTCAGCAAGCCCAGTGTTGCTAGCTCTTCTGATGTTTCAAGAGAAACCACATATTGGGACTTGTATTTAAAGTGTCCTTGGGCGCCTGGGTGGCTCAGTTGGTTAAGCGACTGCCTTCGGCTCAGGTCATGATCCTGGAGTCCCTGGATCGAGTCCCGCATCGGGCTCCCTGCTCGGCAGGGAGTCTGCTTCTCCCTCTGACCCTCCCCCCTCTCATGTGCTTTCTCTCTCATTCTCTCTCTGTCAAATAAATAAAAAAAAAAATAAATAAATTAAAAAATAAATAAATAAATAAAGTGTCCTGATTTTCAAAACATTCTCTAGTTGCCTCAGACACTTGTCTTTGTCTCTAATTCTAGGGAACAAAGGAAAGAAGTCAAAAAATGGAAATTAACTCTCACATTACTTCGCCTTTGGCATAGTCAATATTGCCTTATACTATTTTCATGTTTTTCATATATGAACATATGCTTATGGAGATTTAGAAATCCCTAAAGGGCAGTCACCAAGCCATTAACTTCTTCTATGCTCTACATGCATTCACCTACACAGACTAGAGTTCAGGTTTGATTAAAAACTTCCATGACTGAATTAAAATAATCTGGTAATGCATTCCTTTTATTTTTCTCTCTCTAGTGGAACAGAAAAAAAAAAAATCTGTCATTACATAGGTTTATGTGGCCGGCTTTGGTAAATAAAGTAGAAAATGATGGTGTGAAGCAGACGTATCCTCCCTCCAAGTGTTTCTTTTAAAAATGCTAGTTCCCAAGCCCTTCATTAAAGTCTTTGAAATTTCAGAAGCAATTTCCAATATACCCCAAAAAGGAATAGCAATGTGGTTCCATGAGCTAATTCAATTTCTGAGATTTACTTTAATATCATCATATTCCTGATCAGGAGGCAGGAATATGTTTTCTGTAAAGGTTCAGAAAGTGAAGATCTTCGGTTTTCTGGCGCTATGATTGAGCTACTCAACTCTGCCCTTGTAGGACAAAAGCAGCCATAGATAAAAAAAACAAACTGATGAGAGTAACTGTTCCAATATAATTTTACAGAAACAGGCAGCAGGCAGGGTTTGGCCAGTAGGTCTTATATCGCCCACCCTCCCCTAAAGGAAAAATTTTTTCTTAGCCTGAATTCTCTGGATAACTGCTTCTATTTCAAATTTATTCTCCAGTATCAAGAGTTCTCTTTATTTAACATTTTCTCCTGCTCCTGCTTAGAATTGCCCCTTTCCTGATTATCATGTACGAGTCTCAGGACAGGTCATCCCTACCTCTGATACTTGCAAATCATGACTTCTTTCAATGACAAGTTCAACTACAATTCAGTTTTCACTGATTTTATCTCTCATTTGATTGTTGAAAATAGCTTCCAAATTGGTCTCTCTTTCTGTAAACTACCAGGCCTCCAGTATAGTAGTCTTACTTAGATATACTGATTTTTTTTTTTTAAATCGAAGCTATAATCTTGTCACTCTTTGTTCAGGCATCATCTATGAGTCACTGTTGCTCACAGAAACAATGTTCAGACTCCTCAGCAAGGCATGACTCCCATCGGTCCTTTCCAGCTATGCGCATATCCAGTCAATGATCTTTATGTATCCTACTCTCAGCCAACCCAGAATCTTTACACCATTCTGTGCATTGGTTGTGCCAATCCCTCTATGGATCCTGAACTTGGATAAATCTCAGTTTGCTTCAAGAACAGTTCAAATGCCATCATCTTCAGAAAGTGTCTTAGGTTCTCCTCAGCCAGAGGTATCCTTTCTTGCATTTATAATCTAAAACTTTGTGTCTCACTTCGAATACGTATTACCTTCAATATTAAACTACATGAGGACAAAAACCAGAACCCATCACCACAAGAAACAAGACCTGGACCAACAACCCTGCTCATAGAAGACATCATTATCAAAAACTAATATTTATCAAGTGCCTTCTATATGGCATTATAAAACTTCATGGCTTACATATTTATAAGCATTAAATCATTTAATCCTTACGACCACATATCTTACAGTTGAGCAAACCAAGTTGATTGTGTGATGCTTATTTTGTGGATGAGGAAGCAGGCACAGAATGGCTACATGGCTACTTCGTAGAGCTGATACCCAAACTCAACAGGGTGGCTTGGGAACCTGAGCCCTTAGGTTCTTCACTGGACCATCTGTCAACACATTTTTACAGGATATACATTTTAAACAATTTGAAATATATCTTGCCTTTTCTTCACTTACAGAGATTGCAATAATTGTATCTAGGCCTTAATGACATCTCCTTGGTCAGAATTATGGTATATTTGATATCGAGTACTTTTGTTCAGAAACAAGACCCCGAAGGAACAGAATTTTTGTTGAAAACTATAATCTGTTATACAGTGTTCTCCTTGATTATTACTATAATAGTTATGCTTTTTTTCTCAAGATTAAAAAACCTCTCTTAACTGTCTTTACTCCTATTAACTTTACAAGTTAAATTAATTTTTTCCATTTTCTTCCAATCTTCAGGTTTGGATATATATTTTTTAATATTAAAGTAAAAAGTCCACTTAATATTAAAACAAAGGTCTTTTCCTATTCACCTATAAAGTCATAATGTAGTATTGTTCTCTTTCTGGAGAAGGATGGGAAATCACTCGTAAGGATCCTAGAAGCCATCTATAAACATAATTTGGTTTTGCCATGTTTCTGAACACAAATCTGCTGAGATTTTTGCACAATATTAATTTACCTACATTTGATATATCAAGCCTTGGCATAGAGACCACAAGAGCAAGCTCAAAAAAAAAAAAAAATCCCCTTGGAGAATCATCATGTTTGCCTTGATTTGCACATCTTTGGACTGGGTAAGTTGGATTCCAGATATTCCTTTTGTGGCTAAAATAATCTTTCCTTTTGGTGGTGGCTAGATCTCCCTCTTCCTTCTTTTCCCTTTGGCCTTGGGCTGTTTATGCCTCAGACTCTCCCTTAATGCTTCAGCAGGTACAGAAAAGAGTCCAGAATGAATAGTGCGTGAGAATGGGATGTTGATGAAAAGTGTTATCATCAATTTCCTAGGGCTGCTATAACAAAGGAGCACAGACCGGATGGCTGAAAACAACAGTTTATTCTCTCAAAATTGTGGTAGATAGATGTCCAAAATCAATGTGTTGGCAAATCCATGCTCTCTCTCAAGCCTCTAAGGGAGGATCATTCTTTGCCTCTCCCACTTCTTGGTGGCCCCAGGTGTTCCTTGGCTTATGGCAGCATCACTCCCACCTCTGTCTTCACATGACCATCTCTTCCCCATGTGTCTCTGTCTTCACCTGATGCTCTCCTCCCTCCATAAGAATGCTAGTCATATTTGATTAGGGCACACCCTAATGACCTCATCTGAACTTGACTACATCTGCGAAGACTGTACTTCCCAATAGGATCTCATTCACAATTACAGAGAATTAGGATTTCAACATGCCTATTTTTTTTTTTTTTTTTTTGCAGAGGGTGGGGGGTATAATTTAACATATAATAAGGGGTTAGATTCCTTTCCTCCCTTGCTTCCTGCCCCTTTAGGCCAACATGAGGGGCAGAAAGAGAGTAGACTGTCCCCCAGGAATTTTAAGCAAGAAACTCTAGTTTTGTTTTTTTTTTTAAGATTTTATTTATTTATTTGACAGAGAGAAAGTATAAGCAGGGGGAGCAACAAGGAGAGGGAGAAGCAGGCTCCTCAGCAGAGAGCCCAATGTGGGGTTCAATCCCAGTGCCCTGGGATCATGACCTGAGCTGAAGGCAGACAGACCCTTAAACAACTGAGCCACCCAAGTGCCCCAAGAAACTCTAGTCTTTACAACTCCTTCCCCCTGACATGCTTTTACTGCCTTCAGCACCAATCCTGTTCTCTACTTATATTTCTCTCCCAGCCTTTGCTACTGCCCAGAAATCATCCTGGACTTCAAGAATAATTTTGGAAAAACGTGCAGGTTATTCTTATTCCTTCTGATAACCAGATACTTCTCTATTGCGCTAGGATCGGAAAAAAAAAAAAAAAAAAAAAAGAGGCTACTCATTCCTGGGAAGTAGCTTCTGTTGGTATAGAGGGGTACAGGTTTTGCATTCTAGGAAAACTAGATTCTTATCCAAATCCTTTATTGATAAGCTCAATAATTCTTGCCTATTTGAGCTTCAAGTTCTTTATAACATAAAAATGAAGATAAAATTATCTTATAGAATGATTGTAATGAAAAAATGCCACAATGTATAAAGTACCTTGTATCCAAGTATTCTTTAGCAAATTAACTTTTCAATTTGGAACTCTGAACAAATTTCCCAAATTCAAATTATGCAAGATAATCAGATTCTATAGTGTCATGAAGTCTATAGTACAAGTATAGTATATGCTGAAGAAATCAGTCCATGAAGGAAATGGATCCCACATTTAAACAACTGACCTAGTATGAAACTTTTGGAAGACAACCCGTTCATTCCTTTGATAAAGGTTCTAATTAATTTATGGCAAGACCATTGCCATAGTCTCTCTTCCTCTAACATCATGCTTTCAGGATATGCTGTATTTTCCTTAGATTTACCATATGGATTATTTGGCTGTAGGCAATAGAAATGCATTCTGCCTCAGAATGAAAAATAAATGAATTAGAAGGCAGGGAGTAGCCCGGAGAATCAAAGGAACTGTTGAACAACCTGATCATAGAAAAGATAGGAACATAGTATCTCTGAAAAGCCAGGCAACAAGAACAGATATACATCTAAACATTCATTCATGGGTGAATAACCTAGTGCCATCTGGGCTATATTTTTAAGAAGAGATGCTCTGTCTGAGCTAGCACCTTCCACCACTTATCTCAGGAATGCAAGGCCCTTAGTTTGACAGTCTTAATGGGACCACATGCACTGGAGAAGAAGTTCCCCAAAGGACAACCTAAGTGTTGTCACTAGAGGAATTTAAATGAATGCCTGACAGGTAAAACTGACAGATGTCTACTCTGTTGTCATTTTAAGAAGAGATTTACCTTGACTTTCAATCGTAATTCATATGATTAATCGATTGCATCCATTGAATGAATGATGACTTGGCTTGTTCCCAAAAGGACTTAGAAACAGGTGGACAAGGTAGTGAAAGGGATGTTTGGAAAGAAAGACTCCTTCACCTAAATCTCTCAAAGAATTTGTCCTGTGAAAATTCCCTCATTTTGCCAGATGTTGACGAAGGATTAAGTTACTTTGGTGTTTTCATCCTGCTGGCAAACTGAGATGGCAAAACCTCATATTAGGAAAGCGGGAAGCTAACCTGGAGATGAGTAGGAGGTGGGGTTATGTTTCCAAGGATGGGTACTCTGGGAGAACCCTGCCTTGCATTAGGATAGGTGAGGGCTGCAGGGGTGGGCTCCTGGGCTTCCACAAGGCACCCTGAGCATCTCACATATATAGAAGGAAAAACAGACTCCAAAGAGGAGAGGGGAAGGAAGAGTGGAGAGATTCCAGGACAATTATCACAAGCACCTCTGTGCCTCCCCATCAGAGGTCAAGTCAAGGATGTGTATTTCAAGGGCAGAGCATCCACTGAAAGAGCCAGGGTCAGTAGGCAGTTACTTGTCCTTCTCCTTTTCCACCTTAGTCTGGCTTTCATGATCTACCACACATTTCTACCCTTTTTCACTTTACAGATAGGGAAACTGAGGTTCAAAATACCAACTCAGCTGTAAGTTCAGACAGCTAAGCAGTAGTTGAACAGGGATTCTAGTGCAGAACATCTAGCTCGATTTCCCCTTTTAACCTCATGCTATATGACCTCACTGTTTCCCAGTCTTCATTTTCTGCACCAGGAGTGAAACAGTGTGTTGCTTCTTGAGATATTTAAGCAATCAGCTGAGAAGCTATGTGCACTGGGTGTGTACCATAGCAATGAGAGGGGGAGCTGTGGGTAAGAGCTTCCTAGCCTTCCTGCAATCACCCAGGCAGGCAGCATGCTCAGGCATGAAAGAAGTCATTAGCTATAATGGTGGTTTTAATTCTTACTATGTGCCAAGCACCGTGTGGGGTGCTTTTACATATTTTATCTAATTCTATTCTCACAAAAGTTTTGTCAGGTGAGTAAAACAAACTGCACCACATAGCCAAGGAAGCAGGCTGAAGTGTCTTGCCCAAGGTCACAGAGCTAGTCCTTGACAGGGCTGAGAACATAACCCACATCACCTGATTCCCAGTCTCATGCTTTTTGCAGTGCCCTGTGCTGTCCTTTGGGGCTCCGGTAATTACAAGTCACCATGTGACATTCTTGGATGCTAGCCTTCTGAAATAAGAACACACGGATCTCTGGATTTTCTGAGATGGGAATAAGGATGCCTCCTATTGATTCTATCGCTTCACTGTTTCTCCTTGAAGTCTTACAGATTTCCCTTTCCATCAAGCTTTCTTTACAAATAGGGCTTAGGAAAGGCTAGAGGGATGTTATCTGTCAGCCAGATTTCTCTCCTGCAGAAATGTTTGCCTTTTCACAGACCACTACCTCCTGCTTTAAAAATGTGTAGTAAACTGAAAGATGTCTTCTGGGACCAGACTGATGGAGGAGACACCTTCAGTCAGACGCAAGTTCAGGCCACAGCTCAAGACCCTCCATTTAGCTCAGGTGAGGGCAAAGTCTTAATGAATTTTTCCTGCTTTATGGAGACTTGTCTGATTAAGTTCCAATAAGTTGAGTTAAATAAGTTGGTAACAACTAATATCTAGCATACTTTAAGCATCTATCCTAGTCACTGCTAAGAGCAGAAAACAATACTCTTTTGCTTTATTTTTTTAAGGTTGTAACAATTCCTTAAGACCATAACCACTTCTTCTCTACTGCTTCCAATTTATTCCACATCTATTGCTTTTGTTAATCAGATGGTGATAATTATGGAAGGTACGTACATTCATACAGGTTTCCATGTTCTTTCTAATGCTTAACACAGTTACTGTGCATTTAGCAAGAGCTCAGCAAACATTTATTGATCGAAGGATTGACTCAGTAGATAGTTATCCGCCCTAGGGTTATCGTTAAAAATAATCCTGAAAATTCTGGGAGAGTCTCTCATGGCCTGTTTATAAACCGTGACAAAAAATCTAAGTGATCAGAAATACAGACATATTGCACTAAAATGTTTAGGATTTACTTTCTCAGTTTGTACCACGTAGCACATAGCCAAAAGCAAAGAGAAAGTTGGAGGATTTTTTTGCAAATAATTTAAGCCCCCGATTCTGTCCACGTGAAATGAAGGGGAAAGTAATCTTGACCCAAATTATCAGTCCTGGTGCTTATCAGAGATTGCATTATCTAAATAATTCACTTTAAAATTTTCTGATTTTAATGAACTTTGTCTTTCATGAAATCAAACATTGAATTTAATGTTATTTTTCTGAACAGTATCCAGTTATTTGGCATTATTAAAATATCTTCAACTAACTATTCAAACTTTTGCCTGGATTTGCCCTGCATGGATGTTCACTGATTTATTCATTCATTCATCAGCTGTTTACCAAGGAGAAAGAGGAAGCTAGGAACAATGCTAGGCAGTGGGGACACAGGGTAAAATGACAAGTTTTGTGCTTGAGAAATTTAGACTGTGGCCAGATATATAAGTAGATTTATCATCATATTATGTAATTGGGAGGAGGCATGAACATGCTTACAGTTTAGGAGGAGGAAACCAGTAGAGGGAGGTGTGTGATATTGGCTAGAACAGAGCAGTTGAAAATGCGAAATCCCAGAGGAAAGAGAAGAAGGTGGAGTCGTGAGAGTAGCTGAACGAGGTTTGGACGGGACCTGAGATCCATCTTCCATCCCAAGTAGGGAGGAAATATGAAAATCAGAAGACCTAGAGAGGTTTTGGGAGGTGGCTATAGACATGAGAGTGAAACCTTGAGAAATTCTCCTTTAAAGTTCCGAAAGCTGCTAATAATTGCTCCAGCTAATGACTGTATATCTCTCTTAGAAAAATAAATAAATAAATAACAAACTGTAATTTATGAATAAGATTTGTGTGCTCTTTTCTCACAAATTCAGGTTTTCATTTGGCACCTCAAATACCTGCAGAGTTCCTCTTGGAAGTTACCATGGAAGCTTATGAAAGGGCCAGGATATTTCCCCCCTTTGATGGTGATGCCTGGTTGTAAGCAAAATCCTCTGTCACCCTCATGAAAAGCCGATTTGCTTGCACATTAAAAAAGAAAAAAAATCTCATAAGCAGAGGGATGGAACCGATGTGGATAATAATCAGTATGTTTATTATCCCTTAAAATAGAGAAAGGAGAGTGAAAGCTGTCTGAAGGATTTTTACATTACTTGGACTCTTGAAACTTCTGAACCCTTGCTTATTTTAAGGAAACCAAAATAGGGTAACCCAGTGGAAAATATTCCCCTCTGCCTTTCTGCAAGCACTGAAAACTCTCTGGTCTCCAAATAGGGAAATGTTATAAAAACTGGGTGTCATTATTATAATAGTTCTGTATTTTTCTGAGCCAGAGCTCTTTGTCTTCTTTTTCTTTTGTTGTCGTTACTTTTGGATAACAGTAAAAGTAAATACAAAGATGTGCTTTTATGGACAGAATTGTGTCTCCCCAAAATTCCTATGTCGAAGCCCTGGCCCCTAGTACCTCAGAATGTGACTCTATGTGAAAACTTGGCCTTTAAAGAGGTAATTACGTTAAAACGAGGCTGTTAATAGTATGCCCTAATCCAATCTGACTGATGTTCTTTTTTGTTTATCAGTCTCATTTTAATTTTACATCCAGAAAATGTGTAGCCTTTTCATAATATATTGGTATTTCTTTATTTTCTTTATTATATTATGCTAGTCACCATATAGTACATCATTAGTTTTTGGTGTAGTGTTCCATGATTCATTATTTGCATATAACATCCAGTGCTCCATGCAGTACGTGCCCCCCTTAATACCCATCACCTGGCTCAGCCATCCCCCCTCCCCCCTCCCCTCTAGAACCCTCAGTTTGTTTCCTGTAGTGAAAAGAAGGGCCACTCCCCAATGTTCATAGTAGCAATGTCCACAAGAGCCAAACTGTGGAAGGAGTCGAGATGCCCTTCAACAGATGAATGGATAAAGAAGAAGTGGGGGCGCCTGGGTGGCTCAGTCGTTAAGCGTCTGCCTTCGGCTCAGGTCATGATCTCAGGGTCCTGGAATTGAGCCCCACATCGGGCTCCCTGCTCGGCGGGAAGCCTGCTTCTCCCTCTCCCACTCCCCCTGCTTGTGTTCCCTCTCTCGCTGTGCCTCTCTCTGTCAAATAAATAAATAAAATCTTAAAAAAAAAAAAGATGTGGTCCATGTATACAATGGAATATTACTCAGCCATCAGAAAGGATGAATACCCACCATTTGCATTGACTTGGATGGAACTGGAGGGGATTATGCTAAGTGAAATAAGTCAAGCAGAGAAAGACAATTATCATATAGTTTCACTTAGATGTGGGACATAAGGAATAGCATGGGAGACATTAGGAGAAGGAAGGGAAAAAGGAAGGGGGGGGAATCAGAGCAGGAGATGAACCATGAAAGACTATGACGGATGTTCTTACAAGAGGAAGAGATACCAGGGATGGGCAAGCACGGAGAAAAGGCCCAATGAGGACACAGGGAGAATATCGCCACCTGCTGGCCAAGGAGAGGAGTCTCACAAGAAACCAGACCTGCCGACACATTGGCCTTGGTCTTCCAGTCTCCAGAACAGTGAGAACATAAATTTGTGTAGCTTAAGCCACCCAGCCTGTGGTATCTTGTTATGATAGGTATAGCAAAGTAAGGTATATGCCATGCCACAAAGATTAGTATTTCTTTTTTTTTTTAGATTTTTTTTTTTTTTAATTTATTTGAGAGAGAGAATGAGAGAGAGAGAAATAGAGAGCACAGGAGGGGGGAGTGTCAGAGGGAGAAGCAGACTCCCTGCTAAGCAGGGAACCCGATGTGGGACTCGATCCCGGGACTCCAGGATCATGACCTGAGCTGAAGGCAGTTGCTTAACCAACTGAGCCACCCAGGCACCCCAAAGATTAGTATTTCTATCTGCTCCAAATAATTACAAGAATTCAGAAGTACAATCTTTTAGGAGACCTTCTTAGACATTTTCCTGTGATAATTCTTCCTGCCACTGGGAAGCAATTGGCTTAACAAACTAATGTTACTAAAGTGTGGTACCACAAAGCCTTGTCCATTTTATCTCAAGAAATAATTTATTCAAGTTCTTTTTCTGGAAGGAAATGGAAGAAACTGAATCTTTCTTTGGAATGATTATGTTTGCTACTCTATGATAATCCTATTTGAAAACATCAAAATCTAGGCTTTCTGGCCCTGAATGAGGAAATAAAAGTTTATAGTGGATGCCATCACCACCAACATCTAAAATATAAAGAAGAGGGTCAGAGAGTCTCCTGCCATTTCTGGAGAAAGGAGTGACCAAGTCATATCTGCAAGGCTCTACCATGGATGAACTTTTTTTCTGCCTATTGATCCCTCCTGAGGCTGGAAGTCTTATCAGCTCAGGCATTTGAAACAAAAGAACAAAATCTCTCTAGCAAAAGGCTGAGAAACCAGGGCTCGAAATAGATGCTGTTCTTTGATATTATTACAGGTAGGAAATAAAGAGATCTTGTTTTTCATTGATTTCTGGCTCTTTATATTATGTTCTAAATGTTTTGATAAAGAACCAGTTAATTAATTTGGACCTGGAAAAAAATAAGGACACCATCACCAGTTTTAGCCAAAGACACCAAAACAAGAAAGAAATGTAATCCACTACTGACTGATGAGGAAGAGAGACAGAATAGCACAGTGTCTGCAGAAGAATGGCGAACACTGGAGATGTCTGCTGTGAAGAAAAAGAGATGGGTCCAGAAAACAAGTGAAAAAGTTGTCCAAAAATATAGAGTGTCCAACTGAAGTTGGCAGCAAAGTTTTAGTGACTCTGAGCCAAATTTAAGACTTCATACTATCTCCCTTACTCTACCCCACAATCTATCTTTAAGCAATCACCAAGACCTGCCCTTTCTATTGCCTCTCAAGTGTGTGGTCTCTGCTTTTCCTTCTGCCTCTACCTAGTTCACACCACATTCTCCTCTAGCATGGAGACAGTGTTACAGTGGGTAAGAACACAGCCTGAGTCCATATCCTGACTGTAACACTTACTGGTTGTGGAACCTGAGCAAGTTATTTAAACTTCCTAACACAAATTTTTCTTACCTGTGTAATTAATATATTAATATAACCTACCTTATAGCATTACTACAAAGATTAAATGGAATTTGTGTAAAATGCTTGGCATAGACTAAGAGTAAACTCGTAGCTGTCATTATTAGCTACCCTATAGAACTATACAGAAAAACAAACAAAAGAAGAAAAATTAAGCTATTCTTCCCTCAAGCATTGCCCCCTTTCAATCCATAGTATATCCTACAGCCAGAATGAGCCTTCTAAAATATAAATTATATTGAGTCACTCTTCAGCTGAAAAGCCATTAATTGGTTCACCATCACGTTTACATAAATAACACATTCGTTAGCAACATTAAGGAAATCCTTCTTGATCTGGCCCCAGCTTACATCTCTAACACATCTCTTCCCCCATTTCACTCTCCCACATTCCCTCTACTCTGTTCTGGAGCCATATTAATTCATCTCATCCATCAAATTTGTTGTGTTCTGCCTTCCTCTTAGGATTCTGCACTGCCATCTGCCACTGACTGCCTAGAATTCTCCCTCTCTCCCATTTCCTTAGCCTCAGACTCAGCTTAAAGACCACTTCTTCAAAGAAGCCTTCCTTGACCTCAGTAATAAAGTCAACGGTCCCTCTTATGGACCATTGCCCACCACTTCCCTTCTCAATGCATGTCCCATGCTACTGAACAATAGCTGCCAGTTACATGGTCTGTTTTCCCAATTGGAATGTAAACTCAGAAGGTCTAGAACTAAGCCCTCTGGCATTCCAAAGTTCTGGCACTGAGGGACACTCAACCATGACAGCTGTAATTGAGGAAGAATAGCACCACAGACCTGTTAATCAGTGACAAAAATACTTCTCAGGACCAAGGCATTCTTTGAAATGTGATGGCACTTAACTAAATCCTAATAAATGGTATTAACATACCTCAAAAAATAAAATGTCAACTGGGTGGGGGGGGCAGTTTAGGACAGAATATGGTCAAATCAGTCAGAGAGGCAAAATACATACTGTCCATGGATGATAATGCCACAACTTATGAACCTAAATAGCAGGTTTGTTTGACAAGTCTATCCCCACAGCAGAGATGGATGCATTAGGATATTAAAATGCCCCTCTAGGGCGCCTGGGTGGCTCAGTTGGTTAAGCGACTGCCTTCGGCTCAGGTCATGATCCTGGAGTCCCGGGATCGAGTCCCACATCAGGCTCCCTGCTCAGCGGGGAGTCTGCTGCTCCCTCTGACCCTCCTCCCTCTCATGCTCTCTGTCTCTCATTGTCTCTCTCGCAAATAAACAAAATCTTAAAAAAAATAAATAAATAAAAAAAAATAAAATGCCCCTCTATTTTCTTGTGATCTAATACCATGTTCATCAAGCACATTTCTAGTTTTAATTTGACTTTCCATTTAGATTCACCATGAAGACTACGTATGCAGCAGGTAACAGACTCTCCGGCTGGCTCTTTACTTCTGCTGCTCATAGCAAATTGAAAAAAAAAAAAAAAAATGGGCATGGTAAGTAATACTGATAGGGCTCTCTTGTGGGTTTGGTTAAAAAGAGACCATCTTTAAATTTTAAAAAAAGCAAGAAAGGAAAGAAAACAGGGACACCTGGCAGGCTCAGTCAGTAGAAGACACAACTCTTGATCTTGGGGTCATGAGTTTGAGCCCCACATTGGGCACAGAGATTACTTAAAAAAATTGACAAATAAAAATAAAAATAAATAAAAAACAAAAAGACATCATCTCTGAGGGACTGATCAAGTCTGGATGCCATGCCAAAATGAACTTTATAGATCCACTAAATTAAAATGGAATCTTGGAAATGTGTGGCCACACTGAAGGACCCCCTTTCCTCGAGGTCCTCGGAGAGGGGTTAGTGTTTGTCTATGGTCTTGCTCTTTGTGGTTGTGTTATTTTGTTTCATGGAATAATGGCCCCATTATCTACCATCCACTGTAAAACCACACAATTAATTAATAAAACCAAATTTTTTCTGGACTAGACTTTAGTCAATGTCCATTAAAGTGGCAAAACTACTTCTTCCAAGAGTCTTTATGCTTTTTAAGTGTGATTGACTTTTCGCCTTCAGCTTTTGTCTCCTTTCTTTCTTTTCCCATTGGAGCAGTTTGCTTGCATAATATTTTTATTATGCATTTATTCTATCTGAGAACAATTAATCATTTTCAAAGCTTTCTTTCTCATTTTGTAAGTTGTAAACCTTTGTTAAAGAGAAGATTACTTTAAAATAAAGCTATTTTCCTGAAGATTTCTGTGCTATTGGCAAGTAGGCAGAAATTCAAATGATGTGGGGGTGGGGAGAAACTATTTTCCTCCTCCATTTCTCACTGATTGCTCTGGTACATTTTTAAGGGATTGCTTTCTTTCACGTTACTCTTCTTCACCCACCCCATCTCTTCAAGAGCATTTATAGCTTTAAGCTCTAAAGAAGACCACAGAATTGGTAAATCCTCCTACAGGGAGGATTTACCCCACATTTTGAAGTGTGGATAATAACCTGTACCTCTGGTTCTCAAAGATGAGTGTGCACCACAATCACCTGGAAAGCTTGGAATACCCAGATTGCTTGACCCTCACCTAGAACTTCCGACCAGTAGGTCTGGAACTAGCGTTTCTGAAAAATGTCCAGGTGGCTTGGATGCCGCAGTTCTGGGGACCAGCCCCACTTGGGGCCTTTACTTTTTAGTTCTCATGGAAAGAAATTTGGCCAAAGGCCAGACACTGGCCAGAGCCTCACTCCCAGTTCCGATAAGCTTCATTGCATTCTGGGTTCTTGCATCCTGGAGGGGAAAGCCATCCATAACTGGGTTAGTGTGCCCAAGCCACAAAGATGCTCAGATGTATTAAGGGTGCATTTTACGGAGAATCACTTCATTTTCAGTGATAAACTTCTAGCGGCTGCTCATAACCCACAAAATGGCTTATTCTCTCTGCAGGTTTCCTTGGAGCTGTCATCTGGGTCTATTCAGTAAGCAGTACTGCCACCTTCTGATTTTCAATTGAAAATGTATATTTAAAAGTTTTGCTTTTTGTTGCATGCATTATGAACTCAGCAAGTATTTATTTTAACATCTTTTCTTCATGAATTCGTTTTCTCTCTTTGACCTCTTACTTCAAATGCCACTATTGTTTCCTATTTACACATTTCTCTGCAAAGCCCTTGTGCTATAATCACAGCCCCTCAGCCTTTTATAAACTCTGTCCCAGTGAAACCTCCCTCCCTTTATGGGTCTGGAGTCATGTGCCAAAACATATACCAAAGATTACAAAGTTTCTTGTGAGTGGGTTGGTTTTCAAAGACTATTTCAAAAGAGGCATCAAGCCCCAGTGCACAATCTTTTTATAAAACTCATTAAAATAAATACCTTTGTTTTAGCTATTCATAGCCATCTCACTGAGGTTTTTCCTCAAAACACCCCCTGTCCCCATATCTGATATTTTATAGAACCCAAAATTATTGAATGGGTTCAGTTTATTTTCCTCCAAGTGGAATAATAAACTATTAGAACTTGTTGGAAGTAGAGAATTCAATCTAATCAAATTCCGTGATTTTGCTTCATAGAGAAAGGTCAAATGCTGGCTCAAGGTCATGTGTATGTAGGCAAAGCTGAGACTTTTTTCCAAATACAGTCTACTTCTCTGGACAGGCCTGGCTCACAGGAGTGCAACCACCACATCTGGACCCTATCTTTGTCCAAAGGAACACAACGCTGCGATTGACCAAGCCTGCTTCATGTTCCCGCCCCTGTGGCCAAGGGTCAAGTTTTCTAACCTGATGGGGGAAAGACATGCCTTTGAAAACAGCCTAGGCTCAGAATAAAGTCACTCTCCTGGATTCATATAACTAGAAAAAGGCAGCGTTGGAGCTCAGACTAGGTTTTGACTCCAGAGCCCTAGAGCTTTCAATCCTCCACTGCCCTGAGTTAGGAGTTCAGGTAGGGCATAAACACATGGCTTTGAGGGGAAAGTGATGATTTTCTGCACCTTCTCCTCACAACTCTTCTGACATGATGAGGGCGTCATGATCCTCTCTGCCTGCCTCCCGCTCAATCACCCTTCCTCCTGAGTGTGCTGTCAGCCAGTAAGTCTATGGAAAGATTGTTCAGCGCTAAGACTGTTCCACACTCTGTTTTCAGACTTTAAGAGGATGGAGAAGAGTGAAAGGAGAAGATTAAGGTTGAAAGCCTGACTCTTATTTGTACAATTGCCATTTCTCTATTAGTACAAACTAGTTCTTGATCATGGACAAATTAAGCTCTGCACCTCAGCTTTACCATCTGACATTGGATAGGGGTCCTGCCTTATAGGATTATATGAAAATTAAGTGAACGCTGACCACAGTGACAGAGAGATAGAAGACACTCAGTAAATAGTGACTCTCACTGCAATTATTTTTATTAGTAGTATTATCACCCCAAAAACAGTTGTTCAGGGCCTGACAGATCCGATCTGCAGCACCACCTTAGAACTACCTCTGTTCCTTACTTGTAGGAGTCCTTTACTACACAAGCCTTGAATAATTTGGACTAAAAAAGCTGACTGAATTTGTGCAGCCATCAGGGAACAATGTGTTAGTTTTCCTGAGAGTGAATATTTGAAATCATCCATTAGGGGAAAGCAACTTTAAAAATGCCCGTGTCCATTTGCAAGGCCCACAGCGGCCAGTGGTTTGGGCACCATGTTGGCAGAGGAACCGGGCCTGCTATTTAACATATCCCAGGGCTCCTTTTATTTTTATCCTTTAAAAACAACCTGCTGGATCATACATGACATCCAATCCTGCCTTATTAACTAGAAACTAAATGAGCATTCGAGAAATTTAATTGAAAGCGATACTCAGAATGCTAATAAGCCCCCAGTCAGGAGGGAGATTGATGTTCCCAGCTGCAAACCCAGCCTCGAGGAAGAGTCTCTGAAGACCTTGTCACCAGAGGCAGACTAAGCTTCTATTTGCTGCCACAGCCTTCCTCACAGGCTCCCTTCCACTGGCTCTCCCAGGCGTCCACCTGCTCCCCGAATTCCTGCTTCATCAGTCTCCCCCAGAGAGGCCTCTGCCTACCGGCTCCATAGCAAATCAAGGGGCATGCCAATGGTGCAGTGTTGTTGGTAAAAATGAAAAAGAGTTCCTCTGAGCGAGATTATTAAATAAATAAAAAGAATGATGCTAAGACAATGAGGGCTCAAGCATTTGAGTCCCTTCCTTTTCCATGCAGAAAGCCTAGAAAACCACGTATGTCCTCTGCTCTAAGAAATAACATCTTTCTGAAAACACACATGAAGATAGACTACATGATTCAAACCGTATGTGTATATGTTGAAAGGAGGGTTTCCATCCCCAAGGGTTAATAATATTAGAGAACCCCAATCACACATTGGTCTTTAGGTACATCTTTTCATGAAACATTTCCAGGAACGAGGATATTCTTGAGTTTTTCTTTTTCCTTCACATTTCAAAAGACAGCTGTCCTTCTTAAATCTTAAAAGGTGTCCAGTTGAAGCTAAAGCATTGCTACTGACACATTTGATGATTTCCATTGTTGTTTTTGAGATATATAGATATAGATATAGATATAGATAGATATTCAGTATTCATTTTGTTTTTCTATAATTAAACACAAAAAATCAAAGCAAAAAATAAAGCAAAGTAAAATTTTCCAATAGTTACAAAAACAAGTATTTCAATACAAACAAAATGGAGATAATCATGAAACAGAAGAACTAATTGGAAGGCCACATTGTCAGGTCTAATTTAAAATGTTTATTCCCTAGTGGCTTTTGGAAGCTTGCATTTAGCCTATAAAAGAGGCATTGAAAGTGTCATCCTATAACAGACCAAGGTATGAATCATATGAAAAGTTGAGGAAATGAGTATTTCAAAGCACAAACCACACCCCATTGCCACTTGCCTTAGGCCTGAACATTGATTTAAGGAATCACAGGCTCATCTGAGACACTTGGCGGACTACTTTAGCTTTTCTCAAATGAATTGCAAGACTTTCGCTGAAACCACTTCTATTCAATTATGCACTGGACCTCTTACAGGATAAAAAGAAGGCTTTATTCTTATTTGTCATTTGGTTTAGAAGAGTCAAGGAAGTGTAATACACAGGTTATGAGTGCATACTCTGGGGAATGATTGATCTTGATCAAATTTCTTCTCTAACACTTACTAACCAAGCAAACAAATCTTGAAAGCAGTTTCTTCCCTAAAAGAGGGATAATTATATCTATTCCAGAAGACTATCTTAAGGGATTAAGTAACACACATAAAAACATTAAGTGCAGTGGGTCTAGCACATAGTAATGCTCAGGAAATATTAGCCACATTTATCACCCTCGTCATCGCATCAAATACTTTAGATGCCATGGGGAGGAGCTCAGACTTTCTCCTGCAGGAGGTGTAGAGCAATGGAAGGAGCAGTTGCACCATTAGATCTAGCCTTTCGATCATGGAAACTGGGTGGAAGGTGGATCTAAGTGGGGGGCAGGCCTGGAGGCAGGAAGATCAAATAGGAGACGGCTGGCTGTACAGCTTCTGCTTTCCAGCAAGTTTGCTCGGGGTTGACTTACGGAACCAGAGTACTAGCCAAGGACACCAGAGGTAAGGTTCACAACTGGGTGACAGAGAAAAGTAAGGAAAGAAGAGCCACAGAAGAGCTAACAGACTTGCTCAGTCACTTATGGTTGTCTACACTCTGAAAACCGTGCTTTCAAACACTGGCAAAACAAGTTGGAAAAGTCTATTCAAAGCTTCCCACTGAAAAAGATAAAAACTTGCACATAGCCAAATTAAAAATTAAAATTGATGTCATTCCAAATGCTTAATTCAGAAATAGCAAGATTTCTTTTGGAAGCCGTCAGCTTTGACAGCAACATCTTTTGTTTACAAGAATGTATTAGTAAGGCCCTCGTTACTTTTCAAAGCATCTTCTCAGTAAATCTGCAAGATAAGTAGGGCAGGCCTTAGAGAAGAATTAAAGAATGAAAGTACGCCCTAGAAGAGTCACTGGAGGTAATCTAGTCTAACTTCTATTATACACATGAGGATTTTGGAGCACAGGAAAAAGCAGTGACTTCTTCCCCTAGGCATTGAGAATTAGCATAATCAGGGCAGGACAGGCTATGCTATGTAACGTATAAACCCCAACATCTCAGTGGCTTAGCTTTTAAAAATATTTCTTTTTTTTCCCTTTTTTTTTTTTTTTAAAGATTTTATTTATTTGAGAGAGACAGCGAGAGAGGGAACACAAGCAGGGGGAGTGGGAGAGGGAGAAGCAGGCTTCCCGCTAAGCAGGGAGCCCGATGCGGGGCTCGATCCCAGGACCCTGGAATCGTGACCTGAGTTGAGGGCAGACACTTAACGACTGAGCCACCCAGGCGCCCCTAAAAATATTTCTTGCTTATACAAACTCTGTTGCAATTTGCACAGCTTACCAGGGCAGTGCTCTTCTAAGACGTGATTTTCTTCTAAGACATGACTTTATAGACTTCCGCAGTTCCCATCTTGTGAGTGCATCTTCTCAATATGTGCCCTTTTAGAATCACCGTGCTAGATGAACAGAGCTGATGGGTTGCCAGGGCTAGTCTAGTCATGGCCCCAGCTCAGAAACAGCACTGGCAAATTCTGCTCATAGTCTATTGCCAGAACTAGTAATGTGGTCTTGTGCAAGGGTCTGGAAAATGCAGTATTCTGTGTGTCCAGAAAGTAAAGAAGAATCAGATATGGGTGGGCATCAGTAATCTCTACATAGAAGTGGTCCAAAACTCAGGCTTCCCGTTGGCCTCTCTTTAAAAGCCCATCTGGGAACTATCTCTCACTGCAATAGATGCTGGAAATTGGGGAAGACTAGTAGGAAATTTCAGAAAACTCTAATGTTATCCAAACTCTAAACAATTTTTTTCCATTAATTTTAGGGAAATAACCTGTTTGATTGAACTTCATTCCTTCCAAATATAATTGACTATCTTAAAAAAGAATTATTGAGGGCGCCTGGGTGGCTTAGATGGTTAAACATCTGCCTTCGGCTCAGGTCATGATCCCAGGGTCCTAGGATCAAGTCCCACATCGGGCTCCCTGCTCCGTGGGGAGCCTGCTTCTCCCTCTGCCTCTCTCTCTCTCTCTCTCTCTGTCTGTCTCTCATGAATAAATAAATAAAATCTTTAATAAAAAAAAAGAATTATTGAGTTTCTAGGGAACGCCATCTTTAATTTCCCTTTTAATCCTTGCAACAAATTATTGAGATTGATATTAGCCCCAGTTTAGATAGGAACATTTTGGTTGCAAATTACATATAATTAATAGATTACCTCAAGTTAAAAAAATAAAAACTAAAAGGAGAAACTATATTGAAGAGACCCAGGGCTAATGGAGACTCAATTAGGAAAACTCATCAGGAAACCAAACTTCCAACAGACTGGAATTGGGCCTCATTCAGAATTTGTCACCACTCGCTCAAGGGCCACCCTGTCTTCTGTAACTTTCAGCTTCTCTAAAGCAGGCTGTCTAGTTCTCTCTTTCCACATGCCTGTCCTCTATCCTCTTCTACTGCCCATCTTCTTCTGCTTTTAGTTTCTGAACACTTTATCATTTCTGCTTATAAATATCTCAAAATCATTCACCAGTCCTCTATGTATCTTGGCAACCCTAAATTATGGTCATTGCCCTCACTACTAACTGGCCTTGTCTCTTAACATCCTAGTTGCAAATTTAAAAATATTGGATACCTGGTTCATTCTGATGAACCTTGTAAGTCCTATGTCATCAGGCCACTTACGGATCAGCTGCTCTTGGATCAGGCACCCAATGACGCACAAACCTATGCACCTGTGACCTGGTTAAAGAAGTTAGAGAAGCAGTGGGCCTGGGCACTCTGACTCAGCAGAAGCAAGGGCAGGGAAACTTTCTGCAGAAAGTGGGGTGGGCAGGCAGGTCATGACGTATATGCCTAATCTTGTGCCAGGTCACCGCTGTGGTCTAAATGTTTATGTTTCCCCCCCCTCCTACCACCAAATTCCTATGTCAAAATCCTACCCCCCAGAAGTGATGGTATGAGTAATTAGGGCCTTTAGGAGGTGAGTAGGTCATGAGCATGGAGCTCCCATGAATGGAATTAGTGGTCTTATAAAAGAGATCCCAGAAAACTCTCTAGCTCCTTTTACCCATGAGGACACAAAGAGAAGTCTGTGACTGAAAAGAGAGCTCTAACCCAACAAAGCTTACACCCTGATCTTGGACTTCAGCCTCCAGAGCTGTGAGCAATAAATTTCTGTTGTTAATAAGCCACTCACTCTGTGGTATTTTGTTATAGTTGACCAAATGGACTAAGTCACTATGCTGGTAAATGTCAGTGTGAGATTTAAATGCAAATTGCCTGACACCTCAGGCTCAATATGAATGAGCAAAGTAGAAGGAACAATACCTAGGCTGGAACCGAGTCTCTCCTCTCATTACTTTTTACTCTAGATAGTCAACCCTCAACCAGTTACATGTCGAGCTAAATAGATACCTCACAGAAGTAAAGTGTTTTGCCAAGGCCAAATAAAGCATTGTAGGGCACATTTAGAGATATTCCTGATTGAATGGACCGATCGCCAGAAGTTAGAGTGACTGGATAAAAATAATAAGTTCTCAGACTAGAACTTTGAATTTGGTGTCTTGGGGCATATTCACCAGTTTGGATTTGGTTGAGTGGGAACTTTTCTGGTGTCAGTGCAAGAATTAATTTTATATCCTTATTTCAAAAGTTGTATATATGTGTCACTATCAATACTGATGATTAAACTTTGTCACAAAATCCTAGGTGACATTACACAAAATACTTAACCGCTCTGCATCTCAGTTTCCACAAGAGTAAAATAAGAGGAGCTGTATTAAATTACCTCCTAGGGTCCTTACAACAATCAAATTCTATGACTAGCTCACCTTACAAATTTAACATGCAAATGTCTACATCTACTGATTACAACCTGAGGCAAGATCACTTTCCTCCATGTTCATTTTAAATAGCATCCAAGAATTCTCAAATAGCTTATCTTTTTCACTAAAGTGCAGCACTGTCCAGTAGAACTTTCTGTGGAGATAGAAAGAATCTATATCTATCTAATACAGTGGCTTCTGGCCACATGTGACTACTGAGCAGTTCAAATGCAGCTAGTGCAACAGAAAAACTGAATTTTTATTTTCATTCAAATTAAATGCAAACAGCCACATGTGGCTAGTGGCTATCATATTGAACAGTGTAGGACTGGAGAGGTATACAGTGTGAATGACAAAAGGGAAATCAAGAAGTAATGATGTGATTTTGATGCATAAATTAATATTTGAAAACCACTGGCTTTCATTTTCACATGGAATTGTGGACTCCTTTTTTTTTTTTTTTTTTTTTAGATTTTAGGTAACAATCTATTCTGGGATGATGTAGTCCTTTTCAGAAGCAGGTAAAAAGATTGATGATTTTTCAAGTTCTAGCTCTCTGTGTCAGAAGAGTGACTAATTCACCTAGATAAATATCAACACTATCCTGAAAAAAAAAAAAAAAAAAAGCAATGGTCTCTTATAATATGTCTCATCGAGATTTAAGATATTTACATAAGTTTTTTTTTTTTCCCCCCAAAAGACAGGAGCAGGACAAAAGAGTAGGTATAAAGTCTTTAGCAATTTACTGGATTTGAAATTCGGAGTCCTGAATTTCTAGTTTCATCTTTATCATCAACAACTATTTTCTGTAATGCTAAATTACCATTTAATGTAAAATTCACCATCAATTTAATAACAGCTTTGGGGGACGGAAAGTAATGGTAGAGGAAAGACATGAGGTTTTTGAGCTAACTGATGATGGCATTCATTAATAGGCTACCACATAAATTTCAGTAGCAACATTTAAGAGTCTAAAACATCTCCACACATATGATCTAACAAATATCATAAATGGTTTTGTCATTCATGGGTCTATAAAGCATTTTCAGGGAAAGCATTTTCTGTTTTTTTTATTCTCCAAACTTAGGATCTTAACTTCTTCAGCCCCTCCAGAAGTGATGGTAGAACTAAACAATAACAAGGTTTCATCTTTATTTCCTATTTGCTGAAACTCTTACTTTCATTTATTTTTCTCTGATTGAATTATGTGTTTCAAAAAATTAGGCCTTTCTGGAATACCAGCAAGACGCTTTTGACAGATGTTGTCTGCCTAAGTGATAGTCTTTTATGACACACGGATCAATCACAGAACAGTCTTTGAGATGTCTCAGATTCACTCTGAAGGATCAAGCACTTTCTACTACCTGTGAGGGCTTCCTGCAGCATGGGGCATGCTGTCTACTTCATATGCAATAGTTTCTCATTGCAAATGATCTCCTAATGAACATTTTTAAGGAAATCTTAGTGGTAAGTTCAGAATATAAAAATAAGTTAAGATGTAATTGTGCTGCTACCAGGAAAATTAACAGTGTGGGTGATTGGATGGGCCTCCATGTACAGTCATAGAGACCTAGACAGGCATGACTCCATCCCAAATCTCTTTTCCGCTTCTCAGCTGGTAAGTGCTTGTTGTGTTTTCAAATGTGCGTATGTCTTATATTTGAATAAATATGGTGGTCATTATTTTAGGCAAGTCTCTTTAATTAATTGAGTCACCCATAAAATGGGATAAATGAGGCCAATTACCACTCTTCTCTGAAGAGTATATCTTTATACTTCTAAAATATTATGATTTTTAGAGCCTTATGAATTATCCACTTCAACCCATTATATTTTGAATAAGAAAGATAAACTAGTTTAGGACATAATCAAGATGACAGTTTTATTTTTATACAGTAAGACATTGTTTAACCAGAATGTTCAAGAAGAGGAACGTCCCAGGTAGCTGAAATTGCTACATAACTGAGATGTGGTCTATATCTCTCCCTGTTTATATTAAGTATTTTACAGAGTCCTATTTCCTATATACAGTTTGGCATAAGGAAAAATCTTAGCTGAATAAGGAAAGACAACCTAGGATTTCATGATCATTGATTTGGGGTTTAGAAGTGGAAGGTTAAGAAAGAAGTGATCGAATGTGTTACCAGGACACAGTCTAGTCCCATGTCTTAAGTTGACTGTACTTACTGTTTATAGCAAAAATCACCGAACGTTGTTCACCAAGTGACACATAACCAAAACACTGGTTATGTCAAACACACTTTGGTGTATAATTCCAAATAAGCTAGTTGTAACTCCGGTTGCTTCCCTTAAACATTTTGGAGATCAACTGAGTGATAAGAGCAAATTTTTAGTTAGAGCATTATGTGCTTTTATTTTTTTTTTAAAGATGATTATCTTCACTAGGAATTTTGCTAATATTAGCACACTGTTTTTGATGTGTCTCCAGTCCAGTATGAAAATCAGACAACTACACCATTGATTTGGCAACCCCGTAGCATCGTGCATTATTTTCTATTTTTACCATTCATATTTATCATGTCTATGATCATACTGTAAGATGGGAGATTCTCTTAAATTCACTGTATGTACTGATTAGTGATGTATGTATATATTTACTGATATATTAATAATCATCCATCAGTTAATAGACCAGCCTAATATACATGTGTATACATATATATACATATGTATATACACACCAACTTGTGTGTGTCTGTGTGAATGTGTTTAATGTTTTTTTCACAATAATTACTAAATTAACAATTCTGATTAGTTGCATTCTGATTAACAATAGCCTTATTCTAATAATCAGCTTTGATTTTAATTTTTAACATGTATTTTTTATATTAGCAGTTTCAATATAAAGCTCCTGGTACCTAGATTGTAACATTTTTCGGACTATTCATAGTTTAAGGTCTTAAAAATTTGTAAGTATTTGTCTTTCATGAGACATTCAAAGTTATTTCAAAGAAATATGGAAAGGAAAATCTTAAACATATCATTAATGAAATTTTTTTGCACTTTCAAACAAGGGGGATGATCCTTTCTTATTCTAACCTTTTCAATGAATAAAGCATTAATTTTCCTCCCATTGACAACTTGGCCATTAAGAGATTGGGCACAAAAGAAAGTTGGGGAAGATTATTTATATCAATACAAGTTGAATTACTGAGAATTTTGCAACAGAGGACATTTTCTTCTCAATTGTTACCATTATTTTGGTGCTTAATTACTTTCTTAATTTCAAGTGGGATCAGTGCCTCTTGCAGTGCCTTTCACAGAGCCCATTTTTTGCTCACAGGTAACAGAAAGATTTATAGTCACATATATTATTTTTCTCCTATCAAATCTCTACATGGTTCTCAGACACTTGGATGGGTAGAGGCTAGAAGATGTACTATAATATTAATACACTCATCATAATTTTTTAAATCGAAAGGCGGTCTTACAAATGACTTTTATCTGTCCAGGGAGACTATTCCCATTACAGAATAAGATCAATATTTTTCTTTTTTATTCTTAGTTGCTATATTTTTGTTTGTGTCTTTCTTTAGTTCTGTCTTCCTAATGATTGCTGATGGCACACAGAGTATGGAAAAGCTTAATATTTCAGAACTCTCAGAACTCATTTTGCTTTATTAGTTTAAGCTTTATAATAAGAAATAGAGGCTTACTCAGATTGCATCAAATAATAGAGATAATACCTTCTCCAAATAATGGAGATTAACCATAATCTAGGTCTCACAGAAACCCAAAGAAAACCTTAAAAATATCCTCAGAAAAAGAACCAAACCTCAAATATGCTTTACAAAAGCTACAACAGAGTTTGGGAACTTTCAAGGAGCCAAGCTAGGCCTCTGGTCACAGAAGGCTCATCATTTCCTTCTTTAGGCCATTATCTTTGCTTTGCTCGGGTGCTCAACCATCAACTTGTCTAAACTACTCTCTGGTCTTCTCTGCTTCCCTCGTGCCTACTTCAGGTGTCACGAAGTCAAAGGCCCATTTTTGGTATCATCAGCTCTGACTAGGGTATCAGGGCTACACAATCCAGAACTCGATTATCTATTTCCTTGGTATAAGTAGTAGGGTAACGAAGTATAGAACTGTGAGATGTTGCTTTGAAATGAATTTCTATATTTTAGGAATTAGGTTATTTTTCCCCCCAAAAAACGTGGCTACCACTATAATGCTGGGGATACTATTATTATACTAGGAATGCTTGTCATATCCATAGATTTTAGAAGATTTGAGGGAATTCATGGGAATGCTCCACATCAGCACCTCTCCCCAACACACACACACACACAAACACACACACACACACACACACACACACACACAGAGTCAGAAACACATGAAACTTGACAGTTTTTACCTTTAGCACCTAGCCTTATCAGTTTTCTTTTTGAAAATCATGGGCACTCAACAAGTATCTACTGAGTAAAGGGATGATAGTTTGAATGATTTTATCTTGGATTACACATCTTTAGAAGCGGGGTAGCATTATGTCTTAAATAATTTTGTATTGTTCAGTCCAGTGCCAAGTATAACCTGAAAATTAATAAAATTCCTGATGACTAATGTGGGGAAACTACACAGATGCTTCTATGTTCAAATAGGGCACTAGATAAATTAGCATTGACTTAGGTGTGGTCTTTCTGGAAGATGATTTGTCTATATATATCAGTAGTCTTAAAATAATTTAACCCTTCAACCCAGCCATCCTACTTATAAGAATTTACTTATAATCAGAGGGTCAAAAATGTATCGTTTTATTATAAAATTATTTATAATTATAAAATATGAAAGCATTCAGAATATCTGGCTAACTGTGCTATAGACATAAAGATACATGATGCAGACATGGAAATAATGTTTTAAATAAAAAATGGCACAAAAACTCTTAATGACATGTTTAATAAAAATATGAATTAAGATATAGTAAGGAACCATGTAGAAATGTATATGTGTATATAAAAATACAGAGAGAAAGCTTAAAAGAATATATAAAACATATTAAAATAATGGATATTTCTAGTGGGTGGGATATGGTTGATACACATCTTCCCCCTAGTTTTCTAAATTTCTCAAAACTTCTCTAGTAAATATGTAATGCTTTTATGATTGATAAATGATAGAAAAAATATAATTTGACTTACTAACACCTTATTATTAAAAGAAGATGTTAAGTATTTTATTTTATTTTAAAGATTTTATTTATTTATTTGACAGAGAGAGACACAGTGAGAGAGGGAACACAAGCAGGGAGAGTGGGTGAGGGAGAAGCAGGCTTCCTGCCGAGCAGGGAGCCCGATGTGGGGCTCCATCCCAGGACCCTGGGATCATGACCTGAGCCGAAGGCAGATGCTTAACGACTGAGCCACCCAGGCACCCCGAAGATGTTAAGTATTTTAAATGTTAACTTAAAGGTTCTTGTGCCCTGAGACCACATCACATAACAGGGAGGAAAGACCATGCAGTTTGGAGTCAAGTTTTCCTGGGAATAAGTTCTTACTCTGTCTCATTCCTCCCATGTGACTTGGAAGTATCACCTTCGCTATCTGTCCACCGGAGCTTATTCACTTGAAAAACGGGGACACGGACATTAGCTTTATGGAATTTCTATGAATAATAAAAAGAGTTAATAAATATGTTAGATCAACTTATAAAACTAGTATGCAGTAGCCATTCAGTAAATGTTACATGACAATGATGATTATAATTCAGTTTTGCTCTTCTTCATGACTCAATGGAAAACGGCATATTTTCAAAGAAAGCATTTTGGGACCTTGGAAAAAAGCAGTCCTGCATATATGGAGTGAATTATTCAAAATCAAGTAAAGAAAGCACAGCATGCTAATTAAATTATAACTTCATGCTAGCTTGATTTTCTAACCCTCAAGTGTTTTTTTTTTTTTAAATATAAATAAAGAGAACATTTCACTCTTCTCAGACTTGTTCACTCATCCAGAGATATCCCAAAATATTTATAAAAAAAAAACATGTGGGCACTTTTAAAGTAAGAGCAAAGGGTCAGCCTAGTTCTTCTATTAATAAATACCGCAAGGCACTTATTATGTGCCAGGTACTCACCAATCTAAACACTTTGCAAACAAGCCTTCATTTTACCCTTAACCTTACGACATTCTTATGCTAGATACTATCATCGCCCCTATTTTTTTTTTAAAGATTTTATTTATTTATTTGAGACAGAGAGAATGAGAGAGAGAGAGAGAGCACATGAGAGCGGGGAGGGTCAGAGGGAGAAGCAGACTCCCTGCCAAGCAGGGAGCCCGATGCGGGACTCGATCCAGGGAGTCCAGGATCATGACCTGAGCCGAAGGCAGTCGCTTAACCAACTGAGCTACCCAGGCACCCCAATCGCCCCTATTTTAGATATGAGGAATCTGTGACACGGATGTGCTCAGTAACTTCCCCAAGGTCACACAGCTGATAAAGGACAACCTAATGCAACCCTAACCAGTTTGAATCCTGAATCCATGCTTCCCAACTCTCAGCTCTCCTGAATCAACACTACTGCACATTCTCCTTGTGTCTCGATTTGAAGATCCCCCTAAAGCTTCTACTGGATTCTTAAGGAATTCTTTGCCAGTGTGCTGAGGTGGGGTGTGTATAATACCCACCCACTACAATATAAGCTCCTGGGGGCAGGACTATTTCTTGCCATGTTTATTGTCTTTTTCCAGCACATAGTACAGTGCCTGGAAGAGAGGACACTCAAATATTGATGAGTAAATGGACAAATGAATTGATAATAATCCAAAATTGTTTTCACCTAATTTTAATCTTCTTTCTTTTAATCCTGCTTTACTTGGAAGTAGTTGAGGTCCCATAAGGTGAACTGAAAGCACAAAATAACAGTGTCCAGTCCTTTTTCTTTCTAAATGTCTAGGAGGCCTCGTGCCTTCCTAGTTTAAAAAGAAAGTAAAATCCATATCCCTGATGTGTGGGCTCCACCTTAGTTGGAAGCAATTTCTTTATCTTCTGGAACAGGCTTTGTGTGCATCTCTACTACTTAATGAATTCCTTAACTACACTATTTCTCCTTCTTCTCCTCCCCTTCCTCCCCACCTCCCGCTTCTCCTCCTTCTCCTTCTTTTTCTTCTTCTTATCCCCCAATATCTAAGGTCTCTTTATTAAGTTAGAGTCCTGTTTGGGAAAGGACGGGCCTCAGAGACTGAAATGAAATCTGAAGCAGGTAGATGGACATGCCAGCAGTGAGGCCATCAAGGTACCTGGGAATGACCCATGAATATAGCATAATGTATAAACATGTCAAATCACTATGTTGTATACCGGAAACTAATGTAACACTGTGTGTCAACTATTCTTAAAGAAGAAAATTTAAAAAGAAGAAAAGAAGAAAAAAAAAAAAAAGCTGAGTTATGGAGTAGGAAGGGCCAGAGCAGCCTGGGGTGTTGTTGGGATGGCTTGGGACGTATTATGCGAAGAAGCCTGGGTGAGGAGTGTTCCAGTACATTGGCTATTTTTTATTTATGCTTTTATTCTGCATAGCATCTAGAAAGTAGCTGGCACTAGTAGGTGCTCCAGGAATATTTTATCTGAAAAGACAAAAGGCCAAAATGCCTTTCATAAGAACAAGCAAGAAAATGCATATTCTACAGCAAAGGTTGGCAAACCTTTTCATAAAGGGACAACCGCCTATGTTGTAACTACTTAACTCTGCCTTTGTAGCATGAAAGCAGCTATAGACAATAAGCAAATGAATCAGTATGGCTATGTGCTAATAAAACTTTATTTACAAGAACAGAGTGTGGGCTAGATTTGGCTCACAGGCCATAATTGTTTGACAACTCCTGTTCTTTACCAAGCCCCACACTGTAGTTTTCTCTTTGCAACCTTACTACATACCAAAGGGTAGATTAGGCAGAAGAGAGAATGAATTTATCTATAAAACCTTTCCCATTCCTGAAAACCTCAAGAGAACGTGACCTCCTGAAAATAGGTCAGATGTTTCATTTGCATATGCAAAGACCATACTAGGGTTTACTTTATGTATCTTTCCCTGTATGAAATCCTTTCCTAATCTCATCTTCTCAATTTTCCCTTAAAACTCTTCATCCTCCCAAACCTTTAAAAGATAATAAATAAAAATTTCCTATTAAAGATAATGTGCTTTCAGGGATCTCTCTGCAAAGAAGGAATGAGGGAAAAATTTCTTATTAGGACTTATCGCCACCATCTTATAGAGTGATCTGTGATTCACCAATTTATATAAATCTGGATTTTGCTTTATCAATCAACTCCATCTCTTTTCTTATAATATCCCTTTATGATATTGAAAATAAAATTAGTTCTTGGCAATTCCCTAAGGCAAAAAAGGAAAAAAGCGTATAGAAAAAAATCTTGGCTGAAGGTGAAATCATAGGCAGATGCAAAACACCATGCAACTAAGGGGTAAAGTATAATATTTCAATAACAATCACCTCTTTACTTCTAATTTAAACAGTGTATTAATCAGTGCCCAACCAGAGAAATAGAAACTAGTACTTGTATTTAAATAAGAAATTCAAGGCAAGATATTGTTTATATAATTAACAAGTTGACAAGGGGCACCTGGGTGGCTCAGTTGGTTAGGTGGCAGACTCCTGATTTTAGCTCAGGTCATAATCTCAAGTCAGGGTCCTGGGACAGAGTCCCCTGTTGGGCTCTGCACTCAGCAGGAAGTCTGCTTGTCGCCCTCTCTCTCTGCCTCTCCCCCTGCTTGCACTCTCTCTCTCTCTCTAAAATAAATAAATATATCTTTTTAAAAAAAAAGTTGACAACCTGAAGAGAAAAGAGGCCATGTTACCAGAGCCCAAAGGAATCAGGATGGTCCTGATACAAAAAGTGGATCATGGAGGAGAAGCAGCCAGTGCTGAGCTGCCCCTGAGGCATAGAGAAGAGAAAGTGCCCTCTCTACCACCAATGCCTCCTCTTGGTTGACCCCATTGTAAAGAAACTGACAAAACAGCCTCGGAAACAGCCCAGAGGGTCAACTCCTTGTGATAAAGGGCAGAACAGAGAAAGAGGAAAAATGAACCTAAGGGGAACATGTCTGGACCAGTACAAAAGGAAAAGGTAAGAGGGTAACTACAAAGAAATATAGTGACATGGACTCTAAACTCCACGAGGCTTGGGAAACCACATGCTCCTTATTTATATACATCTCCCTGGACCTACACGCAGGGGTCACTCAGCAAATATTTGCTAACTAAATGAGTTAGACAGGAACGCTGCTAAGGATTCTCACCTAACACATTAGCTTCAAATTCTCCCTCTTCCATTTTCTTGCCTTTCATTCCCCTCCCCCCTTTCACCACAACTACACAGTTATTCAGCTGAGCCCTACTTGCAGTGAAACTAAGGATATTGGTTCTCTGGGGCACTGCCTCCTCGAAGAGTGAGGTGCGCAGTTTTCTGCCTCTGTAGGGTCTTTTAATAAGTGTCAATGGTGGGGACAGAGGAGGAATGTTGGAGGTGGACACAGGGAATTTTCACAGGCAGGGCCTGTGGATCCACTGCTCTGGCCTTTGCTCTGCTTGACTGACACTGGGCAACACCAGAGTGCTTTAAGCTGGGTATTTTACTTCTGACCTCCCTGGGCTGCCGATGTATGGTTCAGTCTTCCAGCTACCCAAACAATTCATCATGCTCTCATGACCCATTCTTTTTTAGAGAGGTTCTCAAGTAGAACTACTGGATCCCAAGCAGTGCATTATCTTTGTTAAATGAGTAGCGACTAAACTTTATAAATTGTATTGTCTTAACAATAAAACATATATGAGCTTACACTCTCAAAATATGTACATTTAAATAACTATTGTCTTGAGACACATCATAGACTTAAGATGAGGGTCACAACTAACAGCAGTGGGTATCAATCCGTGATACAAATAGTTTCTGCCTAAAAATTGATAATTTTATTAGCTAATTGCTTTTCAGATCTGATTAGATTACCAGGATTTTATCTCATCTTTGGGTGTTGAGAGTCTGTGCTAAGAGTAAAAGAATAAGCTCTTCCTATTTATTCTATTACTCATGCATTATTAGTACTATCTTCAAGTAGTAGCAGTATTTCAAGGCACTTGTTTATTTGGTGAGGGTCATCTTAGTTAAAAGTAGAAAATATTTACAACTCTACTTAATGAGGCTCAGGTATACACAGCAATGGGTTATAGTACATGGAAAGCAAGTAGATGAACGAAGGCATGATTTTAACCCCTCCCCCTTCCCTACTCAGGATGTCACCTATACCATGACATGTGCATATCCATGTGACTAGCAGACCCAGTGTGGGTCATGGTGTCAATCTATATACTCAGTATGAGAAAATCTCCACTCCTTTCTTATTTCCTTAGATAAACAAAATTATAAATAGGTGTTCCAAGATATTCTCCCTTCTCCTCGTTTGGGAGACTACTGTTTTAAACCGTATCCTCTCCTGGCCAAAATATTAGGCATAGTGTCATGATACACCCAGAATCTCTGCTCATCTACCACCTGAACCTTCATTGATGGTGATTTCCTTCAAGAAGTCTCTAGTGAGTTGAACAGTGGGCAGAAAAAGACAAGTACTAACCCCCATTACCTCTGTGAATGTAACCTGACTGGGAAATAGGGTCTTTGCAGATATAATTAGATTAAGGAGCTTAAAATGATATTATCCTGGATGGGAAATGGGTCCTAAATCCAACAATAAGTGTCCTAATAAAAGACAGAAAAGTGGAAGACCCAGAGACTCAGAGCCATGTGAAGCTGGAGGCGGAGACTGGACTGATGTGTAACAAAGCCAAAGAATGCCAAGGGTTACCAACAGTTACCAGAAGCTAGAAGAGAGGCATGGAAAAGATTTACCCTCAGAATATCCAGAAGAAACCAATCCTGCCAACACCTTGATTTTTTAAATTCTGGCCTGTCGAACTGTGAGAGAATAAATTTCTGTTATTTTAAGACATCAAGTTTGTGATAGTTACAGCGGCCTTAGGAACTAATACAATATCCTATTGTCTCTCTTTACAATTTAGTCTCTTGAAGGAAACACCCTCCAGTACACAAATTCCATAGCTTGTGTATTTCCAAACCAAATTGTGGACTGTGTCCAGTTTTTCTTACAAAACTCTAGGTCCAAAGATATAGCCAGGCATCTCTTTCAGTGACCTCGAAGTTTCACTGATAGTTAAGATGCTAGGAACCTAACGAGGCTAGTCTGCACAAAGTTTAAAATATAACCTGTGTGTCAGTGTGGACCAGTCCATAAATTGATCTAACAAAGATGCTCTCTCCTTCCTCTCTGCATAGGATATTCATATGAAGTCTTGGAACTAATATAGACATTTTGCTACCACGAGAGAAGCCAGCCTAAGGTTAAAAATGATGCATGGACTAGAGAGAATAACATAGAAATAGAGTTGGCATTCTGATCAAACCACACCTGAAGCATGCATTGCAGTCTTCTCAATAACTAGATCATAAGAACTTTTATTATTTAAATCTGTTTGTACTAAATACTTTATCCTTTGCCACTAAAAGTATCCTAGTTGGTGTACTCTCTTCTCTCTCTCTTGTCTTCTCTGTTTCTTTTTATTTTTCTACTTATAAATTCAACAGTTCCTAAGTCATTGTTGAATTGTAGGTCTTTATGCTTCCTGTTTTTTTTTTAAGAGTGTTATTCCCAAAGTTAGCCAGAATGTTCTTAGTATAAACATAAGAAGATATGTTGTTTTCCATTTCCTTTTGCCGAATGATAGCCTTTATGATGATCAAGGAAAGTAAAATAAAAAGACAGAATTGAGTTATAAATCGTTTATAGAAAAGTTAAGACAGAACAGAATTCTTCTATATTTATTCCACTTTTTTCTCAGGAAGTTATAAAAATTGAGGTTTAGAACATCCTCCCCTAACATGATAAATTTACAGTGCGTGTTTATAGTGCACTCAACATAACAAAGCTATTTAAAAGGTACTGGGAAGAAAGTTTAGGTCAGGATTTAAATATTTCTATTCTGCTGACAAAGTTGCAGTCCTCCAGCTGGGTCCACGAAGGGATGTAGCTCAACTTGCCTTTTGATTTTCTGTCATTTTGCAATTGCTCTTTGACTATAACCTGTCATATTAGTGTGTTTGGGCTGCCTTGGCAAAATACCACATACTGGGTGACTTAAACAGCAGACATTTATTATCTCCCAATTCTGGAAGTCCAAGATCAAGGTGCTGGCAGGGTTTGTTCCTGCTGAGACCTCTCTCCTTGGCTTGAAGATGATCACCTTCTCTGTCTTTACATGGCCTTTTCTCTTAGTATGTGTACTCCTGCTGTCTCTGCTGCTTCTCCTAAGGACACCAGTCCTATTGGATTCAGACCCCACTCTTCTGAGCTCATGAATCTTAATTACCTCCTTTCAGGCCCTATCTCCAAGTACATTCACACTGGGGGTTAGGGCTTCAATGTATGGATTTGGGGAAGGACGTACTTCAGCACATAACAGCCCTCTTGTTTTTTGTTAACTATACCTCTTCGTCTTGCAGCCATATTATGTTTGCAATCCACCATATGCACCCCCACACACTTACCTAAAAGGGAAAGGAGGGATTTTAAAACATATTTATAAAAGAATATTACCATTTACTGAGGGACACTGATGGTAATACTCCAAAAGATTTAGTCATAATGGCCCTGCAAAAAGTTGAAATCAGTCAGCACCCTATTTTGAGATAGCCATTATTTGTTTGGCCCAGTTTGCCCCAGTCAATCAAACTACCCAACACATACAAACAGGCTGCCCATAGCAGATTAGGCTAGTATCTACAGAACTCCATCACACCACATCTCTATCCCTGACTCTCTACTTCAGCCCATGGTTTCCAAGGCCCGGAATGATTATTCCAGCTCTATCAGCCTGTCCAAATCCTCCCCTTACTGTACAACTCACACTAAGACCTACTTCATCCCCTAACCCTTTTACTATTCTAGGCCACACTGATCCTCTGCATCGTTGGACCCCCTATCACCTGCACAATTACAGCTCAGTGTCTAATCCATCTTTGTCTGTTTTATATTTATGGCCCTGAATTGCATTCTCTAATACATCATTCTGAGGGTCACCCTATTCCTAAACCTCATCACACCAGAAAAGGACCAAGCCCTCATGGCCCTCATGGCCCTGTGTGGGGAGCTAACTAAAAACTTGAAAATCTTGGGGTGTAGCTCCACTCTGGAACAGGAGCAGGCAAAAGGCCCAAACCCCTTCTTTGGGATTTCCCGCTTCCAGGTCCTTCCCCCTGTGGCTGTTTCCTAGACATTATGCAACTACTCTGATTTACAGCCCAGATACTCTGTTCAAGTCAATTTTCCCTCTTGGCATTGTAAATAATAAAGATTGAGAATTGAAAATGCTCCTATTAACCTAGGATCTAAGCAAGCAGCTCTTCTAATTTAAACATTTCTATTTTATGGAACCAGACAAATATGCTTTATTAACAATATTGCCTAGAGGACTTTAGATTCAGGTATATTTATTATACTTATAAAACCAGGCACCATTTTCATTTCCCATGGCCATTAAGCTAAACTTTGTGTGAACTTTAACAACGAATGAAAATTGATTAAAATCACACATGCTGAATTATTTTTTTTCCCGAGGATAGCTAATAATTTTCTAAATAAACTTGACCTTTTCACTTCCATTCATTTTAATATAAAGGTAAATGGAAATCACATTCAAACAAGTATATCAATCAGCTTGGGCAAGCCTAGAAGCAAATGTATGTCTGTGAAAACGAAAAGTAATTTACTCTTTTTATTAAGATGTATTGTAAAATCACAGTTGTGATCTAATGCATGTTTAGTAGCTCTGTGCACCTATTTATGATTTTCTGGGATTTTTTTTACTTGTTTTTATTTTTTAATGGTTTATTTATTTGTTTGTTTGTCCAGAATGAGGAGCATAGCTCTTAAGGAGAAAGATATTTAGATATGCTTTTTGAGGAGACGGAATAATTATTTAATGTAAAACCTCCATATCAGTAAAATTACCTAACTCCAATAATTAGCTTACTACTTAGCATTTTTTTAAAAGTGATTTCACATGGATGATACACTCCAACATCCAGAAGAAGCTGATCTCTCTGCCACCCCCTTTCCCACCTTATTCACCCTAGTCACCCCAGTGCAGAGAGACCTGAATTAGCTCAAAGACAACATGGGCCCCAAATTGGTCAAGGAACAAACATCGTGGAGATTGTGGTGAGAAGAACATAGATAGACTTTGTCTTCTTTGCAAAATATCCTCCAGGGGCTTCCTTTGTATTTACTTCTTTCCTTTCCATCCATGCACCTCATTGGCCTGGGGCTGCCACTTACCTTGGAGCTACATCCTGGTATTAGGGAGGAAGAGGAATCTAGGTTGGGACTAAGGAGGTAAAGGATGAGTCAGTCTTCTTAGGCCTCTTCCATGCCAGAAGAGGTCCTGTGACTCACATGTCAGCAGGCCACACCATCAGCATTTAATATGACAAGGAAATGTAAAGCCATGGCTCCAGCTACCAATAAAATGGACATTTGTCTTGAAGTGGCCTCATGGGCCAGGGAGAAGGAGCCAAGCATATGAGGAAACAGGATAGGATTTAATCACTTCAAGATCAAGGTCAAACATTTTGAACTAGATAATAATGCCTATTTTACTATTTTCTACGCTGAGGATCAGAGATGTTAAATGACTTCTCCAGTATCACATAATTAAATAACTGTCATCTCAGAAAAGAGCACAAGTCTTGATTATTCCTGCAGGGTACTTTCCAGGGTGCCTCAGAGCAACCTTCAAACTGTGATGAGACCTTCTAGAATCTACAGTTTTCTCTCTCATTTGTGATATCCTCTGGTGTCTGTGCCCTGTCTGCAGGGCCACCCCCAGAGAGTGATGACCGCCTACTGCCACTGGACCAGGAAGATGCTGGGAACAGAGAGCATTCACTGTAATTCTTTCCTGACACCAAGAAGTGGCTCACATCATTTCATCCTGCTGAAAGACCTTCCCACATCATCTTAACCTATCAAAATCCTTTCCTTACTTCAAAACTTGCATTCTCTGTGATGGTTTCCCTGACCTTGTTCTCATAGTTGGAATGATGCCGGACTGGTGCAATAAATTTTCACTGAGTAACTACCAAGGACCACAAATTGGGTGAAGTTCTGAGAACAAAATACAACAATATATGATTCTTACTTACCCTCAAGTAACTTACAGACTAGTGGGGTTGACTGACAAGTTGATGGTTACATTATGCCACAATGAAGTCACTCATAGACTTTCAGAGGAGGGGCTTCCTCAAAGGGAGTGAGGCTTGAGCTCAAATCCCCCTCCCCCAAGTGCCTGTATTTATAACTATTCATCCAATAGAAAAATTAGTCACCTTCTATCCCAAGATACCTCTCTAGGCTTTTGCTGAATTGCCATTTAAATTTTTCATTGGTATTTAACTTTTCACATTATTTTCTTAGATGACCTCAAATAGTCATTCTGACTCTTAAATTTTATAATACTAGATTTTACCATCTTGGCAGTGCTATAAATTCCCATAAGGCAGAGACTTCTTTCTGTAACTGCCTCAACTTTCCAGACACACACACAGAAACAATTCCTAGGATGTAGCTAGCACTCTGTTTTCTTGGATTTTTACTGAAAAATGCATGCATGCACACAGGAGTTGAGAACACTACCATTCAAGAGTGGCTCTACAAATACAGATTATGCTTTTTTGGCAAATTTTTCAATCATCTCTAAACCTGAGTTTCCCACATTTAAAATGAGAATAGTAATTCCTCCATTGCAGGATTGTTGTAAACATTTTTTTAAAAAATTCATAATAAAATATCTAGTGCTCTGCCTGGTACACAGAGACCCCTAAACCATGATCTGTAACTGATCTCAACTTTCTAACTGTAGTTAGAGAGACCTGAATTCAAATCCTGTCTCCTCTAGCTACAGAGAGTATGACATTAGGCAAATTATATACTCTCTGTAAATCTAAACATTCTCATTGATAAAATGGAAACAATAATGATAGGATCTACCTCCTGAGGTTTTTGTAAAGATAAAATGAAATAATGGTTGTAGAGCACTTAGCAAAGTGCCCAAAATATAGAAAGCACTCAACAAATAACTTTTAAGATTTTTATCTTTTATCTAGTTTTAGGGGCATAATACATGAATTCCTAAGATCTTAAATGGAATCACATCATTTATCCAAAGATCTATTTTTGCCACATTGTCCTGGAGGTACCTTAGTCATAAGCGAAGAGTGAGAAAAAGCTCTTTCAAGTTGACGATAATAATATTGCACGATAACAAAGCTCCCACACATTCTCGACAGCTGCTTCACTGACAAGTAAAACTACCAATGACTGTGTGTTCACTAAACAAGCTATGGAGGCTAATGTAAAGATGAGTAGGAAAGACACAAATCCTGTGTTTTAATTTTTCATGGTCTTACTAGGGAGTGAAGCATACAAACAGAATACTGATACAGTGGAGTATGTACTTACTGTTATGGGGCACTTAGGGTACACAAGAGATAGATCAATTCTGTTAACAAACAGAGCAATAAAGAAAAACTTCACTGGAGAGGTTGCAGTTGAAGTTAGTCTTGAAGGCAGAATGAGAGTTTACCAGGAGAAGAGGTAGAAGTTTACAGCACCTGAGACCGTGAAATGGCCCATGAAGGCCAAAGGAAAGGTTGGAATTGTTTTTGTATTGGAGGTATGGATGTAAGTTGGGAAGACACTAGAAGAGAAGAAATAACCAGCTTATCTAGGAACTGCACCTAAATTTCAGTGATTCTGGATATTTTGGAATTATAAATTTATTTTAATTTCCACGGAATGTTATGCATCCTCTCTATGGGAAAACACACACATGCACATGTTTCTATAAAATATCCTTAATGCTGAAAAAAGTGGGAAGTATAGTCTACAGCCAGGAAAAAAAAAAATCTACTCTTAGTCTATTAGACAAGCACATGGAGTCTCAATGGCATGAAATAGTCATGGGTGTGGTAACCGGTTCTTCAATATCAATTGTTTTTGTTTGTTTCTTTTTTCTTGGAGGCTTGCCCCATTTTGATTTCAACAGCTACAACTCCTCCATATAACATAAAAATGCTTTAAGAGAAACTGACTCAATCTTCAGGGCCTGGGGGTAGGACATGTGGCTCTACTTTAAGATAATCATCAAAACCCCATCATTTGGCCACAGTTACTGATTCAGGGGAGGGTGTGAGACACATGTTTGACCAAGTGATTTACTGGAAAGGTTTGCTGAAGGCTTCTGGGAAAATAAGCATCCTGGCTTTTCTGGGAGGGCTTCCAGAAGCAAATTGCACAATTTCTCTCTTTTCATCTATATGGTTAAGGACATAATATCTCCAGGGGTTACTGCCAGCCATATTCTGTGACTGTGATGGAGAGCCAGTCTTTAGAATTAAGTTGGTACCATGAGAGGCAGAATGAAGAGGTGGAAAGAAACACAGCTTTTACTGATACTTTTGAGTCACAGAATCAATACATCCCTGATACCCACCTACCACTGGGCCTTTTTAATGGTAGCCACTAAGTCTCTTATGCGGTTAAATGAAACTGAATTAGGTTTTGATTGCTTGTATCCAACAGTATCCTAAACAATACACTACAAAAAAATAATAGATATATACTCTCTTATTTGTCCATACAGAACCCAACACAGTGCTTCCTTCACACTCTGTCTTGTCCCTCTCCATCTTGGTCCTTCCACTCTGCCCACACTGCATGATCTCAACTCTCAGTACTTAATTACATTTGCCTTGATGGAGTTGAGAGAGTATTAGGAGGCCTTATGTCCTGCATTTACTCAGTTGTTTCATTTGTTTACCTTAATAAACAAACCTTTCTCCTGCTAATACCAATGTCCTCTTAAAACACAACTCTATAAACTTGCAACTAGTACTACATAATGACTATAGTCAACCATACTGCATTATAAACTTTAAAGTTGCTAAGAGACTAGATCCTAATTGTTCTCAACACACACAAATGATAATTGTGTGACATGATAAGAGTGCTAGCTAACACTATTGTAGCAATCATATTGCAATATGTAAGTGTATCAAACCAACACACTGCATACCTCAAATCTATACAATTTTATATTTCAATTATATCTCAAGCAAAAAACAAAAAACAAAACAAAACAAAAAAACAACAACCCACAATTCTAGGGTTTACAATGTTAACAATCTCTGACTCTTTGCTCACCCACCAAAGACTGCAAAGGATTTCTTCTTCATACTTAGATGTGAACCAAGAACCTCAGAGGAAGGTAAAAAAATTCTCTCATAGGGTTATGGGGATGGGGAGAAAAGCATTCTACCATAGTAGTGTTTGCAATGTTTTCAGAGTACCCAGAATGCAATGGAACTTGGAAGAATCTATAAGTTCAAGCTAAAAATACTTGCATTACATGTTGGGGAGCTACCAAAGGAGTTTAAGGACAGATATAAGAATCATATTTGTGTTTTTCAAAGATCACCATGGAGGAATGTTGCTAATGTATGGCCATATAGAAATCTCTCACATCTGACATTCTATTTTGTGCCTGGGAATTAACTTATTATAATTTGGTCTTGTGAAAGATTTATCTCCCCTCCGTTCTACCTTCTCTCTCTCTCTCTCTCCTTCCTCCTTCTTCCTATAACTTGGGCCATTCCTTCATAGTACCACCAACATGCACTTATAAAGAAGGTTCTTCTGAGTTTGACTACATCTGTGAGACAATTCTGTAGGGTGTTGAGATTTATCGCCACTTAATGGTTTGTGCTTTTATCTCCTACTTAGAGGAGTAATAGGATCATAGTACTAAAGTGGATCATAATGTCCAGCTTATCCACTTATTTAAAAAATGGCAAGCTATTTGTCTACAAAGAAGCATAATGTCTGGCATGTAAGAGCTAGGATTATTGAACACATCATGAGAGCATTTAAATATAGGAATTGCCTATTCCTGACCAATGGAACTTATATTTTAAGGCAGTATAACATTAAATCAAAAACATAAGATAGTAATCAGAAGGGTTAGCATAGAAAGGACCAACTATCACTCTGGAAGACATCCCTGACTTATGCAAACAGTTTTCAGAATATGTTATGGCCCTCTTGTTTTCATTCATTTCAATGCACCAAGCTCTCCTTTCCAAGTACCTGCTGGAAACATGCAAAACCTAGGTATGTAGTTACACTTGATTTCTGGAATTCATTCAGACCATAGGTCACTTCGAATGGGCTTGATCTCAACTCTCCAAATCCACCCCTCCCCCTTTTCTAAGATCTCTTGACTGAGTTTCATTCTCCTGACTTAGAGTTAATCAAGTCTTCTATAGGGGCTGTTATTTACTTTCTGACTTCATCTTTGTGAGTATAGGAAGAAGCATCTGGTCTCTCAATCTCCCTGTATTATTTATTGCTCCATAATAAACTACATCAAAAGTTATCAGTGAAAAATACAAACATTTATTTCGCATACTTTCTGAGGTCAGGCATCTAGAAGAAGCTCAGCTGGGTGATTCTGGCTTAGAGTCTCTCATGAAGTTGCAGTCAAGATGGTAAGTAGAGCAGCAGCCATCTGAAGGCTTGCCTAGGGCTGGAGGATCCACTTCCAAGACAGTTTACTCACACAGCTCTTGGCACAAGACCTTAGTTCCTTTACACATGGGCTACTTTGTATGATATAGTAGCTGGCTTTTCTCAGAGAGAAAAATGAGGGATTAAAAGAGGGGTGTAGGGCTGGGGAGCTGCAGTGGTTCTTAAACCTAATCTTGGAAGTAACATACCATCACTTCTCTCATATTCTTTTGGCCACACAGACTAACTTTAATTCAATACTTTAACACAGAGACCAATTTAATATAATAATACATATGAGAGGGGAATATATGGATATATGGTCACCAGTAAATGCGGATCATCAATTGCCTTCTGGAAGAGTGACAACCACTCAGTGGGTTCAGAAGTTCTACCACACAGGGCCACGCATCCTTGACCCAATTCCCATCACCCTGTGATAGAAGGGAGGATGGAAATCTCTAGCGGGTATTTTTCCTCCAAACATACCAAAATATACATGAAGAATGTGTCCATATTTTTTGAAAATCATGGTGGATTTGAGTAAAAAAATCAATCTTCACAAGGCAAAATTGTGAATTTTCAATTTTGCTAGAGCAGTCGATAAAAAGCAGAGTTGTAATTATGAAGTCATCTAAATTATAATCCGAAGTGACACATCTAAAATGCACTTAAAAATGTAAGATGATCTGTTCTTGAAGTATAAAATAAAGAATGACTAAATTCTTTCTCTATTTTGGAATTTTGAACTTTGCAATCATACATTTTTGTAATAAAATTAAATAAACATAAATAAAAGACTAAGTGGATAATGGGGCTTTGTCTGAACTATAAATATACTATCATTAGGCCTATATTCTAAGAAAATTTTCTAGTATCCAGAATTCCTAACCATAAGATATATAAACAGTGGGGGAAAAAAAGGAACAGTGAAGTACAGTATCTTTAAAAAAAATAATGAGACTATGGACTCTGAGAAACAAACTGAGGGTTCTAGAAGGGAGGGAGGTGGGGGGATGGGTTAGCCTGGTGATGGGTATTAAAGAGGGCACGTACTGAATGGAGCACTGGGTGTTATATGCAAACAATGAATCATGGAACACTACATCAAAAACTAATGATGTATGGTGATTAACATAACATAATAAAATAATAAAAAAATGTAAAAAAAAATAATGAAAGTTTAAAGCTAGAAGATGAAAGACATTTAAAAAAAAAAAAAAAGAATTCGTTAATTGGTTATCCAAAAAAGAAAGTAGAGATTCCCAGAAGTGTGCATTAACAGAAAGAGGCAGCAGTTTGATATCTTCTAAGCTAAATACTCAAGCAGACTAAGGCTTTGTGAAACCATTAATGAAGCTTTGATAAGATGCCTAACACCATCATGTTAGAATGAACTCATAAAGGAATAGTGATACAATCTTCAAGGAATGGAAACAAGGCTCAAATGTCGACTGAGGGCCCACATCCAGGCTAAGGTGAGAGGTTTTGACTGAATTTAGAACCTACAACATTCAGAACTTCGCACAGAATAAGGTAAAAATCTACAATTGTTGCTCACTTGCTTACTTTCATTTCTCAGGAAAAACATCCAGTTTTGCTAGAGGAAGATTTGGTGGGCCCCTGGGCACCATCAGAACTGGTGAAGCCGAATGGTAACTATGAGTGTTTTATATCTTTCATTAGGCTTATGGTGATTATGTTAATGATTAGGAGCAGAGTCACAAAGTTTAACTCACTCTGCTGGGCTATAATTGAATACTTTAGAAGCACATTACACCTATCCTCATGTTGAAAATGTCCTGCTTTTCATTTCAGTATAAAATCCAGATGTCCCCATACATGATATGATCCTCCAGAAGAGGACATTTATAAGAATCTGAAATATGATAGAACATAAAATACATAGTATATGAAATCAACTACATAAATGGTGAAACAAGTTACAGTGAAATTATAAATATCTTAATAATAGGGGCAATTTAAAACCAAACAAAAATCTATAATATAGTACTATGTTTCTAACTATAAGATTGAAGTATATTTCAAAGAGACCTACCACTGCCTCTCCTGAAGGGGCAGGGATGTGACTTCCAGTTGATAGGGAGAAAAGAGGTATACTAAGATTGAACTTCTTGCAAAATAATTGCTGATTCACTTCTACTAGTCTCTTTGAAGTCTTAATTATAATATGAACTCTTCTACCTGCATAACTTAACCATAAACTTAGATTGCTTTATTTCTACTAACTAATCTTGTCATCTTTCCCTTTTCTGCATTAGATTGCAGAAGTGCATTAGATTCCTTTTCTGATCAATGTCTTCAACTCAACACCACTCAATTGAGCAGTTACTGATACGCACCAAAGAGTCTCTACTAGGGCTGATTAGTTTAGGCCTAGTAAAGCAGCTTGGAAGGGTCATCTCTGGTGTCTTTTCTACACATCAGCTATAACCCAGAGATTCTATCTATGCAAAGGCAGCTCAAATATATTCACTTGAAAGAGACATCAACCAAGGATCTGACCCATTACGTGAAGAGGCGGGTGGGGAAGATGGAGCATGCTTTTTTTATAATGCTATTCTAGATAACTTTTGTTTTGTCAACAGCTCCCGTAATTTAAAAAAAAGCATGAATGCCATTTTCTGAGTTCCAACAATGTGGAACACATTTTTACACGTGCCTGACCTCCATTATATTACTTGATCCTTAAAACTCCATGAGCCATTAGTATGAACACGTATTTCTTTCCTGAAGAAATTAATGTTCATAAATTAATAACATACTAAAAATATCATAATCCAAACCCAAGCTTGCCACCCCAAAATTCATTCTTCCCTAATGACACCATGCTGCTTTTTCAAACCAAATAGCTTTGCCTCTCCTCTGATGACATTTTGATTCACCTCCTCAATTGGCTTATGGGTGCACACATGTACACATACATGTACACACACGCATACCACTTATTAGTTAGCTAAGCATTATTTTTTTTAGTACCTGTTATTTGATTCTTTGCCAACCAACCTCAAAACAAACTGTGTGACTGAATTTTTCATATTGCATCTAGTTTGCTAAATGATAAGGGACACGTAGTAATAAAATAATATCCCAGAGGACATTTTCACATTTTACTCGCTGTTTCTCTTTTAAAATTTCCATTGTTAAAAGTGCCAAACAGCCATAGGCTCTAGCTTCATAATAGCTTCAGCTGCAAATAAAAGAACTATCTTTATGGATAGAAGGTGTGAAAAGGACTATTACATCAGTCTCTCAGCTACTCTCCCACAGAACATTGTAGTATGTTCAAACAAATGAGGGCAAGTAGTTAACAAACTGGTCTTTTAAAATTGTGTAAGATTTTCCGTATCTGGATTTCAGATCATTCTAGAGGCAAGCATTAACTTTTTCTCTCTTTTCTCCTAATTTTTCATATGGATGAATTTGGCCACAGAGGAGATAATGAACTTGACAGAGGGTCAGGAGCAAGATATTGATGGAAAATGGGCACATATTGTAGGATGCTGATTTCAGTGCTTCTCGCTTCCATTTCTCCTAATGGAAGCACAGTCAGCCTGTTACACTTGTATTTTATGGTTCACTGAACAGCCGTAATAACAAATTTTAAATACCTATCAAATGTCATGTCATTTAATACTGTTCTTGGTTTGTAAAGGGAAAATGAAAACTGATAAAGTTCATGTATATTTTGTGCTGGTTCAATACCCTAAATACCATACTATGAGACTTTCAACAAATATACAGTCAATTGTAGTATTACAGTAATATTAAATAAGAGTGTGCTATATTTTTTCAAGAGAAAGAAGTCATATTAAAAAGGGTTCCTTTAATGATGCTCTAAACAATGTCTCTGGCTGCCACACGGCATAGGTTCAGTTGATAATAAAAATTGCCTTTGAACAGAGTACTCTAAATTTTTACAAGACTCCAATTCTCCTGTGCAATTATGGAATTTGAAATGTAATTCTCCCTGGAACCATAAAAGAATTAGACCAGAGAAACGTTGTTAAGAATAAGGTAAGATAAAAGCATACTGCTTCAGAGATCCTTTTTATTTTGCTATTTCTTGGTGTCATGTTGTATTCCAAGTCAACATGTTGTTATGGAAAAAGACAATGAGAAAATCCACTTAAGGCAATTGAACATTTCTAAAATGTTGACTCAGGGATTTTTTTTTTCTCTTGATAATTACATATTAATTCACTATGGTCAGCTGTCTATGAAATACAAAAAGAATCTCCAGAGGGATGGGTGATCAGACAACATATGACTATTTACCAAATGTTCATTATGGACCCAGCACTGTTAGGCACTATGGGTGATACAAATCATGTGTAAACTAGTCCAAAGAACTGAGAATTGCTAATTCAAACTTGATTTCTATCTCTGTTTCACATCCAATTAATCATTTAGTCTCATGGATTCTACCTCCTTAATAATCTCTCAAGTCTGCCCATTCTAGAACATCTCCAGTACATTAAGAACTATCAAAGTAAGTTCCTAACTACAAGTCTCCAATCTTGTCCACTTTAATTAATCCTGAGTAATATTTTGGAAATAGTGCCATGATGATACCATCCCTGCACTTCTAACTATCTCAGAGTATTTATATTTAACTCATGATAAAGTTCAAGCCCATCAGTATGATAATGCATGGTCCTCCATGAGCTTCTTACATTTCTAGCTTAGAGCTTTTACTCCTCCAAATATTTTATCCAAATTAAACATTGTGTAGAGCCAGAAAGACCATTTTCTCTCCATGTCTCAAGTCCCTTTTTGTATGTTTCCTCTTCCTAGAACACAAGTCCACTGACCTGTTGTCTGGCTCACTCTACTACTAGTCTGTTGACACAGTTCAGGATCACATCTTCCATTGTGACTTTTCTCACCCTCTCCTCTCCTATGGATTAGGTCCATTTTTTTTTAAAGATTTATTTATTTATTTTAGAGAGAGGGAGGGAGGGAGACAGAGAGAGTGCACAAGTGGGGGGGGGCAGAGGGAGAGAGAGAGAATCTCAAGAAGACTTCCCGCTGAGCACAGAGCCCATGGCAGGACTCTATCTCAAGACTCATGAGATCATGACCTGAGCTGTAACCAAGAGTGGGATGCTTAACTGAGACACCCAGGTGCCCCTAGATCCCTTTTCTATATAAACTCTTAGCTTAGGTACTGGTCTGATACTGTACTTACATGACTATGCTGTCTTTCATGAGACATCTGTTAGACCTTTAAAGATGAAGATCATCTTTTAGATTCTTGACCTATACTGAATCTGGTAGGTTGTCAATTCAACAAAGGAATGTTTATGGAATAAATAAATGAATAACCTCAAAATAGAGAGAACATATATTAATTCCAACCTAATTTGCAAATTTCTCATTTTTATTCTTCACTGCAAACCATACCCAATGGGATAGTTGGTATCTGATTCCATAGCATTGATTTCTAACATTTTTAAACTAAATGCTATGTTTCAACTATTAATCATATATTTAATAACTCTATGCTTCATCAACTATAAGATTAAGTATAAGACACCACAGATGGTAAGACATATTCCCTTCACAAAGATATTAAAATGTGGGGGGTGGGGAGAATGTGTGTCTTAAATCAATGAAATAAAATATCTTGAGGTCTTTCCGTGTGTTTGGCCCTGTGCTGTACTTTATATTCATAATTCTTTTAATCCTCACAACAGTCCTATGAGGAGGGCACTTCTATTATTTTCATTTTAAAAAGTAATAAGCTGAGTTCAAAGAAATTTAGGTAATTTTCCCAAAGGTACACAGATTGTAAGTGGCAATGCTGGGGTTTAAGTCTCTATCTTACTCCAAAATGTATGTTCTACTGTCTGAAACATTCTTGATATTCCTTTGACTCAGTACTAAGAGAAAAAAAATATATATATATGTGTATATTTATATATATAAATACACACATACACACACACACACACACACACATATTACTAAGCCTCATTCTAAAATATGCTTTTCTTGGATCCATCATACATAGACACACACGTAGAAACACAAATACACAGAAAATTTCTAAACAATGTGGGTGATACCTTTCTTTAAGTGTTACCTATTATGCAGTAAAATCAGTTTTGCATGTAAATTATAATATACCTCTTGAAAAAAGTAGATAACTCAGGAATTTAACAAATAAAACAAAACAAACAAACAAAAACAGGGTTGAACTGAAGAATGAGTAGAAGCCTGGACTGTTAATGACATCCCACATAAGGGCAGATGCCTCCACACAAATGTCATCTTATTACAAAAATGTTATAGAAATATTTTACATTTTAAATTGACAATAGAAAATAAGTCTACCAAAATACTGAAGTGTAAGTAATGCAAAAAATTTTTTGAAGTTTCATCATGCTGCAGAAGAACTGAACCAATAAGACGTTGAAATCAATATCATGGATTATGAAACAATTTAACTCTCCCTGCTTATTATTAAGGGGTTCCAATACGATCCAGGACCCCAATATTGGAAAAAATGGACACCTGAATCATTTTCATCCTTTCTGGTTGCTCATTGTTCCCCATTCCTCTATAAACACATATACACATTGCTATCCATGTACAAACGCACACATACACTGATTTTCCACATCAAATTACTGTTATCCATGTCTTAGTGTCAATTCTCTGGAAAACTACAGATGAAGGTAAACTTTGTCTAATTCATTTCTCTTTTAACAAGGTCCCCAGATATTTGATGTTACTGTGCTATACCCGGACAACCAGGACTTCCTTGTGCCTCCCCCTTCCCCAAAGCCTGCTCTCTACCCCATGGCACCATACAATTGATTCATTCAGATTCTCTCACAGCTGCTCTCTACTAGAGATAATTAGAAGATCTAAATCAAACATAGATATTCTGGGCTGATAATATTTCAATAAAATGTTCCTTTCAGTCACTGTTTTTATTTTTAACCAAGGATAAAGCTGTCCCAAGTCAAAATTAGAAGGAAAACAAATTTCATCTTAGAAACTTCCAAAAATACTAGACCTAACCATTTATTCTTGGGCAGTAGAACCTCTTTCCCCTTCTCATGAGAAACCTAAATTACTTTCTTAACCTCGCTAGAACTTTTTCAAACCTGTATCTTATATACATATATATTTTAGCTGGACTCCACCGTCTTATCCACTTGACTAACTCCTACTGGTCCTTCACATTGTAGATCAATTGTCACCTCTAATACGAAGACTTCTAAGCTCTCCTTTCACTTATTGACAAAGATTTCTCAGGATTCTACTAGTGCCTGTGTGTACAGCCATCACTACACATCATCTGTTTACTCCATTTGTTCATTTCGTTCTCTGTCCCACCCACTAAATTATAAGCACCTTGAGTCTGAGTACCATGTTTTTATTATTTCTATCACAATGCCCTATCATAGTAATAGGCAAATAATATTTATGCAATAAATGATTCTTGATAGATGAATAATGGAGTGTGTTAAATTCAATCTTAAACTGGGTACTGTAGAAAATAAAATAGAATTGCATAACATGTACCTCCCTTTGATTTCTTTTAGGTGATACAACTCACACATAAGAACAGAGAGTGGCATAAGATACTGTATGATAAAGTGCTAGATTTCTCATCTCTGGATGTTCAAATGTAGGATAAAAAAACATTTTAGATAGGATTAGAAGAAAATATTTTATTATAGAAAAAAATGCCAAAAAAAAGAAAAAAATGCCTTAACTAGAATATGAAGTTGTGACAGATTAGAATAAACAGATAGGACAAGAAAAGACATTCTTTGAAGATGGGAGACTGCATATTTCTAGGTGTTTATAGGAATGGCTTAATATCTGTGCTATAGAGGCCATGCCAAAAAAAAAAAAAAAAAAATGGTAGAAGTTTGGAACATGGCAGCAGTCAGAGAAATGGGGGAGGCCTGATCCCTCATTATCACTTCCTGGCATATGAAAGAGATAATTGTTCCTTCAACTGAAATACCCAGTTCTCAAGAATTCCTCCTGGGGCCGGGTTAATTGTCAATTCTGCCTTAGTACGCAACCTGGGATTTTGAGGCAGGGGCTGGGCTGAATCTTTTAAAATGTGTTTTATCAGGATGAGCAAAACCATAGACTATTATTCAAGATAAAATTTTATAAAGTCAGGGTTCAGATTAAAGATTACAACTGAACAAGAATTCTGCCTTTGGTTTTTAAATAAAGGAGATATGCCCAAAGAAAAGTACCCAAATAGAGTAGACAATTTGGTTAATAAGTCATTGAATTACCAAAAAATTCAATGTTTCAAAGATAGATCTGTTAATATTTAACTTCTAAGGCAAAGACTACCTCCTGTGACCATACCAGAAAAGAAATGCCAGAGAAGTACAGATCCCAGATAGTCCTTCCTAAATGTCCCCTCAGGTGTGGCTAGAAAGAATAATCTTCAAGTACCATAAAGGACATATGGGGAAGAGAAACCAGAAAGGATCCCCAGGCAATCACACAACTGGAAGGGTTTGACTTCCCCTGGAAGCCAATGACTTCTCCTTACTGTCCCTGTCCACAGTATACAATATTTCCCTCAACCAGGGACAAATGTGTGGAGATCCCCCTGTTTCCCTTTCCTACATGGGAATCTTAATTCATGTTTTACTGTTTCCTCACCAGCGTTATGTAATAGGTATCTGAGGAATGGTTAAATATATAGATTTTGCTCATATATTGCAAGATGATGACTGTCAAATCTATACATTATTAAAAGAATGCACATCACAAAGAGACCATAAACTCAGGACCCTAAAATTAGTAGTTGGACATAATTTCAAGTTCTCTACACCTTGAATGACAGAATGCATATGTGATATATGAATTATATCAGATAGGGGAACTTTGGAATATTTTGGGGGGGGGTGTTTTAAATTGGGCAAACAATACTTGACTAAAGCAGCTACAATCTTTCCCTGCTCATGCCCTTCTACCACACAGGTAGGCATGGGACTCAAGATGAAGTAATTCAAGGCCCCAGTGCTATCAACCATAGGATGAGTCTCATGTTAGACATCTGACTCAAGCTGGGCTAATCAGATATATCACCTTAGATTGTCTAATGGGACTAAAAAGGCAAATGCTATCTCTTGGAGTCATGGAGAATGAGAATTAATAGCAACTTAGAAACGGAGATAAGAAATAGGAGGAGTAAATCCTTGGGTTATGTTGTCCTCATTTTTAGTTCTTTAAATCTATAGGTCTATCCTTGTGTTGGCATTCTTTTCTATGATTTTGTGAGGTATCATAGACTCTTACCAATAAATTACTATTTCTTGTTTTGGTCTGCTAGTCGTTGCTGCTTAAAGAAATCCAAACAATAGAGAACATTACATGTGTAGCTCAATCCTTATGACCTTTTAAAGTAACTGTTATTATTTTTGTCTGCAAAACAGATAAGGAAATTGATACTCAGTAAAGTTAGGTAATTTTCCAAAGTCACTTGGCTCAGCAGTTTTAGAACTGATAAATAACCTTTATAATTCTTTGTATTTTTGTGGTGTCAGTTGTTACTTCTCTCTCATTTCTGATTTTATTTGGGTTCTCTTTCTTTCTTTCTTCCTTCCTTCCTTCCTTCCTTCCTTCTTCCTTCTTTCCTTCCTTCCTTCCTTCCTTCCTTTCCTTCTTTTTTCCTCCTTGATTAGTCTGGCTAAGGGTTTGTCAATTTTATTTATCTTTTCAAAGAACTAGTTCTTGGTATCTGATTTTTTCTATTCCTTTTTAAGTCTCTGTATCATTTATTTCTGCTCTGATCTTCTCTTTCCTTCTACTCACCTTAGGCTTTGTTTTACTTTTTCTAGTTCCTTTAGGTGTAAGGTTAGATTGTAATTTGAGCTTCTTCTTGTTTCTTGAGGTAAGCCTGTATTGCTATATATTTCCTTCTTAGAATTGCTTTCACTGTGTCCCACAGATTTTGGACCATTTGTTGTATTTTCATTTTCTTTTGTCTCCATGTATTTTTTTATTTCTTCTTTGAGAAGTAAGGTCTGAGACTATGCTTAGAGAGCATGTCTTTTCCCTGCACATCCTTGTCTTCTGAAGATGAAAAGGAGATGTCGAGGTAGAGAAAGAGAGCAGGGTACATTTGTTCTAGGTGGGAAGAGATGTGCTCGTGTCCTATCCTGGGAACTGTAAATAGCAGTCAAGGAAGAAGATGGAGTGCACTGGGAGGGGCGGCTGCTAGAGTCAATGAGGGGGACAATAGGAAAGAACGTAAGTAAGGGAGAAAAAGACTACATTTACACGTTAGAAAAATAAGAAACAAGTTTGGCAGCAGTGGGGATAATGCACTGGAAGAAGGCAACAGTGTATAAACAAGAGCAGATAGGGGACTTCTACGGTCATGTGGACAAAGAATGGTGGAGTCTAAACTGAAGTGATTGATGGAAAGGACAGAGCCATAGTCAGTAAACTAATTAATAATTAGATATAAGAAGTCAAAGAAGAAGAAACAAGTCAGAAAAGATTTCAATACATTTCTTTGAGCAACCGTGTAGATAATGCTAACATTCACTGAACATGGGAATATAGGAATGATGGGTAGCATTGGGTAAAGAAAGGGCAAGTTCAATTTTGCATCTTTGAATATAGAATATCAAATGGGAAATCCTAACAAGCTGATAGCCGGTTCTGGAGTTCAGAGGGGTTGTCTCATGGTCCAGCCAGAAAAATGAAAGCCATTAGTTACAGTCTAAAAAGAGAAGCCCCCTTTCTAGGAAAAGCATGTCTTAGGTCTATGTTTTCCTATAGCCAGAAGTTATTTATTTAATTATTGGCAAAACAGGGACAAGAAGAGAGAAGCAGAGACCAGGTGGTGATTCTTGAGTCAGCAGCCAAATAAGTAAATCTACTGCAACATGATGAATGGCTTAACATGCAAATCTTGCTATTATCATATGAATTATGGGAGTAGGGAAATCAACAGGCAAGTAGGCAGAGTGAGGAGATTAGCAGGGTGAAGTGAAGAAGGAACCTGGTAAATAATCATATTTCAAAAGTAAGCAGAGGATGAGGAATCCAGGAAAGAGTCAGAGAAAGAATAACTAGAGATTCAGAAGAAGGAAAAACAGAGTATCTGAAAAGAGAAAATAATAACCTGAGTCCGACCATGCAGAGAATTCATGTAAAAGCAAAAACAAAATATGTCCATTTGGTTCAGTCAGTGGGAAATTCCTGCTGACCTTGATAGGTACACTATTTTGTTAGGAGATGTTCACGAGTTAAGAATTCAAACACAATCAGCCATGATCACTTAATGGTTCTCTGTGGGCTTCCTTAGGTAGAGTTGGCTCAATTTTACAAACACATTAAGTATGCTAAAAAAATAACAGTAATTAGTAAAAACTATACTTACGTACATGAATCCAATATGCCAGCACAGGTTTCTCATGATGGAAGAGAGGGCAGGTCCTATTTGTTTCACCTACTGAAAAGGATGATCGTTTTCTATCCAACACCCTCTTTTCCTTTGTGGAACAGGTAACTGAGTGTCTAAAGCAAACTGGACTCCACCAGCAAAATGTGGCGAACAGGAGAACAGAAGCACAGGACCCAGCTGCTGGCACCTGGGTAAGACCAAAGGCTTGCTGGACGTTTGATGTCCTCTAGTGCAGTCAAGTTTCCTACCCAATCAGAGACCTTTAGCAAAGTACTGAGGAAGACGGCCAGCCACCCTGGTGTGTCAGTACTGTGAAAGCAGCCCAGGAGGGGAGAAAGAAAACACTTTCATGTGCTGACCTCATCCTGTTTTCCCCCTTTTGTCTTTGCTTTTGCCTCTGCCTTTTATATTTCTCTCTGTACTACAGGACCCACTTCTTCCCAACCTTTGAACACCATATGAACATGTCACATTGTGAGCCACAGTGAAGTAGCGGTAGAGTGAAATCAACTCCTTGAATTTCTGTTTCTCGTAAAGTGGTCAGAGGGTGAAAGAGAAAGCTCCTTACAGCTCTCTCTCTCTATGTAACCGTCAGGAAGTCAGGAAGGCCCACTTGACTTTTAACTCCCACGGGACCCGGCTCAGGGTTACCTGAAAAATAAAACCCATTAAAGCCAACCTAAAATGGAAATAACCTAAGAAAAATCTTCCCTACTTCAAACATTCTTAAGAGTCTACAGGGTGCTGAGACAAGGATTCTCCCTGTCCAGGGCAGCCAGGCGAGGTCTGGGGCAGCCAGAACCCTTGCAGCTATTATGGCCACAAGTAGCTTCATTATGCAAATATGAGCATTTTGTATTTGTGTCATGATGTAGAAATAGTAGCACTGGTCCCCTCTTACCTAAGCAGTAGGTTTGAACATTTTAAGAGAGGACTTTGGGAAGTGAGAAAATCTGTGAGGTCTAGGAGCATAAATATTGAGAGATAGGATGTCAACCACCCCCATGCGGCCAGTGTTCTGGACTCTCTGCAGGCCAAGGAAACATGGGCAGCAAGCCTAAGATAGGAGAAGAGCTGCATTCTCATGAAAGAGCAGGAAGGAGTCAGTAAACCAGAAACCACGTTAGAACTTTACTCATACTCACTGTCCCTATTAAATTCTTAATTGTAATGCAGGAAGAAACAAAAATGTTTTTTAAAAGACACACTGAGTGTTAAAGAGTTCATCCTTAGAGTATGATGGCCCTGGAAAAAGATTTTATTTCCATCACTTGCTTGTTAAATAGCTCCATGACAGCAGGGACCACTTCTGCTTCTACCTACCCCTCTATGCCTAGTGTTCAGCACAGTACCCACTACATAACAGGTGCTAAATAAATATTTATCAAATAAGTTAAAGAAAATAAATTAAAAAGGAGAACACAAAAATAGGAAGAATGTATCTTACATTGAGGCAGTTGTTTAACAGCTAATAATCTTACTTTCCTCTTCTACAAAATGGGGAAAACTACTGTAGCTCAGTAAGGAGTGTCTAAGAGAATTCAAGGAGAAAGAATATACATACGTGCGCTTATCAGCATGTTTAGTCCATAAGCCACACTCGGTAAATGCTAGCTATTATAGTGATAAACGAAGCTTTAGACATACAGGACCCTTTAGCTTCCCAAATGGAAACCCCAATTAAAGAACCAGAACATTAGTCGTATGTAATCTGGAGAGTGAAGGTGTTTTTGCTACAAGTTGAACAGAGGTGGGGCATGATATGTGCATGCTCTTTGTACTTCATGAAGTTCCACAAGTGACATAAATATTCCCTGGGAAGATGATATCATAAAGAAGGCTAAAATTTCCCAATTTAAATTTTATATAGACTTTTACTTTAAAATTTTGAGGGGGGAGAGTATACTTAATTTTTAAGGGCATATCTAATACTATTTGCAAGCAGAATAATAATAAGAATAAATAACAGCAACAATAACAACCTGGCAACTGTAATTTAGAATTGATTGCTGGGTAAACATCTGGAACTGTGGGCTTATGCAAAGTACAAAAAAACAGTATTTCACAGCTAAATAGTTGAGAGTGCTACCCATCCTGGAAGTATTATGAGATTTAAAAGAAAAACTGGAGGGGCACCTGGGTGTCTCAGTCAGTTAAGCGTCTGCCTTCAGCTCAGGTCATGATCCCAGAGTCCTGGGATCAAGCCCCACATCAGGCTCCCTGCTAAGTGGGGAGCCTGCTTCTCCCTCTCCCTCTGCTGTTCTCCCTGCTTGTGGTCTCTCTCTCTGTCTCTCTTTCTCTGTCAAATATATAAATAAATAAAATGTTTTAAAAAAATAAAAGAAAGAAAAGATCAAAGGTAAACTAAAATATCATGAACCACAGAATCTCAGGGTTGAATGAGTCTCTAAAACCATGTTTCCAAACCCCTGGGAAGAGGAATGCCACTCTGAAATCTTTGCAGGATGACTTTGGCTAGCTGGGAGAATAGGTCTAAAGGTGTCTTACTCTTTCGAGAAAGAAAAGGAGGGAGAGCAAAAGTGAGAAAAACAGAAAGGGAGAGAGAACTAATCCAAGAGTCCTGCTGACTATTCTAGGAAATGTCAATTATGCCATCGTGGAAATGAGTACAACAGGGCCCAGGACTTGAGCCTTCGTTTTCAGCACTTTCACTGTAGAAATGGGACTGGGTGATGGATAAATGCTTTAAGTCATCTCTTCTATGCTCTGCTACTGGCCAAAAACCAGGTCAGCTCTTTGCTCAATTTCTCAGGCTGTCCATAGTTGGAAATAATGTAATCTTCCGTAAGCACTGTAGTGTTGTCTGTTCTTACAATTACAGCAAAATGCCACAGCTCTGTCGCACAACAGAGATTATAACAGGAACATAAAATAAAGAAAATTAATTGTTTCTCATGATAACAATGTTATATGACAAAGAAATAAAAACAGGCTATCTTCTTTCCAAAGCAATTTTGAAACTCTTACACTGAGTCATGCTCAGTCTACTCTGATCTAGCACAGGCTTCATAAAATGTATTCTTTCAGAGCATTGGTTGTTGTTGCTGTTAATGCACAGATATTCCCTGCTGTCGTGGAACAGAGTCAGCCCGCACAGAGCCTCCCTTTTACCATTAGAGGTGATTCTTTTAAAGGGCCTTTCAGAAATCAGGAATGCAGTTATAGCAATAAGCATCTCTGAACTCTATCTTACTGGGGGAACTACTGAAAAGTAATTGTTGTTTTGTTCCTCATGTCAACTTATGAGTCTATCCAGTCCCCATGAAATAGATAAGTACTGTTTCAAGAGCAGAAAATATTGGGGCATCTAGGTGGCTCAGTTGATTAAGCATCTGCCTTCAGCTCAGGTCATGATCCCAACATCCTGGGATTGAGTCCCGCATCAGGCTCCCTGCTCAGTGGAGAGCCTGCTTCTTCTCCCTCTGCCTGCTGCTTCCCCTGCTTGTGCTCTCTCTCTCTCTAATAAATAAATAAAATCTTTTTTTAAAAAAAAAGAGCAGAAAATATCAAGAATCAGAGGAGAAGACTTTACCATGTCCATAAGAAAAAGCAAATGAAGTCCGAAAGCAATTATAGAATGAAAGAGTTCTTACTACACACCAGACTCTTGGTGTGAAAGAATCAAAATGAATCAAGAGAACCACTGCGAATGTGGGATTGATCCATACATTGAACTGTAATGGGATGGGCACTAGGCAGTCTGATGGTGTTTTCCAAAAAGCTGTATCAGAGCAATTCAAAGACTGCAACATGGTTGGCTGATACGACTGAACAGTGGAAAAAGACTACTGAGAAAAAGTAAGATTTAACCTAAGGCTAGCGAAATGGGTAGGCTTGGAATAATTTGGGCAGGATTGGGATGGACATTGGGGAGAAAAACAGCTTAATTCAAGACTAATTATTATGCTCTAAGCACAGAAAAAATATGGAAAGAGACAGAGTCCTTGATTCAGAAACCATGGAATGACTTCTCCTTACGTGAGGGGACTCTACTATGTAGCTGTCAAAATTCATCCCCTCTCCAAGTAACTTCCTTTAATGCTGGGCCCATGTCTTAGTCATATCTGCTTTTCTGGGACCCAGCACAGTGTCTGGTGTATAAGTTAGTTTAATGAAAATGTAGTTGACTAAATGGCCCCCAAATGTATGTTTGAATTGCCTATGTAAACAACCTTTAAGGGAATGGATTTAACAGACTTAAAAAAATCAATTTGTTTTATTTTTTTTTAGGACTATATTCATTGGTACTTTATAATTTTGTACTCTATACTCAAGGAGAATTGTTTCACTGCATTTATATAACCCCTAAACAACAGGTTTGCACTAATGTTTTAACACACATTTTTATTCAGTTGACCACTTATTGTAAGGACTGAAGAAATACATAATTAGCTTTTTTAAAAGAAAGGCAAAATACTGAATTCTTAAATAGTAAGGACTTAAAGAATAAAATCATACTTCTGAGACAGAGTGGATAATGTGGAACCAGAGCGGTGAAAGAACCCATTATTTCAATCTTTCCAGAAAGCTTTTATAACACAGGACCCAGGTGTATAAAACTGGATGAGGTGGTTTTGATGGTAAACACACAGGAGAACAAAAAAGTCAGAAAGTAACCATGGGCTGGAGTGATTACAAAATTATGAAAACCATGAAATAATGTTGCACGAATTTCCCAGAAGACATCAATGGCAGAAACATTGAAAGTTCCTATTAAAACCTGCATGTTATATATATATATGTATATATCCCTCATTTTTATAAGTAGATGCTATTAGTCTTTTTTTTTTTTTTTTTTTTGCCTAGACACTGATGTTACAGTATTGGGAAGATGTCCTCAAATAAAATATAAACCTCAGGAGACAGTTCCTTGAAAATATGCAGTACAGATGCACCAACAGATGTGTCCTAGATAAGAGTGGGCAAACTGATTTCCATCAATTGCATCCTATTTTAAATAGGAGAGGTGTTTATTTTTCAGAAATACCTGTGGAGAATCCTGTCATGACCTGCAGAATCATTTCCCATATCCTACACTTTGTCAGCATATTTCAGTATGTTGAGTTTACTTGGCTAGGGGTTGAGCAGAGGTTCCAGCTCTTGTTCCATGACAGACACAATAACAGAAAGAGATGTGCCTTCTCAGTTCTTAAAAAGAAATTAGGATTGCACAATGTTAGAGTGTGAAGCGTTCTTGCAATCAGCTGGAGAGCTCTAAGGTAAGATTTCATAATCCTTTTTAAAAATGTATTTTTGCAGATGTATCTCCAAGAATTAATTTACGATGCATTATCCAAATTCCTCCTGTTGTCCTAATCATTATTGGAAGTAAGACTGACAGCTTATTCTTCTTCATTCTCACAAACTCAGAAATAAAATATATAGAGACATATGTACACACACACGCACACACCTCTTCATCAACCCAGTAGTAAGTAGTGCTTTCATTTCTGCAATACTACTTAATAATTTACAATCATGAGCTATACTATGTATGTTATTTTGCAGGGGTCATGTGCACAACAGAGCCAACCACCTTCTTCTTTTTTTTTCTTGTAAATAAACTTTTAATGGAGTAAGGCTATGCTCATTTGTTTATATATGGTTTATGGTTGATTTCATGCTATTATAACGGCAGAATTGAGCAGTTGCAACCAAGACCTTATGACTCACAAAGTCTAAAATACTTACTATCTTGCCCTTTATAGACAGTTTGTTGACCCCTAAGCTATAGTCTAACTGCCATAATTCTTCAGGAATTCCTGATCACTTACAGGTGTCAAAGTTGAGTGTTTCTTCATTAAAATGATGCAAGAAGTTTTCCAGAGTCAGAACACCTAGAGTTTTATTTTCAATCTAATTTTGGCAGAGTTGCAGTAAATATCCCTTAATACTATACCACCAATGACATACAGTGTTTCACCATAGAAGAGTAAGTCATATTTACTAATATTTCAATGTCTCAGGTACTGGTAGGTTCTTTTTGGAGTGTGTGTGTATGTGTATGTATATAGTCACAACCACTTAGTGAACTATTATCTCCAATTTACAGATAAGTAAAAAGAGGCTCATATGGTTTATAAAAATTACCTATTGATGTACAACTAGTATGTTGGGAAGCTATGATTTGATTCCAGATTCTCTAGCTTCAAAATCCAAGTTCTTCCTAGTACGGAATAGAGCCTTTCTTTTTTTTATTTATTTATTTTTTTTTAGCTTTCTAGGCAGCTAATTGGGCAAAATGCACAGGCAACTCACATCCTGGATTTCCTCACTTGCCCATGAGTCCTCTAATATTTAGTTCTAAATAAATACTATAATAGAAACAAGAAGAGTCTAAAGAAGAGCAGCTAGTGCCATTAAAATAACAGCAGTGCCTTTTAGAGAACAATTATTCTACTATCATACCAGGTAGAAAAGGAATAATTCCACAGACCATTTATGGTTCTCCCTGGAAGTGTTCTCTGCACTGAAAGCCAAGATGTTTTTTTCACATTGCAACAACAGATCTCAGCTCTGCCTCTCTGTATTTCAATCCTGGCTCCAAGCAAATAAAATTTAGAATTCTCATTTGAGGTGTTCACAAGTAAAATGCTTTGAAACAACTACCCTGCATTAGAGTTTCATGAACCACTGGGGTGTAATCAGATCGTGTTTGAAAACCACATTCCAGCTCTGTGTACAAGATTACTATGGCCATGGCTCCTCATAAAATCTGTGCTCTAAAGCAAAATGAAGGTCTCAAATTGTTTGAGGATACAAATGGGTTTCTAGTCAGAAACAACCTGCTGAGAAAAGACTTCTTTTAAAGAGATGCATCCAGGTGACTGATCCAAATGAAAATGTAAGGAACTGCCTAAATGACTACTTTTATCCTGCAGAGTTAATTTCCTTAGGAATCATATCATCATCATAATAAATTTGAGAGCAAAAGTAGATAAGAAAAGGGAATTACCATGTTACTATTGTCTAGCCCAAATTATAGAAAGTTTGCTAGTAATGTTTAATGAATTTTCTGCATGGGTATTTAATAGTTATTAATTCCACCAATATTTACTGAGCTTACTGAGTGTGCATCATTGTGTGATGCCTGAAGTTTCAAACATTAGAAAAAATGCTGTTTCAAATATTTAAAAAGAATAAACCCCAAGGGCCTGTATCTAGTAGAGAACTTCCATAAATAATAATTACAATCCATGAGCAGAAATGAAATAAAGGCAGGGGAGAGGAGAAGAGAGGAGAAAGAACCATTCTCCAGCACACATGCAGACATTGGTGAACCAACACATCTTTAGCTGGTGAAGTAGGGGAATCCAGGGTTAGTATAGTTCTAAACTTTTCCCATAGCTGTAACAAATAACTCCTATGGGAATATAAGGCTAGTATGAAAACAATTTTCAGGAAAAATGAAACAAAATGACAATAATAACAAAAAACTATTCAGATATTTGGAAAATGGACCTAATCTAGAAATAGCAAGACAAACACAGGCTTTAGGATATATTCATGGCTTTACCATAAATGAGAAGTTAGACATCACTGAATCATGTCTGATTTTTTTAAATCTTCATGGCAACTAGTTGGAAGTGAAAAAGTATTCCCTATCATTGTAAAAAAGCCATTTGTTTAATTCTCACTCTTAAGCACAAGGGCTTAGAAAGTAAAATGATAACTGACTACAACAAAAACCTAATCAGTATAATGTGATTCATTTATCATGGTAAAGTTTATTATAAATGTTAAAATACAAGAAGTCAAACATTCCATACCTTTTATTTTAGGAAGCTTTCACTTTATAAATCACATGTAAAAATACTGGTGGTTGGGTGTGCCTTTTGCAAAATGTTACTTTACCTTCCTCACATAAATAACCACTCTCATGAATCTCAATCAGGCTAGAGTTATTGCAGTGATCATCAGATTAAACACGCTTTCATTTGCTCCAAAATAAAAACAGATCTATTTTAGCACAATATGTTACAAATTCATCTATTGTATTCCAAATTGTTATCTGCAGTTTATATAGAACAAACACTATACTCCTTTAACTGTATTGATTCACTAAGAAGACAAACACTGTCATCATCACTTAGCAGCTATTAACTGCGGGCAGGTTTTTAACCCTTGATTTTCAGTTTTTTCATCTGTACAGTGTAGACACTAATTTAGTGGCTTATGAGGACTGAGAGGCATAACCTACACATGTGGTCACCAGCATAATACCCAGCACAGAATAGGAGATCAATAAAAGTTATTTTTCCATTAGAAAAGACACTATGAGATCCATTTCAACCCTCAAGTAACTGATCATTTATTTCCTTGACTTTATTCATCCAAAAATAAAGATGGAGGTTAACTGTCATTTTCCCTACGAGAAGTTCAAATCCAGTAAGTATAAAAGGACTTGAATACAGAAGGGCAATATGTACAATAACAAATGTGCAGTAACAACTCTATATTTGGCTTTTTGCTTATGTATTCCAGAATGATGGTAATAATTAGTACTCTTGCCCAGACAGCTATCTTCAGTGTGCAATATGTAGGGTGGGATAAAGTTCAAACATTCACCTTTGATCATTACCCAAAAACCAAGCTGAGAAGTCCGGCTGAAGGAGGTGGTGGGGGAAGATAAGCCAGAGCAAGATAACATTGTTTAATTAGATGACAGACTCTAAGACTCTAAGCTGACAGACTGGGACCACACTAAGATGAGTATAAAATCTTGTCCTGCCAATTCAAACTGTGGCCTTGAGCAAAATACCTTTCTCTCTGAGCCTCAGTTAAGTGGGTTTCATAAACAAGGTCATGTGTTTGATGTTTGGTATTTAAAGCGTTCTGTCCATGAAAGGTCCTGAATACATAGTAATTATAATTTTCAATTGTATATAATTAAAGGGAAGGTTATAATGGATCAATTTCAAGAGAATGATCCATTCTGCAGGATCTAGTCCTAAGAGAGAGATATATACATATAGATAGCCTGGAGCTTTCTGACTCAAATTTTGGTCCAGTTTAACAGCATTGGCAAAACCAGCAAGCTTGGTGGGAATGCTGCATCTTAGGCCTCGTTTCAGTCATATGAGTTAGAAACTTATCAGGAATTTTAGCAAGATCCTTAGATAATTTGGATACACAATGAACTTACAAAAGCACTGATATAAAGATGTTTTTAATGGTAATTGTTCTATGAGTTATGGCTATGACAGTGTGTTTGTATGTGTGTATGTATAAATAATTATATATAAAATGTCATATACCAGTGCACCAATATTTGAGTAGTTGTTTTGAAATCCTTTATAATCAGTTGTGCTTTCCATAAAATATGTAAAGTTGGCATGCTAAGTAGCTTTAGTTATCTGCAGAAGTAGCCAGTGTCTTATGGAGAGTTAAAAATGCTTGATGAGCATGGTTTTGGGAGGGGGAGGAGCAAGATGGCAGAGGAGTAGGAGACCTAAATTTCGTCTGTTCCCAGGAATTCAGCTGGATAGGGATCAAACCATTCTGAACACCTACGAAATCAACAGGAGATCGAAGAAAAGAATAGCAGCAACTTTCTGAACAGAAAAGCGACCACTTTCTGGAAGGTAGGACGTGCAGAGAAGTGAATCCGAGGCGATATTCGGGAAGATAGATGGCGGCGGAGGGGGCCTCCGTCAGCCGCTACCAGCAAGTGATAGAGCAGCGGAGCACAAAATTGGAAATTTTAGAAGTCTGCTCTGCTGAGGGATGTGTCTCCAGTGACTAAGCGGGGGGTGGAACCCTCGCTGGGACAGTGTGGTCTCAGGACCCTCAGGGTCACAGAAAGACCGGGGGTGCCTGAGTGTGGCAGAGCTCCCAGCTATTGGAGGGGGGAAGCCGGCTGCAGAGACGGAGCCGAGGCGCGGGCTCTAGGCTCGGGGTTGCCATAAACCGTGATCCGGGCACAGTCGGGCCACTGCTCCTCCAGCAGGGACCCAACAAGCGGCAGATCCGGGGGGGCCCCCCTTCCTACCCCGGGAGGAGCGGCTCGGGAGCACACCGCAGGGATCTGCTGGGTTTGGAGACTCCACACGGGGTTGGGTGCCAGAGATAGAAATGCTCGGTCACAGGCCGGGTGAGCACGGAGTGCAGCCGGAGACTGGGGAGATGGGAGTGACTGACTGCTTTTCTCTGGGGGCACACTGAGGAGCGGGGCCCCAAGTTCTCAGCTCCTCCGGGGCGGAGATTGGGAGGCCGCCATTTTCACTCTCGTCCTCCAAAGCTGTACGGAAAGCTTGGAACAAAAGCTCCTGAGAGCAAACCCGAGCAAATTACTTAGCCCAGACCTGGCAAGGGCGGGGCAATTCTGCCTCCGGCAAAGACATTTGGGAACCACGGCAACAGGCCCAAAGAAATACAAACAATTAAGAGAACATATTATGAGCAACTATATACCAGCAAATGAGATAATCTGGAAGAAATGGATGCATTCCTAGAGATATATCAACTACCAAAACTGAACCAGGAAGAAATAGAAAACCTGAACAGACCTATAACCACTAAGGAAATTGAAGCAGTCATCAAAAATCTCCCAAAAAACAAAAGCCCGGGGCCAGATGGCTTCCCAGGGGAATTCTACCAAACATTTAAAGAAGAATTAATACCTATTCTTTTGAAACTGTTCCAAGAAATAGAAATGGAAGGAAAACTTCCAAACTCATTCCATGAGGCCAGCATTACCTTGATCCCAAAACCAGACAAAGACCCCATCAAAAAGGAGAATTACTGACCAATATCCCTGATTAACATGGATGCAAAAATTCTCACCAAAATACTAGCCAATAGGATCCAACAGTACATTAAAAGGATTATTCACCATGACCAAGTGGGATTTATTCCTGGGGTGCAAGTTTGGTTCAACATCCACAAATCAATCAATGTGATATAATACGTTAACAAAAGAAAGAACAAGAACCATATGATCCTCTCAATAGATGCAGAAAAAGCATTTGACAAAGTATAGCATCCTTTTTTGATCAAAACTCTTCAGAGTATAGGGATAAAGGGTACATACCTCAATATCATAAAAGTCATCTATGAAAAACCCACAGCGAATATCATTCTCAATGGGGAAAAACTGAGAGCTTTCCCCCTAAGGTCAGGAACGCGGCAGGGATGTCCACTATCACCACTGCTATTCAACATAGTATTAGAAGACCTAGCCACAGCAATCAGACAACAAAAAGAAATCAAAGGCATCCAAATCAGCAAGTAAGAAGTCAAACTCTCACTCTTTGCAGATGATATGATACTTTATGTGGAAAACCCAAAAGACTCCACCCCAAAACTGCTAGAACTCATACAGCAATTCAGTAAAGTGGCAGGATATAAATCAATGCACAGAAATCAGTGGCATTCCCATACACCAACAACAAGACAGAAGAAAGAGAAATTAAGGAGTCAATCCCATTTACAATTGCACCCAAAACCATAAGATACCTAGGAATAAATCTAACCAAAGAGGCAAAGGATCTGTACTCAGAAAACTATAAAATACTCATGAAAGAAATTGAGGAAGACACAAAGAAATGGAAAAACGTTCCATGCTCATGGATTGGAAGAACAAATATTGTGAAGATGTCAATGCTACCTAGAGCAATCTACACATTCAATGCAATCCCCATCAAAATACCATCCACTTTTTTCAAAGAAATGGAACAAATAATCCTAAAATTTGTATGGAACCAGAAAAGACCCCCGAATAGCCAGAGGAATGTTGAAAAAGAAAAGCAAAGCTGGTGGCATCACAATTCCGGACTTCCAGCTCTACTACAAAGCTGTCATCATCAAGACAGTATGGTACTGGCACAAAAACAGACACATAGATCAATGGAACAGAATAGAGAGCCCAGAAATGGACCCTCAACTCTATGGTCAACTAATCTTCGACAAAGCAGGAAAGAATGTCCAATGGAAAAAAGACAGTCTCTTCAACAAATGGTGTTGGGAAAATTGGATAGCCACATGCAGAAGAATGAAACTGGACCATTTCCTTACATCACACACAAAAATAGACTCCAAATGGTTGAAAGACCTCAATGTGAGACAGGAGTCCATCAAAATCCTAAAGGAGGACACAGGCAGCAACCTCTTCGACCTCAGCCGCAGCAACTTCTTCCTAGAAACATCACCAAAGGCAAGGGAAGCAAGGGCAAAAATGAACTATTGGGACTTCATCAAGATAAAAAGCTTTTGCACAGCAAAAGAAACAGTCAACAAAACCAAAAGACAACCGACAGAATGGGAGAAGATATTTGCAAATGACATATCAGATAAAGGGCTAGTATCCAAAATCTATAAAGAACTTATCAAACTTAACACCCAAAGAACAAATGATCCAATCAAGAAATGGGCAGAAGACATGAACAGACATTTCTCCAAAGAAGACACTCAAATGGCCAACAGACACGTGAAAAAGTGCTCAACATCACTCGGCATCAGGGAAATCCAAATCAAAACCTCAATGAGATACCACCTCACACCAGTCAAAATGGCTAAAATTAACAAGTCAGGAAACAACAGATGTGGGCAGGGATGCGGAGAAAGGGGAACCCTCCTACACTGTTGGTGGGAATGCAAGCTGGCGCAGCCACTCTGGAAAACAGTATGGAGGTTCCTCAAAAAGTTGAAAATAGAGCTACCGTATGACCCAGCAATTGCACTACTGGGTATTTACCCCAAAGATAAAAATGTAGTGATCCAAAGGGGCACATGCACCCCAATGTTTATAGCAGCAGTGTCCACAATAGCCAAACTATGGAAAGAGCCAAGATGTCCATCAACAGATGAATGGATAAAGAAGATGTGGTATATATAGACAATGGAATATTATGCAGCCATCAAAAAAAAAAAAAGAAATCTTGTCATTTGCAAAGACGTGGATGGAACTAGAGGATATTATGCCAAGCGAAATAAGTCAATCAGAGAAAGACATGTATCATATAATCTCACTGATATGAGGAATTCTTAATCTCAGGAAACAAACTGAGGGTTGCTGGAGTGATGGGGGGTGGGAGGGATGGGGTGGCTGGGTGATAGACATTGGGGAGGGTATGGGCTATGATGAGCGCTGTGAATTGTGTAAGACTTTTGAATCACAGTTCTGTACCTCTGAAACAAGTAATATATTATATGTTGAAAAAAAAAAAAGATAGTAGAAAGGGAAAAATGAAGGGGGGAATCAGAGGGGGAGACAAACCCATGAGAGACTCTGAGAAACAAACTAAGGGTTCTAGAGGGGAGGGGGTGGGGGGATGGGTTAACCTGGTGATGGGTATTAAAGAGGGCATGTATTGAATGGAGCACTGGGTGTTATACACAAACAATGAATCATGGAACACTACATCAAAAACTAATGATGTATGGTGATTAACATAACATAATAAAATAAAATTAAAAAAATGCATGATGATATTAATTGGAAAATACAAAGTATAAATTGAAATTATTGAGTACTGCCATTCCATAGGACAGTATTAATCTACCTTCTTATATACCATTTCTTGTCTGTGCAGATCAGCATTGTTTCAAAGTGTCCTCCAAGACAACTTATATCACAGCCACATAGGGACCAATTAAAAGTGCAAATTCTCAGGCACCAAATCCCCCAAATACAGTTAATCAGAATTCTTAGGGATTGAGAGTCAGAAGATGGGAAATACATACTTATGTTTTCTCTTTTAAAAGGATGCTTAAAAAAATAATGGCTGGGTCCTATCCTCAAAAATTCTAATTTAATTTATTTGAGCATTGGCATTTTTTAAAAGCTCCCCAGGCAATTCTAATGTGAAGCCAATGTTGAGAATGTTTTTTCAATAGAGCTAAACCTCATGGTTAATGTGAAGAATATCTCCATCAAACTATCCACTCCTGATGGTGAATTGTAAACTCTGACACTAGGTTAGAAGGACAGATTGTGCATTTGGATCAGAACACCCATGTGGCTCTTTAAATCCAAACATACAGGGGTGCCTGGGTGGCTCAGTCATTACGCATCTGCCTTCGGGCTCAGGTCATGATCCCAGGGTCCTGGGATCGAGCCCCACATCGGGCTCCCTGCTCTGCAGGAAGCCTGCTTCTCCCTCTCCCACTCCCCCTGCTTGTGTTCCCTCTCTCACTGTGTATCTCTGTCAAATAAATAAATAAATAAAATCTTTTAAAAAAAAATCCAAACATACATTAGTTTCAATCCTAAAGTTAAGATATTGGTTAGGACTCATAATAAAAATAAAATAAAAACATTTGTTAAAGAACTGACAATTTACCAAATCAATCCCCATCCAAACAGTCCTCCTTCTTACCCCTGACAGCTATCTCTTCCCATTTTGCTCTTCAAAAAACATATCAGATGTTTAAAATACAAGTGCAACTGGGTCAAATTATGGAACTTCACATTTCTGCAAATGATCCAGGATTTCATAAAAGTTATGTTGAAGAACCACATGCAAAGCCATTAGCAAATGACTTTCCAACAGAGCTAGATGAGTTAGTAGGAAGAGATCAGGAAACTGATGTGGGAGGATCATAAAAAGACAGTTCAAAAGAGAATTCTTTGAATTTCAAAAGATTAGGTGAGGTCCTTCAGAAAACTGTTGATGTGCTAAAAAATTTTTGCAAAAAGGACTTTTTATGAACATGCTGTGAAAGTCATCCAGAGTGAAGGGTTACACTAACTTTAAAATAGAAAACTATGCTGATAGGATGAATTTATTTTTTGTTAGTTTTCAATAAGCACACATAGTTGCTATCACCACCTAAAGTTTATAGGATATAAAGTAAAATTAATCATTTAAAAAATGTTTAGTTCCGTCTTTTCTAGAAGAAATTTCAATAAGCACACTATACAATATGTGATCTGAAATCTGATGTTGCATTTTACTGGATCAACTGTCCTCGAAAATAAAAACTTTTCTACATTTTTCTTTCCTCCACAGTACCTATCACAACAAGAGATATCCAAAGTCCAGAATCACTGCCAGCACAAAGCCATTTAAAAATTTATTACCTGCCAGGATGGGATCTTCGTTGCCGACACCCACATGATTCGTTTATTTAAGAAAATAACAAAGTTGAAAAGCTACAATGCACGGATATATCTTGTCACATTCACTTGTTTAAAAGAAGTTTTTTAGTAATAACCTTAAAATACTTTTTCCTTTGCTCTGAGACTTTAACTTCTGGTAAAATAAGATAATCTAAAATATATTGTGTCATTCGTTAGGGCATTGTTGATTGTGGTAAAAATGGGTAATCAATGAAAATGTACCATATTAGGAACGCTTCAGTGAAGTAAACACATTCAGTTAATTGAATATTCCAAATCCATAAAAAATAATGTTATGAAGAGTTTACTAACATCTGAGAATGCTTATGTTTTAATGATAGGTGAAATGAATAGGATATACATTATTTATTCAGTATGATTTTAATTGTATTATAAAAACATACACATAACAAAAATACAACAATGTACATAAAAATGTTAATAGTGTGATGACTCAGATAGAATCATAAAAGTTCTTTTTCTTCCATTTAAAATTTCCTTCCATACTTTGTAGATTTTTTAACATATTCCATGAAAAACTTCAATTATTAGCAAGATAAGATAAAAGACTTCCAAGTTTAAGTTCAAACTAAAGCAAGACACCTGTTCTCAGTCCTATAAGTCTGTCTAATTCATCACAATCCCTTGTTTCTTGACTTGTTACAGTGGAATATAACCGTAATTCAAGAAATTCAAGTGTGAGTACTCACAGATTCTAGTATTGTTATAAAATAAATTCACTTATCAACTTGCTTTTAAAGCAGATTTTAAAAATATGATCTAAATTTATCAGAGAAAGACAAGTATCATATGATCTCACTGATATGAGGGATTTAAGAAACAAGACAGGGGATCATAGGGGGAGGGAGGGGAAAATGAAACAAGATGAAACCAGAGAGGGAGACAAACCATAAGAGACTCTTATTAATCTCAGGAAGCAAACTGAGGGCTGCTGGAGTGGAGGGGGGTGGGAGGGATGGGGTGTCTGGGTGATGAACATTGGAGGGGGTATGTGCTATGGTAAGTGCCATGAATTGTGTAAGACTGATGAATCACAGACCTGTACCCCAGAAACTAATAATATATATGTTAATAAAAAAAAAATAAAAGATAAAAACAAAATAAATTTGTTATAATTAATGAATGTATCCCATAGAATAGGAAAATGTTATATGTATATAAAGCAATGTTTTAAACATGACACTAGAAAAAGATAACAAAAATAGAAACCAAATCAGCCACCAAATCTTCCCGGTTGGATGAGTTCTGAGTAGCAAATGCATGGCCTCAGGTTTTTCCTACTGCCATCAGTTACAATTACCTAAAGCTCTGAATGAACATGTGAATTAGAAACTATTTGCCCATCCTAGACACTGCATGGAGCTAGAGAAGGGGGAAGGATTTAAAATCCACAACATACCTCAGACTTGCAGACTAGGTTGGGGGTAGAGAGGGTGTGTTGACAGACACAGGAACTTACAAGGTGTAATACGTCAAGCAAATTAAGTGGCCTACTGAGAAAGAGAGTGTTACATCTATCTTCTTACCCTTTGTACCCGCCTGATACAATACTTAAATCACAGTACTAAGCTGGTAGCAGATGGCTAATAATTCACTGAACAGCAGGTAATACAATAGAAAGATGTTGTTGGAGCTGGGAGGACTCTAGAACACAGGGAAGGGCTGATACCATTCTTTTTGACATCACTGTTGGGAATATCTCAGTACCAGGAATAAATGTAATTAAGAAAGAATCTGCATATGGAAGAAAGGTCTCAATATTTTTGTGAGAGTATGGACTGGTAGATATTTCACAGGGCATTTAACAACAAGCACTAATAAATTATTTGCAGAGAGCTGCTATAAATTACACAAAGTAACATATGCAGTTCCGAGAATCAAACAACCTCCCACAAATCCCCATGATAATTTTTGTGTTAGAAGAAAAAGAGTACAAAAAGTGTAACAAGGAAGGTCAACTGGGAAAGATATGGGTTCTCACTAGCTTACAAATTGAGTCTTCCAGAAAACAATCAGCATGACATCCTCCCTATTTCTTTGCCTCATATTTCATCCGTTATCTCCTGAAGCTGGGATGGAGCTTGTGATTTCAAATTTTACAAATGGAACATAATCGGAAAGTGTTGACATAAATATGCAATTGCTGAGTATCAACACAAACAATTCAGTCATGCAAAGACCAGTCACCTAATTTATCTATCAAACGCTTCTTTGTAGGGAGAGTGGGAGAGAGAGGTAGGAAGGAAGAAAAAGACACACATGGGAAAGTCGTATTCCGGAAAGAAAATATGATAACCATATCATTTCCATTAACCCCGTTTTTCTTTCAAGTGCTTTTATTGTCTGTTTTTAAATGTTACTCACAATCCCAATAGGTAAAAATACATAAATATAATTTTCTATAAATGATATCGAAATGATAAGATATCTATTTGGAAAATAAATATAAGCGTGAGTACTTTTCACTCACCACACAAAAATACACAAAGGTAGAAAGATGCCAGTCAAGTGGCCAAGTAAGATGTCCCCCTCTTTTTCATACCCTATGAACAACAATAATGTGGCATTCATCCACAGATAAAAATGCCTTCCTGGGGTTTGGGGAGCCAGGTAGGAGAATGTGAAACCCCAGTGCATTTTAAGACTGAGGAGAGCCATTTTGAGAAGGCAGGCTTGCCCCCAGGTGGTTGACATGCGAAGTAAAGTCCCAGCTACATAGCCAGAAACAGTTCTCCACCCCTATGGACTTGGCTACAACCTCATTTATCTTGGTCCTCTCACTAGCACCACATGCCAAGGGACTCAGGAGGAGTTACGCACCCATGTGTGTGTTGGGTAATAGGCATTCAGAACTTGGTCCCAACTATAGACCCTGAAGTGACCCATGAACCAGCTTCAGCCCCTCTCAGCCACAGTCTGGGAGCCCCTGGAGGTGAGGCTGTCAAATTCAGTCAATCATAGATTCTGAAAGGGCCCTATAACTGGGCTGTTGACTATCTCAGCCAGTTGGCAAACAGTCTTGCTAGTACAGAAACATGATAGGAAAAACTGCCACTTGTCTCACTGGAGATCCTGTAAGGGTCCTATACTTGGCCCTAACCCCCTCACAGCCGAAGTCTGACAATAGACCTGCTAACCTAGGGCCCCAGCAGGAGACAAACCCATCTGCAACCCCAGAGATCCTGAATGGCCCTATAGTCAACTCAGGCTCTCCCAGCCACCATTTATCACAATCACTTAAACAATAAACACCTACATTTAGAAAAAAGGAAGATCTGAAATAAATAACTTTACACTTTAAGATATAGAAAAAAAATCTAAGTCCCGAGGTAGCAGAAGGAAGGAAATAATAGAGATTAGAACAGAAATAAATGAAGTAGAGACTAAAAAGACAACAGAAAAAAATCAATGAAACAAAGAGTTGGGCTTTTGTTTTTGAAAAAATAAACAAAATTGACTAACTTTTGGCTGGACCAATCATGAAAAGAAAAGAGAGGACTCAAATAAATAAAATCAGAATTGAAGGTGGAGGTATCATAACTGACACCACAGAAATACAAAGAATTGTGAGATGTTACTATGAACAATTATGCACAACAACCCTAAAAGAAATGGATAAATTCCTAGAAACATACAACCTCCAAGACTGAATCTTGAAGAAATATAAAATATGAACAGATCTATAACAACTAAGGAGACTGAAGCAGTTTTCAAAAATTTCCCAAAAAGAAAAGCCCTGGACCAGATGGTTTCACCAGGGAATTCTACCAAATATTTATTTTTTTTTTTTTTAATTTTTTTTAAAGATTTTATTTATTTATTTGACAGAGAGATAGAGAACACAAGTAGGCAGAGAAGCAGGCAGAGGGAGAGGGAGAAGTAGGCTCCCCGCAGAGCAGGGAGCCCGATGCGGGACTCGATCCCAGGACCCTGGGATCATGACCTGAGCCGAAGGCAGCCGCTTAACCGACTGAGCCACCCAGGCGCCCCTCTACCAAATATTTAAACTCATGCCAATCCTTCTTAAGCTCTTCCAAAATACTGAAGAGGATGGAACACTTCTAACCTCATTTTGCAAGGCCAACATTACCCTAACGTCAAAGCCAGATACTAATCTACAAGCAAAGAAAACTACAGGCCAATATCCCTGATGAATATAGATGCAAATATTCTCAGCAAATGCTAGTAACCTGAATTCAACAGCACGTTACAAATATCATACACCATAATCAAGTGGGATTTATTACTGGGATTCAAAATCATTCAACATATACCAATAAATAAACATGACATACCACATTAATAGAATGAGTGATAAAAATCATATGATCCTCTCAGTAGATGTAGAAAAAATTTTTGACGATATTTAACATCCTTTCATGATAAAAGCTCTCAACACATTGAGTATGGAAGGAACATACCTCATTTGCAAATGTCTTACAGGTAAAGAGCTAGTATCCAAAATCTATAAAGACATTATCAAACTAACACCCAAAAAACAAATAATCCAATGAAGAAATGGGCAGAAGACATGAACAGACATTTCTCCAAAGAAGACACTCAAATGGCCAATAGACACATGAAAAAGTGCTTAACATCACTCGGCATTAGGGAAATACAAATCAAAACCACAATGAGATACCAACTCACATCAGTCAGAAAGGCTAAAATTAACAAGTCAGGAAATGACAGATGTTGGCGAGGATGCGGAAGGGGAACCCTCCTACACTGTTGGTGGGAATGCAAGCTGGTGCAGCCACTCTGGAAAATAGTATGGAGTTTCCTCAAAAAGTTGAAAATAGAGCTGACCTATGACCCAGCAATTGCACTACTAAGTATTTATCCCAAAGATACAAATGTAGTGTTCCGAAGGGGCACCTGCACCCCAATGTTTATAGCAGCAATGTCCACAATAGCCAAACTATGGAAAGAGCCCAGATGTCCATCAACAGATGAATGGATAAAGAAGATGTGGTATATATACACAATGGAATATTAGCCATCAAAAAAAAAAAAAATGAAATCTTGCCATTTGCAAAGACATGGATGGAACTAGAGGCTATTATGCTAAGTGAAATAAGTCCATCAGAGAAAGACAATTATCATATGATTTCACTCATATGTGGAATTTAAGAAACAAAACAGAAGATCATAGAGGAGGGGAGGGAAAAATAGAAAAAGACAAAATCAGAGAGTGAGACAAACCATAAGAGACTCTTAATAATAGGAAACAAACTGAGGGTTGCTAGAGGGGAGGGGAGTAGGGGGATGGGGTAAAAGGGTGATTGACATTAAGGAGGGCATGGGATGTAATGAGCACTAGGTGACATATAAGACTGATGACTCACTGGACTCTACCTCTGAAACTAATAATATGCTATATGTGAATTAAATGAATTTAAATTAAAAAAGAAGGAACATACATCAATGTAATAAATGACAAACCCGTACATAGCAACACACTCAACAGTAAAAGTTGGAAGTTTTCCTCTAAAATCAGGAAGACAATGGTGACCACTCTAATCTCTCCTATTCAACATAGTACTAGAAGTTCTAACCAGAACAACTGGACAGGCAAAAGAAATAAAAAACATCCAAATAAGAAAAAGAGAGTAAAATTGTCTCTCTTTGCATATATGTTCTCATACAAAGATAACACTAAAGACACCTTAGGGGTGGCTGGGTGGCTCAGTTGGTTGAGCATCCAACTCGGCTTCAGCTCAGGTCATGATCTCAGGGTCATGAAATTGAGCCCTGCATCAGGCTCTGTGCTCAGCAGGGAGTCTGCTTGAGATTCTCTCTCCCTCTCCCTTTGCCCCTCCCTCTTCTCTCTCTCTGTCTCTCTCTCTCATACTCTAAAATAAATAAATAAATAAATAAATAAATCTTAAAAAAAACACTCCACCAAAAAACTGTTGGAACAATAAATGAATTCATTAAATTTGCAAGATATAAAAGATCTTCATACAAAAATCAGTTTCATTACTATCCACTAACAACAAACTATCTGAAAGAGAGAGAACAAAATACAATAGTATTAAAAACTATAAAATACTTAGGAATGCATTTAACCAAGGAAGTGAAAGATCTGTACCCTGAATCTGTAAGACATTGATGAAAAAATTAAAGACACAGATAAATGCAGAGCAAACCCATATACATAGACCAGAAGATTTAAAATTTTTAAATTTTACATAGAACCCAAAGTGATCTACAGATTCAATGCAATCCTTATTAAAATCCCAGTGGCATTTTTCACAGAAAAAAACATCCCAAAATTTGTACGGAACTGCAAAAGACCCTAAGTAGCCAAGCAATCTGGAGAAAGGAGAACAAAGCAGGGAACACCACAATTTCTGATTTTAAGATATATTACAAAACTACAGTAATCCAAACAGTACAGTATTGGTATAAAAATAGACACACAGACCAACAGAACAGAATCAAGAGACCAGAAATATACCCATACGCATATGGTCAACTAATATTTGACAAGAGAGCCAAGAATACTCAATGGGGAAATGATAAGTCTTTTCAATAAGTGGTGTTGGGACACTGGATATCCCCATACAAAAGAACAAAACTGGGTTTCTATCATACACCACTCACAAAAATTAACTTGAAATAAAGTTTTAAATGTAAGACTAAAAAAAAACATAGAGAAAATCTCCTTGATAATGGTTTGGATATGGCACCAAAAGCACAGACAACAAAATGAAAATTAAACAAATGGGACTATGTAAAATTAAGAAGATTCTCTACAGAAAAATAAACAATCAACAAAATGAAGAGGCAGCCTGTGGAGTGAAAGAAAATATTTGCAAACCATGTATCAGATACGGAGTTAATATCCAAAATATGTAAAGAACCCATATAACTCAATAGCAAAAAGACTAATAATCACATTAAAAATGGGGAGAGGACCTGAATTGACATTTTTCAAAGAAGACATAAAGATGGTCAACAGGTACATAAAAAGATGCTCAGCATCACTAATCCTCAGGGAAATGCAAATCAAAACCACAAGGAGATAGCACCTCATATCTGTTAGGATGACTTGTATAAAGAGAGAAGCAGTAAGTGTTGGTGAGGATATAGAGAAAGGGAACTCCTGTACTGTTGATGGGAATGTAAATTTCATAGCTGCAACAACAACAACAACAAAAAAACAGTATGGCGATTCCTCAAAAAATTAAAAATAGAACTACCATATGATCCAGCAAATAATAAAAGTGCCCTCCTCATAGGACTGTTGTGAGGATTAAAAGAATTATGAGTATAAAATGATAGAAAAAATATATGCATGCCTTTTTTTTTTTTTTAAAGATTTTATTTATTTATTTGACAGAAAGACACAGCGAGAGAGGGAATACAAGCAGGGGGAGTGGGAGAGAGAGAAGCAGGCTTCCCGCGGAGCAGGGAGCCCGATGCAGGGCTCGATCCCAGGACCCAGGGATCACGACCTGAGCCGAAGGCAGACGCTTAACGACTGAGCCACCCAGGCGCCCCCTATGCATGCCTTTAAGAATAGACAAACATTTAAAATTCAGAAGCACTGTCCATATTAGAAAACAGAGATAAATGTGACTGACAAAACAATAAAGCTAAAATTTAAGTGAGAGACAGCTGAAAGTATTTTCAGCATCTATAACAAGATTGTTATCTTAAAAAGTAAAATTCTTATGGACAAAATTGTTCAATTTCAAAAGGCAAAGGATATAAATGGTCTCATTATAGAATATGAAATAAAAATCACCAATAAAATATGCAAAGATATTCAACTTTTCCAGTAACCCAAACATGAAAAACTTTTACAAAAGCCACCTTTCCTTTGTTTGTTTTTACCTATAGGAATGGCAAATACACAAGTGTAGTAAAACAAATTTTGGCAAGTAAGAATGTATAGAAATAGTCAATTCTCATATTGCGATGGTGAAAATATAAATTAATATAGACAATATGGACAACAATTTGGTAGCATCTGCAAGTTCTAAATTCTGTACACCGTGTGTCACTGAAACTACACCTCTACATAGCTCCCCTAGAAAACCGTGAGACATATGTCCAGGAGCTAGAAGTAGCAATGTTCACTTTGTCAGCAAAATACATAGCAAAATAAATAGGTGAATAAGTAATAAAGAAAAATAACCTGAATGCCCACTAATGGAGGAGTAGCTAAATAAGCTAAGCTGGTGAACTAAATAAACATTACACTGTTGAATGCTATCTAGCTGTTGAAATGATTAGATTTCTATGTATACCAATACTACCAACTCTCCAAGATCTGTTTAGTGAAAAAAAAAGCTGCTAAAAATTCTTACATAATAATTCAATTTATGTAAAAATTAAAACAAAGAGGAAAACAAAAACACAAGTCATACTATGTAATTTCTGTTAAGTGAATAGTTATCTGAAAGGATTCACACTAACTGATAACAATTAATACCTCTTAAGAGGATAGCCTAGAGGTAGTGACCAAATAGGATATGTCTTAATTGTAGTGTTTGATTTTTTTTTTTTTTTTTGCCCAGAGAATGTATCTATTAGTACCAGATAATTAATTTCAAATTTGAGTATTAACTTCATGACAGGCACTTAAGTAGCCTTTCTTGAATAAATGAATAGAAGGTAGGAGAATGTTAGGCAGGGAAAGAAGGAGAAAGAATGGAAGGAAGAAAAGATGTATGTGTGTAGTAAGTGGAGGCCAGGACAAAGGATTTGGACCTCATGCAATAGATGGGGATAAATCAAAGGTTTTTCTACACAGGGGAACTATATGATCAACATTGTGCTGTGGGACACCTACTGCTTGCAATATGGGGATGCATGGGGAGAAAATGGAAGTGGACAGCAGTTCATTCCCGAAAATGTAAGGATGAGCAAGGACAGAGATCTAAACAAGTTCAAATGCTTATAAAGAGTAGTAAGTAGTAAGAAGAGATCAGGGAGCAACTGATCCCAAGAAAGGAGATAAATACTGGTGCAGGGCTCTGAGGAGTCTGGGAGAAATGAGATCCAGAGAAGAGTGAATTCTCCTTACATAAGAGAGAGGACAGGTTTTTCCTCACCGCAGGTGCAAAGAATGAAAGGGAGGAGATGGAAGTGCAAAGCACTGATGACAATGCAGAGGCAGGAACACAGAGCAGTATGTGTGCAGCCATGTGGTTTTCCCAACAGTGCTGTGCAGGCTAGGTGCTGGCAGGAGATAACAAGATCCTGAACGAATCTTGGGGATTTGCCAGATGGGTACAAATATAGTCATATTTCAGAGAATCCCATATGAGACAGGAGTAAAATGAAGAGCCCCAAAGTCTAAAATGCAGATGGGAGTAAAGTAAAGAGGTGCAAAGGGTGGGGTGAAAGAAGTTTTCCTCTCTCATGTTTTCTTTTTCTTTCAAGCAGATATTTAATGGGAATGTTCTATATTCTGGGCATTCTTCTAAGGCTGAGGATATTGTGACAAAAGAGACAAAAAAAAAAGGATTCTAGTTCTTACGGACCTTACGGTCTAGTGGGAAGCATAGAAATAAATATGTAAACTAAATATGTAAACAAAAGAAAAACATAAGTTTTCATAGGACTAAAACTATGTAGGAAAACAAAACTACTTGCTGGAAAGAGAGTGGTTGATGAGTATTTTAACAGAACCCTCTGAGAAGGAGTCATTTGAGCTGAAATCTAAATGATGCAAAAGAGGCAGCCAAGCAAAGATCTGAGAGAAATGTTTCAGGCAGGAGGAAAAAAAAATAAAAAAGGTACAAAAGCCTGAGGCTGGACTAAGCTTGGCCTCTTCAAAGGAAGAATATAGAAAGATCCCTGTAACCAGGGTATAGTGATTAAACGGGAGTGATAGGAAATAGGATCTAAGAGGTCGGTAGGGAACAGATTGTACAGAGCTTCTGAAGAGTATAGATATTATCCTATTTGCGACAGGTAGCGCTTGGAGTGTTATAAAAAAAATCAGACAGGATCTGATTTAGTCTCTAAGAAAAGCAGAGGAGCAAAAATCAAGCTGGAAGACATGTAGGAGACTACTGAAGAAGTCCAGGTGAGGTAAAATGGCGGCTAGAATGACCGTGGCCAAAGGGGCGAGATGTGATTGGATGCAGCATAAGCTTTGGAAACAGAACCAATAGGACTTACTTATGCATCTGATATGAAGAAGACAAATAATAGAGAAAAAGATAGAATTCAATAGAGAGATGGGAGGATAGGAAGTAGAATGTCTAAATGTAAAATTTTAGAATTATGTATGTTACATGAGAAAAAAATTTAAATGTGCAGTCATTGATGAGGGTGACTGGTCTGAAATAAAAATGGAGATCATTGTTTAGGAGGTCAGATTGAATGGGTTTGGTTCTGTGATGAGGTAGCACACAGGGTGGCGGTAGCAGGGCTTGGCGTGAATGAAGGCAATCATCAAGAAGCTAAAATATTTAATGAATTGAAGGGAGAGATGCCCGGGAGTTTGGTAGGTGGCAGTGAAGAGAGAAGAGGTAAGGGGTAATTAGCAGATGATAAAAGTCCCAGATGAGCAGAACTTTTTACATAAAGTTGACGAATTAATGAGTTATGTGTAGGAATGTGGAGTATGTTTTATTCAAATCCTTACACAAGGTACATAAGAGTTGGGAAATCAGAAGTCTTAGGGTGAGAAAGCACAAAGAAAGTGTGTCAGGCCAGAGAGAAACCACTTTGTCAGTGAAGTGGTTGAGAATACAACTTCATTGGTTTACATCGAATCTCTCAGTGGCAAGCAGTAACCAAATTTAGAGTGAGAAAAACAGGATGTGAGTTTGGTGGAGAATGTTAGAGCAGGTGGATACATCAACACACAAATGGGTGGATGGTCCTAGAGATTTATATCTTGCAGAGTGACCAGGATGTTAACAGGGGAGGTTAAGAATGGTGAGTTTATTTGGTTATGATTTTTCCAAAAGAATTTGAAGTCAGCTCTTAAGCAGATAATAGGGCTTTTGCAAGAATGAAAAACGTCGTGAAAGTTATCAAAGAGATTGGTTTCCCTGCAACTATCCAAAAAAAAAAAAAAAAAAATAGGGGCATCCATAGAGAGCCTGGAACTTAACTTGGGAGCAGAGGAGCTGTGATTGGGTGGGAAGGTTGCCTTCAAGGGATGAATTCTGAGGCACAATGAGCAACATGGCATAGTCGCAGCTAGCAGAAGAGGGACGTTTGCGATATAAATAGAGAAAGAGAATGTAAGGACAGTGAGAAAGAGACTGTTGGAGGATAGCAAATTTGTTTTCATGGACAGGGGACAATCTAAGCATGGAAGACCAATCTCACTCTAGAGAAGAGAGAAGTTGGTAAAGGAACACAGGAGAAGTGAGGTGTACGGACAAAGAGGTGGCAGGGAAAATAAAAGGTTCAAAATCAGATACTCAGCAGAATGTGCTATCTCATCAAAGTCCTAATACTTTAATTAATGGTTCCATTTACAAAAGGGTTTCACACACCTAATGAAAGCCCAAATGGTCAATACCTCGAATAACCTCTTCTAGTTTTGTTCCAGAGAAAAATGGAAGATGCTTGGTTTGGTTACAGATGCATGCTGACTCCCTTATTCTGCTCGGTTGGAAAGAATGAGTAATGGTGGCATGCATGTTCAGCACAAGGCAAAAAAGAGAAGAAATCTGAGACTACATAACACTGAAATCACTGATACTCCCAGTTCCATGCAAGTGATCTGGGGTGGGGCCCAGGCCCTAAGTAACTTTTAAGTGTTTATGGTTTTTAAAATTCTAACATACAGGCAGGGTTGGGAACCACTGATATAAACTGAGAGAAATATTTCCAATCCTTTCTCACATAATCATAACAGTACCATTAAGAAAAACTCAGAAGATAGGACTGAGAGAGAAAATTACAAATATCTCCTACTCATGAAAATCTATGCAAAAATTCGAAAGAAAATATCAGCAAATCAATTTTAGTCACCTATTAAAGTATCAGTGAAATGTAACCAACAGATATACATTCCAAATTTGATTAGAATGTGATTACTACTCTCTAAAAATAGTGTGGGGGGGGAAGCACATGGGAAGTTGTAATACATGCTTAATACATTTTTAAAAATACTCTAAGAAACTAGGAGCTGATGGATCACGTACCTTGATAAACACATGTAACACATCTCACCAGCCCATACATACCCTGTTTACCGGTGAAATCCTAAAAGTCATGCCATCAAAGTCAGGTTTAAGATACAGATACCTGCTTTTCTTGTCATTATTTTGGAAGGGCTTGCCAATGCCATTAGACTAGAGACAGAGGGAAAGTACTCGATATGTAATATGTGGAAAACAGTAGCAAAAATAGAAAAACCCAGGAGAAACTACAAAAAAGACATTAGAAATGGTGAGGAATTTCAAAATAGTGCCAAAGCTAAAAACAAATACACAAATCCCCTACCTTTATGGTACACAAATAATAACAGTTTAGAAAATGCTATTTAAAAAATATCCCATTCACAATAGCAACAGTAAAAAAAAATTCCTGAAAATACCTTTCAAAAATACCTGCAAAACTCAGCAGAAGCAATAAGAAAAGTTTAAATAAATGGAGAAATACAGAAATTCAGTTTGTATCACATTAGCTCTCTCTAAACCAATCCATAAATTTAGTGTATACTCAGTGAAAATTATAATGTATGAGCATCTGTGAGTCTATCTCTGTCTGTTTAAATTTGCAATTTGTCAAAATATTTAAAAAATTATCTAGAGGGGCGCCTGGGTGGCTCAGTCTGTTAAACATCTGTCTTCGGCTCAGGTCATGATCCCAGGGTCCTGGGATCGAACCCCACATCTGGCTCCTTGCTCAGTGGGAAACCTGCTTCTTCCCCTCCCTCTGCCTGCTGCTTCCCCTGTTTGTGCTCTCTTTCTGTCAAATAAATAAATAAAATCTTTAAAAAAATAAAAAATAAATAAAATTAAAAATTTATCTAGAAAAAGAAATTGTTAAGTATAGCCAGGTAAATTACACACACACACACAGAGTCATGAAAAAGAACTTATCCTAAATAATATTAAACTACATAATAAAACAACCAAAATTACAACAGGATGTTATAGTTGCAAGGCTGGAATAAATAAGGGAAAATAATTTTTCAGTCTAAATATACCCAAGATACGCTGATAATCAGAATATAGACAAGCAAGTATTTCAACTATTTCAACCGATTTCTTGGGTCTTCAGAATGATTTGATATTTATCTAGCTGTATTTGAGAGAGGAAGCAAGCTTAGGGTCACCCTACTCCTCCACCATCTTACCTCTCTCCCCTGGAGAGCAAGTATTTCAAATGGACAAGGGAAAAGTAGATTATTCATTAAGTGTCTTTGGGATAACTTACAGTCTAGGTAATAAAGAAGCCAGTGCTCACTCATTTCACCAAAATAAATTCCCTAGAGATCTAAGATTTAAATATAAAAAAAATATAAAATTTTGGAAAATGGGAGGATTGATAGATGCGTGTGGGTGATATAAATCTTTAAAGAAAATAGTGACAGACTTCACCACATAAAATTTTAATATGTTGTCAGTAAAAAGCACCACAGAGAAAGTTAAGGAAAAACAACATTATTTGGAACATACTGACAGACAAATATATTTTTTAAAAAGATGCCTTACAACCCAACAGAAAGGTGAACAAAAAATATGAAGAGAAAATGTGGAGAAAAAATTGAAAAGCAATAAATACACGTGGAGGTGATCAGCCTCATTAATAATCAATTAATACAAATTGAAAAAGTTTTTTCACATATCAAACTCGAAAATATTCCAGGGATGATTTATAAAGTGTTTTTTAATATATGAAGAAAATATGCCTTTTTTTGCAGAAAGTATAAATAAGCACAACCTCTTTGGAGAACAATTTAGGCATATCTAGCCAAATTTGAAGCACTTCCAACTCCATGACTTTATCATATATAAATAACTACCCATGTATGAAAACGATGTGTGTGTGCCTTCTTATGTAATGGTGTGTGCATATACATATTTTATATATATGTATAAATACATATAAAAACATATGTATACACATATGTATCCATATACATAGTGTATACATATGTATACAAATGTTCATTGCTGCATTGTTCACAAAAGCTAAAAGTAAGAGAAGATTGATTTAGTCTTCTTTGACTCATCCATACCATGGAATATTATATAAAAATAAGAGATGAAATAGATCTCTCTGCATTCAATAGAAAGATACACATGGCATATTTGTTAGTTTGAAACACATTCTGCAGAACAGGATGCACAGCATGATCTGATTTATGTTCTAATTAATATTTACATGCATTCTCCTTGATATACAGCTATTTTAAACTTTAGTATGGACAGGAATTTTTTCCTTTAAAAAAGGACAAATATTGCTTTTTAAAGTGAGCTAGCTAGCTACATAGATTAAAAAGTGTTTCTTAACTTAGTACCCAAAATATAGTCTAAATGGACTACCATTATCAAAAGATTACAATATACTAATACACATTACACATTTAAACATATATTGCACAGTTCAGAAGGCATCTCTAGAAACTTTAATACCTTAAGTCAGATTGTGAGAACATCAGTTTTTGTTAAGTCACTGACCACCATAGTAGTGAACTGGATGGTTGGGCAGGATGTGTATGGACATAGTGAAAAAAAAATTTATTGAATAAAATTAGGATAGCTTCTATAGTTTTTCTTTCTTCCTAACCTACTTTATTTCTCTCTCCTTCTGTCTCCTTTCCAATATTTATTGCACACCTACTATAAAAGTCAAACCATATGAAATAATTGACCTGTTTTTGATGTAGAATAAAATCCATTCCCTATGATTCGATCTCATAAACTTTAGACAATCTCTATTATACTCCTATATGGTGAACATTATTACTCCATTTCTCTCTCTCTTTCACTTTCTCTCTCTCTCTCCCTCACACACACACACACACACACACACACACTGAGCAAGTTACTTAAACTTCAAAGAATTTATTTTTTTTTACTTTATTAAAATACTGAGTTTATTTCACAAGTATATTTTTGTCTCCCTACCATTTCTGTTTGTTTGACCACCACTGCTATTATGACATTCCACATATATCTAAAGCCAAGCAAGGGTAAAATTCCATTTTTAAAAACTAAACAGACATTTTGGACAACACATTTTTGGCAATGGGACCTGGACAATGTTTATCAGACATGGTAGGGAAAGTCCATGCTCTGCATTATAAAAAGGACAGCCAAATATCAACTGTTACAGAAATGAAATAATAAAATGGAAAATTTTAACAAACTACCTAAAATATTTCCTTTAAGAGACTTCCTTCACTGCCAGCGATCTTGAATAGCCTCCCAGGTCAGTCATCCGGAAGCAACTCTGCACATAATTGATGAACTTGCCTTCCAAATTAGGAAGAGAGCCACATTTTCTCCATATTTGTTTGCATTTTGGCTTTTATGTCTTCTACAGAACTAGGTTCTTTTGGTGTGTTAGGAGGTTTTTGGGGTTTTTTTTTTGCTGTTTTTTGAAGGATTCTTCACCTTTTGATCTTAATGTTAATGGTTTTGAGTCTTTTTAATTCTCGTTTGATTTTTGTGCATTTTTGGCTGGAGTATTATACTTACATTTATTTTTTTAAGATTTTATTTTTATTTATTTGATAGAGAGAGAGCACACACAAGCAGGGATGGAGTGGGAGAGGATCAGAGGGAGAGGGAGAAGCAGGTTCCCCGCTGAGCAGGGAGCCCGATGTGAGAGGCTTGATCCTAGGACCCTGAGATCATGACTGGAGCCAAAGGCAGATGCTTAACCGACTGAGCCACCCAGGCACCCCTATACTTACATTTATTTACTGAAGCTTTTCCTTTGCTTCCTCATTATCAAAATCATCATCATCATCTTCATCATCATCTTTATCAGCTGCAAGTTTATTTTTTTCTGTGGAAACTTGCTACGACTTCCAGGAGCAGATCACTTTCCAGGTATAGTGAGGGGCTTCACATGACTTTGTATCTTCGTCTACAGCCACTAAGCGCTGTCCACTAATATGTGCAGACCCTGAACCACACTTAACCATAAGACCAAAGGTGGTGTTATTTCAAAGCCCTGAGGGAAACCACCCAGCTGTATGGACATTTTCAAAATTGCCAGTAGGATGTAATTGGACTGCCTTCATAATTCAATGCCTCTGCTTCAAAAATGTGCAATTGAGCCTTTGCACAAACCCCTAACCTGATTGTTTTTAAAGAAAACAGGTGTTCATTTTCATTATTATCCACTTTAAAGTGATAATCTTTGTTGGCTTTTATTTCAAAACAGTTCTTGGGGCTGGAAGTCCGAGACCAAGGTGTCCGCATGGGTGAGTGAGGGCCCTCCTCCAGGGTGCAGACTTTTCCTTGTATCCTCACATGGTGGAAGAAGCTTCCACCTCAAAGAAGGTAAATTGCTTGTATAAGAATATACAACCAGTCAGTGCTAGAACCCACATTAGAATGGGAAGCCTGTTTGACACCAAATTACAAATATTTTATCTTATTTAATGCTGTGTGTTTATTTCATAAGTAGTTTGTATTTCTTTGTATTATTGCAGATTATCACTATTTTTTTTAAAATCAATCACTCATTCTTTGTTCATTCACCATTAATTGAAAGCTTTCTAGTGGTATGCCGGTAAGTGTTTAATAATCTGCTCTCTGGGGAAAAGTCCTCTCCCTGCCTAATTCTATGTTATAAACGCTCCCACCATGCCTTATATCAAGCTACCAAGGCAACACCAGCCTGTACAATTTCTGAAAAATCTAACAATCAGCTCTCACACACCAGCATGAGTAAGACCAAGCACACACAGATCGCTTTCCATATACCAGTAGGTTCCATATACCACTTTGTTTGGCATTATGGAAAAAAAAAATAAAGTGGTTTTTGCCTCTAGATAATCTAGGATCTAGTAAAAGAAAATGATAATCAACAACACAAATGATAACTTCTGGAAAAACAGAACATTTTAAAGTCTATTATCCTCTTGATTTTCTCATCTTTTAGATGACTATTTATAATACTGTTCCCTGTTGAAAGTTATTTTAATCCCTCTCAAAACCATAATATAGGTAATTAAAATTTGCCCTAGAGTTTAGCCAGAAAAAAACTGTAAATCATATCTACTTCAAAGCCCTTTATTCATTTCATTTCCAGTGAACAAAAATTCCTTAATGTTATTTCACCTTGTATCCTCCCTAATGTGACTTTTACTAGCTCTATAATGAATTAGAATGGAAGTAAATAGTAGTAACTACCCATGTTACATGTGATAATTACTATAATCATACCATCATGATTCTCTGTATTGATGTATTTTTCCTACAACACATCAAGAAAATTATGTACTTCTAAGATGATGAATGACTTGCAACAACAATTCAGACAGGTATTATGATGACAGGTAATAGGATAAACACAATTTTCCCTTGAAATAGAAACACCACGTGGTCTATATGTTGGCATGTGTAGATTTTGTGCTTAAAGACACTCTTTAAATTTTGCAGACATTAAATGGGAGCTGTGATTAGGGTAAGCCTAATGACATTGACAAAGGGAGATGCTTTAACATGGTTTCTCCCTGAAACACTCTATGTACTTCATAATTTTAAAAAATGGTCCTTTTTATGTGAGAAAGCCTGTTTCATATGCCAAAAATGTTGATGACTTAAAGGCAGAGTAAGTGAAAAATTACTAAATAATTTTAAATGTCATTTTTTAAAAGATTTATTTATTTATTTATTTATTTATTTATTTATTTATTTATTTATTTGGAAAGAGTGCATGATGCGGGGAGGAAGCAGAGGGAGAGAGAGAGAGAATCTCCAGCAGACTCCGTGCTGAGCAGAGAGAACGATGTGGGCTTCCATCCCAGGACCCTGAGATCATGCCCTGAGCCAAAACCAAAAGCTACCAGGTGCCCCTAAATAGGTGATTTTAAGTACTTGAACTAAATTATTCTCTTGTGTAGGTAGTATGCAGAAGAAAAGATTTTATAAAATCTTTCATGTGAAAATTGCTATTCATTATTATAGTGCCAACAACTCAACACTGAATCTGACACTGTAATATGAGAGAGACAAAGTTTCTGCAGAAAGACGCAACTTATTTATTGATATAAAACCATCTTTCCATCCACAATACCAAAGTGCTCTTTAGCAGCAACATATTTATTATCAGGCTGCTAGAAATGTATATGTACACCAACTACTATGCTGAACAACTGGTCTTAAACATGTGTATTACTGGTTTTTAAAAATTACACAAATTTTGCTTGCCTATGCATTTATTTAAAAGTATTAACGATAATCAGAATAGTTTTTGATACTGTTTTTGTCTCAAGGACAGTTACTAGGAATCCAACTGTCACACTGGAATCTGAAAAATTTTCAGTATTATAAATTAATCTGAATTTTAAAAATGGTAATCATTTAGGTGATTAGGACAGTTATGACCAGAAAATGAATGCAATCTTGACGTTTTTTCAACAAACGTGTCTTGAGCTATTTAGTTTTAAATCACACTAAGTGGATGTTTATATATAAGGAATAAGACTTGACCTTGTCCTAGACAGAGCCTTATACAATACAGAAAAATAAACAAATATTTATAAGAGAACATGATGATGATTCATTGCATGTAGCTACAAGCTGAGATAAAAACATGGGGGAGAGAGTAGGTAATGAAAGGCATGACTTTTGAAACTTGAAACATAATAAGATTTCTATCAGAGAAGAGTGGAATGGTCATTCAATACAGAAACAAGAGGTCAGCCAATATTCTCCCTGCTATTAAAGGCTCCAGTTTTCAGTTTTGGGGCACAGATTTATAATTGAGCATTTCTGTGATGGGTCATATTCTTTCAATCTTCTTTTTATGTAACTTCATGTGGGTTGAATTTTTTGTATTTTTTTTTAAGATTTTCTTTATTGAGAGAGAGAGAGCATGTGCAGGGAGGAGGGGCAGAGGGAGAGGGAGAAGCAGACTCCTCGCTGAGCAGGGAGCCCAATTTGGGGCTCAATCCCAGGATCTGGGATCATGACGTGAGCTGAAGGCAGATGCTTAACCGACTGAGCCACCCAGGCACCATGAATTTTTTTTTAATTTTTAATTTTTTGTATAATTTACTCAATATTAAAACAAAAAGCTTCTATCCTAGTGATCTGTCATTTACTTTCACACATATGAAAAAAAAAAAAAAAAGCTATGCTCCATAGCAAAATACATTAGCTCTGCCCATACCAACAATTGGTGGTGGGAATCATGAGCAAACATCACATTTTGCTGAGTTTGGGTTTAATTTTGAAGTATTTAACTCATGTTGTTATTCCTATGATATCCAGCAACTACAAAAGCATTAAGGATATTTTAAGAATATATATGAAGAGCATAATTATTATGGAAATGAAAGTTGAGATAATGAAATTGGAAAGTAATGAAATTGACAAATATTTTACATATGTATCAATCATTTGTGAGTGGCAGTAATTCAGAAAATCTGGTGGTGACTCATGCACAGGCTAACCATATGTCCTAGTTTGGGACAGGTCCAATTTATAGGTGTTGACTTTCTTATTTGGCATGTGTTCCAGAATTTTCATTTTTAAACAATGTTATTTTTTAAATAGTTGAATTCAAATGATCTGGTATAGATTTGGGAGTTCTCCACCTCATACTGTGAATTTCTGCTGTGATCTCTTTTAGTGCATGAGGTATTTAGTCTCATGGAACAGAGTTCTCACTTTAACTGGCAGTTAAGTTTAAAGACAAACATCAATACCTTCTTTTCCCAACCCTTTTCAAATGCAACATTAACTTAATTCTTTAAGGCATAGTTGCTGGGCTCTTGCTGATAAAATGAAGCACACTCAGAAATGCTTCAAATCTCTTGTGGAGTGGGGAGAAGAATTTGGCACTGCCCCTTGAGGACTCTCTTGGTGCACCATCTACTTTTGCCATGGTCATAACCAGTCCCATTGTCCTGAGAAGTTCAAGCCACCAAGATGTCAGTCCCCAAGGCTGTGGAAAATGTAGGAAATACTGGAAGTGCATATGTAAAATTTGAGTGGGGAATAGAAGCCAAGAAGTCCTGCCTTAGCAAGTGAGAGAGTATTCTGATGTCTGTTACCACAATGGTTGTTTCCTTGTTTTGTGGCATAAAATTAAAACTTAGTTTATTTTTTATTTCACATTAAACCATTTTAGGAGCAACAAATGAAAAAAGTACATGTTTAATGAAAATTTAATGATTAGATTCCTGCTTCTCAAAAAAGTTGATAATGTAACATTCACAAAATGTCATTATTCACTATCCACCATAGGAATTGTAGCAATATCACTGATCTTATTAAAACTGGAAAACTCAAGTCTTAAAAAGCACCTCCATGGCCTTCAAATGCTATAGTTAATTTAAGATGCCTATACTGGAAAATAAGGATTTAATACATACAGCAACAAAAGATGTATTTATATAACATTCTATGCAACGTGACTTTTTAATTAGATCAAATTACTATTCTTCTAAATTAATCTTGCTCACTTTTAATTCCAACTTTTCATGTGCAAGAATAAAATATAAAGTGATAGCTGTTAATTTATTATCTTGAATAACAGAAGAACTCTGGAATTAGTTAAATGAGTCTAGTTTTATATCAATATTGTTAGACTCATCAAACAGAAAGTTAATTCCTGTAGTGGTTCCATTTTTTTTGTCGTTGTTTCTGTCAATTCATGGAATCAAAGTAGAGCTGTAAAAAATTTATTATGTTTGTATTAGGGTTTTCTAGAGAAACAGAACCAAAAATAGAGAAACAGAACCAAAAGATATATATTCATCTATTTATCTATCTATCATCTATCTATCTATCTATCTATCTATCTATCTATCTATCTATATATATAGAGAGAGAGATTTTAAGAAAGTGACTCATAATTAGGAGTTTAGCATATGTAAAAAAAGTACATTCTCAATTAAAACTATTATGGTCTACAAAGATAGTCGATTAAAGATGTCAACAATCTCAAATTTATTAACCACAAAATGCAACTTTGAAAATTACATATTTTTTATTTCATATTTTATGAAAAATAATTTATATAAGCCCATATCACAAATGAATATGCATTCTTCATAAATATACTAGCAATGTAGTACGAAACCAATACAAATAAGATTTTGATTAAAGTATGAAAATGTGTACTAAGAATAATTAAACTGTGAATGCTATTTTTTTACTATCCAGATACTCAATATAAAGTAGGATTATTTTTGCTTTAATAAAATGCATATGCTTTTATTTTTTGAAAGAATTTTATTTCTGAAAATAGTTTTTGAATATAATTATATAGGTCTACAAAACCAATAAATCCATTGTATTGGTCAATAAATATTAAAAATTATGGAATTTAATTATTTTAATACCCTTTTTACTTTTACAAATGACCCTATTTGGTTCATGAATGATATGGCCACATACTATGTGAAGAACTCTACCTCTAAACTAAAAATCATTAGTGCCAGACTATGCTAAATGACAAAATAAGTTAAAAAAAAAGTCGAAGTTTTACCTCCAGGATTGTTAATTATATCCAATGTCTTTTTTTTTTTAAAGATTTTATTTATTTATTTGACAGAGAGAGACACAGCGAGAGAGGGAGCACAAACACGGGAAGTGGGAGAGGGAGAAGCAGGCTTCCCGCCTAGCAGGGAGCCCGATGTGGGGCTCGATCCCAGGACCCTGGGATCATGACCTGAGCCAAAGGCAGACCCTTAATGACTGAGCCACCCAGGCACCCCCTATCCAATGTCTTATTAGCATACTGATAATTCAGGAAAAGTTTGGAAATTAATTTCAGAATAATAAACACAAGGACTGAATTGTTGCTTGAACTTCTTCTAACCATAAATATATTTTTATTGGTATTCTTAATAATAGTTCCTAATTTCTATGAAAATATATTATCTGTCAGGCACTTAAGTGCTTTACCTACCTTTACTCTAGTAACCCCATAAAGTATATACTACTTTTTTTATAAAGACTTATTTATTTTAGAGAGAGAGAGAGTATGCACGTGGGAGAGAGAGAGCTGGGGGGGGGGGCAGAGGGAGAGAACCTCAAGCAGAGTCCCTGCTGAGGAGGGAGCCCTAGCCAGGACTTGATGTCTTGACCCTGAGATCATAACCTGAGCCAAAATCAAGAGTCTGATGCTTAACTGACTGAGCCTTTATCCACGTTTAGAGATAAAGAAAATAAGAGGCTTGGCAGCAATTCCAAGGACACAAACACGGGATCTTTTGATGCAGCCCAGATGTGCATTCTCCCTATTTAGCATGTTCCTGGGAAATAACGCAACAGAGTGGTAAGCACTGAATGCGGAGTGTCTTTTGCCAAAGATAAACTTATCAAGGTTAGAAGGCTACAAGATGGCAAACACTACGTAAATCCTTAAGCAGGAGAAAACTGTGCATAGCTTTAAAACATCATGGGACCAGCAGGCTTAACCTGCTCTTTATTACTTTGAAAGAACTTTAAACTTACCATGTCTTTTGAGAACCAGCTGTGTCTATGAGTGCAAATGTCTCTATAATATACTGTTCAGTTTTCAGGCATGATTTCATGTGGGATGGAAAGGATTTGAGGTGGTTTTTCCTCTGCTACCTAGACTCATCTGACCTGGAAGGCTAACAAAATTTCCATGTGGGGAAAAGCAAGCTCATGACCAACATTCTGTGTTAGATTGCTAAATCCCCACTGGACTACCTCCCATTGGGCCAAAAGTAATGTTTCGTTCCCTCAAACCTCAAGAAGTCACTGACTACAGGACACAAAAGATAATCAGTGTATACTTATTGAATATTTTTAAAACTCACAACATTATTTGATAAGAATTTTTGCCCAAGTTTTAGCATGTAGAACATCCTCTGGCAAAGCCATCAGGATGTTTCAGATTTGTACTTACCCCACTGCTACAAGGTGCTCCTGATTAAACTTAGATTGCATTCTTATTAGCACTCACACAATTTAGTCCTTTGTAAAAATGTACGTTTCTATTTGCACTCTTCTTTTCTGAAGTCTTATCTCCTCTCTAGCAGCATTTACTCAATATCCCCTGAGCACTCTTTGAGCAATAATAGTACACAGAATGGGATTTGCCAAGCATGAATATTCCATAAGGATCGCAAGGATTCTGTAGTTCACTGACTCCACTGTCTTTGAAGGCAAATTTCAACATTAATACTGAGTTCTGTTCTTCCTTTGCAGAGCTAAACAATAGTAGTAACCACATACTTTGACGGTAATTTATATTCAGTGAAGAATTATTATTCATATAGGCTCAAAGCTGCCTTACTCATTTGCATTTGTTCTTCCCCTAGACTCTCAAAGCATGTTGAAAGAAGAAGCCTATCCTTCAGGTTATATCAACTAGAAAGATGTCAACAAGATAAAGAGAAAATTAATTCATGGATGACTTTAATTTAAAAATAAGACAATGACTATAGCTGGACTGGGATGTAGTTGAACATAAGGGTCAGATTTTATTTGCCTTTGTATCCCAGCATAACACATACGCCTGGTATGTAACATTTGTTTGATAAATAAACATTTGTTGAAAGAAGAAACCATGGGTGGTCAAACTGTACCCACTGGGCTAAATCTGGCCATCCCTTATTTTGTACAGACCCTGAACACACTCGTGTTCATGTACTTACATAAGGTCTATGGCTACTTTCATGCTACGAAGGCTTCCTGGCCTACAAAGCTAAAACAAATTACTATCTGGCTCTTTATTAAAAAATGTTTTCTAATACCTGCATAGGAGAATGCTTGAAAAATGAAAAAAAAAATCACTAGTCGTCTTTTCCATGAGCATAATTTTATGTAGTTACAATGAAAACATATAGGGGCACCTGGGTGGCTCAGTCCGTTAAGCGTCTGCCTTCAAGTTCAGGTCATGATCCCAGGGTCCTAGATCAAGTCCCACATCGGGCTCCCTGCTCAGGAGGGACTCTGCTTCTCCCTCTCCCTCAGCTGCTCCTCCTGCTTGTGCTCTCCCTCTCTATCAAATAAATAAATAAATAAAATCTTTAAAAACAAACAAAAAACAATGAAAGCATATACAAAATTCAGTATTTTACTTTTTATTTACTATATCATACACCTACTTTCCATGATGAGCCCGAGTTAGTATTCTGTTGCATAGATAGGTTGTATAACCATCCCTCCCCGACCCCAGTTTTCATGGTTGGGGGGATAAGGAGACTCATACACATAAACTGTAACATACTTCCAGCTCTGGCCCCCTCTGGTTCTGTCTCCCTTCCACAGCTGTACAATGTTAAAAAACACTCATTTAATTTTTTAAAAGTTAAAAATACTCACTTATTTAATTCTAACATATCTGAAGGCAGCAGAGCAACCAGATTCTAAATTCTCCTCTTACAGTCAAAACTGAAAGACTCTGGGTCTTTGATAAACACCCATCATACAGCTCCTACTAATAGGTCTAGAGCTTCATGTTTTCATACTCAAAAATAAATAAATAAAATAAACAGTTGCCCAAAGAAGCCAAAGTATGTCAACTTCAGAAATAAAATAGAAAATCACAATGTATTTGGCTTTCTTAGCTTTTTACACTTGTAATCTGCTCACTGAAATGTTTATATAAATAGAATATTAATTTTATATTCATGTACTCATTCATACACTTATAAAAAAAAAGCTAAATGCCTAATATGTGTCTACCATTAGGCTATGCATTGGAGAGAGAAACACAAGCGAGATGGATATTATACAGATGAAGTGCTTGATGATGAGTTAAACTCTAAATCCTGAAGATAAGTCTCACCAAGTAGTATTATATTTAAGACAAAACTCAGTATCATACAGGCCTACAGAAGCTGTTTTAGTTTTAGTTTAAATGTAATGCTGGTTCTGACCTGGTCAGCTGTATATTACAAGCTCCAATTATGTTCAAGCTTAGTGGTATGTAGGGTCTTGGACAGACAGACAGAACCATGAGTTTACTATTGTCATTGGACTGCTTAAGCAAAAATAAATCCCTTAGACTCCACGACAGCCCCCAAGTTTAAAAATATATTACTGTGTGAATAGAATGCAATAACTGTTGTGAGTGAGGGCAGCCAGACCCCATCGCTTCTCCAGTGCGTTGGTCTGTTCAAGTCCATTGGGACAAGCACATGTTCTTGGGATCACAAAGTTTGTATTTCTAGGAATTGCAGCTCGCTAAGAATGCCAGTGCCCCTAGTATCTATATAGATTCCAAACTAATTCCGCTAATTGGGTGACAGGAACAACTTTCTGTCAGGCTGTTTCACACAAGTTTAGTCCTGGCATTCCAAAAGACAGCTGCCTTTCTTTCTTTGACAGACGTGAAGAAGCCATGGGTCACTTCTACCTTTGCTCAGAAGCAAGGAAGTGACAACAGACACAGCACTTTGCATCTGGGGAAGAGTCTTTTTATATATCTCTTGTAGCAGTTGTGGGCAACAATCTGAAGGAAAAAAATGACGACGAAGAAAAAGCATACAGGAAAAGAATAAGCTCATATCCCTTTTGGCTGAGATCATGTATGAGTGAGGAGAGGGAAGGACAAGGATGTAGAGAGGCTACCCTTGGATCAGGCTGTTAGGCAGAAGCTCCTGAAAGACAGACCTATTGTCCTATCTCAAACAGTATGACATCCACCTTCTTAACTTTGTGCTGGTTTCTCTGGTCAGTGGAGCCCACTCATAAGGCTATGTCCAACATGGCAAAGCATGCAATATTCAAACACACTACTCAGCATACATTTTCTCTTGTTATGAAATATACTTTATGAATTTATGGGAAGCCTGTGCTATGTTAGGGGAATCCAGACCCCCTCTGTAGCATCCATAGCATCCTTTGTCTACCCTAAGCTACTCTTCCTTTTCATCCCCCTAACTGTGCCTGGGACTACAAGTGCTGCCAATAAAATGACCATTCCCTATTTAGTTATACCCTTGAGTCTCTCAAAGTTGTTATGACCCTTCTGCTAGCTCTACATTTACCCACGTGCTTCTTCAGTGAGAGGAAAGAAAAGGAGTTTAGACTTTCACTTCCATGTGCTGCCTGAGTTCCAGAGACCAGCTCTGAAAGAGCCAGCTGTGGGTGCAAAAAATATAATCAAAATTCAATTTAACATGCTCTGGATTGGCTAACCACAAGAAGAATCTCAAACTTGGTACCCTATGTTTAAAATAATCAAACTGCAAGATTCAACTGTAGAATTTTATCTAATTGCTCCCTGGGATGTTTGCAGATGATATATACTTATGTCTCTCCCCCCAGATTGCCTCTCTTACCTATCTTTAAACTCTCATTAGTAATAACAACTATGATTTATCAAGTGCTTATTTTGTTAAGGATACTATTCTCAGGGCTTTACATGTATTAATTCAGTCCTCAGAGGAAGGTCCTCTCATCATTCCCATTCTACATTTTATGGCATGCAATCTGCAGAGAGATTAAATAAACTGCTCAAGGTCACACAGCTAGTAAGTAGCAGGGCTGTGTAAATCCAGGTAGTGTGGTTCTGGGGAGCCCAAGCTTTTAATGATTAAGTTCCTTTGTTAACCCCTGGCTCATTATGCGGCAGGAATCTTTATTACTGTGCCATTATTTCACTGAGGAAGCAATGTTTTCATGGTGTGGTTGGAACACATGTAGCAAAAATCTTACCACTCTCCACATTTTCATAAAGTACCATGACATTATTGAGCATCCAAATGCCAAGGAGTGCATAGTGAGTTATAAATGCCCTGCATCTCTCTTGTACTTTAATTGTATCAGGCAAAGATTGATTTGCACTACATTTGGGCAGCAGAATAAAATATATACATAAAAGAAACAGGAAGCCCTAAGTTATTAAGCTAATGAATGTGGGTGAAGTAAGATGTGAGAAGATACTTAAGATGGAGAAATGCTATGTGTTGACTTGTATTGTCTGAGTCCTTTCAGGGACACTGACTCTCTTCTTTCTTACCATATAAATTATGTGATAATCACCCCCCATACAACTATGGTTTATTTTTCATTGGTGCTTTCATGACATTAACACATATGCCCCAATTTGTGGAGTAATTGTCATATCTATTATGTACATATATTATCATATCTCAAGCAAAATCAAATTTGCTATGGGAAACTCCATTTACCTTGTTTCTGCCTCCATTTACCTTGAGACTGTCAGTAATATATCACTCAGTATAGCATCTGATCTAAAGAGAAAGCAAAAACAAGCAGCCCCGTGTTCTTTCCAGAGTCCCTAGTAGTTAATCATATTCTGATGCAAATCTACTGGAGAATTTTTAAATGCCAAATCAAGCATGACTGGACATCAAAGATTATAAACCTTTGGGGGAAATTCATATTAACATGAGAGAGTGGAAGCCATTCATATTATTTTAGCATTCTAGAACACTCATCTGACTTAAAGAATTTTTTTTCTTTGAAAGAAAAGATGAATGGGCATATATCACTTTGGGCAGAATTCTCCAGAAACTATAATATACAAGTACTGCATTTATCTGAAACTCTGTATTTTATTTTAAAGGTCGTGGCTGTATAATTCTGACTTTAGCAAGCGGAAATATTTTTCAAAAATGTGGCTTAATTTTATTGTTCATCTTTAAATATTCATTTCATATTTGATGGGCTAGAAATTTGAAATTCAAATGACTACCTTTCCCTTTATTCTTAGCAAAATCATCTAAGAGTGCAGTTCATTTATAACAAAACACAAATAAATAAACTTCATAAGTTAACAAGAGCTAATTAAAATTATTTGAAAGCCTGTGCTTATAGGTAAGTAAACTGTAAATTCTAGTTGCGTAACTCAGATTCTTTAGGAGTGCCTTTAGGGAAATTATTCACCTACTAAGTCATTGAATCAGAAAGCTGAAAAGGACCTCCTACAAAACCCTCATGTTACTGATGACGTTTGGAGGGTTTCCTCAGCAAGTACAAGGGCACTTTCCAAAAAGTTACAGAGTTAGGAATCAAATCAAGGTCTACTGTCTTCAAGTCCTTTGCAGTTTCTAAGAAACACTTGGCTAGGCCATACTGGATACTGAGTAAATCTAGATCTCATGTCCAAGATCTAGCCAGGGTACCTTGTCTCAAACCCAAAATCAGGGTTGCAGGTTATAGTGGGTTACTGTGTGGTCATTGATTTTTAGGAAGACACAGTATTCATAAGAATCTCCCTTTCCAGAAGATCTAAGTAGAGGTCAATGAGAAAGCCTAATTATTCTAAAAAACAAACACAACAACAACAAAGACAGCATCATGATTTTTCTCCAGATGACACATGTAGGTGTTAATATGAAGCACATTTGATATGAAATCTCTTAATATAAATGTAGATTTATTGAAGATGGTGGTCAGGCTGGAAACATGACATAACCTACTCATGTCCTTTTTTTCATTTGTGTATCAGTTCCCTAGAGCTGTTGTAACAAAGCACCACAACCTGAATGACCTAAAAGAGAAATTTATTCTCCCACTATTCTAGAAATCTGAAGCCAAGGTGTTGGTAGGGTCATGTTTTCCCTGAAGGCTCTGAGGGAGAATCTGTTCCATGCTACTTTCTTAGCTACCTGTGGTGGTCACTGGCAGTCCTTGGTGTTACTTGGCTTATACCTGCACCACTTCAATTTTTCCATTTGCACAGGGACTCCTTCCCTGTGTATATGTGTGTTTATGTGGCTCTAAGTTTTCCTCTCCTTATAAGGATACCAGCCATTGGATTTAGGGCCCACCCTAATCCAGTGTAATCTCATTTTTGCTTAATTGTAACTAAAAAGTTCCTGTTTCCAAATAAAGTGGCATTATAGTATTAGAGATTAGGACTTCAACACATCCTTTCTGGGGACCAAATTTAACCCACCAGAGCTCCCAAATTATTATTTTTATTTTTATAAAGGGAGCACTGTTACAGGAGACAATGGATGGATTCTTGGATGACTGCTTTCTGAATCAATCATGTTTGGCCAACTCATAAAAAACAAAAATAGAATATCTGGATCTGATACCAAACCCTATTTGGTATGAGAATTTTTTTTAAATTTTTTTATTGTTATGTTAATCACCATACATTACATCATTAGTTTTTGATGTAGTGTTCCATGATTCATTGTTTGTGCATAACACCCAGTGCTCCATGCAGAACGTGCCCTCTTTAATACCCATCACCAGGCTAACCCATCCCCCCACCCCCCTCCCCTCTGGAACCCTCAGTTTGTTTCTCAGAGTCCATAGTCTCTCATAGTTCATCTCCCTCTCCGATTTCCCCCCCTTCATTTTTCCCTTCCTGCTATCTTCTTCTTTTTTTTTCTTTAACATATAATGTATTATTTGTTTCAGAGGTACAGATCTGTGATTCAACAGTCCTATATAATTCACCGTGCTCACCATAGCACATACCCTCCCCAATATCTATCACCCAGCCACCCCATCCCTCCCACCCCCCACCACTCCAGCAACCCTCAGTTTATTTCCTGAGATTAAGAATTCCTCATATCAGTGAGGTCATATGATACATGTCTTTCTCTGATTGACTTATTTCGCTCAGCATAACACCCTCCAGTTCCATCCATGTTGTTGCAAATGGCAAGATCTCATTCCTTTTGATGGCTGCATAATATTCCATTGTATATATATACACCACATCTTCTTTATCCATGCGGGTATGAGAATTTTTTAAAACTCAAAAATGAGGCACCATCCCTAATGTATCAGACCATTCATGACTAGTGCAGAGATCAGATAATACTTCCAAGTAAATGGGTCTTTCCATCACCCTTACTACAATTCATTGGAACATTCACTTCTGAATTTTGTGTTTTAAATATTTACTTACTAGAGAATTTTAAACTAGCTATAGTCTCTTTTTTGTCTATTTATCTGAAAGGGACACTGAGACCCTCCTGCTACACAGGGCAGAGGCACTCCAAGATGTCTGACACAAATCAGTGTCTGCTCATATTCTAGAAGATTTAATAATTTCATTCAATAGCAGGCACCAGCACAAGATGTACATGACACAAGCTATGGGATACATCTGGAGAGTGATGCTCAATTCATCCTCTTATTCCTGTTATAAAAGTCTGCTTATCTTTTTCATTTTTTTGTGAGTGATTTGACATCATATATGGGTGTATATACATATATGAATATGATAGACTGAAATTTCCTTAAGGTAAGATAATTGATCCATCTTGATAAACTTTATAGCAATTAGTATAATGTCTTGCACATAACAGAGGCTTAACTAATATTTACAGAATAAATAAATGTATGAGTTTTTAAGCCCAAACTGATTACGCATAAACCAACTTATGCTTGAATTTCATAAAACACCAAGAAGCTGAACAAATTTTTTACATGCTGATACATCTGAACAAAACATTGCTTAATGAGTTGGTTTCACATATCATGCACAAAGAAATTTTATCAAATTTAGTAACATGTTATTTGGCAAAAATAATATGTTGAATAATAATTATACCTTGCCTTCTCACAATGGGTTATTCCTAACCTATGTATAAAGAACACAATTATTTTTAGGTTATGATTTTAAATTATAGAGAAAAGAAAAAAACTTTAAAAATAATGTGTATATAGATCTGACAAGCTGATTTATTTGACTAAGTGTATAAAAATCCAATAATAGCAACTAATAATACGGCAATATCACAAGTTATCAAATTAAATTATGACTAGTTAGGAAAAGGTGCACTGAAAAGTTTCCATTTAAAACATATTTGGGGGAAATGCTTATTTCTTGACAAAGTTTAAAGCTGACAAAAATCCTTTTAAAAAAATTAATGACCACAGGGAAAGAAAAAACGGGCATGGAAATAGAAGTAGAATTGCATATATTACAAGTTTTCTGATAAAATTTTTATTGTATCTTTAGATCTTAACAGGTCTAAGTCTGGGCCTATGAATAATTACCCATAAATTGAAACTACACATTGATCTTCCAGGTTTGGAGGCCTGGTACCAACTCCATGGGCTCTTCAGACCCCTGACTGGTCCAGGTTTACAGTCTTCCCATAGGTAGAGTCCTGTTTCCCAAGCTTTTCCACAAAGAGTTTGAGGCAAAAACGATGCTTATATACTTGATTTTATCTTTGTGGGTTTTTTTTGTTGTTGTTTGTTGTTTGTTTTTGTTTTGTTTGCTTTAGTGTTTTTGGTTTGCTTAACTGGGTTTGACCACTTAGGCTGAATGACTCTTTGTTCTTAAGTCTTTAATACATTTACCTTTGGAGGGTGTCATTCTGTTCTCAAAGTACAAACGGAATCAAGCTATTAATTAAGCTATTAAATTAAGACAGTTTGTGTGCCTTTCTTCTCTAATTGTCTACATTCTCATCTACTCATTCCAACCATTCTTCTCCTTACAGTCTCCCATACCACACACATCCACACACAAACACACTATAACTTTAAACAGAAATGTCTTATTTGCTACATATCCTTATCACCAAGCACAACACCACATAACAGGTGTTCAATTACATTTGGTTTCCTTTCTCCATTTGTCGACTATGGGAACAATAGATTGCAGGTATTTACTACAAGACTGTTCACTTTCATGGTATCAGTGATAAGCAATTTATGTGAACATTATTTTTCCTTTCTCTTCTCTCTTTACTCTTCTTTTCTTCTGTAAATCACTTTCCCCTGCTTTAAAAATATATGACCCCCTTTCTTTCCTTTTACTGATCTTCTTCCATAAATTTTTAGACAAACTCATTACCTATCTAAATTTTAACAACAGATAGATCCCAAAAGTCAGGAAGAAAATGAGGATTTCTAAGACCCCAGACCAAATCTTAGAGTTATCAAATGATTAATTTTTGACTAGTTCAATTAATTTGAATACTGAGAATGTTTGCTAAAAATTACTCATTTTTAGAATTTCAAAGACATAAATAACACTGAATCACAATATATCTAATTATTCCTTCAATGGAAATATGTTCCCTATATCAACATATCTTTGTGAAGTCTGCATAAACATAATTATATCTTTAAACTTAGTAATCCAGACTGCAGAATTTGACTGGAAGCCCTGTTTCTGACCACCAAATTTTAACAAGATTCTCTCCTTAACAGAATTATGTCCCACTCTCAGCAGAGTCAGAAATAATGGAATTGCTCATTAAAAATAATGAGATGCCTTTGTAATGAGTCCTGATCTATAGCTTCTGTGAAACATCTTTTCAATGAAAAAAAACAATAATTAGATCCCATGGAGGTCTCACCTTGGGATATACAAGGAAACCTCAAAACCACACTTAATTATGTCAACTGCATACTTTAAGAACAATATTACCACAATTGACTAGGAAAAGAAGCTACTTTTGATAATGAAATGGACCTGGGGGAGAAAGACAGATAGAAAACAACCAAGAGGACACGGTCACTGTTTTGCTTCCATGAGCCATCATACACTTTTTTCCTAAAGAATTTACTCTGACAGAAAATGAAGCACTAGTCAGTGAAGGGTTAATCTCATTTCTCAACCCATCAGACACTTGCACTCTTCAAACTTCTAAACGTACTTTTCTTGCTTTAACTGCCTCTTTCATGCTGTGAAAATGGAACATAATTTTTTACTGAAGCCATACAGAAGTTTAGCAGGCAATTTCTTTAAACACCATGCAATTTTTTCAAGGGCTAGTGCAGTATAGCAGTAACTAACTTTCCTATTATTTCCAACCGTACTGGTTGCCTACACCATTCAACATCTTGTTCTTTGTTTGAACCCTCCATTTCCAAAGTCATTAATGGTAAGTAATATCACTTTGTTAATAATAACAATCATAATAATAGCTACTATGTAAGTGCTGATTATGTCCCAGTCATGGTATGCACTTTCCATACATTGTCTTATTCAGTCTTTACAAAAACCCTATGAGGCAGGTATTATTATTCCTGTTTTGTGTATGAGGCACTAGGGGCCCAAGAATATTAACCGCTTATCTAAGCTCTAACACCAAGTTAGTGACTAGAGGATGGCTCACAGGGTGGGGAAGTTGGGATAAAAAAGGAACCGAAATTAACCTTAATTTCTGAATTCCACATCTATTCCTTAGAAAATAGGACTCCTACAAATATCCCCTCCCCTTAATTTAAGTTTTAACTTATGAACTTGTTCAAGGTCTCACACAATCACCCCAGTCCTTATGCTCCTCCCTCTGTCTGACTTGACCAGGTAGGTTAGGGCCTCCATAACCCAGGTCCTGGCAATGCAGTGCTGCCATATCAGCCAAATATTTTCAAGAGAAAAATTCATTTTCTTATGTGAAATATCTTGATTTTCAAAATATCGGTTAAATTTTTCAAAAGCACATGTACATGTACAAGTCAGACCTGGCCCAGAAATTGTCAATTTATATCATCTGCTTTAAATTCTGCTACAACACTTGAGGACTGCATGATTTCTGAACCATCCTCTCTCTAGTTTGGGATCCTGGCTCCCACAGACTGTTTTCATCACTTTACAGAATTTATCTCTGTTCTTTGCTTCTCTCGCCATTTTTAAAAAATTTTTATTGTTATGTTAATCACCATACATTACATCATTAGTTTTAGATGTAGTGTTCCATGATTCATTGTTTGTGCATAACACCCAGTGCTCCATGCAGAACGTGCCCTCTTTAATACCCATCACCAGGCTAACCCATCCTCCCACCCCCCTCCCCTCTAGAACCCTCAGTTTGTTTTTCAGAATCCATCGTCTCTCATGGTTTGTCTATCTCTCGCCATTTTTAAGTTATTACAAATCCTTCTCAGTGGCAGGTAGGTTCTCCTTCTTTCCAAACCTTAGCACTGAATATTCAAGACAATGAAAGGAATCAAATGTTATATAACTGGGCAAGTCATTTAACCTCATGTAGCTCATCTATAATCTAGTTAGGCTGCTTACCCACCTGGGGACCCAAGTAGGCACAGGAATATTTAGAATCTTTTATCAAACAGTTTACTTGTATGTAGAATACTGGTAGGTCTTTGTTGGAATGACAGGATGGTAAGGGCAGGAAAAAATGGGCCAGATCAGAATCATTTATTTATTTTTTATTAATTCCCTAAAAATATTTGAGAGATGAATACTGATTGTTCCACAGTGAGACTGAACAACAGTGAGAAGGGGTACTATGTCACCACTAATAACATCAACCAGACATGGCAAATAGACTTGGAAGTCTGTGGATTACTCCAGGGGATTTAGTATCTTTTGAGCTATTATATGAGAGAAAAAGTAAGAGTATTCACTACACAGAGAAGCTGGTGTACAGGCATTCCCACAGAGAATGTTCTTTTAAATCCCAAGCATTTTATTTAGTCCATAGAGGTCTGAAGACTTTGGCTGCAACCCTACACAGACACCCAAAACTCCCCACTGACCCAACCACAGAGAATCCCCTTGGCTTCAGGCCCCACTAGGCTGTATTTGGCTTTAAGGTTAGAATCGAAGTAAAGAAAGGCTCTGTCTTATTGAAGCACTGTTGACAATCTGTTGTCAGCAGGAGTCCCCTTTGGAGGACACAACAGATGCATGGAAACAACCTTTGAACAAAATGACCTTTCAGAGGGCCAGTGAACTTGTTTTCCTTTTTTTCCCTTTCCCTCTCAGGTTCACACCCCTGCTATTAGTTAGTGTATTAGTTTTCCAGGGTTTCTGGTAAGAGATTACCACAGGCTGGGTGACTTAAAAACAACAGAAATGTATTCTGTCACAATTTTGGAGGGCAGAAGCCCTAAAGCAAGGGGTCCACAAGGCCAGTTTCTTCCCGAGGCTCTAGGCACATTCTGGTCCTTGCCTCTTCCAGCTTCTGGTGGTGCCAGGTGTTCCTTGGCTTATGACTGGATCACTCCAGTCTCTGCCTGTATCTTCATATGGCCTTCTTTTCTGTGTCTTCTCTTCTGTCTCTTATAAGGTCACTTTGCAATGGATTTAGGATGCATCACATAATCTAGGATGATCTCATCTCAAGGTCCCTAAATAAAGTACATCTGCAAAGGCACTTTTTCCAAATAAGGTCATATTCACAGGCTCCAAAATGTGGAAATATCTATTGGGAGGTCATCATTCAAACTATCACATGTAGAGAATGCACAGACACACACACACACACACACACACACACACTACTAATGAGAGAGAAGAGGGAAAACACCCACAGGCAGCAGTCTTGGCTCTGGATCAGTGACACAGAGGTTCCCTCCTGTACTCTGTATTCATGAGATTTCTGCGTACAGTGGATTTAGGCTGAATCTGGAGACTGCAATTCCCCTCTTCACCCTAAATATCTGTGAGAAAGTGGGTCCTGCTTAAGAATCTCAAAAGAATTAAATTTTCAAATGCCTACTTTGGAAAAATGGATCAGGGAAGAGTATACTTGGGGAAAATGCACTTGGCATTTATAGAACATAAAACCTGACAGGCATCATCAATTTGACATCCACTATAGCACACATTCAGATAGGAATTTTGCAAATAAAAGTCAACCCAACTAAGAAAGCTGAAATATGTGCAGGGCATGTGGCTTAAATTAAATGAATCAAATGCACCTGCTACTTAGACAATCTCTGCTCAACAACTTGGTCCCCAAACACATTCTATGGGACTAATTTAATGCCAGCTACTGGGAAGAAAGCAAAATCCTATTTTTTGCAATGGAAATTACCTTCTCAACTCAGGCAACTAAGAAGATGGAGAAAGCCCATGGGCTTTAACAAAATCTCTCTGGAACTCTCTTATGATGTGTCTCTAGAAGCTGCATTTGCCTTTTTGCTCACATACCTGCCTACTCAATGAAGTAGAAATTACATACTTAGTCTGGGCCAATCTTGGCAAAATTGGATGCTTTCTCCAAAAATTCACTTAAAATCTTAAACCAATGGCTTTCAAGTAGTTTCCCATGCAGGGGAATCTCCCAGCACTCCCCTTTTCTTCCTACTTTGGAATTCTGAAAGTATTATTAGATGTGTGTCCTCTAGTCTTGTTTCACTTTCCCAGTCTCATCTATCCACCTGCCTTTGGCATCCCTTGCTTTCCCCCACCATGTTTGTTCACAGATGCCCAAATTCTTCCCTAATACATATGCTTCCTGGATTGTAATCACCTATAAGCTTTTAGACTGGCAGCACCTCAGACGCTATCCCAGATTTACTATCTGCATCTTAACCATGAGCACATTAAAGTCTGAATGCACTCTCTAACTCACACTTGCTTACTAAGTTATGACATTTGCTTTGGTCTGGCCTCCCAGCAAGCATGTTTCCTTGTTCAAAACTCTACTTCTTCATCTGCTATTTGTGCAGAGCAATGGATTTTAACACTAGCTGCACATTAAAATCACCTGAGGAGTTGTGGTTGTTGATTTTTTATTGTTATCAGAAAAGCTCCACTCCTCAGAGATCTTAATTTAATTTGTCTGGGATGGAGCTCAGACACAGGCTTTCTTTTTTTATTGTTATTTAACTTTCAGAAGGAAATTCTAATACATAACCACATTTGAAAACACTGTCATCACAAGATAGTGATTTAGAGTTAGCAGCATCAGCATCACTCAAACGTGCTGAAAATGCAAATTCTTTGCCTCCATCCCAGGTTTTCTGAACCAGAAATTCCAGAGGTGGGCCCAGCAAACTGTGTTTTGACAAGTCCTCCGAGTGACAGTGATGAGGTTTGAAGTTTGAGAAACACTGCCATCAAGTATCTCTTGCCAGTTGCTCAAGTTCTATGGAAGGCACAGAAATGAATAAAGTCTGGACTTTACCATGGAATAACAAAAATTTACCTGAAGGAAACACCTTGACCATAGACAGATGCAAACAAGACACATACTATCCGAGCCCTATAATTCTAGTCAGAATGTGACTAAATACAAGCAAAGTGGATGTGAATAGAAAAAAACAGAAACAAAAAAACAAGAAAACAAAAGCAAAACAAACCAACCTGTTACTCCCAAGTGGAAGGATTTCTGTGGAAAGAGGAAATTTCTGCAGGTGACACAGCATAAACAATAGGAGGGAAAAGGGCATTTAGGCAACTAGATTGATTTATGAGGAGAGAGACCAAAAAAATAAACAGGTGGTAGTCAGATTATGGAGGAACTTAAATGTCACTCTAAGACATTAAGGTGTTTCTAAAAATATACCAGAAAAAATATCTAATGTATGAGTTGCAGTTAGCTCAATAAAGGGAAGGAAGATAACAGAGAAATTTTCAGGCACTGAAAAGAGTGTGTACAAAGGCCCTGAGACAGGAAAGGCCATGGTATCTTCAATAGAATATTAAATCAGAGATCATGAAGCACTCATTTAAAATTCAAGGTCTTAGTGCTCATCTGGGAAGCTGATTTTGCAGAGGACAGACTGATAGGAATTGTGACTGTGAAACTGCAATTTAATTCTAAGAGATTCCCTCCCTGATTATAAGTAATATAATTCTCCCCACTATTAAGGCCTCTTTTATTCCTCATCCATCTTTCTAATTTCTTTATTTTAATGTAAACTAAGAGGATGCTCTGAATAACTAAAAAGTTGAAAGTAGGGAAATTTTTGTAATACAACACAACCTTGAAGGTTACTATAGTAATGAAGTGTTGAAAAACAAATTTAATGATGGTTGCATGGCATCCTTCACTTGTAACTATAGCTTCCTTCTTGGAGGACTACCATTTAGTATCACATCCTGGGCAGATTCCCAATGCCATAAAAAGAAAATAAAATGTAGTGGCACTTGATGCCTTTTTGATGCTTCACAACCATCTTTGCCATTTTAAGTAACAGAACCCCAAATTTTCCCTACCCTACAGTCCTGACAGCACACCTTATCTACTAAAACCCTCTTTCTGGATCTCAGATTATGTGATCTTAGATGGCACTTCTAGATTAGAGCATGGAACTCAGGTTTGAACAGTTAAAATGCCATACTTCCTTGCTCACAGTGGCTTATTCTGAATGGCACGAAAACACTAGATTGTGGAAAATGATGAGCTTATTCTAATATTTTTCTAAAAAAGAAAAATAACTTGGCCAAGAACATTTTTTTTAAAAAGTAGTGCAAAGAGGCAGAACTTGTTCTCCTAGCTATCATAACACTCTATATATAGCAACTTAAATAGCATGATATTGGTTAAGCAATAGTCAAATAGATCAATGGAATAGCAAAGAGAATCCAGAAATAGAATCAGACATGTGGAATTTATACATCTAAGAATATCATTGAAAAATCAGTAAGGAAAACAAAACCAGTTTTAGAAAAATGAAGGACTTCATAAATAATGTTGGAAATTTTGACTATTTGGGAAAATTAGAGTAAGAACCCTACTATATCACAGTCCAAAATTAAATTCTGGATAGTCTAAAATGATAAATGGAAGATCTTATAAAATAGTTTCTTTTAAATTATTACTACATATTATAATCATCTGGTGATCTTTAAAAAAAAAATTCCAGGATCCTTTACATTACCAATTAAGTAAGTATCTGTGAGGGTGGAACCCAAGCATCAGTGTTTTTAAAGCTTTTCTGGTTTCCAATGTGTAACAAAGTTTGAGAACCATTACTGTTAATAAAGAAATGTGATCCTGATCTTTCTAGCAGTCAAAGGAAAGAATAAGTTATTAATAACTGATAAAATTTCATTAAAAAAAAAAAAAAAAGGCCAAGGGGTACCTGGCCGGCTCAGTCAGTAGAGCGTGTGACTCCTAATCTCAGGGTTGTACGTTCAAGCCCAGGTTGGGTATAAAAATCACTTAAAAATAAAATCTAAAAAAGAAAAACAAAAACAAAAACCAATGTTCAGAAGGTTTACCAGTTTTCCTCGTGTTGAAAAATAGGGAGAAATGTCATCACTTAAAAACTTCATAAATTTATACTGCATCCTATAAACTTATTAAATGACAGTGACATTATAAAACTAATGTCTTTGCTAGTTGTGCTTTTCCACCCTTGAAACTAGTTAGAAGGATCCTAATTATTTGGCCATAGAGTGCTCAGGACCAGGATCATAGAGAACTCAGCAAATTTATCCTCTATAAACAGTTTGTGTAGTTATATATCTAGATAAACCGTGGTTTCACCATCATCAAAACAGGTAATCTCATGTTGTGTATATGTACTGCTCTAGTCACCATTTCTCCATATCGTTTAGCACTGGGTATGCCTGACACCAGAGCCTTAATGCAGAGGTTGTGGCCTTGAAAAAACTAGACCACTTCTCCTTCCTAGCTCTGTAGACCATGTAACCCTTTCACCCCGAGTGTAGACATAACATCTGAATCGTTCTATCATAAACTCCATGCTGTCAATATCAAAAAACTATTTCTTTTTGTTGTCTGATTGCTGTGGCTAGGACTTCTAATACTATGTTGAACAGCAGTGGTGATAGTGGACATCCCTGCCTTGTTCCTGACCTTAGGGGGAAAGCTCTCAGATTTTCCCCAGTGAGAATGATATTCGCTGTGGGTTTTTCATAGATGGCTTTTATGATATTGAGGTATGTACCCTCTATCCCTACACTGTGAAGAGTTTTAATCAAGAAAGGATGCTTTTTCTGCATCTATTGAGAGGATCATATGGTTCTTGTTCTTTCTTTTATTAATGCATTGTATCACATTGATTGATTTGCGGATGTTGAACCAAACTTGCAGCCCAGGGATAAATTCCACTTGGTCGTGGTGATTAATCCTTTTTAATGTACTGTTGGATCCTATTGGCTAGTATTTTGGTGAGAATTTTTGCATCCATGTTTATCAAGGATATTGGTCTGTAATTCTCCTTTTTGATAGGGTCTTTGTCTGGTTTTGGGATCAAGGTAATGGTGGCCTCATAAAACGAGTTTGGAAGTTTTCCTTCCATTTCTATTTTTTGGAACAGTTTCAGAGGAATAGGTATTAATTCTTCTTTAAATGTTTGATAGAATTCCCCTGGGAAGCCATCTGGCCCTGGGCTTTTGTTTGTTGGGAGATTTTTGATGACTGCTTCAATTTCCTTAGTGGTTATAGGTCTGTTCAGGTTTTCTATTTCTTCCTGGTTCAGTTTTGGTGTTGATACATCTCTAGGAATGTATCCATTTCTTCCAGATTATCTCATTTGGTGGCATATAGTTGCTCATAATATGTTCTTATAATTGTTTGTATTTCTTTGGTGTTGGTTGTGATCTCCCCTCTTTCATTCATGATTTTATTTATTTGGGTCCTTTCTCTTTTCTTTTTGATAAGTCTGGCCAGGGGTTTATCAATCTTGTTAATTCTTTCAAAGAATCAGCTCCTAGTTTCGTTGATTTGTTCTACTGTTCTTTTAGTTTCTATTTCATTGATTTCTGCTCTGATCTTTATTATTTCTCTTCTCCTGCTGGGTTTAGGCTTTATTTGCTGTTCTTTCTCCAGCTCCTTTAGGTGTAGGGTTAGGTTGTGTATCACAGCAATCAGACAACAAAAAGAAATAAAAGGCATCCAAATCGGCAAAGAAGAAGTCAAACTCTCACTCTTTGCAGATGATATGATACTTTATGTGGAAAACCCAAAAGACTCCACCCAAAACCTGCTAGAACTCATACAGGAATTCAGTCAAGTGGCAGGATATAAAATCAATGCACAGAAGTCAGTGGCATTCCTATACACCAACAACAAGACAGAAGAAAGAGAAATTAAGGAGTCGATCCCATTTACAATTGCACCCAAAACCATAAGATACCTAGGAATAAATCTAACCAAAGAGGCAAAGGATCTGTACTCAGAAAACTAGAAAATACTCATGAAAGAAATGGAGGAAGACACAAAGAAATGGAAAAACGTTCCATGCTCATGGATTGGAAGAACAAATATTGTGAAGATGTCAATGCTACCTAGAGCAATCTACACATTCAATGCAATCCCTATCAAAATACCATCCACTTTTTTCAAAGAAATGGAACAAATAATCGTAAAATTTGTATGGAACCAGAAAAGACCCCGAATAGCCAGAGGAATGTTGAAAAAGAAAAGCAAAGCTGGCGGCATCACAATTCTGGACTTCAAGCTCTATTACAAAACTGTCATCATCAAGACAGTATGGTACTGGCACAAAAACAGAGACATAGATCAAGGGAACAGAATAGAGAGCCCAGAGATGCACCCTCAACTCTATCTATCTTTGTCTAATCTTCGACAAAGCAGGAAAGAATGTCCGATGGAAAAAAGACAGTCTCTTCAACAGATGGTGTTGGGAAAATTGGATAGCCTCATGCAGAAGAATGAAACTGGACCATTTCCTTACACCACACACAAAAATAGACTCCAAATGGTTGAAAGACCTAAATGTGACACAGGAGTCCCTCAAAATCCTAAAGGAGAACACAGGCAGCAACCTCTTTGACCTCAGCCCAGCAACTTCTTCCTAGAAACATCGCCAAAGGCCAGGGAAGCAAGGGCAAAAATGAACTATTGGGACTTCATCAAGATAAAAAGCTTTTGCGCAGCAAAAGAAACAGTAAACAAAACCAAAAGACAACTGACAGAATGGGAGAAGATATTTGTAAATGACATATCAGATAAAGGGCTAGTATCCAAAATCTATAAAGAACTTCTTAAACTCAACACCCAAAGAACAAATGATCCAATCAAGAAATAGGCAAAAGACATGAAGAGACATTTTTCCAAAGAAGACATCCAAATGGCCAACAGACACATGAAAAAGTGCTCAACATCGCTCGGCATCAGGGAAATCCAAAGCAAAACCTCAATGAGATACCACCTCACACCAGTCAGAATGGCTAAAATTAACAAGTCAGGAAATGACAGATGTTGGTGGGGGATGCGGAAGAAGGGGAACCCTCCTACACTGTTGGTGGGAATGCAAGCTGGCACAGCCACTCTGGAAAATAGTACGGAGGTTCCTCAAAAAGTTGAAAATAGAGCTACCATATGATCCAGCAATTGCACTCCTGAGTATTTACCCCAAAGATACAAATGTAGGGATCCGAAGGGGTACATGCACCCCTATGTTTATAGCAGCAATGTCCACAATAGCCAAACTGTGGAAACAGCCAAAATGTCCATCGACAGATGAATGGATAAAGAAGAAGTGGTATATATATACAGTGGAATATTATGCAGCCATCAAAAGGAATGAGATCTTGCCATTTGCAACAATGTGGATGGAACTGGAGGGTATTAATATGAGTGAAATAAGTCAATCAGAGAAAGACATGTATCATATGACCTCACTGATATGAGGAATTCTTAATCTCAGGAATCAAACTGAGGGTTGCTGGAGTGGTGGGGGTGGGAGGGATGGGGTGGCTGGGTGATAGACATTGGGGAGGGTATGTGCTATGGTGAGTGCTGTGAATTGTGGAAGACTGTTGAATCACAGACCTGTACCTCTGAAATAAATAATACATTATATGTTAAAAAAGAAGAAGAAAGAAGAAAGAAGAAAGAAGAAAGAAGAAAGAAGAAAGAAAGAAAGAAAGAAAGAAGAAGAAGAAGAAGAAGAAGAAGAAGAAGAAGAAGAAGAAGAAGATAGCTTGAAGGAAAGAATGAAGGGGGGGGAAATTGGAGGGGTTGATGAACCATGAGAGACTGTGGACTCTGAGAAACAAACTGAGGGTTCTAGAGGGAGGGGGGTGGGGGGATGGGTTAGCCTCGTGATGGGTATTAAAGAGGGCATGTACTGCATGGAGCACTGGGTGTTATATGCAAACAATGAATCATGGAACACTACATCAAAAACTAATGTATGGTGATTAACATAATAAAAAATATCAAAAAATTAGAATTGTCATATAAGTTGAAATATACCCACAGGAATTTTCTATTTCATTGTGACACAGGGAGGGAGCCACATTTTGATGGTTAATCCAGTGGGAAAGTATACTAGAAATATGGGCTGAACCCCTGAAACTGGGGAAAGATGCTGGGGTGAAGATGGTGCAGCAGGAATTGATAACCTACGTTTAAGACCAAGGTTCCAGAAGGAAGAAACCAGGTATCTAGAACTGTGAAGAGTCTCACATTTACCAGTCAGAGATTCACAAATCAGCCTGCTTGTTTCATAGATGTTCAAATAAGATATGAGACTCCTGGATCAGAGACAAAGGACTCTGTTACTGAGAGCATAGGAGGGAGCATGAGGTTTGTGCTCACATCAATTGCCTTTGTCCCCCAAGTGCCATCGGGAGAGTGGGTGGGGATCATGTAGAGCTGGGACTCAGGGTGCTGTTCACACAGTAGGTTTGTGCCATAGCTGAGGAACCTTCAGATTATAAAACACCCAATCTATAAAGGGGACCACAGGCAGACCTGTCCAATTTTTACCCTAGGGACACATTATCATTCGTATATTGCCCTCTGCCCTAGAGGGAAGATACCTCTATTTTCCAAGGTTATCTGCTATACAAACATTCTTAGAAAGAAAGTACAAGGAAATACCAGAAAGACAATGCAGAAAAACGATGACATCCTAAGGGAAAGTTTGGGGTGTACCAGGTGTCTGATGGCAGCAGCTGCCCTTATCACTGCAAGATCAAGACTCCTGGTTATGCTCACCTGGCTGGTTTAGACAGGATGTCTAAGGGACCCATGCTGGTAGATGTTGTTGCCATCACAGGTATCCAAGATATTGTGTTTGGAGAAGTGGATCTGTGAGCAGGAGAATAGCATTTGATCTCCCTGCCTGTCTGCTTTCTCTGCAGAGTCTGGCCATCACTGGAAAGGGACTGTGTGTGTGTATATGTGTGTGCACACGTGCATGAACACTTAGCTATCAGGCTTTCTGTGCATGTACCACAAAAGGAGAAATTATAATAAACTAGTTGCCTTCTTCCCCTTATGCTCCCCCCCAAATAAATATCATGGAAAATTAACCCAGCATGAGGAACAAGGAGATAGCAGACGAGACTCCAGAATAAAAGAGGAGTAAGAGAAAGAGGCAAAAAATTAATCATAGTTAATACGATTAGCAACCCACATTATCTCAGTTTTACAAGACCAATGACTAATGAATTGGGTTTCCACTTAGAGAAATACTCTGTGAATTTAGGATATATATAGGAATTTACACTGCCTCTATTAATATAATGCCCTTACCCTACAACCAGACTCATAAGTCTCTGAAGGTAAAAACAAAAGAAAAGCATTACACATTTTTACCTGCTGCACAGGAAATTCAATAGGTTTGCTTCCCAAATATACTTCAATTTTCCTTTATGGATTTTATTACAGGTGTACAGTCTACTAAGAACATAGCCAAAGGAGATCATTATTATTTGATGCCTTACAACTCCAATTAAATTAGTCACTTTAAGAACGTTGAAGCCATTGGGGAAATTTCCTGACACTAAATGGCTCTGGCATTTTCCAGTCTTGGTTAGGTCAGCACAGAGAACAGCTGGAGAGGTAAGGGTACAAAGATGTGCTGATTGCAAGTCAAGCAACCTGAAGAAAATCTAAATTAAACACACTCAATTTCTGCTCACTTTGAAGGACAGCCAATGGGAAATGGGCCCCCTGAGACAGGGAAAGTGGTAGCAAAGGCGAAGTAGAAAGATGGACACCTGGAGCCATCCCATAAGCTTCCCATGAACTTTCTCTTCATTCACAGCTACCTTCATTGATTGGGAAACATGTTCAGCTTGTGTGCCCCAGGATGCGATTGAATAAATTGTGAAGCAATAACCACAGATAATTGAAAGATGATGTCATGCCAAGCAACACAGTGTAGCAGAACATAAACTGCAACTAACTGGCTAGAAGACCTTAGACAAGGCTCCCTTTTGCTTCCAATCTCACTTTTCTCCTTGATGAAATGAGGCACTCACTAAATCTATGGTATTTAAAATGTCTTTCTGGAAAGTGGGACAATTCCATGGAAGAGCTTTAAGGATGACCTGGTGAAGGGTAGAACAGGTTGAAAAGAAAGACCAACAAACCAGGTCTCACCTTTCCCTTCGACCAGCCCAAATGGTATCTATTTTACATATTTAATATACCTATAAAACTTAATTTTAGTTAAGGATCCTCTGCCAAAATGAATTTAATAAACACTGGAACAAAAATCTCTCTGATCCTTTTCACCATTAACAATCTATCAGTTTTTTAAAATTTTTTTCCTAGTGGAAAACCAACAACTACACATATATGCACAAAAAATGGGGCCATAAGTCTTCAGGGAGTCAGAGTTTAGTTTTATATAATAAAGGAAAACTCCCTTGGTGACCCAACAAGATTCATTCAGAGGTTCAGACACAGAATCCTGAAAGGGAGTTCCCCTTACACCTCCTGGGAAATAACATATAGGCTTTAACTGGGAATGAATAGTGTTTTAGTGTGGTCTCCTTGTTCATTTATCTCTTAGGAAGGGAATTTAGGGATAGATAATGCACATACGGTCTTCCTGCAGGGGCTTCATCACTAATGCAAAGCAGGTGAAGTATCTCTCATCATTTATGTACTCCCCCCATTTTGACCCCCTCTTCTGTTCTAGATTCTCATTTTGGTTAAATGCTTTTTCCATTCAATTTTTCTCATCCACATGCAAAAAGAAGGGAGGATGGGAAACCCCCCTGGTGTGACTGGAGAGTCCTGTGCCATTAAGGGCTGGCTTGGTATGCCACCGCCCACACATGACTCTGAATGGATAAAAAAAACCAGTGCTTTTATTCTCATTTAATTCTTTCTTCAGCTTTTCTGAGAAGGCCTGAATTTGGAACTAAGAAGACATTTTGGTTTGTTTCACAGATGCCATAAAAGCTAGAAATAATAAAGATTCTGGTAAGGAAAGATTTTCTATATTAAGAGCTCTGGCCCAGTGAACTTTAGTGGGAAAACCAGTGCAGAAACAGGAAAGGCACAGATACAGGGTAGAACCTTCCATTCCTTATGCCATAGACATAGAACTTAGACCCAAAAGGTTGTAACAATGTGTTCCAAATGTCAAAGACAAGCTCAAAATCAACCTGGAAACATCCTAATTGGCTTTTACTGAGAGAAAAAAATTGAGCCAAATATGCTCTTGATCTTATTTTTTTAAAAGATTTTATTTACCTATTTGAGAGAGAGAAAGAGAGTGAGTGAGAGCACAAGCCAAGGAGGAGCGGGGAGAGGCAGAGGGAAAAGCAGACTCCCGGCTGAGCAGGGAACCCAATGCAGGGCTCCATCTCAGGACCCTGGGATCATGACCTGGGCTGAAGGCAGATGCCCAACCAACTGAGCCACCCAGGTGCCCCACTATTCGTCTTATAAGAGGTATGATATATTGTCAGTTCTCATGATTTAACCTGAACGAGAACCACTGATGGAGAAAAATCTCAAGAAATAGATTTCCATGAAAAATTCCTCAAAAATCCATATCCTGTCACCTCATATGATCTTCAGCTTGCTTGGCTTGTGGATTAGGCTAATTCATTTTTTTAGGACTTACCTCAGGAGACTTAATTTAGCTATAAAAATAATAGGTGGGTAACAAGTAAAAGTATACCATATAGGGAAAAATGAACTCTCTTGGTAGAATTTTTATCCAAAAACAGTTTGGAAAAATTCACTTAAAAGGAAAAAAAGAATGTACACTGCCATATTCAAAGCCAGGTTAGTACACCTCTTAGATGAAGTGAGTGTCCTGGACTTCTCCTTCACGTCACTCATTATACGTAGGTACTTCTAATTGACTTAATTTGGCAAGGAAGGGTCTGCATCTCATTTTGACTACTTTACCCCAAGAGTTTGTCCAGCATGTGTTAGGGCCTTAATTTACATTTATGATAACTAGATGTCACCATGAGAAAATAGAAGGTGGGAAGGGAGATTTGTATCTTTGTTAGAGAATCAGGAAACAGTTGCCCTGTTTTTCCATGCACTCAATCAGAGAAATCTAAAATTATGAAAGTCAGTAGCATGTCCTCTACCTTCAAAGCTACCACTGTCACCCTACATTAGGCAGGGAATTCAATTTGAGTTGCTTACTGAATAACTGTTGCCAACAAATATTGACTGAATAAATGAAGAAGACAGGCAATTTGTTGAGCCTAGCATTCTCTCAGTCAAATCAACAGGCCCTTCCACGAGGCTGAAACTGAGAACCTGCCTTCACATTAAAACCACCCCCACAGCTGTTGGGGAATACCAATTTCAGAGCCCTTCACCCAGAGACCTTGATATGGCCAAGAAATAGTAATTCACTGACTTAACCATATCAGCAATGAGAATTAATCACCAGTCCCACTCCAAGGAACTTGAGATTCCAAGTTATAAAGTGTGACAATCAGGGGAGAAGAACCTCTTTTACAAGGAGATATTTAGAAAGATGCATACAGTCAGTGGTAAATCACACACACACATATTTGATAAAAACCTATATATAGATATGATCGTGTGGTTACGTATTCTGTGGAAAATTCTGTGTCTGATGTAAGTAGAACATACTATATGAGCAAGTTTAGAAGAACTGGCTTTGGTTAGTAAAATATAAGCAAAATAGTGAGAAGAAGGGCAGAGTATGGATCATCCAAAAAAAGGGGAATAAACCAGAACTCAGATGGAATTTAACCAAGAAGAACAGAGGATCTGCCTATTACACAGCACAAAGAAACCACTACTGGTTGTTCTCACTACAGGGAACCTTGCCCAAAGTAATAATATTATCTGAGAAGAGTCACAGGCCAATGAAGGAAAAGTCATCAGGTTAGAAATAATGCACGGTCTTGCGACCTTCACCTTAGAGGAGGGTTTGTGACACGGCTTTGGAAGCCTTAAGCAGAAGATAAAGTGTAAACTCCCATGAACTAAACCTTGGGTCACAACTCAAAAGCTTATCAGCATCCTGCATTCTCAAGAAAACCATGAGAATGGTCGTAGCCTGCCTGGTTTACACTGCCGTAGTACCAGGGTGAATGAACTAAGTGTGTAACTACATTGTCCCATTTATTCTACTAGATGACGTTGCTTTATGGGAGAGAAGGTAACGGCTTTTGTCAATGGGGGACTGTGTGATCTTGCTTCCTGGAGTGACCTCTTACCTCTGGCTACCACCAAGGAGTCTGGAAAACCCTTCATAAAGGTGAACAGGAAGTCAGGACTGAAACTTAGAATAACAATGTGATTAGAACACCACAGAAAAACATTCCATGAGTTTTATGTGTCCTAGAAGCAGCTTGGTGTTTGCAAAAATGAATGTGGTTAGACTGAAAGCTTTTGAGTTTATACTACAACTTCTGTCTTCACACTCAGTATTACGCTGTGTTATGCAGGGAATAAGTATACTATCCCCTGTGAGGCCACCAGGAATCCATAGGCCCAATGACATCACAGAAAGTGAGAGAGAAAGAACGGGGAATATGAAAACATGATGAGCTCATTGCAAGTGTTTCCATAGGTGATCCAGTGAGATCAGGGTTGTTTCCAGCTTCACACACAAACGTGTACAAGAAAGCTGTGATGATTTCTATCTGTGTTAAGCAGTTGTTTGGTTAAGAAACACACTGGAAGTGAGGAAGGGTGTTTTTCTAGGCTAAGTGAAATTCCTGATGGTGAGGTTTTTACTTCCTCACTGTGCTCTTCTGGTGATTTTTTCCTGCTGCTCTCATGACAGCCATTTATTTTACTGTGGTTTCCATAGCTGCTGACATACCTACAGCCTGAGGGCACATGCACTGTCTTAACTCCCCCATCTGCAGTGCGTGCTGGGAGCAATGCTGACACCTAGTAGCTGCTTAATGATGGAAAGAGGATGTGTTTGAAAACACAATCCTCCTTAGTTCTTGGTTTAATTTTTGTTTGTTTGTTTGTTTAATTCAACTCACGGGAGGGTACTGCAATCTTGATTAACAAAACAGGCTTTAAAGTCAACCCATCTGGATCTGAATCTCAGTTCTTTCAAAATCTATAGTTGAGGAACTTGAGAAAGCCACTTCTTTGATTTTGAGTTTTCCCTCCTGTAAAACAGGGATGGTTCTAACTATACTAGCTTCCTTTCACAATCAGGTAATGATTAAAAAAAAAAGAGGTCTTGAATGTTAAGGAGCTCAGTAAACTAAAAAGAATTTGGAAAGTATCTTTTTTAACCTCAAGCCATAAATATGATTATTTCTTATATACCCCAATACTGTCCTCATTGGAGAGGACAGCAGGACGTTCAACTACAAATGTATTTCAGTTCTGGCTGCAGGCCTAGGTCTGTGGTTGTCAACAAAGCAAAGGCTTAAAATCACCCCAAATCAAAAGAGTAGCTACATTTAGTGGTCACTAAGAAAGTAAATATTAAAGGGACACCTGGGTGGCTCAATCGGTTAAGCATCCAACTCTTGATTTCAGCTCAGGTCATAATCGCAGGGTTGTAAGATCAAGCCCTGCATCTGGCTCTGCACTCAGTGTGGGGTCTGCTTGTAATTCTCCCTTTTCCTCTGCCCCTCCCTCCCTCTCTCTTTCCAAGATAAATAAATAAATCTTTTTAAAAAAGAAAGTAAATATTAAAGAATGATGCATTGAGGGAATTTTTTTTAAAGTGAAAAAAATAGGATCTGTGTCATCCCTCTAATGCTAGAAAACATTCCACATTATTTTCCACACCTGGTGAGTGATGAAGTTGGTTTTGTGCTTTTGAGCCACCTTGATTTAATTATGACCTATAAGCAGTACCAAAAAAGACAAAATGTAATTTTATCCATTTTAATCTTTATTTTGTATCCATTCTTTTTTAATTATTTGCTTCATTGAGCATTTACATGGTTAATTTCACTGAGTTATTCCAACTCCTGAATTGTGGGCTTTTATTGGGACTTTATAAAGTTCCTCTTTAGAGAACACTAACAGTTTAAAATAGGTATAGTTGTGGCCAAGAATCTTTATAAAATAGATAAATGGCATTGACTTCAAGTTAAAAGGCAAGACCTTGAGATTATTTTAAAATTTAGAATAATATTTTTGAGAACAACATTAAGTAGCGCCCACTTTGGCAACATCCATTAGGTCATTTCATCTGCTATTAACATAAGTGTGGATCCTTTGGAGGTGGCCTCCGTGAACAATGCCATTCATGACTTCTCTACTGAAAATCCCATAAGAAAAAGCTCTTCATTGCTTTACACAGCTGGGAAGGACACTGCTGGTCATGAATATTGAAAGCAGTGACAAGAACAAAATGACCTATCAGAAAAAAAAGGAAGATCTGAGTTGAAAAGAGAATGATATATTAAAAGAATATGTAACTGGGTAACAACATGATGTGGACAGAAGAATGAAAACAAAATTTGAATTTAGACAGACTTACTAGGAATGAAATCTTGGGAACATTATTTACCTTCCCTGAGCCACCATTTTGTTATTATTAAATAGGGATAATAGTGATCATCATCCAGGCTTGTTGAGACAATTGAAATGAGCTTACATAAAATGTAATGGATGCTTACAAGCCATTTAATCTCTTCTGTCTTTCTCCTCTTCAAGACAGACAGAAAATTAAAATCGGAGAATGAAAGAAATATAGTGACAGAGGCATGGAAAGTGTCAAACAGATCCTGTCACTTTGAGGCTCCTACAATATTTGGCTCTTCTGGAGTATTATTAGGACAGAGGGGCACCTCCCTCCCCTTCATTCTAAGACCATGTTGACTTGATACTTTGTCTTCTGCTCCCCTTCCCTGTGGCCCACCAAGAAGGAAAGTTAAGAGCAAGAAAAGAGATACCAGTCTATAGAGCCAAGGGTTTCCCAAAGACAGTTCTTTTCCTTATTCTCTATATGGCTGACTAGTAGAAATATTTTCAAGCTGGAGCTACCCTAGGTGTCCATGATGTAGTGGAGCAAGAGGTCACCTGAAGGTAAGGAATAGGAAGGATAAAGATAGGAGAGTCCAGAGGATGACTGTTACAAATGGATATCCATTAGAGCTTTAGATGAGGTTGGGTTGCTGAATTAAGGCATGGTTGGGTGTGTCCTCTTCTGATGTATATATTTACACTACACAAGAATCAGAGATAGTGCTGTATATACTAGGGTTGATGTAAGTTACTTCTGAGTCTTTGGAAATAGAAGTAAAAAAAAAAATCAGATCAGCTTGACATCTAATCAAATGGGCAAGGAAGATAAGATGTTAGAATGAGAGAAGGCGTTCTGAGGTCAGAGAGAATGTCATATAGGGTGTGATGTTCTCTGGAGTGTCAGACTCCATCCAGCCTCCCAAAGACCACCAAAGCATGCTTCCTTGAATGAGTCCACCAGCCACCTGAACCACTGTCAAGCACGGTTTCTAGTCCTCCACCTGTCCTCAGAGAATTTTGACAGGGAATCATTTGTCTAATACTTCTTCAAAATCCACGTAAGATCACAATGTGCTAATAGCAGAGATGACAACAGAATCTATGCACCATTCTATACAAACCAATATTCTGATGACTACAGTCTATTTGTCCCATTTTTTTTCCTTTGTCATCTCATTCTTTCCATAATTCCTTTAGAAACAGTGAAAGACAGGACTGTCCAAAATATTTTGGAATCTTTGGCAGACTAAATCACAGTACCTTCAGCAAGTTTTCATTCCAGATGTTAATTGATTTCAATAGAAATCCATTTGAAATCTCCTTTTTCCCCCAAGGAGAAATATTTGGGATTTATAATTATTTCGCAAGTAAGAAAACAATCAATGATAGGGTTTTAATTTGAGAAAAGAAAAAAAAAATTGCTCAATATCTTTAGAAGAACCCAAGACAGAATAAAAGCCTAAACCTGTAATTATTATTATTTTTTTGCAAATTAACCAATTGCTTGTTTTATAAAATAAAATCTTCAGTGCAGTTTCTATGAGCTGTTGGGTACCAATTTTCCCTGGACAGCCTGTTCTGCATTATGCTAAACTAACTCCTGCATGGGTTGAAGGAAGTAGTAAAAGTAACAGATCAGGTGTCTTTTTTTTTTTTTTTTTTGAGAGAGAGAGAGAGAAAGAGAAAGTGGGCGAAGGGCAGAGAGAGGGGCAGAGAGAGGGGGAGAGAGAGAATCTTAAGCGGGCACCACACCTAGTGCAGAGCCCAACTCGGGGCTCAATCTCATGTCCCCGAGATCATGACCTGAGGGGAAATCAAGAGTCAGATGCTTCACCCAGGAGCCGGGTGATCTTCTTGAAGCCTTCAATGTTGTAAGAAATTTGCCCTAAATAAAAATTCCCTTTCACCCAGTAATTGCCACCTATGTGACAAAAAGCATTTTAAAAACATGATTATCAATATTATGCATTTGTTTGGCCCTTTATTTCAAGGCTAAATATTTTAAATAAAACCCGCTTATTTAAGGATCTTAAAATATAAGAAATCAAAATTTCACCCCCATCTTAGCAAACATTCTTTTCAAACTAGTCAAAGAAAAACAACATTCTTTAAAAAATGAACTTAAGTACACTATGTACATTAATTCACTGATGGTTCTTCCCAGATATTTATCTCTAATTGTCTTTCCAAGTATGGGCAGTAGCAAAAGTTCCACCACTGAATGATTTGAACCTCCCAAATTATTCTATTCACTGTCACTTTCCTCATGTTCCAAATAGCTGAAGTGAAGTCCTCTTTCTGGACTGTTTAAAACCCAAATCTTGTATCAAAAACCAATACAAGAGATACATTGTATGTATTTGGGGGCAGGAAAATTTCTGTTCTTTCTACTAAAGGTCATCATATTAACCCCCAAATTCTCAAAGAACATGGAAAGTAATCTGTACTTCTAATTTCTTTCTAGGCAATATATATATATGTATGTATGTGTGTATGTATGCCTTTAGCACACATGAGGCAATGGGGGAGGGGCAGAGGGAGCGGGAGAGAGAGAATCTCAAGCAGGCTCCATGCCCAGCATGGGCTGGATCCCATGACCCTGAGATCATGACTTGAGCTGAAACTAAGAATCTGATGCTAAACAGACTGAGCCACAAAGGCACCCCTAGGCAATATGTAGTTTAAATAGCATTTTGAAAATGGAAATGGAAGCCTGAATGAGGTATACATTTTGATGTCTCCAGAATACTTTGCTTCTGTGTTGAATGGAAGAGTCAATCCATTGACAAGAGTCAATCCAGAAAGCAGGTAGACCATTTGATATGTTCTCACACCAATCCCCAACTGCATTGTTCCCGCCTGGACACCTAGAATACTGGAACTAGAAATAATTATCAATAGCAGTGTTCTTTTCTCAAGACTGCTCTTTGAAACAAAGTTGATGGGCCTCTACATTTATAACACCTGTGCTATGTTTTAAAGTATGAGGCCCCAGGGTCCATCAGTCCTCAAGAGCTGAGGCTAACACACTGAATGGGACTTTATCTGAAGATTAACTCACAAGAGCATTCACTTGTTCTAAATTAGAAAAAAAAAATTGCAATCTACTGCAGTTTATCCATCTTCCTCACCCAAATGATCTGTTAAAAACATTTCATTTAGATACTCTCTGTTGTATTCATTCATCTGGTGGTGGCTGATGTGTGGTTAACATGAAGAGAAGGCAAAGGATGTGGGCCGGGCCAGGACAGACATTCCTAGACTGCCCACAGTCTCACTGTGCAGATGGCATCCCAGAAGTAAGCCCACCTTTCTTTGTAAATGTCATCCATGCCCTGATTCCAGCGCATCTCGGCATATATAGCCCTAACCATAGTGCTCTCCAAGTAAGGGTCACAGACCCCTGGGGAGTCCACAAACATTTTTCCCGTAATCCTCATAGTCAAAACTACTTCCATAATAATTCTAAGACATCATTTAGCCTTTTCATTGCATTGACATGTGTACTAATGATGCAAAAGCAATCATGAGTAAAACTGCCGGTGCCTTCACATGAGTCAAAGCAGCGCACCACACTAATAGTAGTCACTGTAGTTTTCAAAACCACTCACTTGCAGGGGGAAAAATGCCAGTTTTATTTTAAAATACGTTTGTTGAAGGGCGCCTGGGTGGCTCAGATGGTTAAGCATCTGCCTTTGGCTCAGGTCATGATCTCAGGGTCCTGATCAGCGGGAAGTCTGCTTCTCCCTCTTCCTCTGCCTACCCCCTGCTTGTACTCTGTCTCTCTCTCTCTCTCAAATAAATAAATCCATAAGTAAAATATGTTTATTGAAACTGTATAAATTATTAAAAGTTATTTACAACCTTTGACTACCTATCTTGTTAATATCTTTGGTGAAGAGGGGCGTCTGTATACATAAGTCTGCATATTGAAGCGTAGTGGTTATTTCAAGGAAAAGCACCTGTGCAGTTGTTGGAGTTGTGAGCTTAACTGGCTCCTTCTTTTTTAATTTAACATGATTCCTACTTGAAAGAATTATCAAAAACTGTAGTTATTCGGACTTGGGTTTTTAGCAGATACTTTCTCAAAAATAAACCAGTGAATCTATCACTTCAAGAAAACAACAGACAGTTTTTAAGGAAAAAATCAAATTCTGGAAAATGTGATCTGCCACCCAACACTGACAGCTTCCCAAGTACTTACAGACTTTTCTGATGAGAACACTGTGATATTAACAAGTGTCATTTTCTGATGTTTTATAACAAAACATTTGGAAGCTCTACATAACTCAGCAAACAAATATTTTCACGACCAATACATGATGTTACACAATCATGCGTGAATAAAGACCCCCTTCTGAGTGTAACAAGTGTTAAAATTTCCCTGTTATGGTTTCACATAGTACATCACAGCTGCTCTTTAGGAAACCACCGCCTGTAGAGTTTGGGTGTTGCATTAAAGAAGAATACCTACAAATGATCTGAAAAGCCTACTAACATATTCCTCACTTTTCCGACTACATAGCTAAGTGAGGCAGTATTTTCTTGGTATATATACCTCAACCAAGGCAACACATCACACGTTTAATGCAGAGAAAATTAGTAGAAACTGTATGTCCTCTATGAAGTCATCCTTTAAAGAAGTTTGCAAAAACGTAAAATAATGTCACTTTTTTCAGTATTTTTTGAGAAATATAGTTATGTTTTGCTAAAATATGCTATTTCTTAATATACAATGGTAATAATTTTATTTTATTTTTTTAAAGATTTTATTTATTTATTTGACAGAGAGAGACACAGCGAGAGCGGGAACACAAGCAGGGGGGGTGGGAGAGGGAGAAGCAGGCTTCCTGCCAAGCAGGGAGCCCGATGTGGGGCTCGATCCCAGGACCCTGGGATCATGACCTGAGCCAGAGGCAGATGCTTAATGACTGAGCCACCCAGGATCCCCTGGTTTTATAATTTTATTTATTTATTTATTTATTTTGAGGGAAAGAAAGAGAGTGTAGAAACAAGGGGGGGCAGAGGCAGAGGGGAGACAGAATCCCAAGCAGGCTCCACACCCAGCGTGCAACCTGCCACAGGGCATGGTTTCATGACTGGAGATCATGACCTGAGCTGAAATCAAGGGTCAGATGCTTAATCAACTGAGCCACCCAGGTGCCCCAGGTTTTGTTATTTTAAATAAGTTAATGAATATTTATTTTTTTAACTTTAATTCCTTATATGATAAATATCGTAGATATAAATCCACATCAAATCTCAGTAAACAAAAATTGATTATTATTCTAAAAAATAATAAAAATAAATCCACATCAATGAAAGCTCTTTGAAGCCCTGGATAATTTTTAAGAATGTAAAAGAGTCTTAAGGTAAAAAAAAATTTTTTTAATTTGCTGCTTTACTGCAAATCAATATACTCAATCTACTATTATAAAGTTCAGCAATATAACAAACTCTCTAAGGCAGGGACCAAGACACGTACTAAATGTCAGAAAAAAAAAAAATTGTAGGGTGACCATTATCTTCAGAAAAACAGTCACTGACAGTTTTCTTCATACAGACTTCTATAAATTATGCTAGTAAACCAAGTAAGCTCAGTATGTTTCATTCTGTAAATCAATGATTACCATCAAGATAGCAGTCATATCTTGATGAAGTCCCAATAGTTCATTTTTGCCCTTGCTTCCCTTGCCTTTGGTGATGTTTCTAGGAAGAAGTTGCTGCAGCTGAGGTCGAAGAGGTTGCTGCCTGTGTTCTCCTTTAGGATTTTGTTGGACTCCTGTCTCACATTTAGGTCTTTCAACCATTTGGAGTCTATTTTTGTGTGTGGTGTAAGGAAATGATCCAGTTTCATTCTTCTGCATGTGGCTGTACAATTTTCCCAACACCATTTGTTGAAGAGACTGTCTTTTTTCCATTGGACTTTCTTTCCTGCTTTGTCGAAGATGAGTTGACCATAGAGTTGAGGGTCCATTTCTGGGCTCTCTATTCTGTTCCATTGATCTATGTGTCTGTTTTTGTGCCAGTACCATACTGTCTTGATGATGACAGCTTTGTAATAGAGCTGGAAGTCCGGAATTGTGATGCCGCCAGCTTTGCTTTTCTTTTTCAACATTCCTCTGGCTATTCGGGGTCTTTTCTGGTTCCATACAAATTTTAGGATTATTTGTTCCATTTCTTTGAAAAAAGTGGACGGTATTTTGATGGGGATTGCATTGAATGTGTAGATTGCTCTAGGTAGCATTGATATCTTCACAATATTTGTTCTTCCAATCCATGAGCATGGAATGTTTTTCCACTTCTTTGTGTCTTCCTCAATTTCTTTCATGAGTATTTTCTAGTTTTCTGAGTACAGATCCTTTGCCTCTTTGGTTAGATTTATTCCTAGGTATCTTATGGTTTTGGGTGCAATTGTAAATGGGATCGACTCCTTAATCTCTCTTTCTTCTGTCTTGTTGTTGGTGTATAGGAATGCCACTGACTTCTGTGCATTGATTTTATATCCTGCCACTTGACTGAATTCCTGTATGAGTTCTAGCAGTTTTGGGGTGGAGGCTTTTCGGTTTTCCACATAAAGTATCATATCATCTGCAAAGAGTGAGAGTTTGACTTCTTCTTTGCCGATTTGGATGCCTTTTATTTCTTTTTGTTGTCTGATTGCTGTGGCTAGGACTTCTAATACTATGTTGAATAGCAGTGGTGATAGTGGACATCCCTGCCGCGTTCCTGACCTTAGGGGGAAAGCTCTCAGTTTTTCCCCATTGAGAATGATATTCGATGGAACTGGAGGGTATTATGCTGAGCGAAATAAGTCAATCAGAGAAAGACATGTATCATATGACCTCACTGATATGAGGAATTCTTAATCCCAGGAAACAAACTGAGGGTTGCTGGAGTGGGGGGTGGGGTGGGAGGGATGGGCTGACTGGGTGATAGACACTGGGGAGGGTATGTGCTCTGGTAAGCGCTGTGAATTGTGCAAGACTGTTGAATCTCAGATCTGTACCTATGAAACAAATAATGCAATATATGTTAAGAAAAAAAAAAAAGAAGATAGCAGGAGGGGAAGAATGAAGGGGGGAAATCGGAGGGGTAGACAAACCATGAGAGATGATGGACTCTGAAAAACAAACTGAGGGTTCTAGAGGGGAGGGGGGGAGGATGGGTTAGCCTGGTGATGGGTATTAAAGAGGGCACATTCTGCATGGAGCACTGGGTGTTATGCACAAACAATGAATCATGGAATACTACATCTAAAACTAATGATGTAATGTATGGGGATTAACATAACAATAAAAAAATTAAAAAAAAAACTAATGAAGTACTGTATGGTGACTAACATAATAATAATAAAAAAAAAGAAACCAGCTTAAGCAAAGGGAAAAAAACAAAACAAAAAAACACTCTATGTTAATTATACTGGAATTAAGTAAGTAAATAATTTTTTAAAACAAAACAAACAAAAAAAGATAGTCATAATTTTCATTCATGTAATATTTCTGATAACAATATCCAATTAGCCCATCCATTTTATGTCCACTGTGTTAATTTCATGTTAAAAGAAATCCAATAGTGCTCAATTACATTTGCCTCCGAATTAAATTAGCATTACATGAATTTAATGGGTATCTTAATTAGACCATGCTATTAAGAGGATTTTATACAAATTAAATTCCACCTCTTCATGGTTCAAACTTTTTTTGTGTTAAACACAGGATACAAATTCTTTAAAACATAGGAAGCATAAAAATATCTTCTATTACAAACAGAGACGGAAAACAATGAGAAAATTAACACAAAATTTAAAAAAGACTCACTTCAGCCAGAAATTACTCTATTGTTTTTATAGTCCTTCTAGAAGTAGTGAACTTTCTTTTCCCCTAACATGTTAAAACCTTGATTTTGAAAATGAAGCCATGTCAGCACAACCCTCTGAGATTCTTTTAACCGTTTTGAAATCATGAATTACTAAACCCAGGCTTGTTTGTTTTTTGTTCTATTTTGTTTTGTTTTTGGCCCAGTACTCCAAATTCACCAATTCGTGGGAAATTTTAATTTTATTAAGTGGAACTGATATGCAATCAGATCATAAAATACTTCATTGACCACAGTAAAAATTTTTATTGTCCTCTGTATGACTGACATCACTATGATTTTGCTACTTACAATAATGGACAACATACACAGAATAATTACTCTGTGCCCAACAATTGGATAATAATTTTGCATACATTAGTTCTAAACTTTGTTACATCTCTGCAAAGCTGGCATTATTATCCCTAATTCATAACTGGGGAAAATGAAGTTCAGGGAAGTTAAAGAACTTGCCCAAAGTCACACAGACAGTAAGTGACAGAACTTACTGGCTGTAAAGCCTGTGTTTTCCACAGCATTACTTCACCAAGGCTGTTGCAAAGGCGTGCAGGTCTCTACCTCTGCAAGCAGGCTGCCTTGGTTTGATGCATCACACTGTCAGTCTGTGGCCGACGTATTTGTGCCAATAATTCCTCTGCCACGGTGACCTATTCATGATTGGGTAATAGGTATGACAAATAAGAAACTGAAGGAAATGTCTCCCTAGGGGCAATGGGGAGAGAAGGACAGGGATTAGGGTAAGCTTTCTCTGAATATACATTTTACATTGTTTTAACTTTGAGCCATGTAGAGGTTTTGCATATTTAAAAAATAAAATCATATCAAAAATAAAAAGAAATAGCAGATGCTAAAATTTAACAGCGAAACAAATGAGTTTAATTGATAACAAAGTCATGCAGATTAAAGAATTGCTTCAAAAACTGTTGGACACAGCATCACTTCTGTATTTTCTTAGTGGGGTATTTTTTAAGTATTATATATGTTAAGCATACCTGCCATGAAGTTATAACTAAATTTCAATCAATAAATTTAATAATAATACACACATAAACACACAATTAGGATGAAGTAAATTATAACCTAATGACATAAACCAAAATCCACAAAAAAATTAAGAGCCAAGATTTTCAGGGTAATAAAAAGAATTTAAATAAAATAAGTAAATAAAAATCTATTAACGTTAAATTTGTAATGGAAATATCAATGCCAAATACTTAATTTCCTCTTCAAAATGTCACTTGCCTCTGTCCACTAAAAAGACCCATAAGCAATGGTATCTGAGTAACAATAAGCACACCTAGCACCTAGATTGTGTTAATTATCATTTCCCATGGAAAAGAACGAGAACTACTTAGACAAATGTCTGATTCCAATGGTTTGGAAAGTACGAGGGGATCCTGACAAGGAAGTAATCAAGTAGCTAATTGTAGTCATGTCACAAATAGATAAAGGAGTCAGCTTGAAGGAGCACTCACTGTCAAATTTGCAATAGATATAACAGCAAAAATAATCATGACAGTACTTAATTGGTATCCATTAATTTAAATTGAAATCCCTAAGGCCTTAGTAATGCTCAAACAAAAGGAAAAAAGAGAATGAAAAGGAAGTCCTTTTTAAACAACAACAAAAACAGCTAATAAATGTAGAAGGAAAAATATACTTACAATTTTGCAAACCCAGAATATTGTAATTGGTTAAAAAATGTATCACCATTATATGAGAAGTGGTTGTTGGGAAACAGGATTCACAGATTTCTTACTAAATACAAAGGTAAAAGTAGACATCACAATGGAGAATTCACAATATTAGCCAAGTGATTAAATTCAGAATCCCTAATAGCAGGACAATCTTATATAACATAATAGGAAATACACAGCATCATCTACGAACTATCCTTGAGAGAGACAGAGACGAAATATTTAACCTGAAGCTAATTTAGTTAAGCTTATAGAACATATAGGGAATAGAGGAAAATGTTAGAGTGAAGCAAGATGAAACAATCAACCACATCCAGATTGTGAGACATCCTATGAAAATAATATCCTAGATGCTTCAAAAATCCAGTGTCATAAAAAACAATGGAGGGAATGTTCTAGACTAAAAGAGACCAAAGAAGTATAGCCACTAATGTGTAATGCCTAATAGGGTACTGGATAAATAAATGATTAATTAACAGCTGAAGACATTAGTGGAACATCTGGGAAATTCTGCATGTGAACTAGATATTAGATGATACAAAATTATTGATAATTGTCTTAGTCCTGATAATGGTCATGTGGTCCTAGAAGCAACTGTCCTTGTTCTTAGGAAATGCATGTTAAGTATTTAGATGTGAAGTGCCTTTAAAGGAAAAACATATTTTAACATGAAACCATCTCCCCTCCCCTGCTCAGACCAGGCTCAGGCATGGAAAAGGAACCTGAGGAGATACCTACTGCTCATTTCCCCAGGTCAACCCCCCACCCCCAACTCACGGTCCTATCCAGGATGGAGGTCAGGGGCACGACAGGGGATTTTGGTGAGACAGTGGAGGACGGATTCCCTTTCAATGTGTGTGTGGTGTTACCTTTGAGCGTGGCAAGTTTTTAAAGTTAACTATCAATGGGGGCACATGTGTGGGCTTGTCAGAAACCCAACTATCATATTTATAATCCTCTCCTTGCAGGCAAGTGCACCTCTTTGGCTCTTCATTCCTCCCTCAGTCCTAGTCATTCAACACATCTCCCTCTTTCTACTGGGATTTTCGCACCCCCTCTAAAATAATTCCAGAATCAAACTCTCCCTCCCACTCTGCCTCCTGTCCTTTCCTTTCTGTTCCCTGTTCTCCTTCTGTCTCTCTCTCTCTCCCTTATAGCCTGCTCACATTTGGTCCCTGGAGAATATAAAGCAAGTTCTGATAAACTTGGGACATTCCAGCAGTTTGTTTTCCCTGTGGCAAATCTTTGTTCTGCATGGGAGCAACTAGCCAGCCACAATCTCTAGCTTTTCTCTCAGGCATCATCTGGACATGAATGCACCAGCATCCCAGCTCTAGGGAACATAAATCAAACATTCAAAATAGTCCCAGTACAGCCTTTTTGTTTAGACTTGAAATTAGGGGAAAGCTCCTCCATGATGGGGGGGGGGGAGTAGGCACATGGTCAGGGAAGCACACAGTAGTCTGATGGATCTTTCCTAAAACCCTCTTCTAACCTACAGCAAATTCTCTCAGCCTCTCAAATCTCTGTAACAGAGTAGAGATAGTTGGCCATCTAAGGGTTACAAAACTGGTCCTTGGCCACCTCATTGACAAGTCCTGCTCTAATGATCTGGTACCACGTACCTCTGTTTGGCACATGGGCATGCTTTGCAGCTATTCTCTTGGGGTTTAGACCACTCACAAGACAGATTTCTAATAATGTCTTTTTCATACTAATATATTTGTCCTTTAATTTTAAATGATGAAATGAAAATGGAATGGGATGGGGGGACAGGAGAATTGACACTTTCACTTAATAAACTGACCTTTCCAGGTCAGACTCTGCTCGCCCTATAACTTTGAAATTATCTTAGGTTTATTCATATTGGCCTGGACAATAGACAGACTAAAAAATGCTGCCTTAGTCTTTCCAGTTGTCCTTCTGAGGCTTTCAAAAAACTCAAGATAAACCCGCAAGAGGTCACCAGCGCATTTTGAAATAGTACACCTTCCTATGATGTTTATGTAAATTAGAACAGTTTTAAATTATTAAAAATTTAGTTAATAATGTGCTTTAAAATTTTAGAACCCAATTATAAATTATAGAGGAAAAAAAAGAGGGAAAGTAGCATCATCTCTGAGACAATTATTGCTAAAATATTCATTTATAATCTTCCAAATTTTACTAGTTAATTGTTTAGATGTATATGTAGGTATGTATATATATATGGTTTATAGCATGTTTTTTACTTAATTTTATATATCAAACACCTATTTATATAAGCATACATCCATACATCTACATTATTATTTTTTGTGGCTATGTCATAGTCTTTTGAAAGGATATTCAAAAATTTATTAATTGATGGTCACTGAGGTTGTTTTGATATTTTGAATTTTGAATATTAAAAAATATATATATTACTATAAATACCCTTGTATAAATATCTTTGAATACTTGACTATTTTCTGAATCTAATTCCTAGAAATGCTGCTTCATGCATATGTTCATTTTTTTTTATTTTGTTATGTTAATCACCATACATTACATCATTAGTTTTTGATGTAGTGTTCCATGATTCATTGTTTGTGCATAACACCCAGTGCTCCATGCAGAATGTGCCCTCTTTAATACCCATCACCAGGCTAACCCAGCCCCCCACCCGCCTCCCCTCTAGAACCCTCAGCCTGTTTTTCAGACTCCATCGTCTCTCATGGTTCATCTCCCCCTCCGATTTCCCCCCCTTCATTTTTCCCTTCCTGCTATCTTCTTCTTCTTCTTTTTTTTTTTTTTAACATATAATGTATTATTTGTTTCAGAAGTACAGGTCTGCATTTTTAAGAACTTAGGTTTATGTTGTCTAAACTCACGTCAACATGGTTGTGCTAGTTGAGACCACCCCTGCAATGCAACACTTTCACCATCTCACGACCACTGGGCATCTTCCTTCTTTTACTTTGGCCAATGTAATGAGACCCAACACACAAAGCTAAGCTGTTATTATTTCAATTATATTTATTTTATTAATTGGGTTAGACCTCTTTTCAAATGTTATTACCCATTGTTATTTCTTTATAAATTGTTTATTTGTGACCCAAGCCCATTTTCAGAGTTGTTAATGAGTCCTTTGTATCTGAAGAACCCTAACTAACCCTTTGTTAAGAGCCATTATTAAAATTATCCAATAAGCATTTCTTTCAATTATGTTATCATTTGGATTTTGAATGATCTTAAAGTTTTTATGCAATCAATCTGGCCCAGTGAGCCACTGAGAGAATGTTACATAATTCAGCAAGGGCAGAGAGGCAGGCTAACAGTTGATCGTAAAGGCAAGAAGAATAGAGGAATTTTTAGTTAAAAAAAAAAAAAAAGGAAAAGAAAGGAAACATTAGCAATGTTTTACTCTAAAGCTTTTATCTTATAAACGAGGATATATTTATTCAGGGTTGTTAAATTTTAAAATTCAGGTCTCGGATTATATAGTTTGCTGTTTCTAGAGCCAGGACTTATGACCCTTATACCATCTTCTCCCCACCAGCCAGTTGTTCTCAAATTTGGCTGCACATCCAAAACACCTGAGGAGCTATTTAAACTAACCCATGGGAGGAGGCAGCTCTTGAGCTACCATCTGTCTTGTGTGTGAAATTTTGTAATTGACACAAAGACAAGAACAATGGAAAACGTCAAATCGCCACCTTTTGTCTAATTTTTCCATGTATTTCAAAATGTGATGTTAAGAGATGGCTCCACAGAAGGACAAAATGGCTTCCTGAGCATGTTGAAGTAGTCAAGGATAGCCCTTCACACACCTCTCAACACATCTCAATGTCACTACCACCCTCTTGGACTAAGATTTCCCCAGCAGCTCAGATGGTTGAAGAGGCGGCGCACAAATTTTCTCAAGGAAGGAGAATTCCCGTTAGATTTGAGAGTTCAGGACGAGAGTCAGGCTGTCAGTAAGTATGCACAAGTTGTTAAAGGCCAGGTTAATGATTAAGGTTGGCAAAAGACCTCACAAATGAAAAATTCTAGCTAATTATTTTAGCTGAATTGTTCTTCCTCTCTTGGTTTTCATGTCTTAATGAAATTGGTAAAATTTCAAATGAAATAATATTCCAATAAAATGATGAGACAATTAGACATGTCTCCTGACTCATATGACTAGGGTCCTGCCCATTTAAATCGCAGCAGGAATCATCTTTGTTGAAAAATTGCCTCCTGCGTAGTATGAATGTCTAGTTCAAAATGTAGGCACCTTTTCTGATTTACAAAGAAATTAATCTGGGAAGAATTAAGCATAAAACATTCAAAACCCATAATTTCACAATTTAGAAAAAAATCAACCTCACCTTATCTCAAATCATATTTCTTTTTTTAAAAATTTATTTATTTGAGAGAAAGAGAGAGAGCAAGTGGGGGGGTGGCAGAAGGAGAATGAGAAAGAGAATTTCCAGCAGACTCCCTGCTGAGTGAGGAGCCCTGGGCTCTATCCCAGGACCCTGAGATCATGACCTGAGCCAAAATCAAGTCAGATGCTCAACTGATTGAGCCACTCAGGTGTCCCTCAAATCATAATTCTTTAATCTAGTTCAAGGCCCAATGTAAAAAAATTCATGTCGCCTGTCAGGGACGTGCATTATAACTCCCTAGAACTCCAACAATGCCACTCAGAGTTTAAATGACAAACATAGCCATGTTTAGTGAGTAAGTTTTAATACTCTGCCTCTACTCACTTATATCTCCAAAAATTCTCCTCACTAGTGGTCTGCAAAATCCAAGCTCCAACGAACTATGGCAACGTCTAGGGATGTTCCATACCACCCTGAAACCATCCAGAAATTAACTCCCTGAAACCATCATGGCTCATCTTCTGATAGGCATTCTGTATCACAGCTCTGTATATGGTTCACTAACCCCATTCCCAAGATACTCCTAGTCTTGTACCCTAATAGCACTAAGTTTGTACAAATTCTGAACTCTGACTTCAAATAAATTAAGAATGGTACCCAGGAAGATTGCAGTGCTTGATCATTCAAAGATCCTGCAACACTCCATCTCTTGTACCCAGTGGCCTTGGGGTCTCCTAGCTTCTATCCACTTAGCCTTATTACTGCATATTTTCTTCTTCATGTGCTCTTACTTCCATCTCCAGAACAGCCCCAGCTTACTCCATTTTCCTTCTTGACTGCTGTATAATTATTACATAAGACCACAGAGCCCCCTTGGGGTTCAGTGTTGGGGCTGATGATTTTAGCAGCATATTTACCAGGTTTGGTTTACCCTAAAAGAAACCTAGATCTGCAGCAGGATTGACTCAGTCATACTTGCCTGGCATGCATGCTTTAGTGAGGTAGCGCACAGTACAATCTGCAAGAGGAAAGAATGATGAAAATACATTTTCTATGGAGCAGAGAAATACATAGAAAATGTCACTTGAAAAGAATGACTTGGTCACAGAGGGCAACTTCAGGTCAAATGTTTCAGACACTATTGGATTCCATCTGCTCTCTTGGCAGCTGATACAAAACAATAGTTAATGTTTTTGCTCTACCTTGCATTCTAATTGACAAATAATTCATCTAATTGGTGAACAAGACCTGGTAAAGTATTATGCACCCAGATGATTAAAAATACTACTTGCTACTGCTGTCACAGCTGAAGACAACACCTAGGTTATTTTTAAAAATGATCATGTATTCATTGCAAGATGATTACAACAGCAAAACAATTGGAACCTGCCTAAATGTTCTACAACTATATAGCAGCTAATTAAATTAATGTCCATCTACTAAATGGAATAGCATGCAGCCATTAAAATAACAATTGGAAGAATGTACTGCAACATGAAAAATGTTTATGACAGAATATCAAATAAAAGTGCAGAATCCCAAGTTAAAGGCAATCTCTTAACGTCAGCTCTATAAAACAAATACGTAAAATATCACAATGGTAGAAAGATTCTGACTGATATTTTTATTTGATTTCCCAATTTTTCATAACATTACTTGACACTTAGTGTACTTTTTCTATACACAGTAGAGATCTGAGCAATCTCAGAAGTGTTTTCATATTGCTACTCTCCCTGGTCCTCTGTGCCAGTCAATTCCTTTCATTCCTAGATAAGACCCGGTTTTCTAGATGGGTGACCCCTGAGCCTTTCCTTAAACTAGAAATTTCAAAGAAGTACGCATCCAGCAACTGCCCTCAAAATGCTCCGGTGAAAGGAGGCAGCTCAAATAACAGATCTCATGTCTCAATAGCCTGTGATTTTGAATAGAGTTTGTTTGTAGATTTGACTTTGAAGCTATGTATGCAGTTTACATAATTATAAAGTATAATTTAAATTTAAAAAGAAATCCATAAATTTTAAAAGGGAAAGGGAAACTTATCTCCTTATCTAATTTGCGGCACAGTTATAGAGAAGGAACTACTCCAAATGATCAGAAAACACAGTGTGTTTTCACTGTACATCTATAAATGAGATGTACCCTAAGGGCAAAATGATCTTTGAAAGTCATAAAGTCATAAAGTGTTTTGAGTAATCATATTGTTGGTGGTAGTTTTCTAGTGTGTATTTTATACATAGTGTGGGTTAAAGGCAAGAGTAATTAGATTTGTGTTGTTGAAAACCAGGATTTTTGACATGGGAGTAAGAAAATAGAGTTGGTGAAACTACATTAAAATTCTACAGCCCTGAATATGAATTGGTCATCAAGATCAACTCGTATGAATTTTTTAGAAAATCCCTTATGCTCTGTCAATGAAAAGACATAGAAATAATGACTAACCCAATAACAATAAGCATTTTTAATTCCTAGATCTTACTCTCTAGAGAAATTCTATTTTCTTTTTTTTTTTTTTTTAAAGATTTTATTTATTTGACAGAGAGAGACACAGCGAGAGAGGGAACACAAGCAGGGGGAGTGGGAGAAGGAGAAGCAGGCATCCCACGGAGCAGGGAGCCCGATGCGGGGCTCGATCCCAGGACTCCGGGATCATGACCTGAGCCGAAGGCAGACGCTTAACGACTGAGCCACCCAGGTGCCCCGAGAAATTCTATTTTCTACTGGAAGGAACCAGGGGGACGCCTGAGTGCCTCAGCTGGTTAAGCGTCTGCCTTTGGCTCAGGTCATGATCCCAGGGTCCTGGGATCTAGCCCTGCATCAGAGCTTTCTGCTCAGTGGGAAGCCTGCTTCTCCTTCTGCCTGCCACTCCCCCTGCTTGTGCTCTCTCTTTCTGACAAATAAATAAATAAAATCTTAAAAAAAAAAAAAAAAAAAAAAAAAGGAACCACTGTTTCTTGGAGAACTGGTTAATTCCAGAGCTGCAGCAGGACATACATGAGAGAGCCTGCAGTACCTTATATATCAGAAGAAAAGCTTCTAAAAGTATTAAAGTGCCGACTTGAATTAGCCTCCATGCCTAAAGATGGAAAATTTGAGCCTCAGTAATGTTAGCAAGTGCAATGATTTGAAACACATCAAATATTTCTCAATCCATTCATTCATAACGGTATTTTCTAAAAATCCATTGATTATCGTTGGAAACTATTAGGGTATCTACTCATGGTTTTGAAATCTGGTAAGTAAAAAAACTTCAAGCATTTATCTTGTTGTATCTCAGGGTAACCAGTATCTCAGCTTAAATGAAGAAGGAAAGATAGGACTGTATCACTGCCATTTTGCAAGTCTTAAATAATGGTCACCAATGACTGATAATATCACAAAATGAAAGATGAAAGAAAATGTAACAAACATCACAATACTGCCTATAAAACAATCTTGCCAAAAAAGGCATATGTAAATCTGATCCAACCTCTTGATCTAACCAACAATCGACAGAAAATATTGGAGCCAGAAGATCTCAAAAATGCAGTAAGCAAAATCCATAAGGTGGGAAACTACAGGACACACAACCTGGTATCTTCAAAAACCCAACAATAAAATAATTGGCCGCAAAGACACAAAAAGAGAAAAGTAGATAAAGACATTAGAAAGTAATAAAAAAAAGAATACAATATAAGTCTTATTTGAATCATGATTCAAACAAACTGAACATCATTGGGAGAAAAATCTGGATATTTGGAAGTATTAAGAAATTACCCTTATTTTTTTATGTGTGATAAAGGTATTAGGATATATATATAATGAGTCATGAGTCCTCACCTCTTGGAGATGCATGTTTGATTATTTACAAATAAAATATTTCTTTGACATGTGCTTCAAATCCAGGGAATGGGGGAAATAAATGGGAGTATGGATGAAACAAGATGGGCATGAATAGATAATCATTGAAGATGGATGATGGGGTTCATTATAATTTGTTATGCTATTCTGTTTCTGTTAGCTTGAAATTTTTGTTCATTAAAGAGTTTAATAAAGTCTCATATTTGTTCATTAAGCCAATGACTTTTAAAATGGACATCAACCTATTAGTAATAATACTGTATGTAACACTTTTATAATGCATTTATCTTATTTACTCATTGTCAGATGTGTAGGAAAACACCACATGATACCTAATATATATGGGAGTCTATAAATCTCTTTCTAAGTTAAAATCTCTGATATAACTATTATTCACATTTTTAAGAGAAGAAATCATTAAATAGTTGATGCGGTTTGGAATCAGACAATTCTGACTTCATACCATACTATTCCTATAGTTTAATATTCACATGACAATCAGAGGCATTTCTGAAACCAAACCATATTACACCATTAGTCTGCAAAAAAATAAAAAATTAAAATAAAAAAAAATCAATTATCTACTATGCCCCAGGGGATGAAATTTAAGCACCCCTTCACACCCAATTGTCTGTTCATCATTCCCTGAACTTACCAAGCATTTCTATGGCTCCAGAATTTCCCTGGAGAGCCAATTTTTCCATTTAACTTTCGCTCATCCTTAATGATCTTCCTAAAATTATCCTTTCTTATGAAGACTTCTCTAGTCTCAAAAATAGAGCCAATCATTCTCTTTTCAATGCTTTCACAGTTCTGTGAAGGGATACATTCACAGAATCTATCTTTTCACAGTGTAACAATAACTACCATTTATAGAATATTTATCAAGCACCAGTCACTGTTTCAATGCTTTTATCTACATTAAACTAATTTATTCATCCCAACAATCTTGAGTTAAGTATCACTACCATCAAAATTTGACAAGTGAGGAAACCCAGGCCCTTCCTTGATGGATTAAGTCCATTTTGCTTTTATATTTTAAATACGATGTTCAAGGCACCTAGTAATTGCTCAGTAGCCATTGGATTATTTGGATATTTTAATAACTAATTTAAATAATTTATTTAAAGAAAATCTATTTCTCAACAGCAGTTTTTAGATAATGCAATAAATATGTTTGGATTGAATAACTCCTGTGATATAGATCCACCTACTGGAATAGACTGATAGTCTGACTTTTCTCAGAAGAAAGCACAAGTAATTATTTGTGCTATGGAGCTCTTTATTTGAGCTCTTTGCTTGGTTACCTTCGCTGTTGTAAAGCTTTTTACAAAAGATGAAAAAAAAGTCACTGCCATTTTTTGATTGAATAAGGTCATGAAAGATTTTGACCAGACTTGGTGTTTCTCAGAATCTCAAATGAAAATCAGTTTTATAAAAATACCTCAAATTGTAAGAAACTAGGAGTGTATCTTGGTTGACATCAGAATATAATTTGAACAAATAATGTGTTTTATAGTTCATCTATTTTGTTTTTAGAATATATTTGTCTTTTAAAATGAACAATGGTGCTGCTGGCAATGGTACCATTTTGGAGAAGGTTTTAATATGCACAAAATATTGTCTGTATCTGTAAGTACATTTCACAAGAGATTTTCTACTTGTGATAGTGTGACTACAATTATATCTATCTTTCTTTTTATCATAGGTACAGGATGCACATTATTTCTACCATGCATTATAATATTCAGTGTATATTTGCTGTGTTCCTTTAAATGTCAGTAGGCCAGCAGCCTAGATCAGTCAAATTCTCCTTTTCTGTGAGAGGTAAAAGCTAATGAAAGGGTTTTGACTCCTACAATCTCTTATGAAGAGGTGTTGACCTCCACTTCATTTTAGCCTTACATTCTGAATGCTTTTATTTAAAACATGCCACTTTCCTCATTAGAACCTTGTTTCATCTTGCCATACCCAAATTGTCAACCATTTTCATAATACTTTCCATGAATGTCTGGGTTCATTTGGTTTTATACAGCAGAACTTCAAACCCAACTGCTTGAGACAAGAATTAAAAGTTAATTCACCCCTGCCCACACAAGCGAATTCTGGTACCCAAATCTTTCTGTTCTCTTTACTTGACCTTGCTTTCTTTTCTAATGGTATCCTCAAATATCTTCTCACTTTTGGTAGCAAGATGGCAACTGAAAATGATGAACTCCTATCTTCAGAGCTTAAATCCTTAAGAAAAAGATGGCCATTTATACCACCTGAACTAATTACTGTGATCTTGGAAATTGACATTGTTGATTGTCCAGACCTATGTCACATGTCCAGCCCTAGAGTTGATAGAAAGATGTCAGCACTATCAGGACACACACTGCGAGTAAGGTTGGTATAATCCCTCAAAGAAAAATAGAAGAGCTATTACCAGAAGGGCAATGGGTTCTGGGCAAGAAATAGTAAATATAACCTATAAAAGATACAGCAATCCTTGAGACAATTGTAAGGTAATGCAAGAAACAAAACAAAACAAACAAAAACAGCAAATATAGACTCATCACATGGGGACAATATCCAATTCAAAAACTTACAGTGTGGTTTTATCCAGGCAATTAGTTCCTTTTCAACTTGTTTCCTTCTCTGTAAAATGTGAAATGACAATAATGCCCACTTTATGAAGATCGAATGAGTAAGCAGAAGTCAAATATCTGCCATGTACCAAATTGCTTGCCAAATAGTAGGCACTTAATAAAAGCTAGTGTTCTTCAAGACCAAGCATAGGTTCATCTCATATAAGGAATCATCTTCCACTACTCCTGTCTTCTCATCTGTATCTGCTAAAGTCCTATTAGAGCCCGTTATACAATTTAGCACTTAATTGCACACAGTAAGTACAGCTTCTATATGCTAGATGTGCAAATGCCTTGTCTTACCAACTAATTTTTAAGCTCCTTATCGGCTGAGATCATTTCTTTGTGCCCTGCCCTAGCACCTAGCTCAGGACTAATCAATCACTCACTCTACACAGAGGCCCTCTGCATCCTTGGACTGACTGTGAGATCAAATCACACTTTGAGAAAATTGGATTACACATTTGGAAGCATGTACAAGCAGAAGATGTAATAAATATAGAAATGATTAACTGAGGGAGGTGCCTGGGTGGCTCAGTTGGTTAAGTGACTGACTCTTGATTCCAGCTCAGGTCATGATCTCCAGGTTGTGAGATCAAGCCCCGTGTCAGGCTCTGCATTGGGTATGGAGCCTGCTTAAGATTCTCTATCTCCCTCTCCCTCTGCCCCTCCCCCTACTCTAAAAAAAAATAAAGAAAAAGAAATGATTAACTGAGGAAAACTGTACCTATAAAATGAAAGGGCCTCTGTGCATTTATTTATTTATGAAGGGAGTGGAGGAAAGTTTAGGAAGTACAGGAAGAAAGAGTTAGTGCCATCCTACTGAAACTTTAAAGATGGTCTAAAAGGCTTTTGAAGATCCCTTCTAATTCCTATGAATTTCATCATATGCAGTGGGATTACCTGCATCTGGAAAAACAGAATTTAATATATATACTTAATGATCCATTAACATATAAAATAGACATTAAGAGGTTAGACTTTGGAGACAGACCTTGATTTCAGCCCAATATCCACCACTTAGAATCTGTGTGAGATTAAGCAAATTACATAACCTTCTTAAGTCTTATAGAATTTGTAGTGAGGGACCTATATGGGAATGCGAATATTAAATAAGGTGGTGCAAATAAAGAGCTTCGTCCCATGCAGTTGGGAAAGCAATAAACATTAGCAAAGATAAGATTTACCATTATGTGATTTGGGGAATATATAAGACATAAATGGGATTAGGTTTGATTTAGAGAAATTCAAAACCTAAGCATTACAAGTATCTCCTTAATCTTGGGAAAAGTGAACACTACACATAAAAGCATTTGCCTAATATCCAGCTGGGTAAATTCAATGCTGATTCTTGTTTTATTTTCAATCCTATTTCCATTGGTTTCATTCTCAGTGGAGAGAAAAATCAAATGAGAGCTAGGACCAGGTTCATCTCTTTTCTTAGAACTCCGCAAGGGTTTCTTGTCTGTATCTGTTTTAGCTTGTATTTACTTGGACCATAATAATATTATTATGGTCCAAGTATTATAAATATATTATATTTTTATATATTAAATATATATTTAAATAAAAATATATTTAAAATATATTTTTAAATAAAATATATTTTATTTAAAAATAAAATATAATTCAGTTGCTGATTCTCATTTTATCAATTCCACCAGATTTCCGAAACAACATGTAATTACTGCCAAAAGCAGAGCTTTGAAGATATTCACAGATACCTATAGAAAGATGAATGAGAAAATCACGCATAAGTCAACAAGGTGCTGAATATTTGTTCATCTGGGTGAAAAGTCCATTATGAGAATAGATAAAGGAGGTTTTTGCAGTGGGTATAAGGGACAGGGACACAATCTGAAGTTTTCAGTTTGTCCATTGATTGCTCTAGTACTTTCCTCTGAAATCTTCTGAATACACTCTTTAAAACACAGACATAAAACCAAATAGAACATATGGTTTAGCTCTATCAAGTGGAAAAAGAATTTCCGGATAATTCTTGAGGCAAAAGTGGAAGGCACAAGGATTTAGAATACTCTATGATAGTTTTTTTTCCACCCTTAATTAAATACTAGATTTTCCTGCTTAACCTTAATTAAATCATCACAGTGTCAGTCCATTATAATCAGTTAAATTAATGTTCTGAATAGGAAAAATGATTTCAAATAAGGCAATAATGAGCCTATAAACATTATCCTAACAGACACCTCAACTCCCTTTCCCTTTAGAAAAACTGGTCCACTCACTGTTATTCCTTGAAAATGACATACCCAAGCCCTTTATTTTCTTTGCCTCAAGTTTCATCCTTATTTCTTATTATAGCTAATCCTCAAATATTCCTGCAAAGTAGATCCCTCATATGCCACCTAAGATCCCAAAGACCTAGGGGATAAGTCCTGCTCACATATTCTGTGTATAAATGTTGCTTTCTCTTTGCCACACTGAAAAACCTATGAGGTCAGAGATTTACTTCCTAACTCGTCTTTCCAAGTTTTTTTCATATAAGTGACTTGTCCATTTATATAACATACTTTCCTAAATACTGGCTGGGTACTAGGAAGAGAAAATTAACAAAACATAATTTCCACCATTGAAAGTTCATAGTCTAATAGGAAAAGATGAGCATAGCAAACACTAAGTTTAATACAATATGATACTGTAGGAGTTGTGGCTTAAGCATAAATAGATTTTTAGGACCTTTTAAAAATAACTGGTGAACAGTCCTAAAACAATTTTTTAAATGAGGGTTTCATTTTGGGGCTAACATGGAAAAGGATAGGAGAAAGCTGGTTTAAATAGAACAAGTAAGCTATGGCTATAGTATTAGTAGCAAGAAGAGTGGAAATGGCACTAGTAATAATAGGGCTGTTGATGCTGATATAGTGATAAAGATAATATTTATAGAAATTGCCCCGCAGGTCCTTTAATCTGAGCCCCATGCAGAGGAGCTGCAAGTAGAAACAGAAGAAAATGTACTCACAAGGGGTTTAAGAGAATCTTATACTGACAAGCATATCGGAATAGATTCATCTCTTACAGTCACAGAACTGATGGGCTAAAGGGAAGCTTCTGTCAATTTTTTTTATCCTTTTTTTTTTTTTGGTAGCTTAGCAGGAACCTGATGAAAGCAATTTTTTGGGAGATCAATTCATTCAGGGAAGTAGGTTGGAATGGGAAGAGATAAAATAGAATTATTTTCAATGGATGAAGCAAAATTGTTCAAATATTTAATGTTTGAAAAAATGTTAAGACACTTTGACGTTTGCATTTTCAACTGGCTATTTGGAAATTATATTATTGTTTTAGATTGTTTAAACTACATTTGACTTTCTGTCAAATATATCCATGCTTCATGTTAATTATACTTGCATGTTTTCAAATGTTTCTAAACCACAACAAAAGATTTTACTTCCTTCCATTTTTCTTAAATTTTACCCTCATTACACATATGGATAAATGTATATTCTCCAATCCTTCTGATGGTTATTCATCATAATCCATACTGTTCTCCACTGCTGTAAAGTTCTTATCTCATTCCTAATTACAAGGTCTAAATCATTCAGCCAGTCTTACTGACAAGGAATAAATCCCTGCCAATATCCCGCAACACGATCTTTCCTTTACAATGTGCTGACCCATTGCTTCCTTGCTACATCTTCTTTCTAATCAGTATCAATGATTCCTGATAATGCTTAACCTTGAGCTCTCAAGCTTGAATCTATACATTAAGAGTACTGTAGAAATTGTGGCTTTTATCTAGACCATTAAAAAAATAAACACCCCTTGTTCTTTTGTTTTACATATAAAGAGTGCTATCTTTGGCTTTAATTCTTAGGATATTTGATTTAATATACCACTTTATTTTATACTGATTATATTGATCTGGTGTTCAATTTACCTAATGCCACACAAAAATAAAAAATGAAAAATGCAATCTTCCATATAAAGTCTACATGGCACCAACTTAATGACTTATTTTGCTTTGTTATGTTTTAATCCCTACCAGGACTATTGTTATTTAAAATAGTAATATTGCAAACATGCAGACTTTTGGTGAAACTTCCCCCTGCCCATTACCTTTAAAAATATTTTTAAGAGAGTAGTGGGAAGAATGTGTCATTTAGATTCAAGGAGACCTGAGTTCAAGTTTTTACTTAGCTTTGTATTAACGAATGATCTTTCAGAATTTATTTTCCATTCCACATTAGTCTTCTCATCTGTGAAAAAGAAACAGGAAATAGTGTATTGATCTGGCAGGGTATTCATGAGAATATTACGAATAACCTGGAGTATCTGGTGTTTCCTGGGACCTGGCCATTTCAAAATGAATGATTGCATCATCATTTTCATTGTTAATATTTGGAAGAGATTACATCCACATGATAGTAACTACCACTTTTCATCTTTTTTAAGAAGGCCTCACTTTTCTGGGCTCTCTGTTGCTATAAAAACCAATAGAGAAACCTGTATACATGATATTAGCAGCTGAATATGTAAGGCTAATCACTATATTTAAATTACTATGTACTCCCTTTTTGAAAAATTATGTTTGAGGGGGGCACTTGGATGGGTCAGTAGGTTAAGAGTCTGCCTTCGGCTCAGGTCATGATCCCAAGGTCCTGGGATCGAGTCCCGCATCAGGGTCCCTGCTCAGTGGAGAGCCTGTTTCTCCTTCTCTCTCTCTGCTCCTCCCCATTTGTGCTCTCTCTCTCTGTCAAATAAATAAATTTTAAAAAAATTATGTTTGAGGAATTTGCAAAGCTTATCAATTCCAGTATCTTGCCAATTACAAGTATGAGACACTTGGTTAGAAGATTTTAAACATGGTATAACTACTCTGTTGATATTAATATGATGGTCACCTTATTGTTATTGAAATAATCATTTCGAGTATCTTGATATCTGTTTATGTCATAATTCTTTCCTTTTTTTAAGATTTATTTATTTATTTGAGAGAGTGCATGCACACTAGTGGAGGGAGGAGCAGAGGCAGGGAATCTCCAGCAGACTCCCTGATGAGTGCGGAGCCCAACTCAGGGCTCCATACCACTACCTATGAGATCATGACCTCAGCCAAAACCAAAAGTCTGACCCACTGAGCCACCCAGGCACCCCAATCATTCTCCTTTCAAAATGTATTTGTCACATGATAGAAACCTAGAGAAAGAAATTGTGTAGACCCATTAGGCATTTAAACACACAAGCTGTTACCTTGCTCTCTGTATTATCCGACACACAGAGCAATCTTGAACAGTTGCAGTGGCTAATAACTAACTAGTTCAAACCAGCTGGTTGACTGGCTTCACTAGTGGTTCAAGTGGGCATTGTTTAAGCAGCTTTAACCAACTAATTCCTAGGATGAGAAACCACGTAAACATAGACTATGCTTCTACTAATAAGGACAAAGAAGGGCTATATATACAGTTGTTAATGTAATAACCAATAATAATTTAAGAAGTTCTTTATATCATCTTTAATTGGACGACTAATATAGTTACACAAATATCCACTGAATACTTGGGTGAAGCGAAAACAAGTATGAAACTGGGTACTGATCTTTATGTAGCTTATTGATGTCTTCTGCATACAGGTTTTAAACAAGTAAAATAAATAGAGGACACTAAAACAACAGTAAATTGAGGATGAGATTGCATAGACTGACATCCTAAATGATTTTACTCTGGGTCCTAAGTACATTGTCAATAAGATTTTTCATTAAAAGAAAAAAAAACTTAAACATGCAGAAATTTAGAAAGAGTAAAATCATAGTTATCTTATATCTTCCCCCCAAATTTAATAGGTATTGGCATTTTGCCATAATTGTAACTTCTATTTTGAAATCATTTGTGTATGAGCTACAAACTCTCAATAGTTCAATATATATCTCAAAAAGTTGAAACATTTTTCTACCTAACTACAGGACCATTATTAAAACAAAAAAATTAATAATTTCTGAATAAGATCTAATAGCCAGTCTATATTTAAATTTCCTTAATTGCCTACAGATACGTTTTACAGCTGGATTTTTCAAACCAGGATACAATCTAGAAAACCACACCCTGTATTTATTTAATTGTTATATTTTTTCTGCCTCCTTCCTATTTTTTCTTTTTGAAACAGTGGCTCAATCAGGGAAATTCAAATCAAAACCACATTGAGATACCACCTTACACCAGTTAGAATGGCAAAAATTGACAAGGCAAGAAACAACAAATGTTGGAGAGGTTGTGGAGAAAGGGGAACCCTCTTACACTGTTGGTGGGAATGCAAGTTGGTACGGCCACTTGGGAAAACAGTGTGGAGGTTCCTCAAAAAGTTAAAAATAGAGCTACCCTATGACCTAGCAATTGCACTACTAGGTATTTACCCCAAATATACAGATGTAGTGAAAAGAAGGGCCACGTGCACCCCAATGTTCATAGCAGAAATGTCCACAATAGCCAAACTATGGAAAGAGCTGAGATGACCTTCAACAGACGAATGGATAAAAAAAATGTGGTCCATGTATATAATGGAATATTACTCAGCCATCAGAAAGGATGAATACCCAACTTTTGCATCAACATGGATGAAACTGGAGGAAATTATGCTAAGTGAAATAAGTCAAACAGAGAAAGTCAATTATCATATGGTTTCACTTATTTGTGGAACATAAGGAATAGCATGGAGGACATTAGAAGAAGGAAGGGAAAAATGAAGGGGGGGGAATCAGATGGGGAGATGAACCATGAGAGACTATGGACTCTGAGAAACAAACTGAGGGTTCTAGAGCAGAGGGGGATGGGGGATGGGTTAGCCTGGTGATGGGTATTAAAGAGGGTACGTATTGCACGGAGCACTGGGTGTTATACGCAAACAATGAATCATGGAACACTACATCAAAAACTAATGATGTACTGTATGGTGACTAACATAATATATATATATAAAAAAAAGAAGACAATAAAATAAATCCCTGACATTAAAAAAAAAAAAAAGAAAGAAAGAAAAAGAAATAGTAGCTTGTTGAAAACACCAATCAGGGATGCCTGGGTGGCTAAGTTGGTTAAGTGTCTGCCTTCAGCTCAGGTCATGATCCCAGGGTCCTGGAATTGAGTCCCGCATGGGGCTCTTTGTTCAGCAGGGAGCCTGCTTCTCCCTCCAACTGCTGCTCACCTTGCATGTGTGCACTCTCTCTCTCTGACAAATAAATAAATAAAATCTTAAAAAAAAAAAAAAAAGAAAGGGAAAACACCAATTGATTGTCCTGTAGAATGCACTGTGCTGACTTTTTCTGATGTTAACTCAAGGTACTGTTGAACTTCTACCTCTATACTTTGTATTTACTGCAAAAAGAAAGTTGAATCTAGAGGTTTACTAAACTCAAGTTAATCACTTTGGCAAAATACCTCATAGGTCATACTGAGGAGTATATATGTCACCTGATCTGATGCATTATGGTTGTCCCATCAGTGACACAGAGGTTAAGGCAGTGAAAGCTTGATTTCTTCATTGAATCTATGTTTGTTCTCCTGTGCCCAGCAAGAGATCTATGGAGTCATGTAAATACTCAATTCTCCATCTTTATTCCATCAAATAGTTTTATTATTCATTGATGACCATTTCCTCATTTAATAATTTCATTTGGGCTTACAAAAAGGTGTTTTCTTAAATAACTTTTTGTTTAACCGTGAGAATGTTGTATAACAAATGACCCCCAAATCTCTAAGGCTTGTATTAACATTTCCTTTGTGCTTTTAGATGTGTCTGAGATTCAGCTGATCTAGAGTGGGGTCACCTGGGTTGGACTGGAACCCAGGCTTTGGTGGGTTCAGTCTGCTCCATGTTTCTTTGTTTATAGCATGGCTAAAGAGCAACAGCCACTTGAGGCAAGGTTTTTTCTGGCAAACAGTAGGAAATCAAAGTAGGTTAGCAGAAATTTCCCGTGACTCCTCAAGGCTCAGCTCAGGACTAGCACAATATCTTTTCTCCCCTTATTCCATCGGGTAAAGCATCTCACCAAAAAACCTCACCTCACCAAAATCAGTCATTGGAAGAGGGATGTGCCCTCCGCCAACTTTAATAGGAGACACTACAAAGTCAAGGACAAAGAAAATTAATGTATAGTTCTTCCTCATAGGGATTAAAACATTATAAACGATAATTCAATCTACCACAGTGAACTTCTAATTCTTTATTCACTGTCTTTCTTCAGATTAATAGACAAACTATCCTTATAATGTAATTCACTTGGATTTACCATGAGATTCCAGATAGTGTTTCCAACACATTTGAATTCAGTTCCTCTTCTACCCTCTGTCAGATAATGAGCACCAATGTAATATCAAAGTTATCTTTGTATCTCTGGTGCCCAGGACAATTATTACAGCAGAGAAGGTACCCAATAAATGTGGGCTAAATTATATTTTAGATTAGTCCTTGAGTTTTACGAATTGTTTCCATTCAAAGAAATTTATGGCACATCTTCCCTTTTTTTCCTACCTACAAGTACAATTATGTTTGTTTCCCAGATGGAAAGAATAAGACAACGAGAGGGTAGGAAGCATGGGCTGCCCAAGGCTAAACTGTAAGTCAAAGATAGAGTAGGGAGCAGAACCCAATACTTTGGGTTCTTTCTCTGTACATCGGACAGCATGCCCTAGTGCTTTCATTCTTTATCATACCATTGTTCCTGTAATAAGACAATTACCACCAAACATTTTCACTATTAGTGATAAATCGAAGACATTGTTAAAACATCTTTTATACTTCCCTAAAACGGAGAGAGATATCTAGAAATAAGTCAAACTGCCTACTCCATTTTAAAGCCAAAGAGAAAAAGAAAATAAAACAAGGGTTCAGGGAGGCTAAGGGAAACTATAATCATAGTCAGTAGTAGAGACAATCATACTGCTCTATACAGAGAGAATTAAATTTCATTCTTATTAATTTTCAGTAATTAGTAAGTTTGTAGAATAAGAAAAGAACACTAACATGAAAATGCAAATTATGTGATTGAAAGTAAGTTTACTCTTCATTTGGAAATAAAATTGGCATGCAAAAATAAGAAAAAGATCAGTGGCAGGGAATAAGATTTATACATATAACTGATTATTTTAAATCTTGACTGCACCCTTATAGACACGCAATTAACAGCAATCCATAGATTTCAATAACAAATTATATTTGCATGACTATAGAACCTGATCTATAAATATGTGCATATTTGTTAGCTTGCCCTGAATTGAAGTATTTTAGGAGGTTTCTTTCACTATCCCACTTGTTTCAGAATATCAAGTCTGTCACTCTGCAGGCTTATTGGGTAGAAAAACAATTAATTAGAGCTGACTGGCTGTGTTGATAATTTATGCACAATTAATAGAAAGGCTTTTACCATCGTTATGAAATTTCATAGACTACTTATACACTCTAGTGGGAAAAATTGGTCAAAGCACTTTTTTTCTGATGAGAAAAATCAAACAAATAACAAATAGATATATAGCACTTAAGCATTACAATGATGTTGGAACTCCCTAGAGTGTCCTGAAATTCTGTAAGCAAACTGATATAATAAAATCTGACATAAAAAGCCACTTAAACCACACTAATTAGATGGATAATAAAAATCAAGCAACTATTGAACTGCAAGGCAGTCACATAGACAATTAAAGGTTAATTAGATGCATGAATACAAGCTCCTACTGCCCTGGGATTTATTCCTTAGATGTTTTAGACAGATTCATAAGGGAGCTTGACATATAGCATAAAAATCCACCTGGGATTCATTTCTGTGAAAAAAAGTTCTTTGAATAAAACCAAGTTTTAGGAACTGGGGTAGGGTGGGTGTGGGTAGGGAGGAACAGTAATAATTAATAATAACAATGAAATACTTGGAGACTCCTGGCAAATTTGATCAATATGTAACATGAATTTAAATTTAAATTTGTTTTTACCATAGATACAGAAATAGAATTTTGAAAGACTCAGAAAGGTCCAGTGATGAGAGTAGGCATTCTGGTCAAGGGAATCCTGTGTGGGGTAAGGGAGGCAAAATTTGAGGATTGGTTCTAATCCCAATCCTGCCCCTCTCAAATCTGGGTTCTGGTAATTTATGGAATATCTTTGGTCTTCAGTTTCTCCTTCTAAAAGATGAAATCTAATCTAGGTTATTTGATCCTTTATGCCTCCTCCATTAATTTAATGCCAATAACCTAATAATTTTCTTTTCCCAATATTTTAATTGTCATGTAAAAATGTTAATGTGTGTATAGAATAGACTGGATGCTTAAAAAATGAAACATCAAAGCCTCTAAAAATTAACTCCACCACAAATTCAATTCAGATTTATTTCTGGGAGCTGAACATGTGCCAACCAGATTTCAACAGAACCTTTTTATGTGATTCATCTATAAAAATAATAGCCAAGGATATTCTAATGATTAAAGCTATTTATTAAGGGATAACTATATGCTATTTATTTAACCAGCACAACTCTAAGAGCAAATATTATTTCCATGTGAACAGATAAAGACTATACAGTTTATTTTTTTTTGTTAAGATTTTACTTATTTATTTGAGAGAGAGAGATGGTGGGAGAGAGCATGAGCAGGGAGGAGAGGGAGAAGCAGGCTCCCCGCTGAGCAGGGAGCCTGATGTAGGGCTGGATCCCAGGACCCTGGGATCATGACCTGAGCGGAAGGCAGATACTTAAACAAATGAGCCACCCAGGCGTCCCTCAGAGCGTACAGTTTAGATCCTCACTCAAGGCCAACTAGTCATAAGAAACTGAGCCAGGAATTGAATTTAGGCTTTTTTTTTTTTTTTTTTAACTACCAACTATTTTGCCTCTTGGAGACATATAATACAAGTTTGTTTGTTTGTTTTTCATTTTTCTAACATTAGGGAATAAGTTTCATAGACTCACTTACTCTCTCAATAGATACCATACACTAGTCAGGTTTAGGATAGACTTACACTTCAGGAAACTCCAATCATGTGACCATGCACGGCTGGAAAAAATATCTAGAGGCACAGTGATGAAAAAGGAAAGAAAATGCTGATGTGTGTTTGCAATTTTACCAGAAATAATGAGGGGGAAAAAATCTCCAAACATTCAAAATCAGAAAGTTTGAGGTAGAACATCTCTCTCACTTAGAGTGATGGTTTCAGGCCCTAGCATCATCAAGGAGGGTGGCTCCGGCCTGCCCCTCCAAGGGAGTTGAAGCTGGGAATGGCTTCTCAGGCATGCAGAAGAGGAGGACAGGGAGGTGAGCATGTGAGGAGGGGATTCCCAGAAAAGGGAAGAGCACAAAGGCAGAAGTGTGAGAAGTGGTGGCTGAAGAACCACAGCTGATGAATGTTCTCTGATGCAAAGTCTTTGCCAGGCCCAGCAAAGGAAGGGCCAAGGAGAAGCAGAACATGTGGAGGGAGAAGTGATAGAGTGTTCAGATTTCACCTGGACAATTAAGGAAAGTCTAAAAAGGCAGTGGGTGAGGCGACGTGCAGCTGCAAGATTAGAGAAGCAGCATGAGCAAGGATGTGAAGGAAAAGAGTAGATGACATGGCTGGTTTTCACTAGAAAGCAGAGACCGAAAAGCTGGAAAAAAAAACCCGGACAGGTAGCAGGTGATCCATTTTATAGATGGGAAAACCCTCAGTGCTGAGGGCTAGAACTAAGGGATTCAACTGAGGTTTTCTGTCCCCAAAGCCTGTGCACATTTCCTTACACAGTACTGTCATGCATAGTGTCTACACACAGGACGAGCTTGATCAACATCCTGGGTTAGTTACTGATTTATAAGGAGTTAGCAAAGGATTAGGAATGATTGAAATATCCATGGGAAAATAAAGTGAAATAAATAAGGACATGAACATAAAATATTACAGAATTTTCAGAAAAGTTGTTTTTAAATGTATTCAATGGCATGAATAAAAGTTTTTTTCATACTGTAATATAAAACAAAAAATCAGAATATAGAACCACTATAATATAACCGTAATTATTTTATCTCTATACATGTGTCAATGAATAAGAAATTGGATGAAAATACATCAAAGTATTAACAGAACTTTTATCTGAACTATGGGGTCATGTTTATCTTTATGCATTTCTATATTTTCCATATTTTTCATAGAATGAGGAAAAAAAATTAAAAAGGAAAAATTAGGGGCACCTGGGTGGCTCAGTCGGTTAAGTGTGGGACTCTTGATTTCGGCTCAGGTCATGGTCTCAAGGTCCTGGGATCGAGCCCCCTCTCCTCTTGGCACTGAGCATGGAGCCTGCTTAAGAATTTTTCTACCCTCCCCATCCCCCTCAAAAAAAAAAAAGGAAAAAATAAGAAGCGACAGTGAATGACGTGTGGACAATATTGTCAACCAGTTTCATTCCCTGTGTGCACATGAAATCAGGTTGTCACCATTCTCTGCTTTTTATAGAAAAATGAAAAAAAAAATTAAATCCTGGATGAGTAGATAATTAAAACTTATACATGCCTATCAAAGCAAGGACACTGCAATTCCCATTTCGTCTTAGTGCCTGAACCTTGTTGTGCCTACAGGTTTTCTTTCAAAACATTTAATGGAGAATGAGAGGCCATCCCTCCCTGTTAAGTACAGTATAGGCAGCAGGGGCTGGGACAGCCTTCATAATTGTACCTGAAGCTGCACGTGGAGTGCAATTGTGTGGGTGGGAGATTGTAGCTGATTATGATCGCTCGGTGCCAAATGTCAGAAAATAGCTGCCCTGCTGAAAAACAGCCTGGGGGGAGGGGGTGGTGGGCAGGGAGCTGGGGGGAGCTAAGAGTTAGCAGTGGAGGAAGAGACAAAGCCCAGACTGGTATGCTGGTAAGGCTGGGCAGGGACACTGCAGGGCAGGAAGAGCAGTCTGTTCTAGAAACTATGCTGACTCTCTGCCGCCAAAAACACAGAGCCCCAGTTGGGAGAAGCTGTTTACTTGTTTGTGCATTTGTTGGTTGGTTGGTTGGTTGAAGGAGAAGGAGAGAACTGCCCTTACCAGGCTTTCCCAACCGCCAGCCTCTTGGGCTGTGTCTGATTTGCCTTGAGTCACCTGGACACAGTTCTTAATCCCCAGCACAGTCATTCTTCCTTAACTGGGCCCTTAAAGTAAGCAACTCCAAACGTAAAACACTTTTGATATGATTTTTTGCAAAGAACAGTAGGACTATCTCTGTCCCAAACCTTGTTCTGAATATTACATTGTTATTTCATGCACTTTAAAGCCATATTCACTGTTTTCAGTCGGCCCTTTTGATTGTTAACCTTGGCTTCCAATCTGGTCCCTTGTGAAATACTGTCACATTACAGATAGCTGGTTTCCTAACTATAGAAAGTCTAATGCAGGGGCGCCTGGGTGGCTTAGTCGGGTAGGCATCTGCCTTCAGCTCCGGTCCTGATCCTGGGGTCCTGGGATATAGCCCCACGTCAGGCTCCTGCTCAGTGGGAAGCCTGTTTCTCCCTCTGTCCCTGCCCCTGCTTGTGCTCTCTTGCTCTCTCTCTCTCAAGTAAATATATTAAAAAACTTAAAAATAAAAAAAAAGTCTAATGCAGTTTGAGGTGGGGCTCAGGGATTGATAATTTTAACAAGCTTCTTAATTTTTTTAAAGTTTTTTTTTTTATTTAGTTGAGAGAGAGAGCATGAGTGGGGAAGGGGCAGAGGAATAGGGAGCAGAACCCCACTGAGCAGGGAGACAGACCTGGGGCTCGATCCCAGGACCCTGAGATCATGACCTGAGCCAAAGGCAAACACTTAACCAACCAAACCACCAACGTGCCCCAACAAGCTTCTTAAATTATTGTAAATGCCAAACCAGGGTCTATCACCTGGTAAGTACAAACCAAAATTAAAATATGCAGTTGTTATTAAAAAAAAGGTAGGGATAATGTAGGAAAGCAGAGAGCACTCCTTTTCCCTGTCTGAATCTGTTTTCCCATCCGTAAAATGGAGGTACTACTGCTACCTTGCAGTGTTGTTCAAATAAAATACGTATCAGTCTCTGGCACAAAGCAGAGAGCAAACCAATATGAGCACCACTTTCCCTCTATTCAGGAATATGGTCAAGTACACTTAAGAATGCCAGGATGAGGCTCAGATCTCTATTTTGTGTGAGGGGCAAGGACATCAAAGGCATTCAGGATGGAAGAATGCGGTTGTCCCAGTTGAATGTTTTCCAGGTTAAAAAAAGTGCCTCTTACTTCCCATTGTCCTGTAATACCTTAGTAAGGGTTTCTCATTCAAAACTTTTCTAAAATTCTTTTTGACACTCTAAAATTTTAGTCTATGTCACCTTGTGGGTTAATTTCTGAAAGTTTTCAAGGTAAGTCTGCCTATCAGTAATTAGTAAATTGAGTGTTTGGATAGAGTAGATGAGACTCTTTCTTTAGTAAATTTTTCTCCCGATCACTGACTGGATTTTAACTTTTTTTTTTTTTTTTTTAATGGACAAAGCACTTAGCTTTCTTTCTGAGCCTAAGTTTCTTTTTGTTTTGTTTTGTTTTGTTTCCATCTGTAAATTAGGGAAAACAGCAAGGAACTAGATGCTACTTTTGCATCATTTCAAGTCCCCTTGGCTTCACCTGTCTTAGATCACTCATATCTGGGATCAGGCCAACTTCACATGGGCACAGGAGGATAGCACCCCCCCACACACACCTCCCTTCTTCCATCCTGAGGCCTCATACTCACTGCCATGGCTCCCGTGCATGGGCACCTGCGGAGATCATTGGGAGATGACACTAAGGCCCTGAAAATAACTTCTGGCCAAGGGAGACACAAGCCATGGATGAATCCACCTCCTTTGTACCCCCTGGAAAGAGCTCTGAGACACAAGTTAGCTTCTCCGGGAGACTGTACTGTTGATCAAGCAATCTGTAACATTTGGTCATGGCCACCTTGATAAAGCATCCTCATCTTGGCTCTTACTCCTTCTCTGCTTCATTTTCTTGTACCCTCACTCGTGTCCCTGGAGTTGTATTCTCAATTAAAGTAATGGTCCATAAAACCTCCCAAACTCTACATTCTGGATAACCTTATGCTAACACACATAATATTTATATCTTAGAGTTAATGTGGAGATAAAATGGATAGTTCACAGAAATGTGTCATACGTGGAATTCAATAAACGTTAAATTGTCATTATCATATGTCCTAATCTGTATTCCTCAAGCTGCAAGTTATTTGTTATCCTCACTGGCTCCTCTAACCTCTCTCTTACACCTATCTTTTCTGGCCTCTCCTACCATCATTTATGGTTGTTGTTGTTGTTGTTGTCTCTGAATTTGGAGAACAAATCTATGCTCAGTATGTAGTGATGAGCATGAATGCTTTGAGCAAGGATTTAAATGGCGCTAGTCATCTAAACTATCTGGTCATCCTCTATGGTCTCTTATTGTTTCTTGTGTGTCGGCTCAAAAGATTGTAACTCACTACAGATAAGGGTTATCACTCACTTAGATCCCACAGAAGCCAATTCCTTTAGTCAAAGCCAGTAAATACCTATCTTTGGAGAGTTCCAGAGTAATAGCCAAGGTTTTAGGGGAGATAGTGCTATTTGCATAGCAGGCTGAGAGTCTTCATGAGATAGATGGCAGATGGAGACTTTGGGGGTCATGACCAGCTCACAAGCTTGGGGTCCATAAACTATCATGGAGTAAGGCCCTTCCTTAATCCCCCAATCAGTGCATGGTATGGACAGAACTTTTCCCTGGATAAAAGACTATGTCAGGTCCAGGAATAATAGCTTCGGGGTTGCACTGGCACTCAGATTAACATTGTGTCCAAATCACCTAGGAGTCTGGAAGTCTCTATAAAGCAATAAAATCAAACAAAAGCACATTACAGCATGTTCACAGTAAGAAGGAAAAACAAAGCAAAGAAGGGTAAATATTTCCCCACTCAAGGTTGGTGTCTATAAGAGTAGCCTATCTTGCTTAATAGAGAGTGCCTTGTTCACTGCATACTCCCAGTGCCTGGCAGAATTCTTGGCTCACAAAGTGTTCTGTAGGAATTTGCTGACCACTAGGATGAGATGATGAAGCAGGAGGCTCAGATAGCCAGTAAACTCTGCATGAGAATGGATGATGAGGATATTACTAAGAAATACATAAGGAGGACTTTTGCATGACTAAGCTGGAGTACTTTATCATCAAGTACAAGATTTAAGGATCATGGATGGACAGTTTAATAAAGGCAGACATGATTCATACTTAAGTCCAGCCCCTTATAACCCAAGGTCCCTCTTGACACACGAGCACATACACACACACAGACAATGTGTCTTCTCCTTCCCACTACAAATTGTTTCTTCCCCAGCTTTATCCATCCATCAAAACAGGAACTGCAGTTTATTCTTTGGATCACACTTTGTCTGTCCCTCTTGCTATCATCTGCTTTCAGCATAGATAACTGGATATTGCCTAGACCTATCATTTCAAGGGATATGTTTTTCTTTCCTGTAAGAGCCAGTGAGAACTTGGTTCTTTATTTGACCCTTCTTAGGGGACTTGTATTTTGAGAGAAAGACAGAGATCATAAAAATTAATATTCTAAGAAGAAGGCTTCGAATTAAAAGACCACATGACCAAAACCACGCCCCACAAGCTTCATCATTCTGATGTCTCCATCATCCTGTCAGTGCTACTCCAGAGCTCTTATGGTTCTTTGCATCTTAGGACCACTTCCTTGGATGTTTTGGGCCAGGAAACACAGAACCCCTGAGGATTATCAGGAGTGGTAGTCTATGGTCCCACCTTACCAACAAATTCCCTGATCTGCTTTCTTAGCCAGACTAAGTCTTATTTATCTGACAACACTCTGTCCTTTCCAGCCATGATACTTAGATAAGAGAATCCAAGTTTAAATGAACATCAAAATCTCCCCGGAAATGGGACAGAATGTATAAAGTGTGACATACCTCCTGAAAGGTATGTGAAGAGGAAAAGTAAGTGAGAGAGACTAGGTTTCTACTGTGCTGATGATGTGGGAAACAGCTGAGAGTACATCTGTGTTCTTCTCTTCTAGACCACCACTCCCACTCACAATACCCTAAATTGGTTGAAATACATGAGTTGATGGATAAGATCTTTCTGGACAAGAAGTAAAAAATCAAAAACTTAACAAATGACTTCCAAAGTATTGTTAAAACTTGGACTGGTATACGGGGTAGCCCTGGGCTGGGAAAATCCTCTCAGGAAGAGGCAGAAACTAAAATCCTAGCAGCATGACAGCCTCAGGCAGCTGAAGAAAGAATTTACATGTAGCAAGGGTGGTGAAAAAGGGAAGTCAGAAGAGGGCTAGAAAGACTTTTGCTAATTCCACAATGTTGCCAACGTCCAGTCTGGGTCCTAATCATCAAACTCATAGAAGTACAGGCATAAAGCCGAACCAAAGACAGCTGGCCCTTCAAGTATATCCTGTTTTGTTATTTAAAGGTTTATTAAGTGCACAGATCATGGAACCTGTCTCAGATTTCCAATGAGACCTGAATCAATATATTAAAACACAACATTAAGGTAAAGGACTGCAAGCTTTATTGAATACTAAATATCTTTTATAGTGGGATGTCTCCATAAAACTAACTCTCCTGCCCAAATGGTTATTTCAACATTTGTGAGAGAGTGAATGAAACTAAATGAGTTAAGCCTTATTCATGACAAATAGGGGCTTCAAAACAGACAAGATACCCACTTACTAGGCAACTTATATCCAAACAAGAGGAAAATTTGTGTTATAATAGGCTACACTTAGATATGAAGAATAGAGATTCAGGCCCAGTTCTTGGCAAAATAATTGGATTTCTGTCTTTGTGTTTGACTCTGTCCATTTACTGCTTCATTGCTGAATATGTCCACCCCATCATACCTTGAGTTCTTTTACATCTTTCCTTATTCATGAATTTTGATTTGATGAGTAGATACACTTTCTTGGGTCTTGATCATTTTACTGGTTTGCAATTACCATTAGAAGCCGTTAGTTTCCGGGCACCTGGGTGGCTCAGATGGTTAAGCATCTGCCTTCGGCTCAGGTCATGATCCCGAAGTCCTGGGATCGAGTCCCACACTGGGTTCCGTGTTCAGCGGGGAGCCTGCTTCTCCCTCTGCCTCTGCCTCTCTCTCTCTCTCTCTCCCTGTCTCTCATGAATAAATAAATAAAATCTTTAAAAAAAAAAAAAAAAGCTGTTAGTTTCCAATCACCTTAGGGTAGTTGGCTGTCCTGACTAATCTAGGCCTCTGAAACCCCACCACGGCAGTGACCCCCTTGGTTATAAGTCCTCTGGGCTTGCTTTTGCTACAGGGGATCAAAAATGCAAGGACTGTCTGTAATTGAACTGAGACTGCCTAACTATTATGACCCTTTCCATGAACTGACTTTTATGACATTAAGTTGATTCTACAGGAAAGATGCTCATTCAAGAAATAGAAAGTCAGTGTTTGAGTCCAAGTCTTTCCAACAGATTTCTGTAATATGGTTACTTAACTACACTGAGTCTCAACTACCTAGCTGCAGTCCTAATTACTTCATAGAGCTGCTTACTGAAGAAAGACAAAACAATGATTTAAAAAAAGAGAGACAAACAAATGTAAATAATAGTCACTAAAAGGCTATGAAATTCCAAGTATAAATTAGGTATCTTATTTAAGTTTTCTAATCAGCACCAAATTGGCAGAAATTAATGCAGAAGTCATCCAAAGCTTTTGTAAAACATTAATCAAACCTGCTATATGTGCAAAGAGCTACTCCAAAGAAGTCAAATTTGGTTGTGAGAAAAGCCCGATCAATCAATATTTATAGGATTAGAGAGTGAAGAAGGCATTAGTGTCCACCGTAGCACAAGTCACAGAGTATGCTCTTCAATTTGAGACTCTCCTAGAAGGCAGGGCAGCCATGTAAGCTTGAGCAGGCTGTTCATTACCCAAAAGTACGTGATCCGAGACACAGGTACGAACAAAAACCCATCCATATCCTGCTCTCCGATTCCTATGTCTTGGCATAGGACTGTGTCTTCCTCAAGAAAAGAGTGCCTTTCATGCAGGTAGGAATTAACATAGTCTAAAACTATGCTATCAAGAGTTAATATAACCTGAGCAGGCCTGAATCTGCTATCTATACAAACGCCTACTTGCAAAGTTGCCCTTGGCTGCAGGCTAGGAACCTGGATGGCATGAGGGTTACCACCATTTCCTGATAAGTATGTCTAACTGCGCCTAGACTGTTTATGCAAATAACATGGTTTGTGCTCAACCCATGCTTTTCTTTGAAATATCTGCAGTTTTGATACATTCCAGGCAGAGGGTGCTTGTGTGAACAGCCCCAAATAAATTCCCTGTGCATTTAGTCTCTAATGAGCCTTCCTGGAAGATATTTCTCACGTATCATCACAACTTGCTGAGGTTAACGTAGCACATCCCGCCTGACTCCACTGAAGGAGAGCTCTAGGAAGCTCATGTCTAATTTTCTCTGGACTTTGCTCCATGTGCTTTTGCCTTTGTTAATTGCTTTGTACCTGTCTAGTGAATCATTGAATCTGCAGGTCATGTTTGGGACCTCCAACACACTTTTCTCTTCACACTAGGAGGCAATTTGCTCACCATCTTGTGTTCCACAGGCCTGTGTCTACTTGGAGGTGCTGCTTTCCCCCATTCACATAAAGACATAAGAACAACTGAGGTTTTTCGGGGAGGAGAGGAGGATAGGGAAAATGCATAGGCTCCTGCCCCCAACTATGTCCTTTAGATAATATGGAAAATCCCTGGTCCTGAGTCCCCTTTTCCTCACTGAAGTCAGAGTGAATACTGCCTGGGTTATTATTAACTGCATTTATAGAAATGGGTCCCAGGAATAGAGGACAGAAGGGACTAATACTTGCAAATGCTCTTCTATGTCCTAGGTACTATGTTTTATTAAACATACACACTTTAATAAATGATCATAACATATGCTTTAAGGACCTGGGATGCAGAAAGTTTAAGTAATTTTCCCAAGACCACACAGTACATGGTGAATCATGTCTTAAAACTGAGTGTATCTGATTCCAAATCACATGTTCTTTCCATTATATTAAATGGCCCTCATTTTCAGGTCTTCAGTCTCAGTGGTTTTTCCATCTGAAATCACAGCTATCTCCCTGGGTTTTTATTAAAATAAAGTGATATATGTATGTTAAGTATGTAGTATAGGATCTAGTAGGCAGTAAACTTGAAACATATGGGAATCATTTTTTATTATTACTATGGCTATGGTTACACTTATAGCAGAGATTTGTCTGGCTCAGGGTTCCTGTGGCTGCTCTGAGGCTCCAAGAGCAGGGATGGCAAGATAGACAATGAGGATTATCTGGGACGTACTATCCTGACACTTTTTTTTTTTATGTTTATAATGAAACACACTAATAATTATGTATCTCATTAAATATGCATCAGATTAGTGCTGAAAGTTTTATTTGAATCAACTCCAAACTCATATGTATGCAAATCTCAATTTCTTCTATTATTTCTGAAGTACCTTACAAATCTGTCCCAAACTTCAAAGCAACAACAAAAACAATCAAAAACATTGTTTTGGAGTAGCCAGGTTTGTGTTCCTGAGCATATATGTATAAAATGACTTTGTATAAAATGTATGTATAAAATGACTTTAAAGATTTTATTTATTTATGTGAGAGACAGAGAGAGGGAGCATGCAAGCAGAGGGGAGGGGCAGAGGGAGAGGGAGCGAGAATCTAAGCAGACTCCATGCTGAGCACGGAGCCTGACTTGTGGCTCGATCTCATGACCCTGAGATCATGACCTGAACCAAAACCAAGAGTCAGACGCTTAACCAACTGAGCCACCCAGGCACCCCATAAAATGACTTTACAAATTATTCTCCCATACACAACTCTACATCTGTGAAATTGAGTAATAAACTTCCTCAAATGTGTATGAGAGTACACATTTGTCTTCTGTTGTTAATAGTTCAAAACACATCCCAAGTACTGATTCTGTTCAGATCACTATTGGATGTACAATGTAGAATAACACAAAGCTTAGTTTCCAAACATTTACTGAGAGCCTACATCATGCTAAATAGCACTTAGCACAGCATATCTCCAGTACAGAATAAGACTCAAGGGGCGCCTGGGTGGCTCAGTGTTTAAGTGTCTGCCTTTGGCTCAGGTCATGATCCCAGGGTCCTGGGATCAAAGCCTGCATCGGGCTGCCTGCTCAGCGGGAAGCCTGCTTCTCCCTCTCCTACTCACCCTGCTTGTTTCCCTCTCTCGCTGTCTCTCTCTCTCTCTCTGTCAAATAAATAAATAAATAATCTTAAAAAAAAAAAAAGAATAAGACTCAAAAAATACGATCTGGGATGATAATGGTGGTGGTAGTAGAAGTGGTAAGTAGAGAAATAATGTGTATTCCAGTCTGAACAGGAGCTTAGCTTCTGACATCGATCCATTAATATTTTATAATAAGCCTTACACACACACACATAACATTCATACATACACGCAGCACGTACACACACACACACACACACACACCATACCACATACGTGCTCAAATACACACATACTCACATAAACACACACATCCTCTCTCACTCACACACATACCACATACATATGTACATACCACACATACACACGTACATTCACACCACATACATACACATAAACACACAAACATATGTAAGTATTATAGACAGGCATAGGATTGAGTCCTCTATACCTCAAGCTTCCTAGAAAAACCTTTAATTTCATGAATTTACATTAGGTGTGCTGAGCCTGTATCATCTTTTCTTTTTTTTTTTCCTTGAAAATTTAACTTTTCAGGGCTCTACTTATATTAACTACCACCAAAACATACAGTGTCTCTTCTCCTATTAAAATATGCTCAGCATTTTATATGATTACTTTTAAGCTTCATATTAATGAACTCAGCTCAAACAACAGAAAAAACATTCTTAAAAATAAATATAGCCCATACTATTTCCATAAGCATGTATTATTGCTATTGATTTTCTAGTCATCTAGTTTTAAAGCCAACTTGGAAATGATTTTTAAGTGCTCAGTCTCATTTATTAAAGCCTTGAAAGTTGATTGCCTTAATTTTCCCCCAATCAACAAGATAACCCTTAATTTTAAGGTCTGGATTAGCGGCACTCCCAACTATGAAGTAATGATGCCATTTATTTACATTAGAATCAACATGAGTTCAGAACTTAATGCCCTCATCAATTTTCGAAATAAAACTGCAGCTGTAGTGTGGAACAGGTGAAATGAGGTCTGTATTTCTCAGATGTAACATAGCCAAGAGGTTAACCCAGGCTTCATGAAGTTTAAAAGCAATAGAGTCAAGGTTATTTCAGCCCTGCAGCATACTTATTTAAAGAGATGGATGTTATTGGCTGTCTTTCAATATACTGCTTATACTATCATTAAAACTTGAAAATGGAATCTATAGTATTATATGTATGGAATACCGTACACTGATAAGAGCCACCCTTCTCCCCAATCATTTTAAAACAGAAAGATAAAACAATTGTAATGCTACATCCAGAGTACTATGATATCTACAGAATCCTATTTCCATCCTCATTCTTTACTGGAAAAACAAAAGAAAACAAAACCGGAATTGCAAGGTTATGGAATATCAAGTATAAGAGATAAATGCATCTGTCAGGACCTCTGGTCTAGGAATCAGGAACCAAAGGTGGTTCATTAGATTACTTGATGGCAACTACCCAACTGTCAAATCAACAGCATGAAAGTATATAGTAACTAATCTCTAAACTCCATGAGAGTAGGAACTATGTCTGTCTCAACCTATTATAATGTCTATTAGAATGTCAAGCACATATCAGCTATCTAGTGAATACTCAATGAATTAATAAATACATGCTATATAAAAACAGCTTGGTTCCTCCATGGTGATTAATTGCTCTGAAAAAGTTTCCAACAGGATCTATAAAGAAAATCTGAGTTCTTTACTGCAACACAAAGAAAGGTAAGTTGGAAGACAGAACAGAAAGGAGCATTTCATCTTCTTTGCTTAGGTGTCTATCTTTGCATACACTATTCTAAAACATCCTTGCTTCTTCCTCCATTATCCTACTTTTTAAAAAATTTTGTTCTTTAAATTTTTTTAAATTTTTTATTATTTATTAATTGATGGATTGATTTGAGAGAGAGCAAGAGTGCATGAGCAGGGTGGGGAGGGGTAGAGGGAGAGGGAGAGAATCTTAAGCAGGCTCCATGCCCAGCGCAGAGCCCAATACGAGGCTTGATCTCACAACCTGAGATCATGACCTGAGCCGAAATCAAGTGTTGGATGCTTAACTGACTGAGTCACCCAGGTGCCCCTCCATTATTCTACTTCTAAACATATAAATTCAACAAATTCCGTTAAAGTAGAATTTATTCAAAGTAGTACTACTCTTTTAAATTTAGCACTATCAGTTTAATAAAACAGTTTAATAAAACAGAGTTCAAATCCAAATAACCAGAAATCTTTGCTTTTTATTATCATGTGTAATCATATTTTTCCATTCCCCTGCATAATAGCTGAGGTTTCTATTCTACACTAATATAGGCTATAAATATTATATTAAACACTAAATTGGAATAAATGATTCTGAGGCATATCAAATTTACTTAGGACTATGTCAAGTCAAATTAAGACAATATTTATGTCATAATTCTTATGACAATGAAATCCTTTAGTTTCTTTCATAACCAAGAGAAAAATTACCCAAGAGAAATAGGTCCAAAGAAATCACACAGATTGGAATTAGTAGGGCTTTAAAATAGCTATCATGAATATGTTCAAGGATTTTGAAAAAGGTAAATATAATAAATGAGCAGGTAGGAGTTCTCAAAAAATTAGTGAAATCTACATAAATGAATCTGATGGAAATTCTATAAATAAGAATATAATATCTGAGATGTAAAAATATTTTATTAGCTTAACATGACTGGGTACTGGAGAAGAAACTATCAGTCAACTTTAACAAAGAGAACTAAAAATTATAAATTGATACAAAGAGGGAAAAATATTTTAAAAACGGACAGAACCTAAGTGACCTGTGGGACAACATTACAGAGTCTAACAACTGTGTAATTCAAATCTCAGAAGACAGAGTGGGAGATTGGCAGAGAAACAAATATTTGAGGAAATGGTGGCTTAAAATTTTTCCCAATTTTTCTTAAAAAATCATTCATTAAAGGAAGCTCAATAAAACCCTAGCAGGATAAAGATAAAGAAAACCATACCTAGATGCACCATAGTCAGATTCCTTAAGAGAGACAGACAGAGAATTCTTAGAATAATTCAATATAGAAAGAATAGTCTTTTCAAATACTGAACCGAAACATATTATATCCATATAGGAAAAAAATGAACTTCTACACTCAACTGTAACTACACACATTAATTAAATCTATAATGAATTACAGACCTAAACATAAAAACTAAACTATAAACTTCTAGAAAAAAAAAATAAGGACGTTTCTACATGACTTGACTATGTAAAAATTTCTTACATAGCAAGATCTGTACGAAAATGTTTATGGAGGGGCGCCTGGGTGGCTCTGTCAGTTGCGTCCGACTCTAGATTTTGGCTCAGGTCATGATCTCAGAGTCGTGAGATCGAGCCCCACGTCAGGCTCCATGCTCAGCGGGAAGTCTGCTTGAGATTCTCTCTCTCCCTCTGCCCCTCCCCCCATTCACATGTGCTAATGCTCTCACTCTAAATAAATAAATAAATCTCTAAAAATGTTTATGGAAGCTTTATTTATAATAGTTTAAAACTAGAAACCAAAAAAGGGTCCATGAACATGTATTTAAAACAAAAAATTGTAGCATAGTCAACATACTCAAATCTAACAATAAAAAAATCCAAACTACCAGTGCATAAAACCACATAGATAAATCCCATAATCATTATTTTGAAAGAACCCAGAGACAGAAAAAGTAAACCCTCTGACTTCAGAAATTTTAGAATAGAAGGGCACATGGGTGCCTCAGTGGGTTAAGTGTCTGACTCTTGGTTTCACCTCAGGTCACGATCTCAGGGTCGTGAGATTGAGATTCTCTCTCTCCCTCTGACCCTCCCCCAACTCTCTCTAAAAATAAGTAAATCTTAAAAAAAAAAAAAAAGAAACAAAATTTTAGAATAGGAAAAATTAATCTGTGGTTATAGAAATCGCACAGTAGCTGGTTTTGGGGGTGATGACAGAAGGACTGGCTGCAAAAGAAGAATGAGGTAACTTTCTTTAGTAGAAATAATCTATATCTTTTTTTTTAAAGATTTTATTTATTTATTTGACAGAGAGAGAGAGAGACACAGCGAGAGAGGGAACACAAGCAGGGGGAGTGGGAGAGGGAGAAGCAGGCTTCCCGCTGAGCAGGGAGCCCGATGCGGGGCTTGATCCCAGGACTCTGGGATCATGACCTGAGCCGAAGGCAGACACTTAATGACTGAGCCACCCAGGCACCCCAAAAATAATCTGTATCTTTAAAAGGTTTTGAATTACATAGATGTAAACATTTGTCAAAATTCATAAAACTTCAAAGTATCTGTGCATTTAAATGGGGGTATATTTTATCTCAATTTTTAAAAAGGGAAAAATCACCAATCTAACTCATTCTTTTCTCTTTTAAGCCATATCCTCTTTTGACTCCCAGTTCTCTTAATGACATCTTTATCCTCAGTCAAAACTATAAAGTTATTTTTACAGCTGTTACCCCTTCCTCCAATGTTTTATCATTTTCCAAATTCAAATACTGCAAATGTCACCATGTTTGAATACCTGGGTCAAGAACAGGTAAAGTTCTTTTCATCCAATAATTCACTTACAATCTCATTTACTCTACATACAAAATCATTAGTTTTCATTTCCTTGCCCACTGTAAAGAAACTAAGGTTCAGAGAAGTCAAGTCACAGTTCGGAATCAGGATTGAACATATATTTGCCTTCAAATTATTACTGGTAATACTTCTTTACAAAATCTCTTTCATGTCTGTCCTACTTTGCAATGCTATCCTCAACCAAATTTAACCTGGAGGCTGCCCTCAACCAAAGTGTGAACAAATAAGCAAATAAGTGGCTAGCACCATTAATTGCCCCCGTGTTACTAATATGGATGGTTATGTTCTAACCCACATCTTACTTGACCTTATGTATTTAGCGTTTTTCTACCTAAAGCATACCTCCTTTGTTCCTTTTCACATACAAAGTATTCTCCTCATTTCCCTCCTTCTACTCCAGCCACTCCTTCTCAAGTTCATTGGAGTACTCATCCCAGCTCATTCGAGAATGAAGTGTTAGCCTTCCTCAAGATGCAGTAGTTATAGGTGCTGTGCTCCTTCTACCATAAGCTCCCTATCCCTGGGTAATCTTATCCATACACTGGTCTATATACAAAAGGATTAGCAGCAGTTCAAATCTATCTTCTGTCTCCATTCTTAAAGTGTAGTTTGATCTTTTTTTACTTCTCAAACATCTTCACCTCCCCCCACTGCCAACCAAATGAAACTCAGACTTCTTTTCCTGATATTAAAACAAGATCTTCCACAATGTAGAAAGAAACGTTAGTTTTCTTAGCCCAATATCACACTGCCCCTTTTATATCATTTATGATCCAGTCACACAGTGTTCTGTGCCTCTCTGACATTCATTTCACCTTGTGTTATTGCTTATGCTATTTCTTCCACCCAGAAAATCTCCCTAGACCCCAATGTGTGAGCATTACAGGTTCACTTACATATGGAAGAGCAGAGTGACATGACATGTCTTTATTGAAACTTTTCCCTTATTTCCAAAGTCAGAAGTATAATTTTTATTCTATAAACTCTCACAATATTATATCATATGGGTTGACCACAAAAATATTGAAGTGGCTGAAAATCATGGGGAGCACTCAGGTGAAAAGGAGGGCAATGGGCCAACTTTCAAAGTCTTCTGTAACCATGGGGTAGTAACAGAAATAGAAGGTGGTAAAGACCCTGGGGAGAAAAGTGGATTAGCTTGAGGGTCACAAACTTCAAGAGAAGATAAAATATATGCTTTCCTGGAGAATACAAATCTTTTCCTCTAGCTTGAAAATACTGCAGTGCAGGAGGATGGAGACTGCTGTCAAGATGGCCTCAAAGGAAGTGGTATTCTTGGAATAAGCGGGGAAATTTCTGTCAGTTATATAATTGGAATGTTGAACAAAAACTTTTCTACTTGAGAGGCAGAATATCTTCACCATAATTTTTAACCCAGCCAGAACTTTTCATTCCTAACATCTGATGAGCCATCAACTGAGATAAAAGAAAACTACTGAGTATGTTCTCACCAGTAAAACAAAACAAAAACTACTGAATTATTTTCTTGGGGAAAAAAAATGTAGCTGCCCTATAATTACTCTAAGAATGACTTGTTCTAATCTTTTCCCTCCTTAAAATTCCTCTCGTGGGTCTTTATGGCCTACAGGAACAAATGCAAACTTGTAAGAGTGGATTATAAGCTTCTTTCTTTTTTGTTAACAAATCACCTTCTAGACTCATTCCCACCTACACACTCATTATGATCGAACAATACCATTATTTTTGCTTTTTGCTGTATGCTATTTCACCACTAGATGCCACTGCACATGCTTTTCCCTTTTTCCAGAATGTCATTGCCCTTACTCTTTTCTGCCAGGCCAACCCACTGAACATTCTGGAACACCATAATGTAGTTCATCTTTCCCTGATTTGAGCCTCCTCTAGTTAACTAGTGGTCACTTGTGTTATTACCTGTACTACTCTGTATTACATGCATTTGTCTGCTCTTCTGACTTGCCTCCTAGAATATGAGCTCTGTTTACTTAGGGTCTTAAGAAACCCTGAATGCAGACTCATTTGGATTACATTCATCCTTTAACCCCAGTGACTAGAACAATGGCTACATGCAGCAAATGTTCACCTCACTGAAATAATACAATCAGCAGATTTAAGAGAAGTAGGTGACAAGAACAGAGAAAAATGGCTAGCAGGCCCAAATTGGTAGTTTGGCATATTTGTATCAAATCATGACTTCTGGATTTTGTGACTTTAGAAAGTCATTTAACATCCCTCAACCTCAGTATTTTTTTTTAATTTTGAAAGCAAAAAGGGTAAATAAAAATAATTCTTTGTAGAATAATTGTAAAGAAATGAAACAATTTGCATAAAATGTATAGTATAGCTCCTGTCATGTAGTGAACACTCAATAAGTTACAGCTTTTATTATTTGTATTGCTACAAAATTACCACAAAAATACAAAGAAAATACTAAAAGGACCCATGATCCACCCATGGGTGAAGAAATCCATGTGTTTTTCTTATTACTGAGCTCTCAGCATATAAACACTTATGTTTACTTGTGGTTGTTATAATAGAGTTAGTCACCATCCAAGGCTCTACAAATATAGACTAAAGAATATCTAGTTTTTCTCCTTTCAAAGTCCCTGGAAATTCTCATTTCCTTTAGATGACCGAAAAGTGAAAACTGCCATAATGTCACCATGAGTATACACAAGGATAAAGGGTCTAACTATGGAGCAGCTTGTAGGATAGAGGATAAATATGAAAAGATATAAAAATATACATAATTCATGTAAATGGGCCCAATAAAAAGTACAAATTTCTCCACAGTTTTCAAGAAATAGCTCAGTGAGAAAGCAGTAGCTAAAAAAAAGCAGCATATTTTCAGTTGGCTTTGATTCACAAGTGATTTTTGGATGTATGCCCCCCAAATTCAGGTGAAACTGGGTGACTCAGGAGCTTTTTCTGAAGGGCTGGTAGTGCAATGCCTCTTGGCTTTGTGAATACCAAAGAGCTTCATCCTCAAATGACATTTCTAAATTGATTTCCTACTAATAGCAACCCTTGGCAAATGTTCTGGGCCTACGAATCACTGATTAAATCTCCTCTTATCAAAATCTGGTTGAAAGTAAGATAATGATCCAGAATCATGTGGAGGGACATGCAGGTCATCCATCTCTCTAGATGTCTGTGGTAGCATACTTGACTCTTCTTGGGTCATAGAAAAGCTATTTATTGAGGTTATAGTCTCTGCTCTACACAGAATGCTTTCCCCGAGACTCATTTGGGATGCATGCCCCAGCATCTAGAAACTGCCTCATCTGTGATTACTGAAAGGTCACTAAATAAATAGCTTACTCCTCCTTATCCTCTACCTCAGACCACATGGGTTGGCTTTTCACCTTCTGTGATGACAAAAATATTACTAAAAATTAAAACCATCTGTCATTAAAATAACAAAGATTAATCAGAACAGAATATAGTTAGATAAAAATACTTTTCTTGAGGCACCAATTATTTCAGTGGCCTTGTCATAGGCTCCTCAAGCCTTTCTTTTCTACATTTTCTGGGCCATTCTGCATAAGTCCAGAGACATCTGTCCTCACAAAGTACAATCAACAATGGGTCTTTGGTCAGTTTTCTGATGACTAGAAATAAATTTCCAGCCTCAAACTGGAATGGGGGTGAGGGTGGGTGTTATGTTCCATAGGAAAAATTTTATGAATACTTTTTTTTAAAATTTTTGACATTTCAAATATGCTTTTTTTCTTCAGTATTTTGTCTATACATATACTATCTGTTGCTAATTCAACCACCAAAAGGGTAGGAGTGGGGAATTCAGCTGGAAGTTTGACTTTAGGTAGACTGAGAAATGAAATTTTTTGATGTGTAACAGAAAAAAAAAAAAAAAAAAGAGTAATGTTTGTAATCATTCTTTCCCTCCCCAACCAGATGTATTAATTATGAAAGCCCAGAGAGGCCAGATTTACATAAGAAAGCATGGAGAAGATACAAAGAGGGAATGATCTGGAAAGAGATGGCAAGCAGGAGGATCAGGTAGGGGAAAGAGAGATAGATAGACTGACAAAAGATACTGGCGGAGAGAAAATGAGAGAGATCAAGTACCACAGAGCTGAAAGACTAAAGCAGAGAGAGAGAGACTGAGCACAACCCAAAGAGACAGAGAGGGTCCAAGTGGTGACAGAAGCTCATTGGGAAAACGGGTGATAGCTAAAAGGGCATTTTAGATATTTGGCTGAAGGATGAACAGATTAATCTACTACTCTGTGTCCTCCAAAGACTTCAGTGAAAAACTATGTGGCCCTTTAATCCTTCTGCAGTGAATCTGTAAGCCCCATCTCCATTCCCTTTCCAGGTGTCTTTGTCAAGGTGAGACTTTGGGTAGCTCCAGCTCTTCCTGATAACACTCAAGAAATACCCACTTTCTGCTTAGTCACCACTGCAGTGAAAAGATGAATAGCTTGACAGAGTGGTGAGGCAAAGGTTTTTGTACCCCAGCAGAACTCTCTGTTACAAGTGGGCATGCAACAAAGTCAGGGAGGGAGGCAGCTGGGAGAAGAGACAAAATGTATCCAATTGCTTCTCCCATTGGCCCTTTGCTCCAGCCTCCCTGGAGCTGGAAAACTAGATCCCTTTGTTTCCTAGGCTACAACAAAAGGCAATGGGAATGATGAGCACTGGAATCCAGAGAAAGATTGGGGTGAGAAGGGCTAAAACAATTTCTTCTGACCCCAAGGGATGGATGCTCCAAGGAAAGCAGCCTCAGACACTCCTTTTAGTGCATATAACTCAAGTTGCTATGGCTTGTGAGTCATTACATGTCCATCATATATCACAGCCCCACATGGTGTCTCATGGGAAAGCAACTCAGCTAAGTCAATAAAATCCATGGAACTGGTCAAGGCTCTTGCCCTTTGACTTTCATGCCCAAGTGGACAAATTTTGTAGCTCTACTGTTCCATCTATAGAGCTCCTCATGGTTTCTCTATCAGTGTTCTAATACTCCTCTCATGATCTACACTTACTACAATTTACTTTTTTTGTGTTTCTGATTTTTTGCCCTTTTATTGCCCTTTTAAGTGTCCTTGATTTTGTTCTAGGCTGCCTTAAATGGTTTTAGGAATCAAATGGGTCAATAAATGTTTAACTGCTGATGAAATTTTCATTACTAAAAGCAACATGAGAATAAAGGGTCATTTTTGTTTTGTATCATCTGGAAGAGGCTTATATCTAACATATTATATAGAAAAAAATGAAATTATAAATAAACCAATCAGAAAAAGAAGACCAACACCATTTAGTAGTTTGCAGAAGGAGGCAATATTATATAGTAATTATGAACACAGGATCTAGAATCCCATGCATCTCCAATATGCATAAGCATTTTAGGCCACTGATTTGTATGGTACAAAAAAGTTTAACACAAAGCACAGTAGGGAAATGTATATTCTATTGAACCCTCAAGTTCATATATTAAATAGTATATAAGATATCTCACTGTTGTCTTAATTTTAATTTATTTGATTTTTCAGCATGAATATGTATTCAAATTTTTTGGTGTGTTTTTGTTTTTAGATTTTGTTTTGTTTTGGATTTTGGGGGCTATTTTTCTTCCTTTTGGTGATAGCTTTTTGATGATAAGGTTTGTTTGTCTGAACTCTGAACATGATGGCTATAGCTTTATAACCATATTCCTCATGAAATCCTGCAACTAGGAAGCAGAGCTTTATTAAGACTGAAAACTAGATTCAGTCATTTTCAAATAAAAAGCTCATTCCTTATTTTCTTGCTTTCATTCCATTACCTAGGCACCAAAACTATGTAGAAATGCTGATCTCCCTCACATAAATTCAGGTGTCCAAGCAGTTTCCCCACATGCCAATGTCACATATTCCTTTATAAACTGAAGGGAAAACAAGAGGCAAACAAGAAGAGACAGATGTCTAGAACACAGGCAAGGACCCAGCAGCCTCAAGTCATAATCAGGAAAGTGCCCCAGAGGCAGGGCTGCTTACATCTCTTCTTTCTGTCACAAGAAGTCACAAGTCTTTTATCTCTGATTTAAACTTCCTTAAAAAAAAATAAATAAATAAAAAATAAATTTTTAAAAAGGCAAGGACTGGCGTTCTTTGAAAAGAAAATCCATCCAATTACAAAATATTAGTATATGTTTGTGCTACGTACATCTTAAATAATTAAAATTTCTAAGTTTCTTAATACTGCCTGCCTGCATTACTATCATCACTGAGGCAAATATGTTTAAAGCCTTGAGTATCCCTTTCCCTAATGACACCAACAAATATTGTCTGATTTGAATTACCCTCCTAATTTAGAGGTAGAATGAACTTTCAGTTAACAACCTCTCTTTGGTCATCACTCCATAAATTTAACAATAGGTTAGGAAGAGGTCGGGGACATTTTGAGACTCAGTATGGATAGGTGGGTGTAAAAGTCCCTTAACTGTTTGGGATTGAATCTGGGATTTGTTGAGGAGAGAATAAAATTTGAATGAGACACTAAAAAAAAAAAAAAAAAAAAAAAAAAAAAATGGTGGAGTTGCTGACCAAAGACGAGTACAAGGATCAACATCAGCACTGAGGGTGCAGCTGTGATGGGACCAGCATGGCCTTCCTGCCTGATGACTCTGCCTCTTTTCCATCTTCCACACTTCCACTATGATAGCTGCTCCAAAATGCAAATCTGAAACATCATATTGTTTGTAAAGCTCCTTAAGGGCTGTCAATCATGACAGAAGGAAATTTGGACAGCTCAGTTTGATCTGAAAGGGCCTTCCCAACCTGGCCTCTGTAGACCTCGCCCCATACTAATCCTAAGAGGCTAGGGCAGGTCCTGATGTATGCTTCCTGCCACTGACATTCTGTTCCTCTGCATGAGACACTCCTCAGTGCACACCCCCATGTTGCCTGACTGACACCCATTCATCCTTCAGGACTTATTTACTGATGACCCCAATAGAAATGACTACTTTTTTCCTTACGGTCCACTCTACCATTAGCAGCTGTTACATATGCAGTCGTGTGCTAGAGCTGGCCCACTCAGGCTCACAAGGGCTGATCCTTAAATTTTAAGGAATTTTGAGAGCCTGTTGTTAAACCTAATTATTATTAAAAAGGTAACTTCTATAAAATTACTATTAAATTATATTAAAGGTAATTAATAAATGTTCAAAGCTCATCACTTCCTAGTTATTTTATTACATTTTGCTATTTTATATATATATATATATATATATATATATATATATATATATATATATATTTGTGTTTCTTTATTTCTATTTCATAGGTAAGGTAAAAAGCTGTAAGTGATGTACTACTGTGAATCTCTTCCTATCTCCAGGTTCAGTGACATCCTGTTTGTAGCTTGAAATCAACCATGATAGAAATATTTACACACTGGAAACTGACAAACACTACAAATCATGGCTTTCTCGATGTCACAGTGATCGTCTAGACTTAAGAAAATGGTTGAGAAAATGTTAGTCATACAGATTAAACCTAAAATGTGTGGTTTCTAGATGTTGCATTATGAATGATACAAAAAAATTGAAAAAAAATAGAGATTTGAAAAAAAAGACTTGGAGATTGTTATCCAGTTGAGCAAAGATGTTCTGTCATGATGAATAAGGAAAGGTCTGACATTTATCTTGTTGTTTCTCCTTCATCTTAATTATTAACATAAACAAAACATCAGTCGCTCTTCATGTTGAATTATACTTACTTGTCAATTGCAACCATGACTTGGCCACAGATATAAGAGTTCAGCCAAAAACCACTGTGGGCATTTTTTGAAGAGCAATGAGCTACATAAAATTTACCAAAAAAGGATTTAAATTGTGTGCAACATTTTCTTTCTATCAGTAACACTTATAATAAGGTTATGTACATATATGCATTCATATTTTCCCCCCAGAAAGCTGTTTCTTAAACATTCACTGGTATGCCACCTCAGGTACCTACCTCTGCCAAGAGAGTAGAACATTTTGTTCGTTTGCTGGCTTTTTAAGAGTTAGGATCATATCTGAATCATCACCAGGTTTTCAGTAGTCATTTGATACCCAGTTGGTACTTGATAAATGCTTACTGAGTTAAAAGAAAAATGGTATTCCCAACTATCTAGATTTTCAGGGTCTTTCCAACCTCAGAGATAGTGGCATGTTTCTCATCTGGGCTAAGGTGTCTAGGGAGTCAGAGATTAATTATCCTATCTAATTAGACAGGAATGGAGGAAGAGAAGGAGTATCTGGCTAAAGCATCAACATTCCAGAATGCATACCTATAACTCCTCTATTAAATTTATGTTTGAAAATTGTGCCACCAGAAGACAACTATTCAATATAGTTTGACAGACTGAAATTATTTTCAGAGTCTTAGTAGGTGCAGCTGTATCATCTTCAAGCGTGTTCTCTACCCATTACCCCATACCCATAGATTTAGATACATATACATATACATATATATTTAATAATAATACCTTCTCATGGGAAAAGAGCTGAAAACATATTCATAACAAAATATCATCAATGGTGTTACTTAAAATTGTAAAATGTTCCTTTAATTGCAAAATTCACATCATGCCTCATTTGGCTTATGACAGAAAACAGAAACCACTCCTGGTATTTTTAGCAGAGAGGGAGTTAATAAAGAGCATCAGATACTTAGAGCATCACTGGGTCACAGGGGGATCATTCCATAGGTTGGGCCTTTAGTAATGACCCAGAACTTCATAGAAGTGACCTACTTGAGGGAATGTTTCCTCTGCTACAAGGCACCACTTGGATTTAGACTCATATGGGTGCCTGGATCAAGAAAATGCCACTGCCCTCAAACACACAAGATTTACAGAATGCTCACTAGTAAGGTACTGCTATAAAATTTTACATCTCCAGTTTCTGTAAACAGCCAAAAGAAGCAGGGAAATGACCTCTCTCTTACTTCCAAATAGCACAGACGTAAAGCTAACTGGCAGAATCAAATTCACATCCAGAGTCATAGCTTGAAGGGAGAATGAAATGTGAGTTTTAGCTTCCCCACCTCTACACAATAGAAAAACACAATAGAAAGAGATAGAGTTGGATCTGAGTACCAACCAACAATATACAACAAAAATCCCTAACTGTACAGTTTCTGCTTTTAGCCAGATGTTTATGGAGACCTTGCCTACATCCTTCAAATTCCATCACAATGCAACCAACCAGGGCACCAGTTGTTTGAAGTGAGGTTTGGTTGAAAAAAACATAACTGATAGCTGCTTTACTTAGAAAAAGAAAGTTTTAAAATAGGATTATGATAACTGAAAATGTTGCATCTATCTTGCACCCTGCTGTTACTTTCATTTGACATTATGCCGTCCTTCGCCACACCAATAAAAATTCTTCATAAACATTTGCAAAGGCTGCCTAATATGACATTGTATGATTGTCCTACACTTAACCACTGTTATTATACTTAACCACTTCTCTTCTGCTAGTCACATAAGTAAGTTACAATTTCCCACAAATGCTAATGATGTAATATCTCTGGTTATAAATATTTGCGATCCTGTCCCAATTGTATTTTAGGATAGATTCTCAGCCTTCTCTTCAAAATGAGTTTTTTTTGCTGGCTCACCAAATGAAGGGTTCTTTGTTCCATAAATGAGACAAAAGTAGATCCACATTATTTTAGAAGAAATGGGGGGGAAAGTCAGTGGTGTATTATTTTGTGCTAAAACAACACAACTTCTGAAACACCTGCGACCTTGTTTAGAGGCATTACATAAAAGCATAGAATGCAGTCAATATTTCTTCATTCTAACTTGTGTTTTAGGTCCATAATCTTAACGTAGTAAATCAATATGTTTCTTATTTAAGATGATATTTCATCATTAGACACTGGTACTGGCATATACTATTGCTTATTTTCCTAAGGACAATACCTGTTTCTAGTATTTTTAGTTTAAATCGATTCACTAATTCCCACCATGCCAAATTCTGGTGGAATAAAAAATGTGTAATATAATGTCCCTATACTCCAAGAGCTTACAGTGTTTTGGAGAAGGAGAAAATTGCTTTATTGCTCTATTTTAAAACTGCATTATATTCTAAGTTTTTCTCTAAATCCGAGTGAGAATGGAGTCAGGTGAGAACACAAATTGTTCCCTTACAATCAAGAGGCTGTAAACGCCTCAAGGACTAGGGAGTTAATTCTTATTTTAATTGATATCTCCATTGCTTAGTTTGCAACTTGATAAATATGGGTTGGATACTGAATGAACAAGTTGACAGTAAATGAATGAATCGACTCTAATCCTATTCTCGGGGATAGAAACATGGTTCAAAAATCGCCAAAGATCTATATGGCTTAGTAAACAGACAAATTATACTCAACATAGAGAACATTCATTAAACACTTAACTGAAGTCTGTTGTAAGCTCTTTATATATTGCATTTCATTTACTATTCATAACTTCTTTACATGCTTGGTATTACTATGTTATCCAAATTACAGAAAAGAAAACCAAGGTTTAAGATTAATTTGCCCAAATCACACAGTGAGTAAAAAGTGGGGATTTTTAATATCACTATGTTCTTAATCATTATACTAAGTTGTCTCTCATATGCTATATAGCAAATATTAGGAGTTGACATGGGGCATGATCTTATAACAAGTTAATAAAACAATGTTTAAATTCTGGGACTTCCTGGGGCACCTGGGTGGCTCAGTCGGTTGAGGGTCTGATTCTTGATTTCGGCTCAGGTCATGATCTCAGGGTTGTGAGATCAAACCCTGCATTGGGCTCAGGGCTCAGGGGGAGTCTGCTTGAGATTCTCTCTCTCTTCTCCTTGTACCCCTCCCCCCACTCTCTCAAAATAAATAAATCTTTAAAAAAATAATAAATTTTTATGACTTCCTGCATGTATTTGCAATGCAAATAGGTATGATATTTTCAAATTTCTATGTATCCTTTTGACAGGAAACCCACTATCACCTATTGAGGCCCTACCAACCTTTAATTGCCACAAAACGTGAAGGCATACTCTGTGCAAAGGAGGTCAGACCTTATAGAAACACAAAACTGAGAAAAAACCCAGTTCTGATGGCAATTTCTGACTGTTTTTAACTGGTATATTGTGTGACTGTTGAAATGGTCTAATTTTTGATCTGGCCATAAATGTCTACTCTGCAGTGATGCTTCCTTGATCTGGATGATCTGTCAGTTTCACAGATCACTTGAATCTGAATTTAAAGCTCAGGGGTAGGCAGAATTCTAAATGGTCCCCCAAATACCTCTGATGTATACATACCTAATCCCAGTTATTCAATTAGCACTAATCTAGGTGTTGCTGTGAAGGGATTTTACACACGTAATTAAAGCCCCAAATAGTTGATTTAAAGATTAAGAGATTATCTGTGTAGAGTTGGGTTAATCACTTGAGCTCTGGAAGTCCGAGTCTAGTGGTCAGGGACAAGTAAGTCAAAGAGGTTAGAAGAATGAACAATTCAATAAGAGGGAGATGAAGGTGGGGGAAGACATAGGCCTTAGAGTACAGGCAGTTTCCAGAAGCTGAGAGCAGCAGCAAGGAACTGGGGAACTCCATCCCATAACCAGAAGGAACATGATTCTGTGGACATCCTGAATGGGCCCGGAAGGGCTTCTTCCCCAGAGCCTCCAGAGAAGGCCACACCCTGCTTTCAGCTTTGTGATATCCTGGCCAGAGAACTCAGCTATGCAAAGCCAGACTGTGAGCTCATAAATGTGCACTGTTTTAAGCTGTAAAATGTGTGGCAACTTGTTACACAGCAAGAGAAAATTAATACCAGTTGTCTTAGTTCACACTCCAAATCTGGCAAGTTTTCTCCACGTTCCAAATGCTGAAACTTGATCCTCAGGGGCTTCTATCATGATCCACTTTGAGATTCACAACCTTCTCTATCCTATAAACCTTCAACTCTTCATGCCGAGGCTAGGGTTCTAGCCTATGCTCTTTCAGCATTCCTGCTATGTTTCCATCTCTCCCTCACAAAAATGAACTGTTCTTCATGCCTAGGGATAAAGCCTAAACCGCCATTTGTCGGGTTTCAATGAGTTCTAAAGCAGTGTCTTTACCCAAGTCACTGGCTACCTATTGTTAAATGATCTTTCAGTTAAAAAAGGTATGTATCACATGACCTGAGATTGTCAACTCTAGGCAAAGAAGAAGTTCATCCCTCAATAACTCCTGTATTTAAGTTTGGTTTTAACAGGTATACTATTACCTGTGGATTCTTTTTGGTAACTAGAAAAAGAAAAAATATATATACACACTCATACACATATATGACTCAGCGCAAAATCAGAGTAACCTGCGAAAGAGGCAAATGCACACTCACATGCCAGCTAGGAGTGTGAACGTGGCAAGCTGATGTTTGCAAAATAAATGAGGAACATTTGAATCCTTTATGACCCTCTTCTTTTTGTTTGTTCTTTTCTGTTATTCTTTCTTCACCAGACAAATATCTTAAAGCCTTAACACACCAGGACTTTTATATATCTGTGCACTCCAGAATAGTTGCTTTCAAAAAATTTTATAGTGAGATAAAAGAAAACCCTAGAAGGAAGATGAGAATTATATTAAATAGTGATTCATAACAGTTGAACAACAATGAGAAGAGAACAAAATGCTATCTAGAGGTTACTCCATATCTCATCATCTTTTGAAATATGTTATCTTACACAAGAGAAAATAGACTTTATTCAGTTTTGCAGATCTGTTGTTTTGGATTTATTTATTTAAAATAGCAGGTAAATCCTTCCTTTAGTGAAAGGACTTAGAGTTATGGTGTAATAAAGCCACCTTAAACATTGTCAACTGCTACCTCAGAGAAGTCCAATTTAAGGAGTCAAAAGTTCATTTAAATATCCCCAAATTTCTCTGAAAGAAGCTATGATACTAAATTTAAAGAAAGAGGCAGACTCATCTACATCTTTGGTTAGGCAGACCTATATTCATTTTAAAATCTGAGTATACACATTCTAGAGTGGCCTTAATAAATAGACTATAACCCTGTGGGTAAATCTATAATCCTTCGTTTAATTTCATTGGCTGTATCCAAATGTTTTAACAAAAGAACAGACAAATTTAGTGAAAATTGTTCAGTTTTACCTTCATTATTAAGTCTTTAGAAGAATAATTCTAAAGATAATGAGGTTGTATCCCCAGGCACCACTGCCCATCTGGTAGTGGTCTATTAACTAAGTGTCCAGCAATAGATGAATGGATAAAGAAGATGTGGTATATATACACAGTGGAATACTACTCAGCCATAAAAAATAATGAGCTCTTGCCATTTTTGACAACATGGATAATGGATAGACCTAGAAGGTATTATGCTAAGTGAAAGTCAGAGAGAGAAAGACATACCATATTATTTTACCCGTACGCGGAATCTAAAAAAAAAAAAAAAAAAAAAAAAAAAAAAAATAGAAAACAGAGACAGAATCATAAATATAGAGAACAAACTAGTGGTTGCCAGAAGTGAGGTGGGTGGGAAATGGGTGAAATAAGTTAAGGGGATTAAGAGATACAAACTTCCAGTTATAAATAAATAAGTCACAGGGATGAAAACTATAGCATAGGGAATATAGCTAATAATATTATAATCATGTTGTATGGTGACAGATGGTAGCTACACTTACTATGATGAACACAGGGAAATGTATAGAATTGTCAGATCACTATCTTGTGCCCCCAAAATTAATATAACATTGTATATGAACTATACTTCAATAAAAAATATATTTGTATATAAAGCTGGAACGGGGCTGGAAATAAACATCCATTTGAAAAGTAACCTAAAAAAAGACAACTTCAAATAATGACTACAAACATACTACTTAAGTGCATTAAACAAGTAATTGTAAACAAAATGTAAGATATAAAATTAGATATTAAAATAGGGTGATATAAAAAAAGAAGAGGTTGAAGAAATTTACTTAACCTATACTAAACAGGGAAGACACTATGAGGTCAGTCTTCTAGTGGATCTCAACACTGTCTACATCACAGAATCACCTACAGAGAGTTTCAAAAATACCCACACCTGGCAAGCACCTTCAGAGAAATTGATTTACTGGTTCCCAAAGTACAGTGTCATCATGGGAACTTGTTAGAAATGCAGATTGTTAGGCCCCAACCCAATGTAAGAAATAAAGAATTCTGGGGGTGGGACCCAACAATCCTGATTGTAACAAACTCTCCGGTGGTTCTGTTGCTTACAAAATTTGAGACTCATGGGTTTGGAAGAAAGAGTAGGTAAGCCAGACCTTTATTTTTTGAAAGTTCTTTGGTAATTCTGATATACAACTAACATTGAAAATACTGAGTTAAACATTAACAATTGGATAGATATTAAAATTCAAAAATACGAAAATGAGCAACCCAATTAAAAAATGGGCAAAAGATCTAAATGGATACCTCATCAAAGAAGATATAAGGTAGCACATAAACATATGGAAAAGTATTCCATATCATATGTCATCAGGGAATTGCAAATTAAAATGAGACACCACTACTTACCTATTAGAATGTCCAAAATTTGAAACACTAACAATACCAATAACTTCTGGAAGCTTTTGGAATCCTAAGTAAGGATGAAGAGCAATAGGAACTCTCCATTTATTGTGGGTGGGACTGCGAAACGGTAGAACCACTCCAGAAGACAGTTTGACAGTTTCTTACAAAACTATGCATACTCTTACCATACAGCCCTACAATTGTGCACTTTTGTAATTACCAAATATGTAGTAAACATGTCCACACAAAACCTGCACTCAGATGTTTAGACCAACTTCATTCATGATTGCCAAGACTTGGAAGCAATCAAGATGTCCTTCAATAGGTGAATAAATAAATAAATTGCAGCATATCCAGATAATAGAATATTATTCTAAAAAAGAAAGGCATCTTTTCCAAGCCATGAAAAACATGGAGGAATCTTAAATACACATTGCTAAGTAAAAGAGGCCAGTCTTAAAAGGCCATATACTGTATGGCTCTAATAATAGGCCATTCTGGAAAAGGTAAAACTATGAAGACACTAAAAAGATAAGTGATTGACAGGGGTTGGGAAAGGGGAGGGGATGAATAGATAGAGCACAGAGGACTTTTAGGGCATTGAAACTATTGTTTTTTATTTCAATTTTTACAATTTTGGTAAAAAAACACACACAGACACAAAACATGACCTGATATATAATGGTAGATATATATCATTATACATTTGTCAAAACCCATAGTCTGTAAGACACTAAGACTGAACCTTGATGTAAATTATGGATTTAGGGTGATTATATGTCAATGTAGGTTCAACAATTGTAACAGATGTACCACTCCAGTGCTGGATACTGTTAGTGGGGGAGGTTGTGCTTATGCAGGGGTAGGTGATATATAGGCACGTTCTGTAATTTGCTTTCAATTTTAATGTGAACCTGAAATTGCTGTAAAAAAAATGAAGTCTATTTTTAAAATCGGGCAGATGACGTTGAAGGATAATTTTCAAAAAAGGTAAATCATGACTGATACAGATATAAAACAAACATATGGAAAAAAAAATTTTGTTTAACTCATTACATGGTAAGGAAGCTGAATAACAAATGTAGTAACAATTTCAGAGGAGAATCGGAAGACCAAACATACAGGGTCATCAGAAATGCTGAAATGAATTTGTTTGATAGAAGCAAAACCAGTTTCTTCCACAGTGTGGGAAGAAAGTCAACTGAACCTCCAATGGGCAGAATTTATCTGCATGTATATAAAAAGAATAATTTGTATTACTATCCATTTTTACCAGTTAGCATCTCACTCTACAAAGTTGTATAATATCTCCAAAACAGAGATGCACAAACCACACAGAATCCAGTAACTCAGAGGGTATGCTCTACACATATACACAATTTCTTTACTGAGGTAGCTTAATAATCTTTTGGCTAATTTTATTTTAAAGGTGTCCACAATTTTTCCTCACAGTTAGAAACAGGTGGAAAAAAGGTCAAGGTCAAGCTGAGTTCAGTAGGAACAGGGCTAGCTGAGATGACTATGAGGTGATATGTCTTGAGAGATCAAAGGATTGGAACAGAAACATCAACAAAGAGGGTTTGTCCTTTATCCCGGGGTCTTACGTGTCATGCTGACAATTTTCATTATTCCTGCTATATTAATGCAAAGTTGTTAGAAGTTTCTGGAAAAAGAGGTAACAGGATTAATACAGGACTTTAGGGATATTAATCCAACACAATCTGCAAAGTGGATTATGTGCCAGAAATGATTGGAAAGTCTATGTAAGAGCTGGTAAAATAAGCCAGGATTAAGGTAAAAGAAAGTGTTCTAAGCCAGCGATTTCCTCTCTAAGAATTTCTTTGGAGACAGCCACTCTTCCAAATCCATCCTACTCTACAAAACTCACAAAACCAGTGTGCTCTCTCCCTCCCTCTCTCTCTCTCTCTCTTATTGCCTTGCTCTACAGTAATATGTTGAAAATAGAGACCCATTTTTCTTTCCAGACAGGGTGGATAGTTATCTGGAGTGAAAAGTTTCATTTTCTAGCATTTTTCATTGAAACTATCACCTGATAATTACACTGAATAGAAAGTAACCATTAATCACATCTTTAATATATCAATTCATCACTGTCTACCTTGTGTGAAGCAGAAGAACTAAAATTAATTAGTCAAACTGAACCCCATCACGACCAAATGCCCAGGGAAGGTGGGGGCCAGATGGAAATCCTTTTAAATGGAGAAAATACATTTGTGTCCGTCTGCAGGAGGACTGAGGCTCAATGGTAACACTACTTTCTGTCATCGTCGAAGGTGATTTTAATCTCCATCCTTGCCCAGTTTGAGCAACTTCAAGTTTGCTAGAAATTTAAAGCTCATAAATGTTATCTAACCAACAAGGGAAGGAAGTAGGTACATACCATCATTGCCCCTTTACTGCACATAATTTTGTTAATGAAAGCCTTTTAGAAAACAAATTCACATTTCAAATTGCAACAGCTGCTTTCTGTGTCCTTGTCATTTCTGCTTCTAGACTGATAAGTCCACTCTGTCAGGTAGCCCACTTAGCGACCCCTCATTCTATAGCTCTAGGAAAAAAAGGTATTTTGGGGGCTCGATGTAGCTGGGCTCTGGAGACTCCTGGTAATGAATCGGGCACAGGGAGAACTATTCATTTGTTACTTATCATCCTCCGCATTCTTGACTTGGGTCGGTGCCAAGAAAAAAAACCTGTCTCATTTCCCCCACTAGATTATAAACTCCTAAAAGATAGCAGTCAGGTTTTATACCTATTTTTGTAAAGTCACTTTCCAAGTATGGCAGCTCTTACATAGCTGAATGAGAAATAAGTTGATGTTTGGTTGGTTATATTATACTATAGAGTCTGTAGAAAGTTTAGGAAGCAGAGCAAGGGTGGGGAGGCCTCTCTCAGGGGCTGAAAATGTCAAGGCACTTATTTCTAAGCTTCTAATCTAGATTATAAGCCTTTATTATATTTTATGTGGCAAAATGAGATTTGGCGTTTTTGGAGAGACACACTTTAAGACTTGCAGTGATTGTCATTACAGTACATTATTTCCCCTTATAAAATTCAGGAAATTAAAAATTAATGAGAGTCAAGGCTGTGGCAAAGCAAAAAACAAGCCGCTGAGCTGTGAGTGCTGAGCAGTCAATTCCACTCCCTCAGGAGAGAAGGGCTCCCACTCTCAGCCCAAATGTGCAGAGGTCACGTCTGCACCTTCTCAAAACTGCAGAGGACTGCATATCGCCAACCTGCATGCTTGGTCATTAACCAAAACAATAACATTAAATCCACCAAATCCTAAACTTACCAAGTAGCCTCATCTTTGCTATACCTCCTAGCACAGCACATGATACGTGATGGACACTCGATATACTTTGCATGAATGAACTAAACTGTAAATTACTAGAGTCTCAGGTCAGAGTGGCCAAATTTGAGAGTAACTTAGAGGGGAAGGTAATAGTCAAGAAAAGTACAGGTCAAACACTACATCAAAAACTAATGATGTATAAATTAAAAAAAAAAAAAAAACTAATGATGTAATGTATGGTGATTAACATAACATAATAATAAAAAAATAAAATAAATAAAATAAAAATCTCTTAATTCCTTAAAAAAAAAGAAAAGAAAAGTACAGGTCATAAGGCCTGTATTAGCTACAATTTTTATTTTACATAAATCAAAGGAATGCTGTAATATTTGAGTTCCAAGTTACATGCAGACACACCAAAATATATTTTATTTTTTTTTATTCTACAGAAACATTAATAGAAGGGTATTAGATACGTGTCAGTCTGGGAGCAGGTTATGACTGAAAAGGAAAATTCATGATAGTAGACAAAGAGCGAACCAGAAGTCATTGCAGGTATTAGCTAAATCTGACTGAAGCAGCCAAGACATTTTTCTCAATTTTTTATTGAGCAGTATGTGAACTAGTTTGCAGTCAATGTGTTGATTGTGCTGACAATTTAACTTCCTTCTGTTGATGAGCTTATTGGTGTTTAGTCAGAGGTGGCCATTTGAACAACCCAGTGCCAGGACTTTACTCTGCCTTTAAATGAGAATAGGGCAAGCTATCTTAGAATAATCAAGGGAAAAAATATAGAGGGGCTCAGTTTCCTAGGAGGAAAGAGACATATATGCTACTAATCAATGATGTAACTGAAGTAAAAAGAAATGGACCATATAAGTGAGAAATGTTCAATGTAACAATATAAGATACCTATATAAATAAAGACATAGTAATGGCAATAAAATTAATGTCTTAATTTGAAGAGCACACAGCTTGCAAAGTGCCATCACATATGGTATCTCATTTGATTCGTAGAGGTTATTATAAAATGTATTTGCACATCGTACATATTTGTATAACTGATTTTTCAGCACCAAAGCCAACTCCATTTGTACAGATACCGGCTATCGCAGTTCTTATGAGTAATATTCTAAATGCCCACTGTTTTCTTTTCATTTGTATTTTCTTTCTTAGATCTTCCACCTTATGGAGCCTTACAAATCAATTCTTAAAACTTGCTGACAAATTTATAGGTTGCCTTTATGGCTTAACTGGTAGCGCCCCTCAATTCATATGTTGAAATCCTAAACCCCAGTACTTCAGAACGTGGGTCTATTTGCAATTAGGGTCACTGCTAATGCAAGTAGTTGAAAAGAGGTCATTAGAATGGACTCTAATCTCACATGACCTGTGTCCTCATAAAAAGTAGAAATGTGCACACAGAGATAGGCACACGGGGAGAATGACACACGAAGACAGAGATCAGGTCAACGTTTCCTCGAGTTAAGAGACAACAAACACTGTCAACAAACCACTAGAAGCTAGGGAAAAGCATGGAACAGATTCCCCCTACTTCAGCAAGAACCAACACAGCCAACGCCTCAGTCTCACACTTCCAGTCTCCAGAACTGTGAGACAACACATTTCTGTTGCAGAAGCCACCTATTTGTGGTACTCTGTTGAGACAGCCCTAGCAAACTAATACAGTTGCAATCATGCCTGTTACTGTAAGAATGGAGAGTATATGGTCATGGGTTTTTAGGAAAGTATGCCAAGAGAGAACCTTGCATCATCCAATAGCCACAGAACACTAAGGACTCCTAAGGACTCTCTGTTTACAAGTAAAGATACAAGTAACAAGTAAAGATAACTTGTTGTAAACTGATGTGCCCAACTAGCCCCTCAGGTGTGTGATATTGATCCAGCATGGCTTCCATCCATATAATGGGCAGAGACCTCTTCCAATGTTCTCTGTAGGGAGGCCTATTGGCTAAGGGAATTGACAGTAGAAGGTTGGTCTCTAGCTTTACCTATTACCATGTATGTTTTCTTGGGTAATTATTTAACTCCCCCATTTTATAAAGTGGGGATAATGAAACTTATCTCACTCGGTTATTACGAAGTGTAAATGAGTTAATGCCGATCAATTTTTCCAGACCTTTGATCCTGACTTTGAATGCTGCTGCAGAGGCCAGGAAGAAAGAGTACGAACACCACCTTTCTGCAGCCCCAGAGAATTTATCCCCAGATCATGATTTGGGGGATCATGATTTGTTCTTTCTCTTTTGTCTTAATGATATGCCATAAACACTTTTTTTCCTGTAACATTAATTTGCCTGTTCTTCCTCTTAATTTCTATGCTCCCTTTACCATAACATCCCCGTTAGCTTTGCCTTCCTGACTTTCTCTTATCTAAGGCAAACAATTACTTGTGTTGTTTTCTCTGCTCATCCCTCTCTGGGAAAAGCATTTTCCCCTACCCATTGGTGGCTGAAGAAATTCTATGTAGGATGGCTTAGAGGTAGTAATTTTGTTGGAAAGACATTGCCAAAGGACATGTCTTGAGTCTGCATTTGCAGAGCAGGTGCTTTGTTTTTGTTTATTGTTGTTTTATTTGGTGTGGCTCTGGGAGAGTAGGTGTGCTCATTGGCTCATGCATGATACTAAAGCCCCTTTGCTGGTTTTTCGTCTTTTCCACTCTTTCTACCCCACTCTGTGCCCCAAGAGGGGCATCTCTATAGCCTGTTTACCCAAACTATTTTGTCCTGATGGCAGATCATAGGGTTGAAGCAAAGAGAGGCAGGGGTATTAATCCTCTCTGTCTCCAGGTCTCTCTATGCCTAGTTATGTTTTTGGCAGTCATTGTGTTCCTCTAAGACCATAGCTTCTTTCAGCAACACTTGTCCTAAAGCTATAGCTCTTACCCAATTCTAGAGATGACAAATTCCAGTAATACCATTCCTTCCCCTCCCTTTTTCAGGACCAGGAATAGTGACATAAACAAATGAAATAATCTTTTTTTTAATACCTCCATCCCTTAAAAAATTGGGAGACTTGCACTATTGCTCATCCCTGCAAGTTTCATTATCCTTTAACTTTTCCTGCACCTGAATAAACAGTCCATTCATTAAAACTCTCCATTTAAACCCATGGAGCATGCCATTTCTTTACTGATAGGACTTTGCTATCTGGCTACCACATCCATCCTGTCACTGACTCTCCCTCTAAAAACATCACACTGGTTGTAAGCAGAAATTTCTACTTTAAGCCAGTTAATCTATAAGCCAAAAAATTTTAGTGATGCTTTTAATATCACAACCACCAGCTCATTTGTTACTGTGCTATTATTCATCTCTGATATTCTTCAACTTTTCTTCCCCTTTTTCCTGCCTTCTTCTTTAAGCCTGTCATCTGAAGGCAGTCTGACCCAGTGGAAGGAGTAGGGATAATACATTAGGCAGATGGCCAGGCTTGGAATCAGATGTTCAGCTATTATGTGTATGAGCACTGTAACTTTGAGCAAAACATGAATCCTCCACCAATCTCAGGAGTATAACATTCACAAATTCACAATGAAGAACAAATAAAATAATGCAAATGAAGGAAATAGCACACTGTAGTGGATTAACAGTCAGCCCCCCCCCACACACACACACACACAACCTTAGAATAACATGAGTTTGAACTGCATGGGTCCACCTATACATGGCTTCTTTTTTTTTTTTTTTTTTTTTTTTAATAAATACAGCACAGGGCTGCCTGGGTGGCTCAATCAGTTAAGCATCCCACTCTTGGTTTTGGCTCAGGTCATGATCTCAGGATTATGAGGTTGGGCTCCGTGCTCAGCACAGAATCTGCCTGCAATTCTTTCCCCCTCCCTCTCCCTCCCCCTTTGCTCCTCCTTCTGCGGGCACTCGTTCTTGCTCTCTCTCAAATAAATAAAATCTTTAAAAAATGCAGCATAGTACTATAACTGCATTTTCTCTTCCTTATTGTTTTCTCAATAACATTTTCTTTAGCTTACTTTATTATAAGAATACAGTATATAATACATACAACAAATAAAATATGTGTTAATTCACTTTGGTCAATAGTAGGCTATTAGTAGTTAAGTTTTTGGGGAGTCAAAAGCTGTATGTGGATCAGTGCCCTTAATCCTATGGTGTCCTAGGGTCAAGTATATATATGGATAGTTCTCTTTTGTTTACTGTCCTTGGCCTAAAATTGCCCCGGGACTTTCATCCCTTCCCCATCAATGCATTAAGCATGGCATTTGGGTCCACTTGGAGTAAACTGCCACATCAGTTTACTCTTTCATCAGTTTCTTCTCCATCACCTCTTGGCACTTGTCATGATTTTCTTCTCAGTGCTACATAAGCAAATGAAACAATCATTCTTTGATGCTTCCACCCCTTGGAAAAGTGAAGATTTCTCAGCAAAGGGTCATCTCCTTCCAGAGACTTTGCATAATGTTAGCTTTGCAGCAGGCTCCTGACATGAATCCTGCAATGACTCTGTAGTTCATATCAGTTACTTCTTATCTACACTGTCTCACCACTCTTGACACCATCAGTCAGTCAAGAATCATTTACTGCATTCCTTCCATGTGTGAGTCTGCTTTCTCCCCTAGGTGGTGGTCTAAGATGATAAAGACCATTTTCCTGGCAGTCCTCAAAACTCCCTTAGTACTCAGGAACTAGGTCTGCAGGCCCAAAAACAACTTCCGTTTCCAAGAGGTCATTCACAATCTTATTTTCCTGAGCCGAGAAGCCTGCTTGTGGATTATTTTTTTGCTTTTGACCGTGTTCTTGCTCCTTTCCCTGCACTTTCTTGTTCCCCAAACTGACCTATAAAGAACTCCTCCATTAGCCACAGTTGTTCTTTCAGGATCATCTTTCTAAATCCCCCCTTTATCAAATAATTTATTAGTGCCTTATCTTTATTTCTTCCACACTCTGACATGAATGTAGGTCATGACTTATTTGGGTTTGGCCTAATCTCTTTTATTTTTTTCACATATCTTCTTCCTAACATACAAATTCATTTATTTATTCTTTGAATATCATAGTTTCCACTTGTATGTTTTCAGCTTGTCTTTAAATTCTTCAATATGGTGGAAGAGAAGGATCACCAGCTCTGTAATGGACAGTGCATGATGCCAATCTCACCTGGATGCCAAAACTTCAGTTTCTTCATCTGTAGGAAGAGATAACATCATCCACCACATGGACCATTTTGAGGTTTTAAAATATTTTAAAATATTTTATTTACTTGAGAGAGACAGAGCGTGTGTATGAGTGGGGCGAGGGGATGGCGTTTGGGAGGGGAGAAGCAGTCTCCCCCCTGAGCAGGGACCCACATGGGGCTCGATCCCAGGAACCTGGGATCATGAGCTGAGCCAAAAGCAGAGGCTTAACCGAATGAGCCACCCAGGTACCCCGAGGACTATCACATTTTAAAATCTTATCATAATGCCTGGCGCACTGTAATGTTAAACAAATGCTAGTTTTCTTTCTTTTTCTCATTAAGTATCCAGAGAGAGTTAGATCACTTGCTGTGGTTTTCCTTTTTTCCCTGAAAGCTAATGCCAAGCTCTAACTTAGCACATGGCACCAGCACTGGACAGACTGAATGGGGTAGAGAGGTCTGATCAGTTTCCCTATATTTCTAAGCCTTTCATGTTCCAATAGGAATTTATTTATCTTCTTTATGTCACTACAATCTCTCTGAGATTTCAAGGAATTGATTTTGGTTATTATTACAGAATGGAAGATATTTTGTCTTCTATTTCACAGTCTATTTTCTTTTCTAGAGAAAAAAAATGTCCAAAGTCTACTGGCCTACGTGTTTTGTTGCATTTGTTCCAGACTATTAGCATATTTATATAAAAGAGCCCCTAAGTTTTATTACAATTCATCATCCAACTAAGATATCATCTATTTTTCAAAATCTACATTTATATGGTATAATAATATAATATTATATAGTATTATACTATATACATTTGATATATATACCATAATAGAATGTAATGATTTAAGTTTTATTACAATTCATCATCCAACTAAGATATCTATTTTTCAAAATCTCCATGATGAGTGTTAAATGGAAATCCTGTCTCTGGATGATTTTCTTCTATAAACCCAGTTCTTTGACAGCTATATATATATATATATATATATCCCTAATGTATTCACCAGAGTCTCTTGGGAAGAAATTGCATTTGGTTTCTTTTCTCTCAGAATCCTATACTAAGGATCATTTTAATAAATATCTGCAGTGAGTATCTGAGGTATGTGAATATCTAGGTGAAGAGTGTTCCAGGCAGAGGCAAAAAAAAAAAAAAAAAAGACAGGTGCCCTGAGTTGAGAGCATGCCTGGTAAGTTCAAGGGACAATCAGGGTGTTGGTTTTTCTGCAGTGGACTAAGTACAAGGGATGGAAGTACAAGATGAGAATAATAAGATAACAAAGGTGTTGGAATTTAGGGGGAGGGGAGGATTTTGTAAGGTCTCGCAGGCCACTGTAAGGATTCTGGTTTTCACTGAGTGAGAGGAGAGCTCTTAGAGCTTAATGAACAGAGAAATTTCACCAGCCATGATCTGACCTTGTTTTAACAGTATTGTTATGACTGCCGGGTGAATAGTCATAAAGACAAAGCATGGAAGCAAGGAGACTGTTAGGAAGAGTCTGTAATAATGTGTGTGAGAGATAATATTGGCTGAAACCTGAGGAGACAGTGTGGAGGTTGTGAAAAGGGTTCAGACTATAAGAACATTTTGAGGATAGAGCCAATAGGATTTGCAGATGGTGTCTGTGGGATGTGAGAGACAGATAAGATATGAGGCTGACTCCAGCTTTTGGAGGAGTTGCCATAAACCAAAGGAGTGAAGATGCTTCAAGAGTACATTTGGATGTGCATGGCTGTTAGTCACCTGAGTGGAAAGGAGAGAAGGCAGCAGGATGTGTGATTCTGGAGGACTGGGGAGAGATGCAGGATGGAGATGGGCAATGGAAGCCATGAGAATGAGGTCTGAGAGAAGAGACTGAAACATAATAATCAATTAAATAAAAGACCAGGAGAGTGCGGTGTCCTGGAAGTAAAATGGGGGGAAAAAAAAAAGGTGTTTCAAGGAATTGATCCACTGAACCAAATGTTGCTGATAGATCAAATAAGGTGAGGGTTAAGAATTGTCATTAAATTTAACTATAGTGGTTATTGGTGTCCTTGACAAGATACATCTGTTTAGAGTAGGAAAAAAGAAACCCTGATTAATTTGGTATTATGAGAGAATAAGAAAAGTGGAGAGAGAAAAGATAAACTATTTTTCCAAGGAGATTTTCTGTAAAAGAAAGCTGATAAAGGAGGAAGACAGAATTTTTTAATATGGGAGAAACTGCAGAATGTTTATAATAATCCAATAGAAATAAACTGGTGGTGCAGGAGAGAAATGGGACAATTTCTGGAGTGACTGAGCAGCAGAAAGCCGGTAGATGCAGTGCTCGATTAGAGGGCTGGCCTCAGAGGACAATTTACCAACAGTAACAGAAGGGAGAGGAGAGCATATGGACAGGTGCAGGAAGTTACCCCAAAGAGGGAGAAGGCATGGACAACAGAAATGCTCTATGATTGTTTGTTAACGCTGTGGGCATAAGTTAAACACATCAGTTCAGTCAGGACTTTAATGTGCAACCAGTCAGCATGATAATGGGCTTTTCTTCTGCCACATTCGACTAGGCAGTTGCAGGCATGAGGAAACGAAGACTTGGACGCTGCAGAGTGGTGTTGTTGCTAAGTAGTATGATGACATAAAAGAGGACTCAGGATCCAATGTGTCAGAAAGGGAGTAATTATACTCAAGGACTGTGGGATTGAAAGTGGACCTGAAGTGAGCAATAGGTGAGGATAGATGGAGGTTAGGGTCCATATTATTCAAGGAACTACAGGTTTTCCCCACTACCCAGAAGTTCAATTTACGCCACTTCACTTTTTTGAAAGACCTACATTAGTACCTGACTTCACTAACTGAAAGAAATCCGAAGAGGATTTTTGCTTTATGAAATGGGAATTGCTCCTCCACTTTACGCCATTACAGTCTATGAAAGATTTCTTAGGAACACTACTTTTGGATAGTGAGGGGAAACCTGTATTGGACTTGGGGCACCTCAGATTAATCTGTTTCTTCTGAAGTAAGTAGTTTTGTTTTGCTTTGTTTTGTTGTTCCTCTTCAAAGACTCTTCCCATTGTACTTCTTCCTCATTCCTGTTTTTTCCTGCTATATTTTAATCCATACAAAACTGGAATTTTTGCCTTTTAAAATTTCTCTTTATTTCTTCTGAAATATTGCTTGTTGGTATTCTTATGGAGCTCTCTTCAGTGATGGAAATATTCTATATCTACACTATCCAATAACATAGCTAACTAGCCACTTGTGGGTAGTGTGACTAAGGAAATAAAATTTTCAATTTTATCTAATTAGAATTTATATTTAACTAGGCACATGTGGCTAGTGGTGAATCTATTAGATCATACAGTGAGCCGAAGAGAAATCTTTACATCATTTGATGATATAAATGTCACTGGCACTAAAATCATTTTTCTGATCTCCTTTTCACTTCTGCCTTCTCAAGTTAGTTCTCCTGTGTCTGCTCCTTCCCCCTCGCACACAATTATTCACAAACATTTATACAACATTAATTGTAGGCTACTACCAGTGAGAGGTGCTAGTGATACTGAGATATACTGAGACATAAAAGGATGCCTGTCCTCAACTAAGGAGGAGATGAGTCAAGAAAATGATGACAATAGTACAATGTGCCACATGCTGTGATCAAGTGTAAAGAGAGGTAGGAGCATCCTACCAACTGAGGCTGGAACCCTGGCTTTGTCACTTCTTTAATGAGTAACTCACCTCACAGGGTAGTTATAAGAATTTTAAAATCTGGTGTGTGCATAAAGTGCTTGGCACACTGCCTGCTTTTAAATAGAATGAATTCCCTCTTGGGAAAAATGCACAATTTTTTTTTATTACAAAATTTACCTGTAATTTTTTTTTAAGTAAAAAAATTATGCTATACTTGTTCTCCATTCTCAGGATCGCACGAGTATACCTGATATTCAGTTGATTTCTTGAGCCAAATGACCAGCATAGTTTTGCTGTTCCTGTGCCCACTTTAATCTGTATCTAGCCTGAAATGGAGCTTCTCTTTCCTCTCAGATGACAATATACTGTACATAGTAATCACCCAGTCCATTATTTTTCTTGAACACTTACTGATCCAAAGGCTTTTTAAAGCCATATTTCATATCTTCTGTCCAGAAGAATTATAAAATGCTGGAACCTTGGAAATTATAGCCTCATTCCTACCAGAAAGTCATCACACTTCTGCTTGAACACCATGAGTGACAGAGAGCTCACTACCTACTAAAGCAATTCAATGCATTATCAGGACTTTCATCAATTGAAAGTTCATTTTTCTATAGAGATGTAGTCTACCACCCCTGGTTCCTTCCATCAGTCCTCACTGTGTGCTCCAACTCTATGACATCATGCTATTGGGAGAGAAATGGGGTGGGATGACACAAAGGGCTGAGATTACACATTACCCAAAAGCTTTCTTATCTAAGCTGTATTCAGTTAGGAGTCTCCTTTACATAGATGTAAGGATTTTCAACTAGATGAGTCCTGATAAAAAGTGTCAGAACTACCAGTCTACAATAGAATGTAACAAATTTAGTTCTTCCTGTCCATGAAAGCCCTGAATGTATTTCATATATCCCAGCCCCCAAGAATCTTTCCTATTCCAATCTAAATATCTCTAATTCCTTCATCTATTCTTCATAGCATGATTTCAACTTTCCTCAGCATTCTCCCTCCTGTGGACCTATTGCTAAAGTCACTCACTAAAATGTTTTGTGTTGGATTCTTTTGAGTTATATCCAAACGTCTAGTTGGATGGTTGAACACCTAGAGGTATGCTAGTTGGACTTAAGGGCTCCCCAGTGATATTGACATTGGAGATACAGAAAGTATCTATAGTTCCTCTGAGTAAGCTGTAATACCCAAGCTATACCCCCATGTTTCCTGGCTTCATTCCACACAGTTTGCTTTTCAGTTTATGATAAGGAAAGGGTTTGTTTGCACCTGGAAAGTTTTGGTGACAAACCTAGTTTCTCACAAGTATTTTAATAGTTTTCATAATCTTGTTTTCAAGCTTAGCACCTGGCTTTGATGAGGATAGAAAGGATAGGGGAGAGGGATGGCTGAGAGTAAAAAGAGTAAAGACAAACCTCCCACACCCAATTACACTTTCTTGGCACATTCACCCTGTTTGACAAAAGAAATATGAAGATTATTTTTCCTGTTCTGATTCGCTTCAGTTCAAATATACCATTCTTCCTCCAGCCTCCTACATGACCAATAGATACATAGGTACATAATCAGCAGGTAGATGATAGATTATTGACAGATAAAGCATTGATAGATGATTGATTGCTTGATATAAGTGTATGTAGTATGTGTCATTTATCACTCTATTTTACTATTTTGCTCTTTTGCTCTTGTTTCATTTTGCAGTTTTTTGTTTCTTTTTCCCTTGTGGGGCCCTTGCCTTTCCCCACTTCTTTGTTTTGCCACCCACTCTGTCTTTCCCATTACACAGCTTAAAAATGGCCAGTATCTTTCAGGGGAGCACAATGTACAGTACAATGCAAAATGTTTTCCCAGGGGACAATGGTAACTTGATGGGGTCTCATTGTGGGGCAAGGTCAAAAAAGATCTGAGGCAATTTGCATTCTAGCAAATATCAGTCTGTCAGGTCCTCTCTGTTGTCTTAAAAATAGTTCCCATATATAGGGACATATTTTAGAGCTAAGTTAAAAAGCACATTTGCTTGTTCAGAGCATCCCTTACGGGGCTGAAAATGCTGAGGCTGTGGAAAGCAAAGTGGGGAGTATTTATTTGTAACCTACAGTTACTCCAGAATTCCCCCAGGGAATGACTTTGCAGGAACTTAAGCCCAAATAGTAGTGCAAATAGAAAAATGGGTGCCTTTCCCCATTCTCACAGGATTTGTCTTTACCTCCTCCTCATACCAATAACAAGGAGGGAAGAAGATAAATTAGCAACCACAATCCACACTTTCATCTTCAGTAACTCTAAGAGACTCTCAGTTAATGGTAAAAGCATGTCTAAGCCAGGCTTCTGTGCCTCAATTACTCTATGCCCACATATCCTTTCCTTCTTAGGGGTATTTCTCCTATCCCAGACTATAAATACATAATATGAGAAAACGTAGCTGAATTCCACGTTAAAAAAAAAACAACAACAACTTAGTCGTGCTTATTTGTGTGGAGTTTTAAGAAACATACAATACCTTCTACTTCTTTTATCCTTATATTGTAAAAACACATAAATTATATCCTCACATTAAAAACACATAAATTCTATTTATGTATCAAATGACAATAAATGTGACAGCTTTGCTCTGGCCTGCTACAAAAGCAAGAAAAAGGCTTGGGTTGGGGGAGGGAGTCAGTGATATATAGACAAATATATAAGAGCAGGCAGGATGCAAAAAACAAAAGAAAGAAAAAATGAAGATGGAGAGAGCGACAGACACACAGGAGGGGTCATTGATGCCCTCCATCTCACTCCCAAGAGTGTTGGACTCAAAACTAAGTATGATCATGTGTCCCTAAGCAATCTTGAAGAGTCTAAGTTGCTCTACCATTGCACTGAGGTTATTGTTGTCACTGTCATTCTTGTTGCCCTGGTTTAGGACTCAAACTGACCAGAACTGAGCATGGAAGTGTGGGACTCAGGTTTAAGGAGGTTCTAGAATGACTGGGGAGCATGCAGGGATGGAGAAGTGGAGAGCAAATAGTACTGCACATTGTTGAGTTCATTGTAACACTAACATTGGATACCATTTGGGTGTACTGAACATTGTGCTCTCAGTGCAGTTCCTAAAGCTCTATAAGAAGCCTGTGGGGAAGGCCCTTTTATTGCTACATTGAAGCAGTATAGCCTGGAAACTGTCAATGCAGGTTCTGACTATGAACTGCCTGGGTTCCAATTTAGATTGCAACACCTGCCAGCTATGCAATCCTGCACACATTTTTTTAACTTCCATGGGTGTATTGTTTCCTACTGCTGCTGTAATAAATTACCACAGATTTAGTGGCTTAAAAAACCCACAAATTTATAATTTTACAGTCTGGAGGCTGCATTCCTTCTGGAGGCTCCAGTAAAGAATGTGTTTCCTTACCTTTTCCAGGTTCCTGAGACCTCCTACATCCCTGAGCTGGTGGCCTCCTGTTGCCTCTCCAAGCCAGCCGCATAGCATCTTCTCTCCCCTCTGACTTCTAATCTCTCATTTACAAGGACCTTTATGATTATATCAGGCCCACCTGGATGATGCAGGGTCATCTCCCCATCTCCTGATCCTTACTATTCTCACATCTGCGAAGTCCCTTCCACCATGGAAGGTAAGGTATTCACGGGCTCTGAAGATTAGAGCAAGAACATCTTTAGGGAGCCCTTATTCTGTCTACCTTAATGGGTAAACCAAAGAAGGGGCAGAAATAGTACTTCACAAAAGTGTTAGTTGTAAGGCAAGTAAATATTGAGAATAGTCCCTTTTTTATTGATGGTCTTAGCCATTAGCGCCTATTGATGGAACAAGTGTGGGGGATGGGAGAGCATGGATGGAGAATGGGATGGAACTGTGTGGGCAGAGGCAGCTCTAAAGTTCCCTACAGCCCAATCTGATATTGCAACAAATCCCTGCTTGGCACTAGGGCAATCAGTCCCATGACTTTGATGTTTCTGTATGTGAAGACACTGATGCCATGATGATGCCAGAGCACAATTTAAGAGGTTGACGTGGTCTTAGTAATGAGATTTCTACATTTCATACAGTAGTTACCTGCCTCAGATCCAGAGAGAAAGTTGTCCAAGGAGACACAGTTAGTGGCAGAGCTGAAACAAGAACCCAGGTCTCCAGACCACCTGCCCACTGTTCTTTCTACCACGTTTGACCCCACTTAAGGAAGACTCAGTGGCCTGACTAGTGTTTGCCAGCTATCTTTCACATGCCACATGGTTCAAGGGGCTAAAACTTCATTTGTTCAATACCTGAGTGTAAAATGCTATCTCTCCTAAATGTAATGTCATATTCTGGATTAGATCCGGGAACAGAAAAAGAATATGGATAGAAAAACTAGTTGAATCAGAATAAAGTTACTTTCTTAGTTTTGACAAATGCACCACGGTAATGCAAGTTAACAATAAGTGGGAACTCCCTGGACACTCTTTGCAACTATTCTGTACATCTAAAATTATTCTTACATAAAAACATTTTAAAAGTATGATTTTTCCATTTACTGTAATAATGCCAAATTACTTTCACCTTTCATTGTGCAGTATAAGGCCCTGTCACAGTGGTTCTGCCTTAGCCCCATGGCCCTTGCTTGTCGCTCTGGCTAAAATACTTTTCCTCCAGGTACCAAGATGGCTTGCCCCATCACCACCCTCAGGACTCGCTGCCCGCATCACCTTCTTGGTGAATCATCTCCCCATCATGCTCTCTAAAACAGGGAAGGAAAGAAGGAAAGGAGGGAGGGAAGGGAGGAAGGAAAGAGAGGAGAAGAGAAAGGAGGAAGGAAAAAGGGAAAGAAGGGAGGGAAGAAGGGAGAGAGAGAAAAGAAGGAAGAAAGGAAGGGAGGAAGGGAAGGAGGAAAAATCCCCACTCCTGAGAACTGTAACAAAACCTGTACTATTTTCTTTATCTTTATCCCTGCTTTATCTTTCTTCTTAGCACCCATTACTATCAAACATATGATATATTCCTTTATCTTACATGTTGTCTACCTTTGCCACCATAAAGGTTAGATTTTATTTCTGTCCATTTTGTTCATTGTTGTATCCCTAGCAACTGGGAGAGTACCTGGTATACAGAAAATACTTCAAACATATTTGCTGAATGAATGAATGGTTGTAACCACTCTGAAAGCTGAGTGAGCCATGTGTACACAGCACAGTGCCTGGCCCACTTTAAATATAAGGAATCTTATGGCACACGGAAATGAGATTATACACCAAGAAGTCACAGAGCTTAGCGGTAGCAGGTCTGAGATTAGAATGCAGGCCTCCTGATGTCTGGGTCGGACACTTTACACATCATTTTTCATCATGTCAAACCCCATACCCAGGGTAGGTGTGTGCTGTTGCATTTTCCTCCCCCTGACTTTCATGGCTGCTTTCACTCCTCTCAGAGAACCACAGTGGATCTCACTAGGAAACATGTGTTTATATTGTTGGTTTTCTAACAGCTAACCTTAACTAAAATCCATTTCAAGACACCCCATCCAAAGAGGGTGGCTTGTGACCATGATTCAGTAAGAAGACTCTAAGTACTGGAGACAGAACAAGAGAATAGATCAGGCGGGTGCTGTGGTAACACAGAGTTATTACTCCACTGCTTCCTACATATTCAATTCAATCCAATCAAACAAGTATTTACTGGATGTATTTCATGTCTTATACTGTACTAGGCATTTTGAGGATGACAAGAGAAGACCAGTGGCTGCAACACAAAGGAAAACACAAGACCTAACGTTATTCCTTGGTCCACTATGGTTAGGAAGGCAGTTACAGTGTCCCCTGCCTTGGCAGAACACGAATCCAGCCAGGAGCACCAAAACAAATGAGCCCTTACACTGAGCCTTACATGCATTCTTGCTATCAACTCCAAGATGAGGCCCTACGGAGCTCAGAGGAGGTTTACACTTGAGATACACTTGGGTATATCACTCATATGAAGCAGTTCAGACCCTTGCAATGTTCCTTGAAGGCAATAAGAGCATCTTTGGTCCACACCACTCTAAGTGATTGAAACTGAATGAAATTATTAATGGGTGAGAGGAGAGAAAGATTATCTTGTGAAGGAAAATCTTTCTGTCTCTCTTCTTCATTGGGCTTAAATACAACAAAAGCAGTTCACCGAAGCCTGAAGGCAGTAAAATGTTTGTATAAGTTTTTCACAGGATGGAACTGGAATTTCCTGAGAAATTCTTTCTCCCTCCCCCTCCTTTGTCTTCTCTCATTTTTCCACCATCACCGTGCTTTATTCATCTACTTCATTTCTCTGCTGCTTTTCCTTTCTTCCTCCCTCCTGCCTACTGTGTATAAGGCAATGTGTTGGTGCCAAGGGAGAATGCAGGATGTTCAGAGTAAAATCTATGTCCTCAATTATTGATTCATTCATTTAAAACTTGTATGAGGGCATGCACTATGCTAAGTACTTTATGTTGTATAATGTGCAGTTTCTAAATAAGTAATAGTCATTAGTGAAGATCAATATGGTGTTAAGTGGCAAGAGTAGGCACTTTGCTATCAGACCACCCTGGGCTTGACTGCCACACTGCTACGCTCTCCGTGACCTTGGAGACCCCTTAACTTCTCTGTGGGCAACTTTCTTCATCAGTTAAATAAAGAGAATATATTTACCTTCCTGCTACTGTGAGAATTTTAAAAATATGGTATATAACGTGGCCTATATAGTCTAGAGAAGGGGCCCAAAGTATAGTACCTATTGATGGAATTCAAACCAGAAAATTTACACTTTTAGCTGGGGAAATAAGATGTAAAGAGTGTTAATAAAGTAACACTTCACAGTAGACTATCACTTCAAAGCTGTGTGGTAAACTTTACAGATAGTATCCCACTAATCCTCACAGGAAGCAATACTGGATCCATTTACACATTTGGAAAAACTGCAATACAAAGTAAATTGCCTGAGGTCGTAGGAGAAAGTGGCAAACCTCAGGTCTCTGTATTTCAAACCGAGTTGCCCTTCCATCCACTGCAGATCCCACTGAGAGCTCTGTCCCACCAGTTAGCAAACTGAGTAAGGCTTTAAGAATATAGCAAAGCAGGGGCGCCTGGGTGGCTCAGTCGTTAAGCGTCTGCCTTTGGCTCAGGTCATGATCCCAGGGTCCTGGGATCCAGCCCCGCATCGAGCCCCGCATCGGGCTCCCTGCTCAGCGGGAAGCCTGCTCCTCCCTCTCCCACTCCCCCTGCTTGTGTTCCCTCTCTCGCTGTGTCTCTCTCTGTCAAATAAATAAAATCTTTAAAAAAAATAAAAAAAAATAAAAAAAAAAAAAGAATATAGCAAAGCAAAGGCTTACAAGCAGAGGGCAGACAGAAGGTGTAATGTCAGATAGGCACCAGGGAAAGTAGAGAGAGTCCCCAGATAAGTTTCATTACTTCACTTTGTTCCCCCTGACTTTCAAGCTGACTAATGTTCAGACTAGCTTGTTTAGATTCTGGTCTTCTGAAGTGTGCCACAAAGTAAACTTAAGACAAAACACAAATAAATAAATGAAGTCAGTGCTCTATGACTAGGGAAAAAACAAATAACCTCCTCAGGAAGCAATGAAGTAAAAGTTGGGGTTGCTCCTCTTCTTAATCATTTTGTTGCCATGTTGCTAAGGTGGGGGAGAAATTGCAGGGATCAATATAATACTGTTGGTATTTGCTTATTCCTCTAATTACTATTTTCCAATAATAAAGACAGTGGCAGATCCTTCATTTAAATTTTCAGAAATTTGGATAAATTCAAAGCATATTCATTCTTCAATCCATAATTTTGGAAGTCTAAATTCACCCTTCAGATCAGAGTGGCTCTGTTAATTTATATTTAATGTTTAATTGAAATTTTTCTATATTTTAATATGCAAACATTTGAATTTGAATGAGAAACAGTAATATTAATTGTGATATAACAGTTTCATTTTTAATGAGCCCTGTAAATGTTATTGCATATTTCCAGGAATTCAACTCAAAAAATTTTAGTATGATTAAGCATCCATGGAGTATTTAAAGGTCTTATAAAAATATAGCAGGGAAATAAAAAAAGAATTCCAAACATACCAAATTTTCCTTTGTAACAATTTTTCCTTAATATTAAATCAAATCAATTTGGAAAGGTTACATATACTTAAGCACATGATGCCATATAATAAATCAAGATAAATGGAAAACATATAATTCCTTTTTACAGAGTATGATTTCAATACTTAATTCATCATCCACCCTTTTGACAAAGAGCTTCCATATGAATCTAAGCTCCAATACACAATGCACAAGCTACAGCTATATATTACAATATTGTATCTTTTGTCACTTTTATGGAATTCAGTGTATTTTGCAGGCTGTAAAATGGGCTAGAGTGATTCAGAAATGATCTATGTCATCATTATTCCTCATTTCTAGTGCCTGAATTGCATCTACTCTCCCCAATAGGCTTGATTTATTAGGTGAATAAATAACAATATGCTTCAATAATGTATATCTATTGAGACTTCATTAGCTGCCCAGGAGATGCTATCCTGATTTTAAATAATTGAAACACACATGTGATGGAGTCCAATGGACTTGAGATGATTGGGTATAAATATTTACTAAAGCAGACTGGTGAAGAGAAGATGCTTTCAGAACAGATTGGAATTGAAGGGACACATGCAAGTAATAGTAAATGTTCTTGGTGAAAGCATAGACAGTTAGAGGCTGCTACCTCCAAAATAGAAAAGGCAAGTTAAAGTGGAAGGTGAGATTCGTTTGTTTTCTCTGAATCTCAAACAGACTGTCCTCTAATTTTCAGCTGACTCACTCTTAACCATGTGCCTGTAATCCTAGTCAAGTCCATTAATAACTGAATTTCCAAGCCCATCCAGTGCTGAGTCTCATCGTGCAATAAAGTAGAGCCCAAGGAGTGGAGTATATTTCTTTTCTCAAGGCTAACACTTTGTCTTCTGCTAGTTGAGATTATTTACTTGCTAGGTTAAACAAGTTTTGTGCTCTTAATTAAACATCTTTTAGCTCTCTGTCTGTAATACACATGTGATGAAATAGGTTTAAGTCTGTAGTCAAAAAGTCTTGATTCAGTGTGGTCTCAGAAATTTCTAGAATAGTTTATGTCAGAGGCCATTTATAACAGGTGCAGCTTAGATAGTTTATAAAGATAAACCTAGTAAAATTTCTAACTTTCCCCCAGCTGGCATATTTTGGCTGAAAATGAATTTTGGGAAGGAGAATATATATTTCTCCTCTAAAATAGACTTAGAAGTTCCTTCCTTCTAATTAGGAAAAAAGAAAAAAAAAAAAAAAAACCTGTCTCACAAGTGATAAATAGATGCTAAAGGAGGATATTTATTTCTTCTCTAAAAGCAAACTGGAAAGCTCCTTCTCTCTAATTGGAAGTGAGGAGGAATAGTCTCAAAAGTGAGAAATGGGTGCTAAAGGAATGACATATCTACAGAAAAAAGGTGGGTGTGTGTGTGCTTGTGTTTTACTTTGGAGAAAGACTTCTACCCTTTCTCTTCTTAAAACAAACAAACAAACAAATAAAAGAAGTCCTCCTTCTTGTTCCAATGGCATATGGACAGCAAGAGAGCTAAGATTTCCTGTAGCCTCCTGAATTTGGAATCTAAGTCCAGAGGCCAGGAATGTGGCTGGGGGCAGGGGCTTAAGAGGCAGTAGGGAGGCAGATCCCATGGGGCTGGTAAGGAAATACTTGAGACCCAGAAGAGCAGACAGAGCTGGTCTAGACAGGTGGGAACTCCAAGGCAGAAGAAAGGGGGTTCTGCAGATCTCCCCAGGACCTCCTTAGGATTCCCTGCTGGGGAACTATGAGACCACAAATGTTCAGAAGAAAAGGGTGGGGTGCTGGTGAATGGTACCATGACCTGACTCACACCAAAGGGTCAGTGAGGATAAGTAGTTAAATATGATTAATCAAACAAACACCTTCCAACACTAAACACATTTATTTGAGGCACCATAGAGGACTGGCATTAGCACATGATCAGCTATACTCTTTTTCTTTTGGAAGCCCTGGAGGATTTCTGTATCCCTTAATTACCTTGTCTCAGTAACCTAGTAAAATAAAACATACTCAGTAATGCTTTGCTATCTGAGGACTGACACTTGCTAGCGAGAAGTGGTAGAGAGAAACAGAACAGGTGAGAGATCACAGGAACATCATTGCAGGGAGCCTCACCCTACCGCATCACTGGGCCCCACTCCCTCTCATCCTGGGCCAGTATTAAGCCTATGAAGAGAAAGGGTGTGTATGCCCTGTCTTTTTTTTTTTTTTCTTTTTTTTAAAGATTTTATTTATTTGATAGAGAAAGAGGGTGAGAAAGCACAAGCAGGGGGAGTAGGAGTGGGAGAGGGAGAAGCAGGCTCCCCGCTGAGCAGGGAGCCTGATGTGGGGCTCAATCCCAGGACTCTGGGATCATGACCTGAGCTGAAGACAGACGCTTAACCGACTAAGCAACCCAGGAGACCCTATGCCCTGTCTTTCTACCAGTGAAGGGCTTCCTACCTACACTACCTACACTAGCCTAAATCTACAACTTCTCCCCCCCAAAATCTTTGAATCCTGTTGGTGTGATATCCTAGGTCCTCCTAAGGAGGTCCTGTGCATGTGCTATCCTGGGATCCTTGAATAGCTTGCACTCTAGCCAAACCCTGCCTCAGATAAATCACTTGGACTCAAGAAGCCATCTCCTCTTGTGATTTTGTCAGTTGCCTCTGAAATTATTATATCCACGTATATATTTTCAGGCCCAAGCTTTTTTTCTTGAGTTCCCATATATTCAACTGCTACTGTATTTTGCTACCTGAATATTCTCAACATGTATATCTAAATACTTTGTGCCAGTTCTTTCCAGCTCACTATATACCAGGAATTATGGTAAATTATTTACACATATTATTTATATTCTTCACAACAATCCTATGACATAGATCACAATTTCTTTGAGAAGAATCTATTGAATGCCTACAAATATCAGCAATGTGTTAGATACCAGAGTACAAGAGTAAAAAGATGAAATCCTTGCCCTGGTGGAACTTACATTTTGATAGAATTATTAATCTTATTTTATTGATGAGGAACTAAAGCTCAGAGGGATTGATGGACCAACCCATGGACCCAGACTTAGTAAGTGGTACAGTTATGACGGGTTCTCATATTTATACTATGCCACACTGACAAATGTGTATTACATTCTTCTAGGTAATGTGTTAGCAAAAATTTCTGTCAAGGGGCAGAAAGTAAACATTTCAGGCATTACGGGCCACACAGTCTGTCACAGCTGTCCAACTCTGCCATTGAAGCAGGAAAATAGTCACAGACAATATATAAATGAGTACACAGGCTGTGTTTTCATAAAGCTTTATTGATGGCTGGAGGGCCATAGCTTACTAATGCATGTTCTAGATGATTCCTCTCACTCCAAGGTTTGTGCTTTTTCTGTTAATATTACTATATCCTCTAATTATGTATGCAAAATCTTGAATTCATCTGTACATGCCCCTCCTATTTCACTGTCTTCCTCTTCCTTACAACTTCCACAATACGTTCCGTCTTCACCAGTAACAGCTTTTTCATAATGTCCATCGCAACCCTGATTATATGACTTCTAAGGTCAACTGCATAATTTTCTAAATCACTGGGACAAAAGTTCATCCTAAAAAGAAAACCCATGATTACAGAATTGAATAAGGTCTGCATTAAAAGAGAACTTAAAGAAATCATTCTACAGCATTTACATGTGGCACAAGAATTAAGTCCAGTCTTGGAGAGGCCAAGGAAGGATACATATCAGAGAGGGACATAGTATAGTCACAATTTTCTTCTTCCTTCTTTCCTTCATGTCTTCCTTCCTTCCTTCCTTCTTTTTTCTTTCTTTTTATAATCTGTGACAATATCTGTCAGTTTCCAGGAACAGGAGTTTATTCTTCAACAAATTGGAAGAATAACATCCCACCACTCCCTAGGCCTTATCCCCTCTCATTACCAATTCCGGTCACCGATTGTCTTCCACAAACTTCTGATCTACTTCCTCACAATCCATTCAGATCGGTAAAATAATCCCACGATCCAGAACTCCCTTTCTTGACATGCCATCAGTGTCAATTAGGGAACCTCCCTAACAGGGAACAGGGGATGAAGAGAGTTAGAGTGGGTTTGAGGTGAGGAACTACGTAATTATCACACACTTAGTGGCTTAAAGTAACACACATTTATTATCTCACGGTTCTGGTGGGCAGAAGTCCAAAATGGATTTCACTGGGCTAAGATCAAAGTGTTGGTAAACAGTACTCCTCATGGAGAGGGAATTTAAGGGAGAATTCATTTCCTTGCCTTTTCCAATTTCCAGAGGCTACCACATTCCCCAGATTGTGCCGCCCAACCAGCAACTGCATCATCCCAGCCTCTGCTTCTGTTATCACACCTCCTCTCTCTCTGACCTTCCTGCTTCCCTCATTCCCTTTGTGATAGTATCAGGCCCAGCTGTGAAATTTAGGATAATCTCCCCATGTCAAGGCCCTTACCTTAATCACGTCTGCAAAGTCCCTTCTGTCATGAAAGTAACCTACACAGGTTCCAGGGATGCAGGCCTGGACATCTTTGGAGGAGGTGACATTATTCTGCTTACCACACTCAGCTGTGTCCATGGGAATAGATTTATTTTTTGGACACAAGACGTGCTTATGACTATACTGAATTACCCGACACAAATTAATTTTTAATCACTCACTGTTTTCACAGATATTTATCATCTGTTACTTGAAGAGCATGTGCAGCAGGAAGAACATGTGGTCCCTGCCCCCCACGATGGTTATGGCATGGGAGGAGGTGTTAAGAAAGTCAGTAAAAATCCCTGAAATGTATCTCTGAACATGTAATGTTCTCCACAGAGCTCACACTTGCCATTCTGTCTGACAAATATTTACTGAGCACCAACCATGTGTCCAGCATTGTGCCGGGGACTGAGCATACAGCAGGAAGGATGAAAATTCCTGCTCTGAAAGAGCTTATATTCTGATGGGAGAGAATGAGAAATGAACAAGGAAGTAAAACCATTGAAACAGATGTTATAAAGGAAATCAAAGTCGCATGTTTTAAACTGTCCAGAGACCATTTCTCTGAGCAGAGACATTTAAATTGATGCCAGCAGATGAGGAAACACCAACTATACAGAGGGCTTAAAGAAAAGCATTTGAGTAGAGGGAACAAAAAGTGCAAAGGCCCTGAGGCCAAATAAAAGTTTCATGTGTCTGAGGCCAGAAAGAGGGTAAACTTATCTGGTACAAAATTGGGACAGGAGATAGTTGTGAATTCTTTTAATTATTTTTGGTTGACTTAAAGTGAATCTACTGCTCAATTAGAAGACTTTCAAAGGCCTCCCAGCCAATCAAAAGGTGAGCTGAGCATGCTTTATACCGTTCTGCCTTTATATCAGCTATCAGTTTGGGAGGTCAACAAATACTGCATGGAGGAGTTTACTGTTCTCTGAGCTTCTCCTGAATAGCAAGTGGTTCCCAAATCTTTCATGACCAGTCATGCTCATGATTTTTTAATTCACCAACTGGAGTATGGAAGGGATTGTTAAGAAAGAGGTTCTCCACCTGTAATAAGATCAGGTGCTGAGGGATAGTCAGAGGGAGAAGAATGGACATTTGGAAATAGAATTCAAGACTGTAATCAAGATCAAAAGTGCATGCCATATGAAGAGCTCCATGAGAAGATTCAACCTGGCAATAAAGCTCCAGTTAGAGGACTATAATAACTGTGGTCTGAAAGAGCCCCAAACCTATCAACACTTGTCAATTATCCACACTCTCTCCTGTCAGTTTTTCAGACAATCTAAGACCGAACCTCTAGAAATAAGGTACAGTTGCTATATACTTGCATGATAATGTGTTTTCTCTGCATAGTTATGCATTTCAACTCACAGAAGGCTGACCACTAGTTCTCTATCCCTAACTCCCTCCCAGGCGAAAGTATATGAGTGCACACCCATTGTTAATAGCTGAATATACAAGCTAGATCCTCCTTGCTGACTTGTTAAATAGGAGAAGGGATGAGAATCTGATGGGCAGACTCTGGATCTGCAGCCTCTTGGAATCATTTTCATGGAGAGATGTCTGTGTTAAATTAATTTCCACTCCTTTCAATTTGCCTCTTCCATGTCCCAAGTCACAATTAAGACACTTTATTAAATGCCTTGTTTTTAATATGTTCTGTCTACCTTCTGTTTTATCAGGCTGCAGAGAAGCCGCTGTCAAGAAAATGAGCTTCTACTTGGGGAGCAGCCGTCTTGCTCACTAGCTCTCAGGAGAAGACAAGCCAGGAAAACTGAGCCCATCAGCATTCTGAAGGAACCTTCCCCACTCTTCTTGCTAAAGAAATTGTGTTGCAGACGAATGTAGGGACCAGCTCCAGTGAGAGAAGAAAAAGCTTCAGAATTCAGCCCCCAACTTGTGTCACCATTTCATATCCCTCAGAGTCTATTTTAATTCTAGACCTTGGGTAGCGATCCAATAAATAGCTCTTCTACTTCTCAGCAAAATTCTTTTTAAAAAAGTGAAAAAAAAAAAAACTTTTATATACCATCTGTTGACACCCTCTTATTTCCATTTTTCCTCCTCGACTCACTTCATTGGTTTTTGTCCCCCTCACAGACTCTTTAAAGTCACCGATAACCATAACTCTGCTCAAGAAAAGTACTTACTTCTCTGTCCTCTTACTTAAATTCTCAGCATCACTTAACACAGATCTAGAATGTTCCTATATGATACCCACTCAGTTTTCCTCCTATCTCAAAAGCCACTCCTTCTCACTCTTCCTTGCTTGGACTCATCTATTTAACCTCCAGATCCTAAAATGTCTCAGAGCTCAGTCCTTAAACCCCTTCTCTTCTCTATTTATACACTTCATTTAGTTGGGCTCATCCTTTCCCTGGGAAGTACCATCTTGACACTGATGCTTCCCAGATGCCAGCCCCTCTCCTCAAAAATCTAGTCTTCTATCTACGTCCTTCACATCCTCACCCGTATATTGTAAAAGTCAAACTTCAAAAGGCTGATACACTGAACTATTAATCTGTCCCCACTAACTTTTCTCCTCATCACCCACAAATTCTCCCTCTCAGTAAATGGCACCAACATCCACCCAACTCCTTAGGCCAAACCCAGGGACTTTATTTCTTTTCTTCCCAGCCTATGATGCTGTCAGGTCTGACACTGTACATATACAATACATATCTGTCATATATACAGTAAAGACAGACACGTAGCTCTGCATCATGTGTATATTTCTCACCATTTCTCCACCAAACCCTAGCCCAAGCCACCATCTCTCCCCTAGACTTTTGCAGCAGCCTCCTAAGCAAACTTCCTGACTCTCTTCTCACCCCAAGTAGATGCTCCAATAGCTACCAAAGATAATTTTCTAAACCCTGAGTCAGATCTCACCCCTGTCCTCCCCCGCCTTCAAACTTTTCCATCTCTTCCCCGGAATTGACCCACTTTCTATCTGAAACCTCCTATTCCATCCATGCTTCCCTGTGATCCAGTCACACAAGGCATCTCCTGTGGCTTGAGGATGCCATCCCATCTCAGAGCTTCATGCTTCCACCCCTTCTCCTTGGGATTCACTGCTCCAAAATCCAGTGAGTTGAGTGGCTCCGCTCTCTCAACATTCGAGTTACACCTGAGCTTATTCACAAAGTTTACTGTATAATAAAACAATATGAATAATTATAATGTACTTATATATCAATTCTATAAATCATTAAACATTTATATTCCTATTTATAATAATTATACTTTGAACTTATTTTTTCATTGTCTCTCCTTGCTAGAAGAAGGCTCTCTGAGTATGAGGCTGTTTAATTTATTCACTGATAAACCCCTTCATACTAGATAAGGGTCTGGAACATAGAAGGTATTTAATAATCTGTGCTGAAAGAATGAACTCAAATAATCTACCCCTCAGAGGTCAAAAGCAACACAGATATCAATTATCTATTTCATATCCTTCAGGGTACTCATCAATATATCTGAGATCATCTATTTATTTCCTTTCATCTGTTTGCCTGTTTCCTGTCTCCCCCACTACAATTTAAGCCCCTTGAAGGCAGAGATTTTTGCTGGTCTTGTTCACTGCTGAGAATAGTGCTTGGTATGTAATGCTTTCAGGCTGACCAATCTTGATTTCCGACCCAACCCAGGGAAGCTGATATGTCCAGTGAGAGCTACTTTGGACAGTCCAGGGCTGGAGTCCTCCACACATAGAAAAACACACTGCTACTATACTCTAAGTGCATACATGATAGCGTATACAGTGTATACTATGTTCCAGATGAGGTAGAAAATTATCTGAGAGTCTCTGTTCTGCATCAGGACCAATCCCAGGAAATACTGATAATGAATGAACTTGTCACTGGCACTTTTCTCTCCATTTTTCTCAGCTGTGATAGCCAGGTCCATCATGTTTATTGACTCCCTGGCTAGGGGCAGTGGCCCATGGACACCAGTTGTGCTCCCTGTACCTCATCTCCTCTCTTTATTAATACTCACCTCTTTGAGTCCTTTTTCCTACCTGTACTGCTTTTACCTGAGACTGACAGAAAAGAGATAAATCAGAAAAAGCAAGCTTATGTGAATGCTCCTATATCCAAGAGGTCATGGGATATCCAACCCATAAGGTAGATTTAAAACCTTTGAAGAGTCAAGGTAATGATAGGGTGTGTGTGTTGGTGTGTTGTGGGGCAGTTGTTAAAGCCATGAGGTGGACACGAATGGAGGTAATTTGAAGATATGCCATCACAATACTTATTTGTTGTAGTATACTATACTGTATAAGAAGTGGTTCCTCTCTGTACCCACCAGGTCAGATCCACTGTGAGGAAGCTGAAGGGACTGGTGCAGCACTGAGAGCTTCATTCTGATCCTTCATGCCAACTTTTGCTCCTCTTTTCTTCTCACATAGACTATTTGTTTGAGATTGTATTTGGCCTCCTCCATATGGAGCTTACATAGAGTATCTCACCCAACTGACTCCATGAATGAGGAGCTAAGGACCAGAAAGGGGACAAACGTGCCCAAGATGATTCAGCCTTGGTGGTGGGTCAGACCAGAACCCAGTTCCCCTTGAGCTCAGAGTTCAACTCTTACCACCCTCTACATCTGGGGCAAGTCCTGGTACCTTCTATTGTTGGTCAACATCTATGGATGTTGCTGACATTTTAAGGAAAAGTCCTTTGGGGTTTCTGGTCTCTGGGTGGTTACTGGGAATTGAAATGGGTCAGAGAGAAAAGCACGGGATGGGAATAAAAGAACCAGGGGTATGGACACACTTTGTCCCAATTTGGATCTATCAAATTACTTAAGTGTCCCTCAGCAATTATGGATTCACAAACATCAACCCTCCTATAAGAATTTTTTTTGTGGCCATCCAATCCAAGATGGTATTACATTTCCCTGCTTTATGTTTTTCTTAGTACATTGGAAATCATCTATTTTATCTGTTTTCTTGTTATTATCAGCCTTGTTTATTAGAAGGTCAGTTCCATTAGGATGGGATTTTAGGTGCTCTATCGATCTCTTAATCCCAATCCTAGAATAGTGATAGGTACTTAATAAATATTTGTTGAATTAATTAATGCTCAATAAATCAAAGGTATGGCATTGCCTTTGGTATATTGGAGTCCTCAAACAAATATTGTTTGAATGAACAAACCTATTCTTTGATCCCCCCCTTACTTCTACTGATTGAATCTAAGAAATCACATGTCTCTACTCTGGAAAAAAAGATTCTCTCTATCTGAGATAACAGACAGCCTAGATGGCTGGTCAATCATTTATAACTCATTTGCTGTCCAGCCCACATTATCACTTTATCTAACTCGTCTCTCATAAAATGACAGAAAACTACTGAAAATCACTCACCTCTTTTAAATCTCCCTGATACAGACCCAGAGTAAAAAGGTGCAAATATTACTCTCCCCAGGGGGAAGTAATCTCCACACTAGTTACCATCCGTTGGAAGGCATTATAATTCCTAGGCACTAGAAATCTATCATCTTCAACTTTTCCACCTACCCAGGAAGAGACTGTGGTAATAACTCTAAGGAGCTGTGTTTCAACTCCAGCTGTGGATCCAATTTCCACTTATAAGACTTAACCTGGAAATTATCAGTGACAACCACGGTGGTGGAGGGGGAATGAACAACTGATTTGGGAGGTACAGTGGTAGAAGCTGGCTCAGCCTGGAAAGAGGAAAAGACAAATGATGCACAGGCAGACCAGAATAAAGGATGCCCTTGTGGAAATGCAACGTGATGTACAGTAATTCCAACTGTGAAGCCACCAAACAGCCTATTAATAAATAAGTGGTTTGATGTGATTATAGATAAGACAAGTGAAATTAAAGAACATCACATGCAATGAAAGCTGCATCTGGGAGCTTTGACTGAGAGCTGCTGAGAGGTCTTAGCAGCAGGAGGAGATGACAGCTGGATCATGCTTTGAATGAGAAAATCAAAGGAAAGGTGATACATGGAAAAAAGTCTATTTAACTAGGGTGCAGATGGAGGGGGCGAATAGTTGCCAATTCTAAAATATTAAAAATAAACTCTGAGAATTAGGAGAATGTACAGTGAAAAGACAAAAAATGTCAGCATCTTTCACTATAGACATTTTAGTCATTCAATAAACATTGTTATGCATGTAAGTGCCAGGCACTGTGCTAATCCACAGTAGAAGATTAAAGACATCATCTCCTCCTTTGGAGAGACTCAGTTCTGGGGACAAACAAGGCAGCTGAAGAATACAGGAACAAACTCTGGAACAGGAATCCATGCATTCTACTCCCACAAAAGCAACACTCTTCACATTTAAAGAACAAGAATGCCTTGATGCATTATTACTTACTTTTGCATAAATTTTCTCACTCAATTTTCATAACATCCTCAGAGCTACGCATTGCTGCCTCCTCCCCATACTGGCAACAAAACTGAGGTTCTGGGACATTTAGACATGCACAGAGCTAAAGATTAAAGAAGCCGTTATTTGAACCCAGTGTTTGCTTCAAAACCTGTGTTCTTTCCACTATGTTATCTCTATGGATACTTAGCCAAAAATGATGCCTGGCAAATCTATAAACTACACAGGTTCCCCATTTCTTGTGCTTTATTTCTCAATGAAGTGACCTTCATCTTGCCTTCTCTGAGAGCAGGTGCCCTTCAAGTCTCTCTTGGCAGGATCAGGAATGTATTTATAATCTGGATAATGTGGAAAGGTGAAGCAAAGACTTTATTCTTCCTAACAGTATCTGAACCTTAACATGTGCTGCACTGGAGCCTTAAGATCAAAGAATAAATAAAAGCCTCCAAAGGACTATCAGGTCCAGGACTGGCTGAGAGGGAAGGAGGGAGGTATTCAAGGAAGGAAAGGAAGTCCCTGAAAACTCCACAGAAGTCCCACAAATAGCACAGGGAAAAGCAAAAGGGTCAGCCTTAAGGGACCCACTCTAGGATGCAGGATGACAGCACCCTCCTTGGCGGGAGAGTAGCAGTCTGAAGGAAGCCGTCCCCAGGATCAGTCAGCTGTCTCAGTCTGCTGTCTGCAACAGCAATCAAATCCAGAGGGTGCTGACGGAGCTGGAGCTCAGAGGAAACCTCTCAGCCCGGAGCCTGGCCACAACGCTAGGAGGCAGCAAAACACCTGGGAAAGGAACTCATTTCAATTAACTTTAGTTCTGGAAGTATTTGCTATCTGGTAAACACGTGGCATTCTGCAGGAGTTGTGAATATAGTAACGGACTAGAAATCAGTCTTGACCATCTGAGGGTGTAGAGTCTCACTAAGGACATAAGAGGAAAAAAAAAATCCAGTCAATTTTTTAAAGGGGGGTGGGAGTGTTGGGACTGTGCCAGGGATGGTGACACACTAAAGGTGTGTTTTAACAAAGAGATAAAGAGACAAAGCCAAGCTACTTAGGTGAAGAGAGCTTCTTGGAACAGGTAGATTTTGAAACAGTTGTGATGAGAGGAAGGGGAAGATCTTTGGTGGAGAACAAGAGACCCAGTGGTAAAGGAACCTAGAAAAGATGGAGGTGGGGAAGTTTCATTACAATGACTCCAGCCTGACTCAACAGAGGTGCATCTATTACATGACATTCGGAGGCTACACATTTATAATCATCATTTAATTTGACACACAATAATTATATTTAAAAAAGTACTCTGTTTATCCCTATTATAAAGAGAATCTCAGAGATAAAGTAATTTCTCTAGTAGACAAGAGACAGAGCCAGACTTGAAAGATCATCCACACCATCTTTCATTCCAAGTGTCTACATGGGTCAGATGCAAGTGACACAAAGGTAAATATTTTTTCTGGCCTCAAGGAGGACATAGCTTGTTTGGGGAACACAAACAAATTCATTAGGATCTCAATCTGATATAATGTGTCATGGCAACCAATTCAGACAAAGTTTTGGCTTATAGAAGATCCTGTGTGGTACTTGAAGTGAGCCTTGAAAATTAAACAGAAGGCAAGCCACAGACTGGGAAAAAATATTTGAAAAGACAAATCTGGTAAGGGGCTTTTACCCAAAACATATTAAAAAATTCTTAAATTTTAATAATAACCTGAATAAAAAATGGGCCAAACGAACCATGAGAGACTATGGACTCTGAGAAACAAACTGAGGGTTCTAGAGGGGAGGGGGGTGGGAGCATGGGTTAGCCTGGTGATGGGTATTAAAGAGGGCATGTTCTGCATGGAGCACTGGGTGTTATACACAAACAATGAATCATGGAACACTACATCTAAAACTAATGATGTAATGTATGGTGACTAACATAACATAATAAAACAAAACAAATACTAATTCCACTGGGAAAATATTAAATGAGAAGACATTTTTCAGGATATGTCTGTAAATATAAAAATACTAGAGTTTTATTTCTAAATATATTTATAAATAATCCAAAAAAAAAAAAATGGGCCAAAAGCCTTAACAGACACCTCACTAAGGAAGATATACATATAGCAGAGAAGCACATAAAGATTCCCCATATCATATTTCATCAGGAAAATACAAATTAAACCAATAATAATATATCACTGCACTTATTAGAACAGACAAAATCCAGAACACTGACACCACCAAATGTTGGCTAGGATGTTGAGAAATCGGAACTTAATGGTACTGCCACTTTGGAAGACAGCTTGGCAGTTTCTTCTAAAACTTAACATACTCTTATCATGTGATCTAGCAATCATGCTCCTGGGTATTTACCAAAAAAAATTGTACACAAATACCTGCATGTAGATGTATCTAGCAACATTATTCAAAACTGTCAAAACTTAGAAGCAACCAAGATGCCCTTCAGTAAGTGAATGGATAAATAAACTGAATAAAAGATTATTCAGCACTAAAAAGAAATGAGCTATCAAGCCATGAAAATATGTGGAGAAAACTTAAATGTATATTATTAGGAGAAAGAAGCCAATCTGAAATGACTACATCCACATGATTCTAATTGTAGTACATTCTGGAAAAGGAAAATACTGGAGACCATAAAAAAAAAAAAAAATCAGTGTTTGCCACGGGTTAGTGGGGAGGAAGGAATAAACGGGCAGAGCACAGAGGACTTTTTGGCAGTGAAACTACTCTGTACACTATGATGGAAACATGTCATTATACATTTGTCCAAACCCATAGAACATACAACACCAAGAGTGAACCTTAATGTAAACTCTGGACTTTGGGTGATAATGATATGTCAACGAAGGTTCATCAGTTATAACAAATGTATCACTTCGGTGGGTGACATTGATAATGGACGAGGCTCTGCATTCTACTCAGGTTTGCTCTGGAACTAAAACTACTCTAAAAAACAAAGTCTATTAAAAATAATAAGGTAATAATAATGATAAAATAATAAATAAAGATATCCAGGCAAAGGAAGGCACAAGGACTGCTTTAAGATGAAGGACTAGCCTGCGTATGATCCCAGAGGTGGGAAGGCCCTGTGGTTCATACAGGGAAGTGTACAGCGGCAGGTCCCAGGGGCACAGGTATGGACTCTGAAAGCAGATGTCTAGTCTAAGTCTTGCTAGCTGTGAGAAAAGTCATTAATCTCTCTGTGCTTCAGTTTTCTCATCTGTAAAATAGGGACAATAATTACACGTCTCATTAGAGTTCTTATGAGGATTAAATGAGCTAATATCTATAAGCAACTTACATTGGCACCAGGCAAATACATAATGTAGTGTGACCAGTGTCTTAAAAACAAGTCTGATCAGGTAGGTCTTTTTGTATTATGCTAAGGAACTTGAATGGATCGCCGCCACTCCATTTCAGAATATCTACCACACTGGGCTGTTTCTTTCTGTGTAAAATGAGAGCTTTCCAGGATATAATCTCCAAGTGGCCCTTCTAGCTCTAAGAGCCTTTATGTATCATGTACAGGAACGAGTCCAGTTGTTTCTGACAAGTAGCATGCCATCCTTGTCCTCTCTGTTCCTGTTTATACACACATATTTTTAATGGTCACTTAAAAATGAGGCTTTAAGGTGTCAGCTTCCTCTCAAACTAAACATGTGAAGTACCCAGACATGGGGCTTGTGCATTGCAAATGGCTCTCCAAGTGGAGTTTCATCCCATCCTTGGATCCCTCCCTGCCATATGTCACTGATGAAGAAGTCAGTAAGTGGATCTGGGCCCCCAAAAGTGATTTGCTTCTTCTGCCTTATCCACCCAGGCTTTTTATGCATGTGTACACCACTAAGTAGAAATTCCCTGGAGGCCAAAAACAGGGATCCAAATGAAAACTCAAAGCATTCCTAACCCTTCTCCTTCAACATGAGCAACTAATACAAAATTAATTTAGTAAGAAAATCACATAAGGTACTGCTTTGATTTACATTTCTATACTTTTATGTTCTGTTCCTTCAATAGGTTGTATTGCCACCCTTTTAAAGCCACATCAGAGTATTTTAAAAATTGAACAACGTGTTTTTCATTGCAACTGCTCTTTCTTAAAGTAAGCCTTTGTATTTGTGCCACAGAAGAAATGAGTTCAATTTTTCCTTCACGCATTACAAGCAACTGGTACTACAGAATATTTGGGCATGGAGAGAGGGGATGTCATTTCATTCTACCTGTTGGGGGTCACTTTTCCCACAGGTTCCAGAGCAAAAAGACCCCACAGCCACCAATTCTATGTGTTTTCAACATTACTAGAAAAGCAGGCTCAGAAGTGAAGTAGAAGATAATTAAAAACAACTCTCTGCTTCAGAGACTCATCAACCTAGATCTCCAGGCCTGTTCCAGGGAGATGAGCATGTGTATAAAAGCAGTTTCTTGCTATCTCACTGAGCCCCACAATTACTGCGTTAGTAGTCATCGGATTTCAAAGATGAATAAGGGAAGAGCTAGAGGAAGTAAGTGACTTGCTCAATTACTCTACAGAAATACGTCAGAAGCAAGGTTAGAACCCAAGTGGCCCCATGCCCTCTGTCTCTGTATTACTGATTTTGAGGTTATGTCACCAGAATTTTTGTGTGTGTGTGCCTTAAAATAGCATCACCACTTCTGAGCATGATGGTATGAAGAATCAAGAGTCAGCAAGACTTTGTTCACTCTACTAACCCCACCACCTAAAGTCAGATTTGCTCCAGCTTCTCCAAAGAGAAATAATATACTACTAATAAATATCTGCTTCTACTCAATAATACTATTTTATAGTCATTAAGTATTGTACAAATTGCTTCTCATGCAATCTTCAAAGCAACCATATGAAGTCAAGCTGGCTATTCTCCCTCTGCCCCCTATTGCCCCCTTGCCACCCTGCTCTGGCCCTGGGAGGCTGATCGCTGTAGACCATATCAATGGTGATCCCTGCAGGGTGGCTTCTGGTCCATTTCTGCTAGAGGAAGACACCAGCAGGAGAGAGGACAGGGGAAAAGAGAGGTCAGTGAATGTGGTCACCAGCTCCCTTGCTCTGCTGAATCAATGCATGATAATGACTGTGCTCCTTTAGTGAGGTGACATCTCCTACTGAGTGGCCCATTTCTACCGTCTTCTACAGTGACAGCTTCAGAAAACCCGGGGTTCTGATGGCCACATCCTGCCCTGCTGGTAAAGGTGTACCACTACTGTGGAAAGAAGTCAGATCATCTCTAAAGGCTCTTATCTTTATTATGTAGGTAGCTATGACTCACATACATATATGTACACCTGCATATGTATATACACATAAGTTCATTTAAATAAATATATGCCCATAAACACACACGTCCTAGTGCTTTTCTGATCCGACTGAGACACAGAAGCTCAGATGGCTAAGGGACTTCCCCACACTCACACAGCCCGAGCCAGCTACAAAGTTTGCAGAGCCCAGTGCAAAATGAAAATGTAGGTCTCTTTTTCAAAAAGCAGGATAAAAAAACTCTTTCCTTTCTTCTGTGGTGTCTCTCTTGACCTATCATGGTATTTATTTTATTTGGTATTTAATGTTGTACTCTTTGGGAGCAAATACAGACTCTGATGGAACCCAGCATCTAACCCGTAAGTTTGTATGTCAGACATGTACTTCCAACTCAATCCTCCCCCACACCTGCCTCCAGGCCCCTGGAGCAGAGAGGACAGCAGCTATCACTGGCCAGGAGTGAGGAGGCAACAAAGTGGTGCCCTGGGGAGGTGAGACATAGTGGGAGGTGAGAAGGCCAGTGAGCAGAGGCATGCTCCAGGGATCAGTTAGACTTCACTTACTAAACACAAATTCAAAGATAAAATTAAGAATTTCAAGATGGCAGCCATTAAAACCCAAGAGCAGGATACCTTTTTCTGGGGCCCTGTGCCCCTATCTCCTATACTCCCAAGATGCTGGAAATACATTCAGATAGTGAGATGGTGCCAGAACTTGGGGCATGTCGGACTCTCAAATCTGTGCTTTTGACATGGGATCACTTTGCCTTCCAAAGCCAGTAAACACATGCCTCTCACATCTAGTGAGAAGTATGAGGATGAGGAAAAGAATATGCCTCAAAAGACAAATCACATCTTCAATTTCCCAATCCTATAACCCATCTACATTCTCCATTTTGTTAGCCAAGGAAGGGGGTGTTTTGCTTTCCTTTCTAATTAAGAAAACAAGGTTGAGCCAGACAACATTTCTAGTGACTTTCCTACTTCTAAACTTGGCAGCAGATGCTCACTGAGCCTCCATTAAGTGTACACAGCTAGCAGAGGTGGCAAATCACTAATTAGAATGCTCTGCCTTAGGAGATATGAATGTCACCAAGCGCTTTAAAATTGAATAGTGCGCTTGACCATTCTTGCTGGAGGCAGAAGTCTTAGTTGAGGGGAAATTCAACATCATCAGCCTGGAAAAAATATTTCCGTACTTGGAGCATACTGCAGGGAGACTGAGAGGACTTTGGCTGCCTGAGCAGCACTGAAATCTGACTCTTGAGAATGGAACCATGGTGCTGTTTAGTGTGGGTGGAGGCAGAGGAAATAAACCTTGAACTGCCGCAGAGGAAAGAAACAAAGACCGCCAAGATGAGTATGCAAGCCAGGAACCTGTTTCCATGTGGAATTTATTTGTGAATTTTTCATACATAATACAAGGCACAGGTGTCCCAGCAATGAAGTGGATGCAAGAGAAACAAGACGCTCATTGAGAGTCTTGCACGGGAAGGATTTGCTCCATCGGTTGAGGTACAAAAATATCCAAGATGGGACTGAGTTTTCTTGCAGGTGAGACCAGAACTGTTTCAAAGAAGTAGTTTATAACAGCTGGGCTATAAAGAGTTGTTTATAGCAGCTGTGCTTAACAGGCGTTGAATGATGGCTATGAGGGACCAAAGAAGAGAGAATGGACTTTATGGAATAGGTAAAACTTGAACTATTTTTCTCAAGATGAAGAGTCAAATAAATTGATACACTTGCTACAAGATCACACAGAAAGGAAGTCCAAAAAAAAAATTATCCAAATCCCTTGCATGAGAAGTACTCAACAGGTTATTAGAAATCAGGTAAGGCATTTGTAGGACATTTGCTGTTGATCTCAATAAATGGAGTTTTATCTCCTCTATCATCTCCCTGAGTGAAGTGGGAAATCTCAGCCAGAAGGAACCTAGGGCTTTCTCAGGAGGTGAATGCCTGCTATGACGGAGTTGTCCTGAGGCCTGAGACTGAAGGTTTCCTACTCTGCTTCCATGCTGGCAGTCTACTTAGGACTGGTTCATACTGGCATTCTTAGAGGTAAGGAGCCGTGAAACCAGGCATCCAGCTTGGTGAATCTAGACCAGCTCTGTCTGACGGAAACATAATGTGAGCCACGTGTGTAATTTTAAATTTTCTAGCAGCCATACTTCAAAAAGTTAAAGAGTTGAGATTAATATTTTTAAAGATTTTATTTATATATTTGACAGAGAGAGAGATTGAGAGCACAAGCAGGGGGAGCAGCAGAGAGAGAGGGAGATGCAGACTCCCCGCTGAGCAGGGAGCCTGACATGGGCTCCATCCCAGGACCCCGAGATCATGACCCAAGCCAAAGTAAGAGGCTTAGCAGACTGAGCCACCCAGGTGCCCCAGAGTTGAGGTCAATTTTAATAATACATTTCATTTCACTTAATATATCCAAAATACAATCATTTTATCATGTAATAAAAGTTGTTGAATTGTTAATAGTTTCCATTATTTTTTATAGTTTTTAAAATCCAGTGTATATTTTATATTTACGGTACATCTCAGTTTGCACTATGCACATTTCAAGGGATCACTAGCCACATTTGGCTGGCGGCTATCATATTGGACAATGCAGGCCCAAACTTTTTCTTAAGCATTAAAGTCTGTTCCATCAAAAAAAAAAAAAAAAAAAAAAAAAAAAAATAAAGTCTGTTCCATCAATCAACAAAGATTTAGGCAGCCTCTCCTCTGCTTAGTGCCCCCTGCAAGAATCCTTGAAACCATTTATGGATGGATTCCTAACGCAGCTCTTTGCGACCAGAAGCTCCTGGAGAAGAAAGACTGTATATCATTTTTTTTTTTTTTCTCCTGTGTGACCAGTGACCTGGCCAGTACCTTGCATAATAGCTTATGATGGATGGATGGATGGATGGATGGATGAATGAATGAACGAACAAACAAATGACTGTCATTATGGACTACTAGCAAGATTAAGAGGGAATAAAACATAGGTAAGTAGAGAGAAGTTATATTATCACAACTTTAAACTGGGTCTGGTATTCAAATATTCTCTGCATTTTATTTTTTATATCCAGTTTTCACATTATGTAAAATTCCCCATTGTATGCTGTAATAAAAACTAACCCCAGAAGCGACTCTGCACAAATTAAAGAACATTTTATCAATTGGCAAATTAGACACACACACACACACACACATTACTGCCTCTACTTGGAGATTCACAATATGCACCAGCACTATGATAAACAAAGCTGAAAGAATTTATGTTTCAGCAGGACTTCTCAGAGCCTTGAACAGGCTGAAATGGTTCTCTTTCTGCCACATCTCCCCACATAAATGGGGAGCCTGTAGAGGGCAGGCATCACATTCGTTGTGCCTTTATAACCATCACATGGCCCTTTATTCCTGCTTTGCACTCTTGCAGCTACAATCCATTCTCCAAACACTATGTGGCCTTTTACAGTATAAACCGATCACATCACTACCCTGCCAGAACACTCTGAAAACCTCATTGCACTAAGAAAGAAACAGATGTCCCTTCCCATGACCAACAAGGCTCTACATGACCTGGTCCTTACCTATGACCTGAAACCCGATGGCTTGCCCCAGCTGTCTACAAACCATGGTCCTGGGATCTAATCCAGGGTGTTTTTGTGAATTACATTTTATCAGAATGCAACCACACCCAAAGCTAAGTTCTGTGTCTACTTTGGATACAGTGACAGGGTAGTTAATGCTTAAGAAAAAGTTTGGGCCTGCATTGTCCAATATGATAGCCGCCAGCCAAATGTGGCTAGTGAGCCCTTGAAATGTGCATAGTGCAAATTGAGATGTACTGTAAATATAAAATATACACTGGATTTTAAAAACTATAAAAAATAATGGAAACTATTAACAATTCAACAACTTTTATTACATGATAAAATGATTGTATTTTGGATATAAAGACAGTAGAGCCCACAAAGCCTAGAGTACTATAAAAAACAGATCCCTGGCACACCTTTCTCTTTCTTCTCAGAATTCCAGCTATGTTTTCTTTCTGAACCTGAAACTCATCATACTCTTTTTGCCTCGGGAATTTTAATTCTATCATTTCCTTGCCTGGAACATGGCCCCCACATTACTGCATGACTGGCTCCTCCTTAAGTTGAAGTCTCAGCTCAAATGTTGCCTTCTCAGTTATCTGCCCTAACTATCCAATCTAACATGGCTCTTCTCTCCACATTCAGTTACTCTCTCTCTCCCCCCCATGTGGTTTGTTGTTGTTTCATCATAGTACCTATCACTCCCTGAAATTATCTCACCCATGCTTACACATTATGTCTTCTCTAATAGACTGCACACTCCCAAAGGGGCATTCTCTATCCCTTTCTTTGCTACAGTGCCAGAATCTAGAACTGCGCACAGCACATAGTAGCTACCCAATACATACTTATAAAATAAAGGCTATACGATACCTCAACCTATGTTGGGCCTGCCATATTGCCTCAAGGAAGAAGTTCAATGGATTCAATCAGATCAGAACCATAAGGGCCTTTAAAGGCCGTTTAGAACACACTTCTCATTTTATGGATTAAAACAAAAAGGGGACTCAAGAGAGGATGCGTCCAGTCTGACTTTGGGTTGACCTATCTCAGGCTCAGGATACCCTGACATCCAGACTAGCACCACCTCAACTGACTGTCTACAAGGAACCTGATTTAGAGCAGCCTTTCCCAAGGATTCCACTGAGCAATATGTTTTGGAAAGTTCACAAAGCTAACTGAAATAATTTCATTACTGAAAATTTCTCAGATCCTTCAATAAACTATTTATTGTAGAGAATCTGTAAAAATGGGATGTTTTATATAGACCATCCTAAACAAATTTGAATCCATTTTTCCCCACCATGAAAATCTTACTTTTTCTGTAAGTATTGGCCTATACTCTATCCAATCGTGTTTAGCAAATGCTGACAAAGAGAAATGACGAGCAGTGTTACCCTCCCCCAATCTCTTTTATGTTCCTGTAGCATTCTGAAAGCATCCTAATAAGGATCCCACACCATTCTTAGCATCACATAGCATCCTTAGCTCTATGTTTTATCAATAATTACAGTATACTGCAATTGCCTATTTTGGATCTGTTTTCTATACTAGAAGGCAAGAATATAAAAAACATTTTAATAAGTGTGTCTTGATTTTTCCTACCACATGGCCTGGAACATTCTTTCCGCAATTGGATTTTTGGCTCTCTTTCTCATCTCCTTCAACTCTTGACTCATAGGTCACTTCTCAGTAGAAGCCATGCTGACCACTTTATTTAAAATTGTAAACCTCTTCACTTGAACTTTGTCATCTCCCTTACCCTGTTCTATTTTATTTTTTTCTCAAAACACTTGCCACTTTCTAAAACACTATATACAGAAATTTATACAGTACACTGACTCTCCACCCCTCTTCCTTCTAGACAATGAACTCCAGAAAGATGAAGATTTCTGTTGTTTTTTTTTTTTTTTATCTGATATATTCAGTAATATATCCCCGGCCTAGAATGGTTGAATATTAGGTGGTCAAAATAAATTTGTTGAATTAGAAAAATGAATTCATGAATGAATGAGTGAGGCCAGAAGAACCAACCTATATCCCCAGGCTCATCTGAGACAGGCCAGCAGACTAGTACAACCAGCTGTAATTAAAGCAGATGCTGGGTACTCTCTTCTCAATCCAGGAAGAAACTAGAGTTCAAGCCAGCCATGTTTAAGAGCAGCACTGAACAAATAAAAGTTAACAGCCCATATGGGAGAGGAGCTGGCCTTGCTTAATGACTTGGCAGCAAAGCAAGTATGGGGAGTGTTTGAAGAGATTTGAGACCTTATCTTTTGTCGACCCCCTGCTCCCACAGCCCACAGGAGCCATGAGCAGTATTTCCAAAGGACAGAAAAAAAAAAAAAAAAAAATCTGATCCTGTTCAACCACCAGGAGGCAGCGTGAAGCATTAGTATCAAAGATAAAAATAACATTTACCCTCAACTGATTTCCATGAAGGAATAAATCTACTTGGAAAGAGATAGAGTAGATTATCTTTTACCTGTGGCTATCTTCTGCATATTTGTCAACTTTGGCACCAGGGCTGAGAGAGATTGAGGGTGCTGTCAATATGGGGGTTGAGAATAATAGAAATTAGCAATTTAGCAAGAGGCTTTAGGTGAGATCTTAGGTTTACATTTGACTGAGCATTGAAAACAAGATGGCACCAACTCTTAAGAGAAGTTAGGTGAGTTAAGTGAATTCTTTTTATAAAAGAAAAATGATAACGGTAAGGAAATGAAACCTTTGTTTTTGTAATAAGTGAATTTTAACACTTAGTACTGTTATTAATATGCCATGGTCTCCTCAGGTCTCATTAGGAAATGGAAAAAGCCTCCGGCAAAATTCATCTAGTCTTTGTGGAGAAAACAGAGTTTAAATTTTATTCTATTAACTTGGGAAAGAAAACCCCACTATTCTCTTGAGCAAAACCAAGGCTTAATAGAATGAAGCCAGGACTTTGTTTATTCAAGGTTTCAGGCATGTTTAGAGAAGAAGTAATGAAGCCAAAGAGACTAAAAACAAAACAAAACAAAAAAAATGCAACCACCTCATTCTGAGAAATGACAGGTAAACTCCACTCTTGATAAAATCCGCACCATCGGGATGCTTAGTCTTGAAAACATGGAACAACAATAAGTCAGGAGAAATAAAGTTAACTATCCCTTCGAACTTATGCTAAGGTGTTTTTTTTTTTTTAACATGGTTTTCCTCATTTTTATCCGACTAGAACATTTTATCCTACAATGAACAAGGTTCATTACACTTTACAGATGAGGAAGCTGTGGTTTACTGACCGAGGTAGAGAGCCCAGGGTCACACAGCTAGCAGTTTGTGGAGTCAACCACAACTGAAGCTGATGCGATGCCAAAGGTTTTTCCTCTATACTAAGAGATGACAGGGCCAGAAACTGCATACCTCAGCAATAGAGAGTATGCTGGGGAACGGAAATCCAAAGATGTGGATGTATTAGGTAAGACTTACATAAATCCAGGTCGAAATCTCCAAGTGTCTCATCCAGAGGCAGCCTTGTGAAGGAAAGCCCTCCCCAGGCATGGTTTGGGAGACTTGCACACTATTCCCATCAAACAGCAATGTAGGTAGAAGTTGATAAAGATATCCAGAGAGGTATACACACACACAAGCACAAACTGCTTGTTAAAAATCTCCCATTGGCAATTCATTCCTTTCTTCTTTGTACACTAATATTTTCTTTTCCTCACAGCAAAGATAACAGAGAGATGTTTCAATAATTATATAGCATAATCCTGTGACACAAAGGCAACTATTGACTTTTAGCCTTTTTCTGTGATGTTTTAGTTTTCATCATACTGTACTTTACATCATACTACTGCATTTGCTCAAGATAGGACATAAGCATATTTTGCCATTAAAATTCTACAAGTTTAAAATGTTTAATAGTTTTATATGGAAAAACATCAAAATACTTTGTAAATGTGATTTTAATATCTAAGGAACATACCGTCATGTGTCGTCATAATTTACCTAATTCTCAAAATGTTAGTGGTTAAATTGTTTCCATTTATTTCTTATTATAAATGACAAAGATGAATTTTTAAAGCTTAGCATTCTGCTGTTCTCAAATGCCTTAGGAAGGCTGGAATATAAAATCTGATGATCCATCTGTATATTGAGAAGAAAGGGGCGGTGGGTGTGAAAGCAGGAGGACATGGAGTGTCTGGCAATTGGAGTGAAAGCCCCGCCCCAGGGATGAAGGTGGCACAGAAAGGAGAGGTGGGGCGGACAAAGGCAACCTCCCAGTGCCGAGCACCTTGCCTGCACCCTCACACAGACCACTAAACTCAATGTGAAAAATTCAACCCCCGAAATCCAGACCTCTGGAGCACATTCAGGGAGTATTAGGCTAATCCTGAGTTTTAGGAGAGGCAACCAATTAGATTTCTGTACATTAAAAAATAATAATAATAAAGTGGTTGAGAAAACCTATGACTCGGCCTCTATCAGAAGTCACATCATCCACCAGAGAAGTGATTTCCCAAGTGGGCGAAGAACTCCATCAAGAAGTGTCTGAGTTCTAATTGAAAATATTCTCAAAAGATGTATTCACCCCTCAAAGATGTAGAGGACACAAGGTATCTGTAAGTCCCAGGAGGGTATTTTTGAGTGCAGCCCACCGTTGTCTCTGCAGCTAGGACTTAAAAGAAATTGGACAGTACTATTCCATGTCTGGTTTTTGAAGTGGGGAAGTGGGTAAGGGCATACTCAGAGATAAGGGAAAAGTTTGGATGACCTTCCACAGAACTGTTATATAACAAAGTGTTTGTAAAGCCTCTCAATTTATAACTCCTTTTCATTTAAGCCCCAATATAATTAAATCAAAGTCAGCAATAACAAAATATCATAAACAATTTTAGTGTGTAATATGTGCTGACAAATGTCATTAAGGAGATGGCTGCTGGAGACAGGGGAATATTTAGTGTGACTCCATCTGAGTGCTCTATTGCTAAGGAAACACAATATTAAGTTTTACTTTATTTCCATGAAATGACTTTCTTAATAATTTTAAAACCATGACCATTACTACTTAAGAAATTTCCAAAATGCTTTTAATAAGGATTTGCTACTTTACATAAAACATTCCAGATATCAAATAAATATATGTATATATAATTTAATTGTTAATACTACTGATATATCATTCCTTAGTAACCTTTTAAAAATAGACATACCAAACTCCCAATGACTTTTTTCTGTTGAGTTCTGACTAGATGAAAACCATCTGTCTCAGATTTTCCATAACAGTTCTAATTACATATATTCCATGTCACTGTCCTTCCAAATCATCAAATTGGCCCAGATATGTCAATATAATGGTGTCAAAACTACTCTTATTAGATGGTTCTCCACACTTGTAAATGGCAGAAAAATCCTTTGTCAGACTACATTTGAATTTTTATTTGAAAAATATTGTCACTCTATCAGTTCTATGAAAAAAGCTGAATTGTTGGTATCTTGCTGTACAAATATGTTCCACATTCCCTCTGTCACTCAAACCTTAGGTTTCTACCCCTCTTGTGTACTTTAATATTCAAATATATATATATATATATATCAATGTGTATATATATATACACACATTAAAAAAAATATATATATATATCAATGTATACATTGACAGTGTTCAGTAGACAGGTAGTGAATTCTAAATACTTGGAATTATTAACCAGAAACTGGGCATCATTATCATAATGACATTACTAAAAACTTCAAACACAAAGTTATTATTCTAAATGATTCTTCTGCTATGGCTACATTACTGTGGTTTTGAAGACTAAGGATAGTATTCTATATGAGAGAATTCTGCTCATACATTCTTACATGTAATCATTCCACAAATATTTATTATCTTCTTTGAGCCAGGCACTGTAGGATGCACTGAATATACAATGGAGAACAAAATAGCCACGACCTCTATGTACATGGAACATGCAGTTGATCAAAGAGGACACTGAAGCTGAAACATGAAGGATGCCTAAGAATTAGTCAAACAGAGAGAAAGCAGAGGGTAAAGCAAGGAGAGGAAACAGCATGGGGAAGACCCTGAGCAAAGAAAGCACTTGAAATATCCAAGAACTGAAAGAAAGCAAATGTGACAAAATGAAATGATTGTTTAGGGAAAAGTGGCACGAGAATGGAAAGGGCCAGATTATCCAAGGTCTTACACGCCTTATGGAATAGGTTGGGTTTTATTTTAAGGTGATGGGAAGGAAATACAGAGTTTCCACCAGAGCTGTGAGATAATAAAATTTCTGTTTTAAATGTATCACTTTGACTGGTCTATGGAGACTGAGGATGTTAGGGTAGTAATCATCTCTTATGCTTATTGGTATCTGTTTTCTTATGAAGGACAAGAGAGACAGTTATTTCCCAATGCTTTTGCCCTTTGATTGGTATGCATGAATGAACTGGTCAAGAGCCCTTGAATAAAATTCTTTGGATACCAGGTCAATAGACATATGGCCCAAGGAGTTAGGCCACTAACACTTCTTTATGCTCTTCTTTGCATAAAGAAAAAAGTGAAACAATTCAGAATTCTCTCAGGGCCACCAAACAAATCCTAAATTTCTAAGAATGTACAAGCCCAGCACCTAACCTGGTAAAAGAATACACCAAGTTTTCTGGCTAAGATGGTCTTGAGAGTCAAGAAACTATTCCTAAGAAATTTCTCAGTTTGCATGTATGTCTTCTTCTGAGAAATGCCAGATGAATCTGAAAATCTGCAGAGCCACTGACCTGGAGTTCTAAACGAAAGGGAGGTTTGGGCTTCCTCCGTGTCCTGGTCATTTCTGTGTGCACACAGCACATATAATCCATTTATGTGACAGCATTTCTCCCAAAACCTGGTCTCTGGCTCCAAAGTTACCACTAATTAGCTCTGTGATTCTGGACAAATAACTCTACATCCTCCGTGGCTCAGGATCCTCATGTGTAAAATAGTAATACCCACCTTTTGTACTTCCTGAGGTTGTCATAATGATCAAATGAGGTGGAATAGAAGTGAATGTCCTTTGAAAAGCATACTCTGCCCCCACAGATGTATTTGAGAATCTTTGATGCATTGTTGTTATTATTGCTATTATGATCTTTCCTGCTCCAAGATGATTCATCTCAAAGGACCTTTCTTGTGCACATCAGGGACCAAAAAGTCAGTAAATAGATAAATAAGAGCTTCCCTTCTCCCTTCTCTGTTTGATGCATGGTGCAGCTGTGAAGGGAGTTTGCCGACTTGAAAATGTAAACAACCTATTTCCACTGAGATGATTTTCCTTACACAGACAGGAACAACTGCTTTGTTTTGTTTTCTTTCTTTCTGAGTGCACCTGAATTCCTGTCCTACTGAGAGATCCCAACCACTTTATCTCTGTAATCAGTTTACCTCCCTAGATGTTTGCCATTCTCTGAACAAACTTACTAAAATAAACATCAATTCCTCAGATCTCAAGGGAGTCTAGTTGACTGTTTTCACCCAACTCTTATCCACAGGGCCACTGGTTGAAATAACAGAAAGCAAAAGGAACTGGAGACATGGGCCTATAATAATAGGTGTTACAGACCTAATTGCTACAAGGTCAATTAGGTGGTGAGAGGGGAAGAGTACTTGGTATAGGCTTTGTCCAATAACCTAATTAGAACTGTAAAATCCCCCTTCCTTAGAAAGTTTCAATCTTTGGGGTTATAAGACTTTTCAGGCATCCAGAGTCCTGTCCAGTAATGCAACTACTTTAGGGAGTATATTTGAAATTATTAGCTAAAACCATGGATGGACTTAGTGAGAGCTTGCTGAGAATAAGCTTTAACTAGCAGATAACAGAAAAGGGGGTTGGGGAATAGCAGAAAAAGACCAAGAGATCTAAAACAAATAACTATCACAATGACAAAATTGTGGACCAAAGAGGTTAGTTAATTAGTAATAGGCCAAAGTTACTTTAATCCCAGCACAGTGAGTGAATTTTAAATCAAAATGGCTTAAATAATTTGGAAGTGGGTAAAATATCCCCCTAAGGGGGAAAAAACTTATGTTTGCAGCCCTCGATTTCAATATTATCATAGCAGAGAACATTCTACTGGGTGTCAGACAGTATGCAGTTCATGTGGGATACAAAAATAGGGCAGCTCTAATGCAGCATGGAAATTTAGGAAATTCATGTCAATATAGGTTGCAACAATAGTATGGGGCAGAATACTCTGGATGGGTGAAGAAAAAAGTTGGAGCCCAGCTTTGGGAGGGTTGGTGAGGGATTCCCAGAGGCACCCAACCTGGTCTTGAAGGATGTGTCCAGAAGAGAAGGGGCAAGGAGTGTGCTCTCAGCAGAGGAGAGGCATGTAGAAAGGCATAGCAGCACAAAGTTGGTGTGTGCCATGGAAACGCACGGATGCTTGCCATCTTACTGAAGTGCCACATGCCAGGTAGGCCACAGTGAAAATGGAGGACAAGAGACTTGCTCAAGAGGGGCATTCTTGAACTCCCTCCATGCATTAAGTTTGGACTTTAGTAAAGCAATAAGGATTCATTTGGAAGTATCAGAAAGGAAAGTGAAATAGTCATGTTTTTATTTCAGAAAATTAAGTCTGGCAGAAAGGAAGTGGATGGATTTGAGGGATGTGCACAGGAAAAATGCAGAAGGAGCTGATAAAGTTAATTTGTACATGGGAACCCAGAAAATGGCAGCAGGCCCAGTGGCCTGGCCCCACCACAAATCTGAATCTCAGTCAGCCTACACTTATAGGAAATGCCTCACTGTCAAGGAAACTTGACATACACCAATCGTAATCTTCCAACTCAGCTTTAGCTAGTTTACCTTACCCCAAATAATAGAATCTGCTAGCCTTATGAGGAGATCCCTGACCTCCTTACCAAGCATGCCCTGTTTCCACATTGTTTTCTCTAATGCTCTAAAACACGCACTCTTGCCAAAATCCCTGGGAAACCGTGTTTCACTGCTTATGAAGTGCTGTACTCCCTCAACACATGGACTGTCTTCCCTTAAATAAAGGACATCAAACTCACTGCAAAATTGTTTTAGTGTTGTCATTTGACAAAATAAGTGCAGAAGATATTCAAGAGCTAAATATCATCCAAACCCAGTGAATGACTGGATGGGGGAGCAGTGACATAGGGAGTGATTAAGAACTCCCCAGCTTAGTAAATCTGTTAGTGTTGGAGGAAGAATCAGTATATGGATTGGGGGTGCAGTAGAATTGATTAGTTTAGAGAATATTTTAATCTGTATCACATTCTGGTGCTAACCTGAGGGGGAAACTACTGAGCTATGAAAGAAATTAAGACAAAGAGAGTTGGCCTGCTTTCCCCAATTACCTAATTATTATTTTTACCTAGTAGTTTTAGTACTAGAAAGCTCAACTATTCTCAGTAAGGAAAGGGTATCTTAATAGTACAGAAAATAATCCTCTAGAATTTATGGAAGCAAGATGGTGTTACCCTTCACTTAATAGAGAACAGGAAATATTTGTTGAGTGAAAGCTTAACGTTAAAATTATGCCAGCTGAGTCATGAGTTAATATGGCAAATTAAACACATGCATTAATGTTGTTCCCTCATGAAACTACTAAATGTATGGTAAATTATTTTTGTTTGTAAAGTCTTAAGCCCACATAAATGGGGACAACAGGAAAGGAGATAAAAGCAACAAAATTTGGAGGCTGAAAACCAGATGCACAAGAATCGACTTAGCAGAACTGAGAAAGTCGAACCCTAAGTCAGTATTGAGGAAAACTTAGAACCAACACAAGTTATATCACAGAATCCTCAAGGGGGTTAAGAAAAAAAAAAAAATACTAGTCTCAGCAATTTTGGAACTGCAGGGGAGGCAGGGGCAGGCAGGAAGAGGTTAAAAGTAAAAAAGAGGTTTGGGTGAAGCTGTTTGAGAATCAGGTAGATCACCACTTGCCATTCTCCTCAGCCCCATGATACCGGGAGATTTCTATTATACCATAAAATTCTTTTTTTTTTTTTTAAAGATTTTATTTATTTATTTTTTAGAGAGTGAGCGAGAGAGAAACAGCATGAGAGGGGAGAGGGTCAGAGGGAGAAGCAGGCTCCCCGCCGAGCCGGGAGCCCGACGCGGGACTCAATCCCAGGACCCCGGGATCATGACCCGAGCCGAAGGCAGACGCTTAACCATCTGAGCCACCCAGGCACCCCAACATACCATAAAATTCTTGAGGCTTATTCCCTAGGGGAAAAAAAAAGGTAAAACAGTCTTTGGGGATACCAGATACAATTGAGGGAGTCAATACCAAACAAAGGTAATCAGTGGCCATGCACAAGAATGCTGACTGATGAAACCCCAAATCAGCTCTTTTCCCAAGAGCCCTAGCAGTCAGACTTCTAGCACTACAGGAGCAAGAGTGGGAGGGTGTTTTCTGGGAAATATGACTAGCAAAAGAAAGTCCCAAAAACACTGAGTGCTCCCTACAGAGGAGCTCAAAGTTGATAACTTACCAGGCAATCACAACCTCACATAACCTTTTTAGTATCCCATTCTTACTCATGAACAGGCTACTAAGCTGACCAGACATCAGAGTTAAAGGAAAGCCTCTAAATTAGAGAAGACACTCGAACATGAAATACAGAGACCAACATGACAGAATAAAAGCAACCTGGAGGAAATAAAGACCATGCCAAAAGAAGAAGAAAAAGAAAGAAAAGCAAACAATTATTCATAGTCTCAGAGATAAGATAATACAAAAATGAAACAAACACAGAGAAATATACCAAAAAAATCATAATATTAAAGATTTTGGAAATTCAAAACATAAACACGGAAATAAGATGGAACTCTCAACAGAAAAGTTATGATAAAAAGGGAATATACTAGAAAGGAGAGCAAAACAAGAGACGGAACATAGAGAAGTAGAAATTTAGTTGGCTGCACCCAAATAATAGATGTTCTAGAAAGGGAGATGATAGAAAACAGAGGGAGAAAATCATCAAGAAAATAATTCAAGAAAATTTCCTGGAAATGGATAAGAATTTGTAGATTTAAATGGTCTAGTGAGTGCCCAGCAGAGTAGAATCATCTATAAGCTTCAAAAGAGGGGGAAAAGAATAGATTTACACAAAGAACACAGTACTGAGATGGCTTCAGGATTCTCAACAGCAACCCTAGAAGCAAACAGTCTTGGTAAAATGCCTTTAACATTTTGAACAAGTTATATCTAACCTGAAATCTATACCAAGGCAAAGTATCAATTAATATGATATTATATAAAGATATTTTCAAACATGCAAGCTTAAAAAAGGTACTTCCCTCTCGCCTTTTTTCAAGAAGTTACTGGAGTAGGAGTTCTCCCCTAAATCACAAAGAGAAAGAGAAAGAGAGAGAATAAAACAAAAACAAAATAAAACAAGATGATGATGTGGAAAATAGGTCATCTAACACAGGAGAAAGAATGAGGGGTCCTTTAGGGAATCAAAGTTGTCTCTGTAGGACAGCTGTGTAGCAGATTTAGAAGGCTACCAGTAGACTTTAGACCAATACATCCCAAAGAGACAGATACACTTAGGATTGTGATTACTAAGATGCCAATGCAAGCCTACATACTTTTTACCATAGCAAAAATATGCAGGTAAGCTTGACCCTTATGCATAGCTGGTCTTTGTCTTGACAATGTGCTAATGAATTTCCTATTCTTCACCCTGCCCTGTTTCCTGAATCAATTGAAAACATTCATTTTGATTCATAGAAATGTTTATCTTAGACTTACTCCTGAGAGCTGTAAGTGGGGTATAATGAGTTCTGAAGCAGAACATACAGAGTCACTCACTTCCCAGTCATGTTCCTGCAGGATGTCTAGTGCATGCTCTGCACCTTAACTCTGCCATGTGCCCTGCAAAGGAAACTCATGACCATCCAGTAAATGTGAAGATACACGATTATTCAGATTGTACTCTGTTTATCTTCTCTTGGGAGCCTTCATGTAATAGTGGTAACATCGTGCCTTCCTCACACAGCTACCCAAATTTCAAAATCAATCTATATATTATTTTCATATACATACACGGCAATAATATCATAAATAAAAGCAAGGAAGTAATTAACCCAAAAGTCAGGGTGGTGAGTACTTCTGGAGTGTGGAACGGGGAGATGCGGTCAAGGAGAGGCACATTGGAGGCTTCTAAAACACTGGCCCTATTCTAATTCTTAAGCTGGGTAATGGATGAATAAGTGATTTCCTTTTTATAAACTGTGTATATGTCTTATACACTCTTCAATATAATATATATCACCATCTGTAAAAGTAAAAATACACACCATATGCTTTTCAAAGCTCTTTGCTTTTTGATCCAGTTGATCCTCCATGAACCTTTATTTGTTTCTGTTTTACATATTATATTCAATACCTATCTGGTCACCACAATCAAGAAAGAGGTTATGTGTGCTTAAGCAGCCACTTTTAAAAATCATCACAGAGATTCCTACAGACAGGAATATTTTAGAGAAGGCTTCCAAAAGTGAGTTGAGTCCAATTTGAAGGAAAGTAGAGCATGGTTGTCTTTTCCATGCAAGTATCACCGTTTACTCATACCTTTTTCTTTTCCTCACCAATGAGAAGTACAGTACTTAGAATATAGTAGGAACTCAATAAATATCATATGACTGGATGTACGTTTGAGGAAAAGGCATTCCAGTCTGTGGCACCAATGCAGTCTTCTCTAATATCTTGCTTCCCACATGGGCTTTGTCCCGTTTCCCAGAATTATTGAATGGAGAGAATCCCTATACCGAGGTTTCAATTAAATAATTAAATCATGTCAATTGAAATAAGTGATTCTGAAGAGATATTTACATGATGTAAAAATGAATAATATAGATTCTCCAGTAGCTCTCCATGGCCATCAGTGGTTTCCTCGCTATATATCTAAACTTGATGATCCAAAAGAATATTTTCTTGTTTTGTTGGGTCTACAAAACTTAAGACTTAATACTGTAATTATGCCCTTAATTTCTTTTTGACAATCTTATAGAAGGGCGAGAACTGCCACAGACGCTTCTGCTATGATCATCATATAAAAGTGATGATCTGAGGTCAGCAGAGTGACTTGGAAGAAACTCTGGAGGGGATTTGAGTGATTGAGTTATCGGCTTGTGCTCTGAGGTTTTATTGTGGACGCTCATGAAAAATGGAATTAAAGACCTGCCATTGACCTGAGCAGCTACATGTTTTTGAATGAGCCCCTTTTTCTCTGACTCTGGGCTATGTTTATTCCCAAACTCCTCCAGGCAGTTTTCAGCTTAACTCACAACAGTCTGTTTAAATAATCATCACAGAAGGCTGCTTTCACTGTTATTGCTGCCTCATTCAAATGTTCTTTGCTTTACTTTTGTTTCTGTTATCAAAGCAGGCTGTAGGTAGTGATACTTTCTTTTTAATTATTTATCTGACAAATATTTATCAGATGGTAATCATGTGCCATGAACTGAGCAAAGTGCAAAGATAAAATAGCAGGAAACAACACATGGAGCACTCTGCCACACACTTGAACTTATTTTATGTCAGTAAAACAATTACACAAATATTATACAATTGTTCTTACGTATTATAGATTATATAACTATAATATTATCTAATTATACCTCATACTAAGTGCTTTGAAGCAAACATAAAGTCCTATATCCTGAACACATCCTATTTTAACTGGAGAATCAAATTCCTGTGGCAAGAGCGTAACGAAGTGTCGAGAACAGCATCCCCTGAGAGGGAAACATTTAATGTAAAAGCGCAGGTTCGGGGTGGGAGGGGGCAAGAAAAAAAAAGAGGAAGTTCTGAAGAGAGGAGAGAATTCAGGAAAATGCTCAAAGCAGATCAAGTAGCAATTTCAAGGAAATGAAGAAAAGCAACATGGTGGGAGCACAGTGAGTGAGAGAAAGTAACAACGGGGACGCGGGCAGGGGCCAAATCAGACAGGCTGTGGGCCACAGTCATTATTTTTCTCTATCTCAAGAGCAAAAATAAGCCTTTGAAAAGTTTTAATCAAGAAAGTGACTTAGTCAAATTTGCACTTAAAAGATCACATGCCTGTGATGTGGAAAAGGTCTGAAGTGGGCAAAAGTGACAGAAATAGTGCATCATTCAATATTCTATGAGAAAAGGGTGGCCTACTTGTCAAGGTTTGTCTGAAGAAAATATAGCAAAAGATTCATTTACACTGGGAGAAGCAAAATCAAGACACAGAAAGGAATAGCCAGCCATTGGCCTCCCTCAGCCTGAACGGACAGGCAGGCAGAAGTTGAGGGTCAGAACGGTAGAAGTGGAGCCAGCAGACAGGGCAGGGATGGAGATAAATATTCTGATTTTCCTTTTTTTTTTTTTTTTTTTAAGATTTATGTATTTGAGAGAGAGAGAGTGGGGGAGGGGAAGAGGGAGAGAGAATCCTCAAGCAGCCTCCTCACTGAGTGCTGAGCCCAACACAGGGCTCAATCCCCGGACCCTGAGATCATGACTTGAGCGAAAATCAAGAGGCAGCCTCTCAACCGACTGACCCACCCAGGCGCCCCCAATTCTCCTCTTCCTAAGGCCTCTCTCTTGCCGGTGCCTCCCTAGCCAGACCCAACTGGAAAGCCTGGGTCATGATCAAGGCATGACAGATAAGGGCCAAGAGTGGATCTAAGGAGAGGGGCCCAAACAGAGAAGAAGAAGCCCAAATGGTAAGTTTTCTACAGTTGTCCATGTTTAAGATGGAGAAAATTGAATAATTTAGAAAGATATTTAGGAGACAAAGCCAATAGGCTTTGATGATGAATTGCTTGTGGGGATAGAGGAGGAGGAGGGAAAGTACTTCTTCTCAGATTCTGTCTGGTGCAGTGAGATAGATATTGATACTCTTCACAAAGATAACAAATCCTAGAGGAATAAGCGGAGGGCAACCTGGTGTTAAGAGGTGAATTCAGCTCTCAATATACTGAATTTTACGTGTATTGAGACCATAAAGTGTAGATTTGAATAACCGTTCACTCATCTCAAATCCATATGGACCATCAAACTACAGTGAGTTCCACAGGTATAGCACTTAACCATGGCTGATCATGCCACAAATCCAGGGCATCAGTTACAAAGGTGCTGGGAGAGCGAACATGGATATATGAAAGCATTCTCTAACCTAATTCTCATCCTAGAGTCTGACTTGAGCATCTAGCTAGGATGAGGCAGCCCTATCCCTCACCTAGAACCAGGTAAAGAGTAGCTAGACCCTAAGCCAATAATGCTCACTCCTATAAAGTGAGGGAAAGTTGATATTCTAATTTTTTGTGCCTGAGGATAGAGTCTCAAGCACTTCTGACTAGAGCATTAAAAAGTAATCCTCTCCCATTGCCTGTGGAATCCACTGGCTTGTATTTCCATAAGATCACAGTTGACCACTGATCCCCTAGCCAATGTCTCCTCTGTAGCTACTTCTCTGTAGTGCTCGTGCTTGTGGCCTGTATAGGGTGTGGGCATTCCATTGCCCATGCCCTGAAATGGGGATAAGAGGGATGAGACGGATGATGCCGGATGTGCCCCTCCTTTCTCAGGTTCACTGTCAAAGAAGTACCTGATATGATCCCACAATGCATGTAATACTCCACTTTCTAAGTCTTTACTCTTCACTGTTTGAGATTAGTTTCTGATTGTTGGTCCTCTGACTAGAACCCCCTGTGTATATCCAGAATTTCTGCTAGTGTCTTTCTAATTCCTCTTGTCCCAAGAATCAAATGTCCTTGTTTCTCTGTGTGGCTTAATATCAGCACCATAAGACCTGATACACTAACTTCTTACTCATAATTCAGAGACTGAATTAATGCATAATTTCTATGACTAAGAAAACAAGAAAAAATTACACTGGACAATAGTCTCTCCCACCTACCTTTCCAATGTATCAATGCAGGACATTGGGGAATATTTTCATTTGTATTAGGATTTTGATAAAAGGCAGATTGGTAGAACATGATCGGTTATTCACTTGCTATGAACCACAAGAATTCTGGGCTTTAGGAAACTCAGCTTTTAATTTTTTTTAAATTTTTAATTATTTTTATTATTATTGAGGGAAAAGGGACATTATTGAAAAATTACCTAGTTGAAAAGAAATGCTTCCAGAATTTAGTGACCCAAACTTTACACAGAGTTGATCATAAAATAGATGATCAATACACTCTTGTCTAAAGATTGATCTCATAACCATAACTATATCTCATTCCACATGGTAAGAGCTCTGTTAAAGGTGATCACAGAGTCCCAAAGAAGCCTTCAAAAGGGGTCTTGAACTCAAACTAGGGATAAGGGAGTATAAATTGTGGACCATTTCCCAGAGTAAACATTTTCAAAGGTGGACAAATGATATGACATCAGAGGAGGAGTGTTATAAAAGTGAACAGTTCCCAGCTATCTTAGGAAAGATAATGGCATTGATAGAGCTAAAAATAATACCCCCCATTTCTGAAACATAAAACCACATAGGTGTTTCCCATGATATAGCTTAGATAATTACCATACTTATATTTATGCTTGTGGTAGCAGATTCCTAATGGTTTGTGATTTTTTTTTTAATCTTTTCCCCAACTTCTGGAATCCAAACAGAGATTGTGATATGGAAACAAGATCATTTAAAAGTACCCAGATAATTTACCCTTTAGGCTACCATTGTGTAACATTTCCCCCAACGGTCAATGAAAAGAGGAGTAGAGACAAGCAAGGAGCATATATTTTCTGGCTGACCAATATAAACTCCTTCTGCTTTGGTGATTTTACACAATATAACGGATGTTGAGGAATGCAACTTAAGCCATATTAGGTCAGCTGTCCCCCTGGCTGGCACACCAACCACTGCCCCAGAAATGATGACTAAGCATTGTTCACAATCAGATTACTATCACAGTTTGCCAAAGAGCATTCCTCTCAGGCAATAAAATATGACTTTGTTTTCAGTGTCAGACATGATTAAGTTAAATGTGTGAAGATTCCTAACCTTATCGATTTCCTTGTATAACGTTCATATTTCTCATGCATTTCAACACCTTATTCATGCTTAAAATAGAGGGAGACATTTGAAAAAACAGCTACTGTTTAGGAATCGAAGAGAATATTGGCAGGGAGATACGGAGCAATGTTTTATGGGAAAGGCACACACATATACATGTAAAGAGTCATGGAAAGACTCATGGTTTTGCCTTTTTCCCAGATATGACTATTTGCTAAATAAATAGACAGTTCCATGGAGATGAACAGAAAATCATACAGCCAGAGCAGACCTGTGAAGAAGTTTAGTTAACGTCCTTCATTTTACAGATGAGAGATGAAAGTTCAATGTAATGTCATGCCTGGTTCAAAAATCACATTGTAAGTGATAAAATCAAAGCTGGAACCCAAGCTTCTTGATTCTGAAACTAGGTCTCTCACCTGCTCTTGTACAACTTTAATACCTCCATGCCTCAGTTTCTTCATCTATAAAATAGAAATAACAGCATATATCTCATAGGGTTGTTGTGGGCATTGAATAATCTTAATATATGTAGAATTTCTTAGCACAATTCTTTTCATGTAATATCCAATGAATATTAGCTCTTATTGTAATATAATCATAACACATGCTTTTCTTCAATATTTTTACTAGGAGCTGTCCTCATGCGAAGTCAGCAATCAAATGTATAGTGTGACTCATAATAAAAAAAAAGGTCCCTTTACCAACTATGTATTTTTCACTAAGATGCCTAAAATCCTTCCCTTAAGGAATTTTTCTTTGGGTTAAGCATTAATTTGTTTTCCAAAATACACTTTTACAGCTAGATCATGCTTGGATTAATGCACTACTATCTGTGTATATGAATTTAACAGATTCTTTTTTTTTTTCTAGTACAGTGTGGAAAAAGACAGAGTGGAGCTCCTAGAGGCCTAGAGGGTGAGATAAACATATAAGGAACAATTCAAAAGGGGGAAGATGAGATAGTGCTAAAATACTGAGTCGGTATAAGGTAAGCAACAGGGACTTAACTTCTGTAGAGCCACTGGTCTGAGGCAAGGGTTAAAACTTTTCATACACTTAAGAGACAAATACCTCCTTCTGGAAAAGAGAACAAATGGGAGATAACAGCCATCAGGGAGTAATGGTTGTCTGGGCAAAATTTGAAGCAACAATTTAGAACCTGCTTGCACAGTATTTCTATTTTCCAGGAACCCTGAAAGAATGTCAAGCAGGGACAAAGGCATCCTGTGATTGTCTTGTGTCCACTATAAAGTACTGACCACAAAATAATGACCATGGGACTCAAGGATGCTTCCTCACTCCCAGCTCCTCATTCTTTGGAAAAGTGCCTTTATAAGCCCCACATGCTTCCCCTTTGAGGAGCACATTCCTCTTTCTCGTGGCTCCCTCGTATATAAGCTATCTCTAATAAACCCCACCTGCTTTCTTTCTCTAGAGCTCAGTGCTCATTTCTATGACATTGAGACTCAAGAACCTGGCCTTGGGGTCCAGTAACAATACCAGGAAACCTTCCCCACACATGCTAGGTACATTGTCCGCATGCTTGGCCCTTGTCAGATCACCAGGAAGGCAATGATCAATTCTAGAAGAAGAAAAAAAAGTCAGAAACCAACAAAATCTCCAGAGAAGGAAGGAATGGGATTAAAGGAATTTAGAAATCATATACTACAAGAACAAGTTGAAGAACTGATGTATATTGCAGGGCACGTAGGAGTGGGGGGCATAGGCAGCGGAGAGGAAGTCAGGATGGATCTGACTGCCTCCCTCAAACGTAGGAAGGATTATTTCATAAAGCGCCCATGAATTCTTTCAGAACACCAGGGCAGCCGTTTGCTTCTTCCTCTAAATTCCCTCCAGTTTTTCTTTGCTGGCATTTATTACAATAAAATCTGATCGTTTGTGTCTTTTTTTTTCTCATTAGATTTTAAGCTCCTCTAGAGCTAGAACCATGTCTTTCTGACCTTTGTGTACTAAAACAGCACTTGGCATATAAACCTGATTGTTGAGTGGCCTAATGTTCAGATTTATACATCAGTTTATATTAGCAGTTTGTGGAGAAAGAACATCGGTGGCTCTCCCGTAAGGAACGCGGGTTCCTGGGGCGCCTGGGTGGCTCAGTCGTTAAGCGTCTGCCTTTGGCTCAGGTCATGATCCCAGGGTCTTGGGATCTAGCCCCACATCGGGCTCCCTGCTCCACGGGAAGCCTGTTTCTCCCTCTCCCACTCCCCCTGCTTGTGTTCCCTCTCTTGCTGTCTCTCTCTGTCAAATAAATAAATAAAATCTTAAAAAAAAAAAAAAAAAAAGGAACGTGGGTTCCTGCACTTGGTTGGGAAGTTGCATTAATGATCATTAAGATTAGTTCAGGCTTTTAACACTTTTACTTAGGACAAATTAGCCCCTAACTGGCCTCTCTGACATTTTCTTCTCTCTCTGATCTATCCTCCACATTTCTTTAAAAATTATCTTGCTAAAGCAAAAAATGCCATCACCTATACTTCTTGGAAAACCACTGGGTCTTGTTGACAACACCAGCATTTGCTAAAGAACACTTTTGTAGAATGTTAATCCCATGGTAAGGTAAGCAAATAATGGGTCCCACTGTAAAATAAATTTGCAAAATGCCACATTCTAGTCCTCTTACAGATTCACAGTGTTCCTTATTATCACCTGTTACAGAGACACTGGTAAGTCTCAGATAAAGGGCAATCTCAAATTTGTTCTTTCCAGTCTCCTCTTTATTGAAGACAATGTTGTCTTTTTATTTCAACATCATCCACAAAGTGCACATGTTTCTCATCTGTTTTGGGGGGCTAAAATGTTTCCAGACTGTGATTGGAGAGGTAGCATCTCAGGTGAGTTGGATCAGTGGGGTGTGTGGGGGGAGGGGTGGATGGGATGAGCTGGGCAGAGTCTCTGGCAGATGTCAAGCAATCCTTGACCATCTGAGACTGTTGTGTTCATGCCTGGCAACATGGATGAGAACTTGTTGCTAAGACAATCCTCACAAAACTCACTGGCATGTTTTCTTCCAAAAAATCTAGTTTTTTCCACCCTCCTTCTCTCCACAGAGGCCCTTTACTTTCCTTCTCACGGTGAAATGCATCTCCTTGACAGCAAAGCTGGTATCTGTAAAGCACAGTGAAGATAAGGGACTGGTCAGCAACAGGGAAAGCTAACAGAAGTAGAGCAATCAACACCCTACAGGTGACACTTTGGAGACCCTGCCCAGATGTCCTTTATCAAGCAGGTGTACCCAAACCCCAGCTGCTTGAATATTGGCTGCCAGTGGCCCACAGTCATGGTCTTTTCCAGAGAATTAGCCTCTGGAACTAGAGCCACCTAGCTCCAAAGTTAGGCCCTGCTTTGTTCCTTCCATGTAGTTAATGACTGACCAACACAAGAGGTACAAAAAACCAGGCCCTTGCCTCAAGGTGGGTCCCAACTCTGGGGCCAACTTATGCTCCAGAACTTTGTGTAGGATCAACGAAAGCTGGACTCAAGCTGGGACCACATCTTTGCTTAACTTCATGTTTTACTCACTCAGTAACCTCAACCTAAATTCTGTTTCAGGCTCTTCTTCTAAAAAAATCCAACCTAAGACAGTTCCAAAGACCAGTTAGAGGATCCAATTCTCCCCAAACTCTGAATCCTGAAAAATAATTCCTCATGGTTCTTCCTTTCTTCCATTTCTATTTCCTATCTGCCTGTACAGCCACCTATCTTATTTGAGGAACGTTTATTGTATTTCCATATAGAAAATCTATGCCAAGCTCCTCAAAATAGAACCATCTTGTTAGAGTATCTTCCCACATCACTGCTTCTCCCAATTGAATATTTGAATATTTGAAATTATAATACCAATGTAGGAATATACTTACAATATTTATATTTGCTCCTATAATCGTAACTCCCAGAGATGTTTTTAGCCTTATGTATATAAAATTTTAGTCACCACGTATAGATTCAATACTGATGCTGTGAGCTAATCCAGAGTTCTTTATCTTGTATGGTTCTGTTCTTTCATTGAATATTATTGTTTTTTTGAAGGAAGGTCTTGGGTGTTATAATCTATGAGTACTCACTGGTCTATAACCTTTATATTTAACAATTTGGCTGGGTATAAAGATCTTGGATAATAATTTCTGTCATTACTGTCTGTAATTTCTCCTCTGTGTTCTGGTATTGAATTCTGCCATTTTAGCCCAGCTTGCTTTTTCTGCCTGGATACCCAAGGGCATTTTGCTTATATTCATCAGGATATGTTTCACATCAACTTTTCCTGGAACACAAGAGGACTTTTCTTAACATTAAGATTCAGATATTAATTAATTTCAGGAAATGTTCTTCTATGGAATATTAAAATTTTTTCTGTGTTATATTATTCTCTTTTCAGGAATATCATTTATTATAATTTATATCTCCTTTGTCTAACACTTCCATATCTATAAAATTATCTATAATCACTTTCCTGAGTTTTTTTTTTTTAAGATTTGAGAGAGAGAGAGAAAAGCATGAGCAGGGGGAGTGGCAGAGGGAGAGAGTCTCAAGCAGGCTCCGTGCTGAGTGTGAAGGCTGACAACATGGGGCTCAATCCCAGGACCTTGAGATCATGACCAGAGCAGAATTCAAGATTTGGTCACTTCACCAACTGAGCCACCCAGACAAAGACCTGGTCTCTTTGTTTTTGATTTCCATTTCTTTCTCTGTGATTATATCAAGCTTTCTTCCTTGCCATGGATGCTGTTTTCATCACTGTCTTATTTAATCCTTCATATTTTTAACACGGTCATGAAGAAGAGAATTACCCAGAGCAGGCCAGGGCTGGCAGGTCCCAGAAGATGGAAAGCTACTAGCAATACTAAGAGATAACCAGAAGCCCCGCTTGAGCAAGAGATAACCAGCTGTTTCTGCTTCTGTAGACAGGCTTCCCACCAGGAGCTTCCTGCACTGCCCTAACCTGTTCCCACCTAAACCTGTTCCCGCCTAAAGCAACTCCCCCCCCATTTAAGCCCACCTACCAGCAGTCAGCATAGACCTTAGAACCTGACCCCCTGCACTCCCCTATAAAAACCTGTAACCCCGCTACCCGGGGCCCAGAATTTCGAGTCTCAGTGGTGGTGCACTTGGGGCATATGGCCGGGGCATGAATGGATTGTCCTCAGTCTCTGAATCTCCCTGATAAACAGGCTTTACTTTCTTACAGCCCTTGGGCTCTTTTACTTGGGTTACAGATATTCTACTCTGGCCCTTCCTATTAGTGCAGAATCGGACCCATGGGGGCAGAGTTTGGGCTATCTGAAGCCAAGAATCAATATATGGGAATTGGTCAGGGTGTCCAGGAGTCCTGACCACAACCCTGTAAATGGCTTGGACAGTGGGTAGCTCTAGGGTACCCTCGGAGGGCCAGTCGACCCCAAAGCTCGGCCATTCCAGTTCACATAATGTGGGTAATTTTCCAGGAGCTATTTTAATCTCATAGTCTCCTGAGAATCCCATCTTAAAATTTTGAGCATACAGTCTAGGACCGTAGGTTTTGAAGAGCTTCCGCCCATGATGAACAGGGGCTCTCTTGTCTACCCTGTGTGTTCCCTCCCTGCCTCGGTGGCACAAAGACAAAGAAGGGTGGGTCTCTCCCCAAAGGAGAGACCAATCAGATGCCCACCTGTCCACTCTTCCAGGGGAGATGTGAGTGCCACTTAGCTCTAGTGAGTCCATATAAGCCCTCGTCTGGGTCCGCAGGAGTAAAATAAACCCGAGTTCTCCTACTTCTCCAAGTGTCGCTTGGTTTCTCACCGGTCTGATTTATTTCTCCGTAACGTTTCTGGAGGGCCCAGTGAGATTCCAACCATTCTGGGCCCCTGAGCGCTGGAGCAGGGAGGGACTCAGGACCGAATGAGGTGGCACACCACCCGAAGGTATTCTGGGTCTTCCTTCACCCCGGAGTTCCAACCCTCTGGGCAGTCTTGGCCGAACTCCAAGGAGAAGTGGACCAACTCGCCTGGCAGCTCATCTGAACTCGGGTAAGCCTCCCAGGAAGAGAATCCATAGTGAGGTCCGGCTCCACCAAGCAGAAGGGGAGCTTGATCACCTCCCAGGAATCTCCAAAAGGAACTCCAGAGGTCAGGGACCTCCCGGAAGGGGACAGGAACTGTAATAACTTCAGTGTGAATGTGTGAGTGAATGAACAGCCTGTTTGTGTTTATGGCTCCACGGTCTTGACACTACGGAGTCTGAGTAGTCCCCATCCTGTTTCCGTGGTGACCTCATAGAGCCTAGGGCGAGCCCTTCAGGGTACCAGTCCGGGGCTTTACTTTCTTATAGCCCACAGCTGCCAAGAGGGCCTCTGGCCTGACTTGATGCCCCACGGAACCCCACGGATCCCCCGCTTGAGGAGTTCACAACCTTGCTCCCATTGCAAATCTGGAGGCCGACTGGTCAATGCATGGTGGAAGCTTGAGGAACTCAATGGGGGACATTTGGACACTAAAGTCTTGGTGCCACACTATACGAGTAATAATAGTGGTACTTGTAACCCTAGTGTTCTCTGTGGGTTTAGCTGAGTCAGCCCCAGGCAGCTGGAATTGGACACAGAAAAATCGCTCTAGCCATAGTCTATATAGGTATAGTGAGTCTGTTCTGTGGAATCTATGCTTCTTATAACTTATAGCTGCCCACACACACCCCCCCCCCCAGCTTTAAAATGAATCCTCTAATGCTAGCACTGTGGCTGTTAATTATAGGGCTAAGCTCGGGCTACCTAGATGACGACACGACTGAGGACAGTCAATCCCACCAGCCACAGGCTGTAAGGATACTAGGGGGCACAAACCACCCACCATGGACATGCCGGCATTATCGCCAACCCTCTTAGTCAAATATCCTCGATACACGTGCTAGAGCCCACCCAACCCTCTGTCAACACGAGGGTCTATTCTACGTGTCCGGCATCCGATGGATCGATGCCCCAAATGCTATATGGCCCTAGCCCCCGGGGAATCCCCCACCTCCTCCACGGCCTCTCCACACTCCTGTCCAGAAGGCTCCTGCCCGAACTCTCACTCCTTCTCTCACTCTAGCTACAGCCATTCCCAACCCAGGACAGGCAACACCAACCCCACGGTCTCCCTGTTTTTGCACCTCAGTATATACCCTAGCATGCCGAGACAATGCTATGACCTGAGGGAGGTCACTATTTTTCACAGTAAAGGAAAGGAACTTATGACTGGAAGTATTAAGCCTAGACTCTATTGGGGCTATAGGAATTCAAGATGTCCCGAGGTAAAGGGTCTGACCCACTGGGAACCTGAACCTTATCAGCCCCTACTGAGGCTCCCTCCCCATCAGGGACCTCTCACCTTAGACCCTCAAGTATGTGATGTGATAGAAGGGGTCTACCACTTACTCAACACAACCAACACTCAGTTGGCTGCAGATTGCTGGCTCTGCCTGTAGACTGGGCCATTTCATCTTACAGCAAGTCCCCCGAGTTTCCTTAACAAGCCCACAGCCAACCCTCCCAAGCCCGCAGAGATAGACCCCAAATCGGCCAATGTATTGTTGTCTTACCAAGCCCATGACTGTGTCCATAATCCTGGGGAAACACATTCAGTAGGAAGTCTATCCACCACCCAATGTCTCCAAACCCACAACTGCCCTTTGCTTGATGGGTACATGTCTGCCACACTGTGGTGCACTCCAGAGCCTGGCCCCTTTTCATGTGTGGGAGATACATATATTGATGTTTGCCGGCTAAATGGGCAGGCACATGTACACGGGTGCTTCTTACTCCCCAGGTAGATATAGTCCCCAGTAATCAATCCCTTCCCATTCCCTTATTGGCACACACACGGTCCAAGAGGGCCATCCAAGTCATCCCACTATCGTTTGGACTAGGCCTAACAATAGCCGTGGGCACAGGGATAGGAGGAATCACCTCATCCTTCTATTACTACAAGCAACTATCAGAAAATCTCGCAGAAGATATGGAGCAGGTGGCTAAGTCTATGACTATACAAGATCAGATAGACTCCTTAGTAGCAGTGGTACTGCAAAATTGAAGGGGTTTAGACCTGCTCACTGCTGAAAAGTGGGGACTCTGCCTCTTCCTAAATGAGGAATGCTGTTTCTTCACGAACCAGACAGGACATGGTCCAACAACTACAAGATCGAATTGCATGCAGGAGACAAGAATTAGCAAACTCTTGGGGTAATTGGTATAATGTCTGGGGCTGGGCCGCATGGCTCCTTCCCTTAGCTGGCCCTCTCCTCATGATTCTACTGGCGCTCCTGTTCAGTCCATGTATCATTAATCTTATCAACCGTTTCACCAGTTCTCAGATGGCATCAATTAAATTGCAACTGCTGGTAACTCAATACAGACGTCTAGACCAACAAAAACCCAATGGTAATGATCAATGCTCATTCTAAATTAGAAAAAGCATCAAAAGGGGGGAATGAAGAGGAAAATTACCCAGAGCAGGCCCAAGCCAGCGGGCCCCAGAAGATGGAAAGTTACTAGCAATACTAAGAGATAACCAGAAGCGCAGCTTGAACAAGAGATAACCAGCTGTTTCTGCTTCTGTAGACAGGCTTCCCGCTGCGAGCTTCCTGCACTGCCCTAACTGCCGCCCTAACCTGTTCCCGCCTAAAGCAACTCCCCTCAATGACCAGCAGTCAACACAGCCCTTGTAACCTGACCCCCTGCATTCCCCTATAAAAGCTCTGTAACCCCGCTACCCAGGGCCGAGAATTTCGAGCGTGAGCTCATCTGGGTCTGCCGGTGTAAAAATAAACCCAAGCTCTCCTACTTTTCCAAGTGTCACTTGGTTTCTCACCGGTCTGACTTATTTTTCCATAACAGTCACATTTCTTGCTAGATTTATTCTTTCCATTCCATCTTCTCTGAAGACCTACCAGTTTCTCCTCTCACTGTGATGTGCAGCTTTTATATGATATCTTTTTTCTAACAACTGACATTGGCTCTATCTTAAAGTATGAAGAATATGCTTTCTTTTTCTTCTTCAGTTTTTTTCTGATAATCAGATTTGCCTTTTGTTTTTGGGATTCCTCTCCTTTATAGATCTTTTGTTAGTTTCTTTCTGCTCATTGTGCTTCTTCGACTGAAGAAAGTTCTATTCAAACCAGTGATGTGTCAATGAATGGGAAGCAGTGTGGACAAAGTGTGGTCCCAAAAAGCCAGAAGCTTCCACCTGGGGGTATATTGCCTCAGAACATTTTCATGCTAAGTCAGCCCCACTGTCTTGTCAGGATGCCTGAGTCTCCTAAGGTTTCAGCACTGCCCTTTGGCTCTGCATGGTTCATGGTCAAGCCCCTTATCACATCCTCTTCCCTGATTTGCAGTTAGTTTTCATCTCTTCAAGGGACTCTGATAAGAAGGTTCAGAAAACTTGCAAGGTGGAGAAAAGAATGGACTGGCGTCAGCATGCTTCTCTGAGAAGATGGAGTTTCTTCCCTTTTTCTTCTTATTAGCAGATACTTTCCTAAAGGAAAGCAAGTATTATATCTATCCAGTCATCTCTTCCTAGACTCCACTTTCTGTACAGCGCCCATGCTTCATCTTGCCACTCTTTTACCATCCCATTTTTTATTACCTAATGAAGATCCATATTTACTTTTGGTCTTTCTTACTTTATCTGCTATCAATTTCCGAAAATTTCTATAAACAGAAGCAGAGGCATTCTTGCAGTAAGTGTTTTGCCTCTAAGCAATCTCTGTTGTGAAGCAGTCTCTAGCAATGTATTATGTGCAAATTAGTAGCCATCTGTATTTTACTTTATTCATTTACTCACCCTTTATTCTTTCACTAAATATCTATGGAGTGCCTTTGATGTGCGTTGGCCCAAATAGAAATTGAGAAAAAAAAAAACAAAACAAGAAAATACACTTACCAGTACTTCATAAATTCTCTGGAGAAAAACAAAAATGTTTTAAAGAATTTGATGATAGTTTTAGAGGCCAATTTTATTTAGTCTGTATTTCTATCACCCATAAATATTGTTAAGTGGTGATTATCTGCTTTGTTCCTGACCAGGGAAATTGAATTTTATGAGCTACTGATGAGATTGATTTTTCTAAGAAAAGAACATTGGTCAGTTGTTTCAGAAGATTTCTCTTTTTTCTTGATGGTTACCTTTTGAAAGGGGAGTATATGTACTCTTGAGAAGATTTAAAGATTTGAGTATTTTTATAATAGTCCCACCACAATACATGAAAAGGAATGTAAAATGACTTCATGTAATCCCATAGGTGAACCAGGAAGGATATATTTTACAGGCTCCTAAAACAAATCCTTCCATTGCCTGAGTTCTTTGGAGAAAATATGCCATGTAAGGCCAATAAACATATAAATAAGTAATAGACTGATGTAGCTATCAGATGGGAAATCTAAAATGTGGGTGATGGCTCCGAACTATGGATCTGGTGGTACATTTACTGCTGTTTTGAGGGAAGAAGGAAGCACATTTAGAACTGGGCTGTTAAGGTGCCTTCTTTCTCTGCAGAATACAGACAGATCTGATCAGGGAATGTGACTGCCACTATGACTATGCTTCTGACCCAGGGACTCAGTTGCAGAAAGTGCCAAGTAAAAATGAACTGGGGAGTTTGGTCCTCTTCAGCTCGCCAGGGTGTACAGGACTGGAATTTGCTTTGGCAGACATAGGATATCACTGAGTGTCTCAGACCTCTGAACCCTTTTTGGATCAATGCATGCAAAGTGACTGGTACTGGCCAATGGATGGCTAAGGGCCAGAGTGGGCCCAAATAACCAATCCTGGTAAAATGATTGAAGCAAAGATAGCTATTATGAGGTCTCATAAACAGTTCTCCTGAAGTGTCAAAAGGGGGTAAAGTCAGACAGTTATATGGCTAAGATTAGAAAAACAATGGGAAATTCAGTGATAGGCAACCTGAGTTTCTCTTTCCTACTCATGGAAACTCCTAGAGGCAACTAAACTGTCAGTCTCAGTACTTGACATGTGTGCATGAAAGAGATTTTCAATATCAATGAGTGCTATTATAATTCAAGAAAATGTGGGTCTGCAAATGACTTTAGAACTCCTCAGGGACAATAAGCCCCACATCTCCTTCACAGGCAAAACTTTTGTTTAAATGGCATCTCATGTTAAAGTCTAGTGGATTAAACTAATAAAATGAGTTGCTCAGGCCTCAGGTGGGAGTCCTGACCTCACCATGGGCCTCTGAGTAATCACAGCTGAGCTGAGTGAGCTCCACAAAACAAAGTTTGAAAAACTGAACTGACTGGTGGTAGAGGGCCACCTCGCTAGACAGGGGCCAAGCTGAAACAAGAAGTTAGGTAACGGGCTTTGATGCCCATACAATTTATCAATAATTTTCAAACTTTAATGAGCACAGGAATCACTTAGAAATCTTATTAAAATGCAGGTATGATTCAATGGGTCCCAGAGCATCCTGAGATTCTGCATTTCTAACATGGTCCCAGGTGATGTCAATGTTACTGCCCCAGGAGCTCCCTTGGAGAAGCAAGGCTTTCTACTACACCATGCTGCCAGGAACTGAGCAAGCATCCTAGAAAGAAATTTCATCTAAAATATAAACCACTTCCGGAAAAGTCATTCACTCAGAACCTTCATCTTCACCATCCTGACTAGACTACTTTAAAACAGAAGAAGGAAAATAAGCAGAGAGAGGAAAGGTCCTAAGTGGCCCACTAACTGATCCTCAGAGAATTAATATGAAAATGGAATGACTCACACTGGGCCTGATTATTTTTGAAATTATAAAAACAAAGTTTGAAAATCCTGAATAAATAAATAAATATATATACATATAAAAATAATGTATAATATATATATGTGTATATATATATAATGTATAATGTATTATACATATGAGAGAGAGAGAGAGGGGATCTACAATGGAATGAGTGTAGAAATGAAAGGCTGACAACTGCCCCCAGAAGCATTGCCCAGTGGTTGAAGCTAACCTCAGAAGTCCTCCACATTCCCTTTGTGGCTTCCCGCTTCTGAGCACTCACCCTCCTGGAGCCTTCCCCCCGTAGCCTGGCACTCACCTCACCAAGTTGGGTAGTACCAAGCTTTCCTATCAAACATCAACTGTTCCTTACCCCTGTAGTCAGATTTCACATACCTGAAGCAGCTGATCAAATAATTTCCAGGTTAAAAATAGCTTAATGTGTTTTCATTTCAAGACAGTATTTGGATTCACATAATGACCTTAGAAACTTTAATGCAAATTAGTGGTAAAAATATGAGTTAAATGTTTCACAGGCTTTCTTGCAGTCTTTATTATCATACTGTGAAGACAGATGCTGATTCCCTAGTGGTAGTCTCTTTACTTATCCATGGAATGGATAGACCTTTTAAAGACAGGTTATATTCCCAGACCCTAAGAACTTGGTTATTGCTTGTGGTATCAAATCCACAATGGGAACTAAAGTGAACTGCCATGTAATAAACATTTCTTTAAATCAACAACAAGGATACAGAATGCCTTAAATTAGTTCAGAGAAGAGCCACCTTTTGAGAAGCTGATGGAGAACTGATTGTATTGACTTTTATTCACCAAAGTTGCTGTGAATACAACATAATGAGAGGAAGTCTTTTTGTACCCATTGACAGTGTCTATGTAAATCAATCACATGGCTTTCAAAAATTCCTAAAAGAGATTTTACCCAAAGATTTTGTTTCTCTCAGTGCTAACATCAGTAGTTCATGAAAACAAAGCAAAAAGAAAATGTTTAAAAGTCCTCTATCACAAAACCATTCTAGTTCATTTGTATTTTAAATGAGACACTTTCTTCTGAGCTTTATGTGGTAAACCAGCTTAAACTATTTATGAGCCAACATTGGTACTGCTTTCTCATAATTTGGTAAAGTGCAAGCAAAACATCTGAATAATGAAAGAAAGGCATTTTCTCCTCAATACATTAAGTAAAAGCAAATCACTAACTTATTATCCTGTTTCTATGGGAACTGAGGTATAGAGCCAATCTGATACAAGGTGTTTCTCCTGGTGTACATATTTCCCCCTTATCTTTCCAATCTACTTTTGATTGCTTTCCAAAGGCTAAAGAGTTAGTGCTGAGAACCAAATGATCATCTGCTCAGCTTTTCCAGGTTGAGAGAGCTGCAGAAGTAGCTAAAACAGGAAACAGTAGCACTTTATCATGGCAGGGCTGGAGGAAGGGCTGGCTGGAAAAATGAACTTTGAAGAAAAAAAAAAAAATTGCCTTAGTGAATCTGATTGGTTTGAGATTTGGAGATTAAATTTCAACCTCTGAACTCCATCTCCAGTATTTCTTCCTGTGAGCATAGCATGCCTCTGCGTGGTGTATCCAGCAGCATGGTACAGAGCAATGTCCTACTTCACCCCCACCATCTTTAACCAGAGTAGAATTAATTAATTATATTTTTATTTTATTATTTATTTATTTTTTTTTAGAGAGAGAAAGAGAGGAGGTACAGGGGCAGAGGGAAAGGGAGAAAGAGAATCTTAAGCAGGCTACACACTCAGTGCGGAGACTGACTGGGGGCTCGATCCCATAACCCTGAGATCATGACCTGAGCCGAAATCAAGAGTCCCACACTTAACTGACTGAGCCACCCAGGTACCTCCAGAGTAGAATTATATAGGCAACTTTTTTGGGGGAAAAGGGGGGGAATAGTTGTTCTCAAAGTATTGTTACTGGACCAGCAATATCAGCACCACCTGGGGACATGTTAAAAATGCGAATTATTGGGCTTTGCCTCAAATCTACCAATTCAGAGACTCAGGAGGGGCCAGCAGCATGTTTTATCAAGCCCTCTGGGTGGTTTAAATGCATGCAACAGGATCACCAGTTACACAACTGTGAACAGGGACTTGGGGGGACACATGAACTTTAACTTGGAGCTAAGTGACCCTCAGCATGCAGAGAAGAGTGGCTAGAATTCATGTCTCATCCACAGCACCTGCATTGAGAGATGTCCTTAAGGAAACTAAATACCCTGGTGATATTTAATATATAATGCTAAAAAGAGGATAATGTTAGGGGTGGGGTTATGGATTAAGGTTCAATAACTAAAAAAAAAGAAAGAGCAAACTATTTCTTACATTATTTTGGACTTTCTCTTTCAATGACATTGGGTTGGGGACAATCTCTGCCTCCAAATGGTAACTAAACGAACTTTTGTAGACACAATGTTTGAATTTAGACTTTCCAGGGTGCGTGCTGTACTATTTTCTATCCATCTGTGGAAAGAGACTCCTTTATTTGCCTCTGAATCAGCATTTTTTCAGGAAAAATAGTATCACAATTCATTCTACCAAAGCTCTTTTTGTAGATGATGTATCTTCAATAAGCTGCCTTCCTTTCTAAAATACCCTGGTTCTCTTGCTGTTCTTGTTGGAACACCTCCCAGAAGCTGGATGCCCATTGCAGAGGTGCTGGAAAGGGATTCTCTGGCAGACTAGAAGCCTGGGCCTCAGGACCTCACGGGCTCCTTCCAACACTAAAATCCTCTCATCTTATGACAAAGTAGGCTCTGGGAGGATACAGTGGTTATCATTCTCAACGTTCACTCTCATCACCAAAGTCTGTGGATATAAAATGTTGGAAAGTAAAGCTGACCCTAGGATAAAATTGGAAATTGTCTTAGGCCTAAATCCTCACTTCATGCATGTTTCTGATCTCTTTGCCTCTTTCTCTTTAAGGAGCATGAAGAAAAAGAAGATCTGATTATTCAAAAGGCTTGCATCTAGAGTCTGGTTAATCAGATATCTGCTGAATTATACTGTAGCATGCTGTGTAATACTGCTTATGCACACTTTGCTTTTCCTTACTACCAGCAATGAGTGAATGTTCTTGAGTATTGTTGGGGAATAAGGCTGTGATACTTGGTAATTCCTTTTCGTGTTACAGGAAATTAGGGCACGTACTCTGATGAGAACCTGGACTTGCTTTTCTCTTGCCTTCACTATGGAACATTTGTACCTTCTATAGGGACAAAGGTTAGGCAGTCCCAAGATGCGCCACTTTGGCATGAAGATTATTTTGAGTTAAAAAGCAATCAAAACTCAGCAAATTAAGGAAAAGCACTTTACCTCCCCCATAACTGCCTGAAAAGAATGTAGATAGAGGAATTGGTCCAAGAAGGGAGCTATCACCATAGAGAACTACATTATACTATGAACTAGGTATGGCATGCAGGGGGGACCCAGCAAGGCCTGTTTGATCAAAGTCCTCTAGGTCCCCTTGTTACTGAGTGGCCCAACAAACATTTCTTTACCAAACTTGTACAATCCTTACCTTTGAAGTCCCAGGTTCCTATCCTTTTCTCTTAGTTCAGAATCACATATATACTTCATTTTGCTTGTCTTCGGAATTTCTAGGTCTGTGTGTATTCCCCATATATACAAAACTAAATTTGATTTTTGTCTAGTTAGTCTGTCTCTTGTCAATTTGATTCTTAGTCTGGCTAGAAGGACCTTGAAAGGGACAGGAATTCTTGTTCCTTGACAATGGAGATAGAGAATACAAATGCAGCTATTTTTTCTAAGACAGTCACTGCTTTTTTTTTCATAGGAGGTATCTACATTTTTTTTTTAATTTTTTTTTTGAGATTTTATTTATTTATTTGAGAGAGAGAATGAGATAGAGCGAGCATGAGAGGGGGGAGGGTCAGAGGGAAAAGCAGACTCCTTGCTGAGCAGGGAGCCCGATGCGGGACTCGATCCCAGGACTCCAGGATCATGACCTGAGCCGAAGGCAGTCGCTTAACCAACTGAGCCACCCAGGCGCCCCATCTACATTTTTGACCTGAGGGACAAGTACCATGCAAACCCCAAGTCTTTGCCAGGGACTCTGAAGCTCCGCCCTGTGGAATGGAAGTACGCCTAACTGCCTTAGGGAAGGGCAGATCCTTTTATTTAAGGCTTTGTTCTCCCTTGAGCAACTGAAAGGGGATTAAGACCTAAAGAGGCCCCAATACCTGTCATAATCATATCTATTCTGTTTCCTCAACCTAGAGGAGTGGGAACACCTCCATCACTGGCTGTAGCTGATAGCTTTGAAATTCCCCAAGGGTGCTTGGCTGACAGCTGTGGCCACACCCTTCTGTCTACTTCCCATTAAAGAGGGCAACATCAATGTGAGCGTCAGGACCATGCAGAAAACTGAAGTTTTCCATATTCAGGCAAATGCCTGAAAGCAATGCAGGAAATGCTGAACTCTTATTAAGACACTCTATTTGAGAATTAACAAGGCTGTGTAGCAGGTTTTTGTGTCCTGGTGTCTGAAATTCCTCTCTCATGACTAAAAGGACCAAAATCTGAGAGTTACACCTAATCAGGTTAAAAGAATATTGCTTTCCTCCTCCTCCTGATTTTCTTTCTTTACTCTATCAGGCATCACAGGCAGTGAAATATAGCTCCTTGAATAGGCAGATGTGTAATGGATGATCTGCCTTTTACATAATACCTATCTCTAACCTTTCTCCACAATGACGTTAGATATTGGTCAGAGGAGAGGAAGTGCCACCGAGCAGAGGGTTTCCAAGTTGAGGAAATGCCTGCACAGGTCTGCTGCTGGCGGGTACCTGGAAATTTTGCATGTGTCTGAAGGAACTCATAACCCAGCTCTAAAAAACGCTCATGCTTTGCTGGTGGTAAATGAATAGTCTCAGAGTCACATGTTAAGGAGAAAACTCTGGCTAACTTATGATATGTAAAGGGAAAATAATATACTTGCTCATGTGCATAGCACTGTGTTGATCAGGAGGGTAAAAAGGACTTTTATCTGTACCTGTGGCTCTCCAGGGACCGTGTTCAGCACTTTCATACACGGCAGCACAATGACTCCTTATAGCGATTCTCCTAATTTTATAGATGAGAAAACTGAGGCCACAGAGTTTGTGCATCTCGTCAGGTTTGTCTGACATACACTTGGCTCTGCAAAGGACGAATAAAAGCCTAAGGTGCAGGTTCCGCGTGAGCAGTCAGTGAGCACACCGACACTCGTGCAATCACTAAGTCCTAAGGGTGTTGAGATGATGGGGTCGGGGGATAGCTTAGAAACAATCAGAACTCAAAATCTGAAAGGAGAAGGAAATTGGGTGGGCCTGCCAGAGAAAGAAACTTCCCTGTCCCAGGTTACTAAACTAACATCAAGGTACACTTATTCACAATAAGATCAACTTGATTATGTTTTACAAAAAACTGGAGCTTTACAAAAAGCAAAAACAGCCTCTCTACGTTCTTTATTTATTTCTGTCCTGTTTCCCAAATAAAAACAACTCTATGTCATTGAGATGTTCTAAGACCGTAGTCTCTTCCGAGTAATTACGAGTATCATCTCCACAGGTGCCTGGAGATCTTTACAGATAATCCTTTTAATTGACTTGTAAAGGTAGATGATGGAATATAATGTTTTCTAGCAAGGGAGAGGATGTATGGAAAACTTATCTTCTGGAAACAATACAGAGCAAGAAGCAATTAGAAGCTCCCAGACTGTGTGCCTGGGGAGGAAGCATCATGCCTAGCCTCCCCCTGGTTGGCTCAGGATCACCTGGTGGATCACATTCACAGCAGAACTTTGAATTGTTGTGAAGTTTGGGAACCAATGTGCATTTTGAGCTGATGGAGGTGACTCCTGCCTGATTCCACTTACCACCGATCATTATACAACATTCATAACAATAATGAAGTTTAATTAGCCTGAAGCACTCCACAGGCTGCACTCAAGTTCTGGGTAATGTCCAACTGTAAGGTTTATTTGGGCTTCCCTGACATCAGCTTCATGCATTTACATATGCTTTTATTCCTGCTACACTTCCAGAGGACTCTGCTCAAAAATAGCCAGTTATTTCCCTTTGACAGTTTTTAAATTGCTCGTTTTAGTGCAAGAATAAACAGACAAATGTCGAAAGCCTAATCTGACAGTTATCTTTTGTCTTTAGCATAAAAACATTTTGGGGTCCAACGATGGAACGGTTCACTGTGTTCCCTGAGTATGTCTTCATCAAGGTCCAAGTTTATAAGACTGCTTTCTTGGAGTCAGAGATTTTATGCAGTCTCTTTGCACAGAACATTCAAGGCTAAATATAGGAAGCAATTAACTAATATTTTTTTTTTGCAAATCACTATGCATTATAAAAATATCGATTATATATAAATATATCCATGTCATATAAATATATGTATATTTATTACCTTCAGTACAAAATAAAATGAAATCACTAGTCTGTACTCACACTGCCTCTATATTGTCTGCAGAAGGGACCATTCACTAAACCTGTCACCTCTGAGCCGTAGAAAGATTTAACACTCTTTGTGTCTAATGCTTTATAAACCATATACCCAAGCCCTTTGATGCCTATAACCAAGAAGATGCTTTGATAAATTTAAATTAATAACTACAAAGAGATCCCTGGCCTATTTTTACCTAATTTTAAGTGTGAGAGTAAAACGGTGACTCCACTGTAGGCCATGACATAATATTCTCTGCTGTGGACCTTTCTGATTATCCTAATAATCCTAAAGGTAGAGAAAATCTTCAGGGAAAAACTAATGGAAGTGTCAAACAGTAGGAAGCAGTGCTAAGAAACCTATTCACTGAGCACCTACTATGTGGCAGTAGGCCTAGTACTTCATTTGCATTAACTTTTTACAGCAAGCCTATGAAGTTCATCTTCCTTTTCATATGAGGAGACCACAGCTGTGAGAAGATCAGCGATTAGTCAAAGGCCACAGCAACTTGTGGCAAAGTCTATATGTACATCCAAACAGCAAGACTGAAACACGTGCTCTCACCGGTCCAGTATCTTCTCTGGAAGTGCACCTGCCAGGGGAAGAACCATGGCTCACTTCTGAGGGCTCCCTCACAGCTCCTGAGGCCCCTGCCTCTTTCCCCTCGCCCACTCCCTCCTTTGCCACGGCTGATGGCACGTCCTTCATTTCCTGCCTTTTGCCAAGTCCTTACCCAGCCCTGGTCCCTTATCAGAAGGAACAGAGATAAAGTGTTGTTTTGGCTTTTAAAAATCATATGTGTTCCCTCCATGAAATGAACAAAAGAACAAACAAGCAAGTATGCCGTCAGGGAATATTTATACTTCTCTCAACTTTACACATGTGAAATACAGCCTTTATATACTCACACACGCTTATAACTTCTCTGCATTCCTAAATCAGCATGCTGTAGCATTTGCAGTGGCTTTCTTCAAATTTCCCATACCATAGCTGTCCTCATCAGCAGCAAATAATCTAGATTCATAGAGAAAGTGGAGTCCCCAGACAGGAACTACCCCATGGCCTGTTATTCCATTTACTCCCTCAGAAATGTAAATGGGGCGCCTGGGTGACTCAGGCTGGTAAGCATCTGCCATCAGCTCAGGTCATGATCTTATGGGTCCTGGGATCCAGCCCCCATGGGCTCCCTGCTCAGCGGCCAGTCTGTTTCTACCCACCGCCCGCCCACCCCACCCCGTGCAGTGCGCACAAGCGCGCTCTCTCTCCTCTCAAATAAATAAAATCTTTAAAAGAAAAAAAAAAGAAATGTAAATAGGGAATCACTAAACTGGGGGAGCTCTAGGGAGTTTTCAGTCACCTTCTCCATTCACCACCAAGGGTCCTACATGGGAGCTCTGTTGCCAGCAGGGACTTTGAAGAAAAAAGCTAGAATTTGGGCTCTAAGGTCTGCTACTCTCCAACCATGTGACCTTGTACAAATGACTTAATTTCTTTGAATTTCAGTTTCTTCACTTGTGAAAAAGGAAAACCCTTCCTTCACAGGGCTGTTGCAACGGTAAAAATTTAAGAGAGTAATAAAGGCAATATTGGTAAAGTATTTGGTTCACAGTTAGAACTTAGGAAATCTTCACAACAATTATGATTTGTCTCAGTCAGGAATCATTCCGTTGATCTGTTTGTCATAAACAAAAGCCCTTTGAGCCTAGTTTAGACCAAAGAGAGAGTTCACTGGAGGACTATCTGGGCATCTGGCAAAACATCCAGAAAGGACTGTTTGGCATCTTGGGACATGGGAAGGGGAAGGAATGAGTGTAGCTTATACCTCCCATCAGGTCATCTAGCTTCTTGTTTCTGTGTCTCATTGTTTCTCTGCACACGTGCGTGCACACACACACACACACACACGGGGTCTCAGCTCTCTCAATACCTAAAGGAAACTGGCTTTCCCAGCCAAGTCCACCTTACCTCTAGTTCAAGCACACGTAGTCAATTAAACAAAGCCCCTCTTTCTGAACACGACATCCTCGGGGGAAAAAACCCATTTGGCAAGCTTGAGCCAGGTGTCTACCCCAGTTCAATGAACACTGACTGGGATTGAGGGCAGGGTAACTGGCTCAGTGGAGGCTCTGAGAGCAGCTTCTCTGAGAAGGGGATATAGGCAGGTCAGACAAATAAAAGGGCATCCTACTTCATGGTTGTTGTTGTTATTATTATTTTATTATTATTATTATTATCATCATCGCAGCACTGGAGGCAGAGAGAGAACAAAGCTGTTGTGATTCTGGCACGGTGTGCTATGCTTTTTTTTTTTTTTTTTTTTTTAAGTTTTATTTATTTATTTGAGGGGGTGGAGAGAGAGAAAGAGAGAGAGAGCACAAGTAAGGAGAACAGCAGAGGAAGAGGGAGAAGCAGCCCCTCCTCCCCCGCTGAGCAGGGAGCCCAATGTGGGGCTGATCCCAGAACCCTGAGATTATGACCCAAGCCGAAGGCAGACGCTTAACCTACTGAGCCACCCAGGTGTCCCTATGCTTTCCATTAAGATCTGGTATCCTTTTCCTGGACACAAAAAGCCCTATGAGAAAGAGTTCACACAAAGCCTTGTATTCAAGTATTTATTGCAACATTATTCATAAAGCTAAAAGCTGAAACAAACTTAATGCCTATCAGCTGGTGAATGGCTAGACAAACTGATGTATTCATACTATGAAACACTGCTCAGCAATAAAAATAAAATATTACATGTAACTACATGAGTAAATCTTAAAAACACAAAAGATGACACATGGTATGGTTCCACATATAGGGAATTTTAAGAAATGGCAAAACCATAGCAGCGGAAAACAAATCAGTGGTTGCCTGGGGATGGGGATAGGGGTGGGGTGTGTTTTGATGGCAAATGGACATGAAGCATCATTTTAGGGTGATGGAACTCTGTCACATCTTCACTGCACTGGTGCTTACCCAACACACAATCACCAGAATCCATCAAAGTGTACATTAAAATGGATGAGTTTTATTGTATGTCAATTATACCTCCATAAAGCTCTTTTCAAAGCTAAGAGAAAGAAAGAAAGGATGAGAAAAAAGAAAAGAAGGGAGCGAGGATGGGAAAAAAGAAAGAAGGGAGCGAGGGAGGGAGGGAGGAAGGGAGAGAAGTCAGCTGCAAATTCTACATGCCATCTTTTCAGGGGAGTAAGGATATATCAAATATTACCTTTAAGAAATATATTATTGCTCCCAATAAAAACTTATTATTAAGCAATTGCCATATGGCAAAAAGTATGCTAAGTAATTCCTTTGTATGTATTACTGAAATTAATTCTCACAGCAACCCTGCCAGCACAAAGGAGTAACTTACTCCTGCAGAGTAGGTGTTCTTATCCCCATTTTAGATATTAAGAAGCAGTTGTTTATATAAACTAAGTTTTTTGCTAAGATTGCCTAGCGAGGCAGTGGCAGGGATGGGATTCAAATTCAGGTCTGCCTGATTCCCAAGACTCTGTTCCCAAAGCCCATCTATTAAGATTGAATCCAACATTAAAACGAGATATTTTCAAATCATGATCATCATATTGGTTAAAAGAAAGGTAACTCAGCTAAAGCACAGTGAAAATGAGTTTTTTAAAGCCAATATCCATGTTTTTAGAAGCATGTACTTTCTGGTACCCACAAAGGAGGATTCAAGGTAGTTAAATAGTGTCTCCTATAACATAGACTGTAATATCACAAATGGTGAGGTCTTCTGGTTTGTGTGATGTGATGTTAAGAATGTTTAAAAAAAGTTGGGTCCCCAAACTGTTGGAATAAAAGCAAATAATTCAGATCTTCTGGAGCCCAACTCGGAAGCCAGTGCAGAATGCTAGTTAACTATCACTTGACCCTACTTTGTAGATCACATACATGAAATTTAAAACACTTAAGAGTGTGTCACTTAGACTTGAAGATACTTAGTCAACCCTGCCAGAGTGAATTACAAAATCAAGACAATTATTGCATAACTGGAGGGGAGGAGCACTACCTTTGCATTATCTATCAACAACAAATGAGTATTTAATGAGTTCCTGCCATGAGCTGATATTGTATGCTATTTTGAAAAGAAAGTAGAATAGGTATAGAATTCATTTTAAGATATCCTGCTATAAGACTGTCCAGAAAAAAAAATTAACACGCACCAAACCTACACAATGAAATAATACACTGCACGGTTTCGAATAAAGCTACCATGTAAGTTCATAATGGAGGAAAATCAGGGTGAGCAGGATGTCTGGGGAGACTGGGAAATGTGGCAGGAGGGCGTGGCAGTGGAGAGAACAAGACCAGGCATCGGGGCAGCCTGGTTGTGTATCCCAGCTGAGAGACTTCATAGCTCTGTTACTAGGCAAGTTACTCCTCTGTGCCTCAGTTGCCTTGTTTGTAAAATGCAGATGCAGAACTACCTTATAAGGTCCATTCAGAAATTAAATAATGCCGTTCATGACAGGTGCTTAGAACAGTGGCTGGCACACTGTCGGGTCTCAGTGAGCGTTAACTCTTTTATTATTGTCTGAGTGAGAATCAAGGTGAACTTAAACCTCAGAAAGATTTATGAAGGAGAAAGAAGAAAGCAGGGTGGGCGCTCTAAGGAAAAAGCAGTAGCACAGGGAATGGCATGAAGACCATGAAGGACAGTGAGAGAAAAAGCTTAACTGGTGTGTGGGGAGGATACATTCCACATAGAAAATGGGCAGGAAATTAAGGTGAGACCAAGTGGAACAAAACTGAGGATGAGCTTGAAATCTGGGAAAAGAAATACAGACAAGACACAAGAGCAAGGGAAAATTGGTTAGGTTCTTCAACAAGGAATAGCTCAAAAAACAAAGTTGTGTTTAAAGAAAATTTGTCTCATAGCAACACATGGGTTGGAAATAGGAAGTGGCAAAAGAATAAATAGAAGGCTATTGAAGAACCTGTATCTTTTGACAAAATTCTAAACTTTAGGCCTGAGATGAGAAAGTCAGAAATCCAGACAATAAACAGCACCCCACAGCAGAATACTTCTAAATTAGAGGAAGATTCTCCTAATTTACTCCTAAATTAGAGGAAGATTCTACTTATTTTGACAGTGGGGAGGGAGTAGCACCTGATTCTGTAACGAATGACGGAGAAAACAGGGGACCCACTTTACTACACTTGGTTAAACATATCTGTTCCAACAATCAAGGTAAATTCCTCATTGCCTGTCATTCTTTTCCCCCTTAAAGGCATTCTAAAATATCTGAGAGACATCCTACAGTCCCCCAAAGCTATACAAAAATAGAAACTGATGAATAATTGTAAAGAAAAAAAAACTTCCTATTGTTTTATATTTCATGGTGCAAAATCTGACAATATCCAGCATAAAAGAAAATAACAGAACAGGGAATGGCACTGATCAGCCCCACTGATCCCCACAATGTTTACAATCACCTGTAGCATTCTGAGACCGTCCCAGTCAGAACGTTTCTGTGTGATGGTTTCATTTGCCTTATCCTACACCTACCTTCCTTCCTTCCTTACAACCACTGAGCTAAAACAATACAGTATTTGGGCCTCCAGGTCCTTCTCTCCCTTTCAAGATATGCTCTTTTTCTCAATCTCAGGGCATTTACTCCAGCATCAGTGTATATTCTATAGCATGAGTCTCAATTCTGTATTCTAAAACCCAAAACCTTCCTCCCAAGGTGTAATATATCAGTATTAAGGTGCTTACATTTCTCAACTTTTTTAAGGAAACCGAACAATTATAGTTTACCAAATCTCTCCAAGAGTAAACCCTGACTATAAGGTATACAGTTAGATCTTAATCAAATTAAGCTAATTTTTCATAGTCTAATTTTTTAGCACAAACCCTTCCCTATGTCAAAGAAAGCCACTGTAGAAGTATTCTTTTTTTATCCCAAAGCAAATGTCACCAGATGTACTGAATTGCATATATCCCTCCTTTTATAAAGTTGGACAGGTCTAGGAGCACTTAAAGCATGTGTGTGTGAGGCAGCATGTTATTGGTGTTTTTCCAGAGTCATGGCAAATGGTGCCTGCAGCCAACAGCATCTTAAACAGAAGAGCAGTGCCAGTTAAATTCATTTTTGAGGCTCTTACATATCTATTTCTAGAGCTCTCTTTGGTCTTTTTATACTTCATGCACACATACACTGACACATACACACACTTTCACATTGACTTTTGTCTTTCTGAAGCTCCACACTGTGGCAAAGGTCCTAGCCTGTCCTATCCCATAGTGTTCCGAAATCATTATAGTGTTCCATTACCTTTCTCTTAAGCAGAATTCACATTTCTATCTGATTTCAATTTGGAAAGAAATGATACACTTAACATTTTCAAGAATTCACACTAAAGTATGAGATATCAGATGATGGGTTTAACCCTCCCGGTTATATTTAAATTCTAATACAGGCTGCTATTAACCTGAATGACTTTCTACTTGATAGACTGTGTTGGGAAGATATTTTAATTGTAGTATTTTCCTGGACTCCTCCACAAGAGCACCCACATGAAAAAAAAAAAAAAAGAGGGGGCTGTCATTTGGCATTCCAATTCTGAAAAAGAAAAAAAAAACCTCAAAATACAGGTTATTTGGCTAATTCACTAGTTTTGTTTAGAATGATGACAATGGGTTTATTATCACCTACTCATGGCTACTTTGGAGTGTCTCCCTTTGGTTTTGCCATAGTCTGTAACTGAATAGTTTTTTTTTTTAATGTTTTTTTAACAGAAGACAGCATGTCTACATACTGGTACCTCTCTTTATATAATAGATATATTCATGAACTAAGTCTTATCTATATTAAAATTTCATAAATAGCAATCTAGCTTAAATGCTCAAAAAATGCTTTTCAAAGAACTCTCTTTAATACAGAATACACACACACACACACACACACACACACACGCTTTCAAATGGATTCACCAAAAAGTTTCATAGAATGTTGGTCTTACTTTTTTCTCATATCAATCGTATCCTCACTTTAATGGTGTTTGACCAGATGGAAAGACACCTTCTTCATCAATTATTTCCCACTGTGCTTTAGGAGTGAATATGTACTTCTGAGTAATATTTTATCATATGACACCTGAGCTACAGCTTCATGGGCATGAGAGTTGCAGAATGAAATTGAACCGCTCTAGCACCAAAGCCATAAGCAAGATGACAGATATTGATTGTGCCCTAAGATGTAATGTAGGCACCTAATGGGGCGTAGTAATGTACAATGAATCATTAGAATATTATTTTAAATTTTCCATTCACCTGGGGGATTGCTAACGGGGTATTTCACCTTCAAGTCACTCCCCTGCCTCCCCAGACTAAGACAATACTTGATAAGGTCATTTAGAATATGGTGGATTTTTATCAGCTTTGGGAAAATTCATGATTATTTTCTAGGTCCCAGAGATCAGATGCCCATATTACTGAGGATTAGGAATCTTTGAATATTTTTTAAAATGCATCCTGTTAGTCAAAACATAAAGGTGGAAGATTTCCTGCAAGAACTGGACCCTAGTGGTAAAACAACAATGTGACAAAACACAAGCATTTATTGCACACTTGCCATTTCTACTGGGACGTGTTTCACATGCATTATTTCCCTCATGTTCACAATAACCCTCTGAAGGAAATGCTATTTACTTTACAACAACTGAGGCAGATGGAAGTTAAAGAACTAGGCTGAGATGATCACATAGTTAGTAAATGTTCACAATGTGAAAATAAGGATTTTTTTTTTTTTTTTTGTATATATGCAGACTACCCACTCTTAAGTACTGTATAATTCCGCCAGAAGAAATACTATGGGACCTGAAGTCATTCATCAGGGAGTTAAATGACTGCACATCTTGTAACTATAGTTCTTACTCTAAGACAGGTTGCCTAAGCCAACCTCCTGGTCATAGTTATGAGGTGCATGTAAAATCTTTCCAATGCCCTCTCTGTGGCCCTCAATTCTGAGGCATTCATTATTGTCCTTTGCTCCCCTTAGCCACTGACAATCTCCTTTGCAGAACTTCATGCATCAGATGGATTCCTGCCTTGATATTCCACCCCACCAAATTACTTGTCATGGGCTCCTTTTTCTTGTACTCTGAAGACAGAAGTGTTTTGGACTCAGTGGTTTTGTTTCCAGTACATCAAATCTATTTTCCTTTCTGTCTTTCCCTCACCCTTTATTCTTTCTGTTTTTCCTAGATGCTGGAGGCCAGTAAATACCCTACTTTGCTTCTGAGGCACTTGTTATTTGAATAAAGTAGTATGGCAGGGTGGACAGGTCATTACTTTTTGGCATTAGGCTGAGTAGGTCCAAATCTGGTTTCTTTGTCTATGTAGCAGAGAACTGGGGCTAATCTGATCAAATATGTTGGTATGATACTTCCAAATTAGCATTTTATCAGGGCTTTCAAAGGCTTGGCCCAAATAATTAAAAGATAGGGAGTTGTGAATATTGGCAGAGATACAAATATTTTAATACCATGGAATCTGTGTTGCCCTCATATTTCATCATATGGTCAAATGCATATTACACTCACATACAATGTGAGTCTGATTCAGCAATTTTCTCCTGGGATTTTTTCAATAGGGTAATTAAAATGCTTAGGGATTTGATCAGGCTTCCTCATGAATCCCCAGTCAATGGAATCAACAAATATTAGGTGTCTGCCTACTGTGTGCCAAGCTTCCGTGACCTTCTAGAAATTCAGCCCTGACCGAGGCATAGTCTCTGCTTTCAGATCTCTCCATACTGTATAGAAACAGAATGATTTATGCAATAATATAAATTTCAAAAGATCTTTGAAACCTAGATGTGGATACCCTAACAGTCTCAAAAGTTCAGCAGAAAGAAGAGGGACAAGCAAACTCTTCTCAGAGGAGGTGATAAGACTTTAGTTATAAATTCTGATTGGGAGTTGGCTATTCAGAGAATATGGGATTGTATGAACGCCAACAGAAGTTTGAATTGACAATAGGAAAGTTCTATAAGAACAACTGCTATCCATCAGGCTTCATTTAAGGACATTTAGTTTGAATAATCCCCACAGGAACTGATCTGCAGGATGACAAACTTTCATTCCATAGAGGAAGAGATGACAGATCTATCCTCACTTCTCCCCCAGAACTTCTCTCCTTACCTTGTTTAACCACATCATAGCTTCCACCTAAATGCTTAAAATAATCAGTATTGGGGATTACTTCCAGGCACAAAGAAAACTGTGTGTCCCATTGTCTTAACGTGGCACCCTCCCCCTACAATCCATCTACCTCCCTTCCCCCAAAACAGTCTTTGCAACAGCTTACTGTGCTACCATTTTACTGGGGAGTGCAATCCCAAAGCAGAAAGAATGAGGGAAAAGGAGGGTAAAGGGAGCAAATATTAAAGTATTGTTACTGAGCTGGACAGAATTTGTGACAAGCTGTCTGCTCAGCCTTGCAGGGTATCTTCAGGGAGGCCACATGAAGCTATAAATCTAAAGAATCCCTCCAGAGAGAGGAAGGGAGAAAAACTTATTCACATGTTCTAATATTCCTTTATGTCCCTTGCTCAATGGGTATTAATTCCCCTGCACTTGTGAGTTACATGTGCATGGGGGCTGACCATATGCCCTGGTGCCTCGAGTCTCAGCTACACAGCAAAGCCCCAGGGTGGGAGGCAAGAGGTGAAAGGTATGAAAATGAGGTGAACCACCGGTTAATGGTGCCCATTTTTGTCAGGAGAAACTTGACTTCAAGTCTGTGAGAAGAACCCAAGCGCTTGAGAGGACTACCCCATCCAGAAAGCAAGGTTAGAGTGAAGTCCTGAAGTACTGAAACTGAATCCACTACACCCTCCATGACCAGATGGGCATTCCCTTAGGACCAAAGTCCCCCCTCATCTCCCCCTTGTTCTGTGCCCCTACTTCTTGGTTATCTGTGCTTTTGACTCCTTGGTTTTGCCTTATTCTACATTTTGGTAGATGAAGAAAGCTCAGTATTTCCTTTGTTGTTAAACAGACCTTGGCTGGAATTTTACCCTCTACTCACTGAACAAAATTACTTAAATCCTTTGAGAGTGATTTTTTTTTTTTCCCCCCATTGGCAACATGGAGATAATCCCATTCCCTATTGGGGATTATTAAATGAAATGATATCTCTGAAGGACTTAATAAAATTCTTGACCCATAATGGGGCAAGAGAGATATTAGGCTTTTTTCCCTGAATTTCTCCCATCAACTTAGTTTATGTTCACCACTCACCCTGCTCTAAGACATATTTATGTATGTGTCTATGCACAGTGAGAGAGTCTCTACAGTACTTCTATTAGGAATACTTTATAAGAGGGGGCGCCTGTGTGGCTCAGATGGTTAAGTGTCTGCCTTCGGCTCAGGTCGTGATCTCAGGGTCCTGGGATCGAGCCCCACGTCAGGGTCCTGGCACAGTGGGGAGTCTGCTTCTTCCTCTCTCTGCTTGTGTTCTCTCTCTCTCTCTCTCAAAATGAATAAATAAAATCTTAAAAAAAAAAAAAAGGAATACTTTATAAGAGTAAAACTTGGTAAAAAGATCTGTGCTGTCATTAACCCATTATCTCTCAGATCAACACCCACCCTGCTATACCCTGCTTGGTGATGTAGAGCCTGGGATTCAGCAACTATACCTCTCCCTTGCTAGGAATTTCCATGTCAGACTCTGCCAGGAAGAACTAAGAGGCCAGAAGTCTAGAGGAAAAATAAGGGACTCACTTCTTCAGTTCTGTTTGCTGTACCTGCAGGTGTCTCTTTGACAATGGCCCTTTGCCTTGACAGTGGCAGTTGGTTCCAGTTCCACCTCTTCTTTGGGTCTCCCCCAACCAGGCCTATCATTTCCCCTCAGAGATAATAGAAGTGATGGCAAAGCATCCACTTAGAGGTCTAGGTCCCCATTCTGCAATGTTCTTTCTTGAGGTTCTGATTTAGTACTGCCAACTGGACATAACCACTTTTCTCCATAGATCTGGATCCCAGCTTCATGGGCCCCTCCTCCAGGCTTCTTGACTCTAATAGCCCCAAATTTTCCCCTCCCCACAACCATGGAGGTGGCAGCTGCTTCCTGTAGGTACCACCTCTGTGGAATTTCAGAACTAGCCTTTCAACATGTAACTAATTTCCTTGTAACAATTTATTTCTGTTATAGTATCTGGTAAGGTTTCTGTTTTCCTGACTTGGCACTGATTGCTACGAGGGCTACCAAGATAAATCCTGCCCCAAAGGGGAAAGAAGTTACCAAAAGGCAAGATGAATGTTGTGAAAAGAGGGAAAGGTGAAAAAAAAAATCACACACACACACACACACACACACACACACACACACACACGAACAACCCAGGTTTGAATTGCATGGGTCCATTTACATGCAGATTTTTTTTTGACAAATACAGTACAGCACAGTAAATGTATTTTCTCTTCCTTATGATTTTTTTACATTTACTTTTCTCTAGTTTACTTAATTTTAAGAATACAGTATATAACACATACAGCCTACAAAATATGTGTTGATTCTTTATATTATTGGTAAAGCTTCCAGTTAACAGTAGGCTATTAGTAAAGATTTGGGGAAATTAAAAGTTATACACAGATTTCCAATGGGGGATCAGTGACCCTAACCCCCCAACATGTTCCAAGAGTCAACTGTATATACGTGTGTGTCTATATATATGTGTGTGCCAACACACAGTTGGCATGTGCTTCTCATCTGATAGAACCTCTATCTACCTCACTCGACAACTTTTAGTATATCTGGACATCCAAGATGTTTATCTGATGTTTATCCTGCAGTTGCCAATATAGCCAATGTTTTTGGGATATCAGTTTATGGCCTTAACTTTTAATGGTCTATCTCTGTTGGCATCCAATGCCAATATCTGAGGACAAGTAGATTTTGTTGGTATATTTTAGAGGATAAAATCTTCCTTCACAGCTTCTTATAAAAGAACATTCTCTATCAGAGTCATCAAATTGTGATATGCCCAAATTCATTATTTTATCATAGCTTGAGTTTTCTGTGGAATTGGTTTTCCCTGAATGATACCTCCTAAGTTGATGGGCAGTGAGTAAGGACAGGCATGTGATCATGGAGAAAGATTACATGTTTTAAAATGCTTACAAATGGTTGGCCAGAGTTGGAGCAGTATTTACAGAGTTCAGTATTTGCTCCCTTATGATATAAAAGAAAACTTTAATCAACTGGGGTGGCAAATGCAAAAGTAGATAAAATGAGTTGAATATAGTTGAATTCTTATAGGCAGTGCAGTCTACAAAGGGCTCAAAATTAATGGACCTAGTGCAAAATGATGACTTGGTGCTTGCTCAAGTACCAGCACCATGCAGGCTCAGGTGACATGCTATGGGCAGGGACATCTTTGATAGCAATTAAAATTTATAACAAAGACATATGTATAAGAACCCACAAAGAATTTTACACATGTATTTGTAAATCTATAATTCCTACAAATAAAACCAAAAGGTTTTTTTTTAATGATACAGATTGCTTGTCCCTCTCCCAAATTACCAGGTTACCATTTAAACTAGATGACACGGATATTTGTTCAAATACCTAAAATATCTCACAAAAGCCCTGATAGGAAACTTACCCACAGAAAACACCATTTCAATACAAAACTCTTTCCAGTGACCCCAGCACGACCTATTTGTGATTTACATGGGAAGGCCCAAAGGCAAGGTTTTCCTTTTCATGGTCCAAACTCTACTACCACTGAGTCTTTTGGAGTACATCAGACCTACTCTATCTAAAAATACTCACTGTCTTTTGCCTTACTCTTGCAGAGAACCCTGACCAAATGGCACCAATAAATGTATATCCAACCCGTCTACAGCTATCAGATCCAGCCTCCCCAAAAGTCATGTTTGTTTTGCAATTTCCTTTTGAGAACCTCCAGCATTTCCCAATCCTTATTTCCACAGAGCAAAGTATGATGCACTCAGTAGCTATGATGGAATTCTCTAATCCTTCTGATATGAATCTCTTTACTAGAGGGGTGCCTGGGTGGCTCAGTCGTTAAGCGTCTGCCTTTGGCTCAGGTCATGATCCCAGTGTCCTGGGATCGAGCCCCATATTGGGCTCACTGCTCAGCAGGAAGCTTGCTCCTCCCTCTCCTACTCTCCCTGCTTGTTTCCCCGCTCTCGCTGTCTCTGTCAAATAAATAAATAAAATCTTAAAAAATAAAAAAGGAATCTCTTTACTAGAAATTAATGCCCCCCGTTATTCAGTCCTAGTTTCTTTCTACTCTAGAAAATGGTGTCACTGTCTTCCATCCACAGGTGCCAAACTCATACTTGCTTCTTTCTCTGCACATGCTGTTTCCCTTGTCTGGAATCTCTTTCTGAATCTTTCTACCTTTAATACTCTGCTCATATTAATTCCATCTCCTCAGTGAAGCTTAGTAGCAGTTCTGCACTCAAGTATAGGGCTTCATTATAAGCAGCTCTACAATATTAACTCATTTCTCACAAAAACACTATGAGTAATATAATGGTACTATTCCCATTTTATAGATGAGAAAACTGAGGCACAAAAAGTTGAGTAACTTGCTAAGGAACCTCCAAAGTTCAGCTCTCAATAAGTATTTTTACTGACAGATTTTTTTGGGGTCTTATTCTTGACTACTTTTATCTACCACTGCTCTGAATTCTTGCATTATACCCTCACTAAAATGGGCAATTAAAGTATTTATCAAGGTGAAATATCAGGTTACATTCTAGAGCCTACAGAAATAGAAAATATTCCCTCATACCTATGGATGAGGGAACTGAGGCCAAGAAAAAGCATGCTACTCCAAAAAAAATCACAGAATTTCACCAGAAGCCAGATCTCCTACTTAGAGCTCTATCCATCACAAGGTCTTTGCCATCTTCCATGGCTAAGTGGAAGAAAGTGCCTGCATTACTTCTCAGGTGTAAAAGAACCTTTAATTTGTCCTCTCAGCCATTCTAACACAATAATATTCTATCCTCAGTTCAAGCAACTAAAATTAAAGAACGAACTATCATTTTTTTCATTGTAATTCATTCCTCATGTTCAAATTTTTGTACAGTAATGAGTGAATCCTCTAATCTTTTTTCAGTCAGAATTACTAAGATTGTCTCCTGCTACTTTATGGAATTTCATTCTCCATTTTGATAAGTCCCGGCTTGTTTGCTATGAAATTTGTGAACTTTTTGGTAGAGAGATTTGGGCAAATTCCCTTTTCTTTACGGGCTTCCATTTCCTTTTAATGGTTCCAGGACTAAAGGAAGTCCTTCTCTTCTATTTCTGCCTATGCTATACTCCCTTTTGGGCAAACCACTATTCTGAATTCCAAATCTTTCTCCTTTGAACTACTATAATTCCTTTGTTTTCCATATACTATAGCATCCCCTCAGTTCCAGTATCTGTTGCCCTTTCTCTCCCTTTCCTGGGTTCTCCAGCAAAATCTGGCTTTTTTCCATTTACCTCAGCGATTTCAAGCAGGTTGACACCACATGGTTCCCCACCCTCCACACAAGACCATTTTAGTCAATGTGTGCTATTCTGTTCTCACCATGTCTTAATCTTTTCCTCTTAGCTGCTGCTGCTTTCTCTCATGACTGGTTGATGTTCTGCCTGCAGTAATACAGTGTACAATAGCAAAGGCCTGCTTGAATTTCCAACTCCCTGTTAATGCCTCTCTCATTTTTCACAAGCCAGGAAAGATTATGCCCCTACCATGCAGTGAGCATCTCACATGGTACTCGTACTCCAGAGCAGGTACACAGAAGTCCACACTCAGAATAACAGTCCCATCATCATCATCATTTGGCCAAGATCTATTGAGGGCCCACAACAGACCTGTCACTGTGCCAATTCTCAGACACAAATCACCTCACTCAATCCCCCTATCTCCATGTGATTTTTTTTTTCCTTTCATAGCCCCATTTTACTGCTGGGATACAGGTCTAGACATCAAGTAACCTGCTAAAGAGTAAATGACCTGCAAAGTAGGAACTGTCCACTATTTCTCATATTACCAGTGTAGCTATCTTAGTACCCACTGGGACTCAAGCTCTGGAGAACCAGCATCACGTATGTGTAGCTCATGCCTGTATCCCCAGGGCTAAGCATGGCATCTGGGCACATGGCAGATTTTCAGTAAGCATTTGTTGGATGAAGATAACATATGGTAGTCCCCCAGCTGTTATCTGCAGGGGATATAGTCTAAGATCCCCCAGTGGATGCCTGAAACCATGGATAGCATCAAACCCTATACATGATGTTTTTTCCTACACATATATGACTGTGATAAAGTTTAATTTATAAATTAAACACAGTAAGAGATTAACAACAATAACTAATAATAAAATAGAACAATTATACCAACATACTGTAATAAAAATTACTGAAACCACAGAAAGTCAGACTGTAGATCACAGGGAACTACTTTATTTCCAAAGAGAGGAAGCTATTTCTCCATCTCAAACTTGTAGCTAGTGGCTGTACCCTAACCCAGAGCCACACTCAAGTGTGTTCACTGCTGCTGCTATGATGGAATATGCTAGTAATACTATATAATTAGATATTATTAATATAATGAATTGCCTTTGGAAAGCAACCTCTTTTTAGCCTTTATTTAAGACAGATTTTTATCTCATTTTATATAAAGAAAGGAATATATTGAAATGCAAAGTATTTGCTTCTATAAGTTCTGGGGAATATATGCATGTGCATATAAACCTTATTTACCTCATCCTTTGAAATCAAAAGGTATTTTCAAAACTAAATGATGCTTGGCGCATTTATTATTTTGCAGTTGCACATGGGTGTGTTACTACCATTGTGATTACTATTATTTAATTAAAAGAAAATTAAGTTATTTTGGTTAGTTGATCACTGACCTTACTGGCTCATTTTACAGCCCCACTAAAGGCTTTTAACATTTCATATAGGTGGGAGAAAATGGCAAATTAGCTTTGAGGATAAAATGATACAATATGTCACTTTGTCAGAACAAAAAATTTCTGGGAGACACCTGGGTGGCTCAGTCGGTTGAGCACCTGGCTCTTGTTTTCAGCTCAGGTCATGGTCTCATAGGTCATGAGATGAAGGCCCAGATCGGGCTCCATGCTCAACAGGCAGTCCGTGTGAGATTCTCTCCTTCTCCCTCTGCCCCTCCCACCGCTTTTGCACATGCACTCTCTATTTCTCTCTCTCCCTCTCTCAAAAATAAATAAGTCTTTAAAAATTTTTTTCTGAAGTGATAGTTCCTATTAAAGAACCATTGAATAAATAATAACTAGATATTTTTAAATAATCTTTTGGGTAAGAATGCACAAGCCAATTCAGTTATAACAAATTAGCTCAACTGATGTCCATTAACCAGAACAGAGGTGAAAAATATATGACACTCTATGAAGTATCTGATAACAGATTTTGTAAAGGAATGCTAATCCTTAATTCTTGATCAAAGGCTTACATTCATTCATCATTCTATTTTGGGGGGGTTTACAACTGTTTTCATGGATAGGAGATACACTCAGAAAAAAAAAAGTTGAAGTAAAAAACCCAAGTATGCTCATCAGTTCTTAGGAATATCCTTTTTGTCTCATGAATACTCAATCTGAGACCATTCATTGAATCTATTCTCAAAGTGATCTAATTAAATTCTGGAATTACTTATCTGAAAATTAATTCTTCCAGAACTCATTTGACATGAATTTATTTATCTCAAGATCATGTTTTTTTTTTTTTTTTTCTCTCTCTTCAGTGAATAAAATCTTCTAGCAAATTATAGTAAAACTTTCCTAAGGAAATGCCATATTTGGTGGAAATGCTCCCAGGTGAGTTGCCAGTGGAAACTGGTCTTCTGCTAGTATGCAAGGAAAATGGTACTTCTAGTGCTGCAGAAAAAATTTGCCTAACAGATGGAGAGTCAAGTTGAACTTTTAATCCTATAAATGAAGGAGACATATTTCCTTCCTTCATGGAAATTTAAAGTAATAAAATCACCATGGATGTTGATTTTTATACAAGGATATCCATTGCAGGTTTAATTATAATAGTGAAAACTTGGGACAGAATGTTCACCATTCAAAGAATGGTGACATACATATATGTTACCACACCTCTGAATAATATGAAGCCATTAGTAATGGTATTTTCAGATAATGATATTTTCAAAGAATATGTCATGAAGGAAAATGTTAAGTAGGAAAAGCTTACTTGCAATGTTTTATACCTTCACTATATTCTCTAATTTCAAAATTTTAAACAATTTTTTAAAACTTTAAAATTTTAATAATTTCTTTGGTCCTCAGGAGAATAAAAATAATTTTAAATGGAAAAAATCACATATGCAGGGGTCCATCAGGTTACAATTGGTTTCCTTGGAAAGGCACATTTCTTGAAGCACCTTAAAGCATCCCTGGTATAAATCAGATGTAAGAAAAAGGACAGAAGCAGAGGCATGAGCTTGCCAAGGCAGAATAGGCACTTGAAAATAACTTAATGATAATTATGGTTCTGATTTGATGCTTGTTTTATATCAGGATTCTACTATATTTTCAAGCACTAACAGCTTTGTGCCATACATAATATCACAATTTAAAATTTACATAACTAAATACATCTATTGAAGTCACAGCTATAAAATTCAACTGATTTTTATTAAATATGGTCTCACAGAAGTTTTCTGAGTTTGCATTACCAGACCATACTTACATCATGGATTAACCGAGGCACAGAGTTTTTAAATATCTTGCCCAAGAATACACAGTTGGACAGCCACATGCAGAAGAATGAAACTGGACCATTTCCTTACACCACACACAAAAATAGACTCAAAATGGATGAAAGACCTAAATGTGAGACAGGAGTCCATCAAAATCCTAGAAGAGAACACAGGCAGCAACCTCTTCGACCTCAGCCATAGCAACTTCTTCCTAGACACATCACCAAAGGCAAGGGAAGCAAGGGCAAAAATGAACTATTGGGACTTCATCAAGATAAAAGGCTTTTGCAAAGCAAAGGAAACAGTCAACAAAACCGACAAAATGGGAGAAGATATTTGCAAATGACATATCAGATAAAGGGCTAGTATCCAAAATCTATAAAGAACTTATCAAACTCAACACCCAAAGAACAAATAATCCAATCAAGCAATGGGCAGAAGACATGAACAGACATTTCTGCAAAGACATCCAAATGGCCAACAGACACATGAAAAAGTGCTCAACATCGCTTGGCATCAGGGAAATCCAAATCAAAACCTCAATGAGATATCACCTCACACCAGTCAGAATGGCTAAAATTAACAAGTCAGGAAATGACAGATGTTGGCGAGGATGTGGAGAAAGGGGAACCCTCCTGCACTGTTGGTGGTAATGCAAGCTGGTTCAGCCACTCTGGAAAACAGTATGGAGGTTCCTTAAAAAGTTGAAAATAGAGCTATCAAATGACCCAGCAATTGCACTACTGGGTATTTACCCCAAAGATACAAATGTAGGGATCCGAAGGGGTACATGCACCCCGATGTTTCTAGCAGCAATGTCCACAATAGCCAAACTGTGGAAAGAGCCAAGATGTCCATCGACAGATGAATGGATAAAGAAGATGTGATACACACACACACACACACACACACACACACACACACACACACACACACAATGGAATATTATGCAGCCATCAAAAAAAAAGAAATCTTAGGGCGCCTGGGTGGCTCAGTCGTTAAGCGTCTGCCTTCGGCTCAGGTCATGATCCCAGGGTCCTGGGATCGAGCCCCACATCGGGCTCCCTGCTCTGCGGGAAGCCTGCTTCTCCCTCTTCCACTCCCCCTGCTTGTGTTCCTTCTCTCGCTTTGTCTCTGTCTAATAAATAAATAAAATCTTTAAAAAAAAAAAAAAAGAAATCTTGCCATTTGCAAAGACGTGGATGGAACTAGAGGGTATTATGCTAAGCGAAATAAGTCAATCAGAGAAAGACATGTATCATATGATCTCACTGATATGAGGAATTCTTAATCTCAGGAAGCAAACTGAGGGTTGCTGGAGTGGTGGGGGGTGGGAGGGATGGGGATGGGTGATAGACATTGGGGAGGGTATGTGCTATGGTGAGCACTGTGAACTGTGTAAGACTGATGAATCACAGACCTGTACCTCTGAAACAAATAATACATTATATGTTAAAAAAAAAAAAGAAGAAGAAGATAGCAGAAAGGGAAAAATGAAGGGGGGGAAATCGGAGGGGGAGACGAACCATGAGAGACTATGGATTCTGAGAAACAAACTGAGGGTTTTAGAGGGGAGGGGGTGGGGGGATGGGTTTACCTGGTGATGGGTATTAAAGAGGGCACGTATTGAATGGAGCACTGGGTGTTATATGCAAACAATGAATCATGGAACACTACATCAAAAACTAATGATGTAACGTATGGTGATTAACTTAACAGAATAAAATAAAATTAAAAGAAAAGAAAAAGAAAGAATACACAGAAAAGCAAAGCAATAAATCAAACCTAGATCTTAAAGTTCCAAATCTAAGACTTCTACCAACATTCAGTAGAATTCTTTCTCCATATCTTCCTTCTCTTCTTCCCTTTTCCTTCTTCATTTAGACAAATTCTATCAATTCTTCAAATCTTGCCTCCTCCACAAAGCTTTACGTGGCTGTGCCCAATTCACAGTAGTGGTCTTCTGAATATCTGTGTAGTCTCCTGGGGTTGATTATGGATTTCAAGCTCTTTTGGGTTCCCTTTCAAGCAACCTTTCCCTACCTCTCCTTTCCCCCTAAGCTGGCATTCCATGCAAAGCCAGAAGGACAGTGGAAAGAGCTCATGCCGAGTTATGAAGGCAAGAAAGTGCAGGACAAAACCGCCAACATTAGGTTCATTTGATAAAGGCTGCGTGAAGAGGGAGAGCAAGGGGAGAGAGCTTACTAAATGCACAATGGGACCAAGAGGGCAGGAGATTCTCTGGGCAGAAAGTTCTCAGAGTTTGAGAAATTAACCCTTTAGAAAAAAACACGTCCTCAAGTGCTATTGCCATAAAAGAGATCATTTAAAGGGCATTCACTGACAATCAATCTCTGGTGGAGAAACCATGGTAACCTTATTAAAAAAAAAATCCCTGGACCAATAAATAGAGTAATACTTACTAAGCTTCTACTATGTTTCAACATTTGTTAAGGGTTCTGTACACACTCTTTCTTGCAATCCTGACATCAGCCCATTTTACAGGTGAGAAAACTAAGTCTTTGAGCGGTTAACAAAACTTGCTGAAGGACACAGCTAATAGGTACTAGAGCTGCTTTCAGACTCAGTTCCATGTGCCCTCTTAAGTACCCAAAAGCCTCATATTTTACCACAGAGATTGCTGATGAAAAAAATAATCACTTGTTTATGGTCCAAGGTCCTTTTACCTCCAAGAGTTTCCAACTAACCTCATATGTACCCAAATTCAGATACCTTATTCTCAAACTCAAGGTTGGGGGTGGGGGTACCAATTCCCCTTGCCAGGCCAATGGTTGAGTCAAGAAGTTAAAATGTATTGTCCTTGAGTACTGCAATAATGGGATGAAGGTTCAAAATAGGGGTTTGGCTGCTATTCCTGCTCCCTGGGAGTTGATGCTAGTATTTTTTTTTTTTTTAAAGATTTTATTTATTTATTTGACAGAGAGAGACACAGCGAGAGAGGGAACACAGGCAGGGGGAGTGGGAGAGGGAGAAGCAGGCTTCCCACTGAGCAGGGAGCCCGATGCAGGGCTTGATCCCAGGACCCTGGGATCTTGACCTGAGCCGAAGGCAGACTTAACAACTGAGCCACCCAGGCGCTAGTATTGACAGTATTTGTGAGAAAAACATTGTTTTCCCATTAAGTGCTTGATATTTTTTTATTAAGAATCACAAGGGTTGGATGCCAGGACTCCAGCTACAGCAAATGTCGCCCTCCCTGCTCATCTGGATATGATTGGAAGCTTCTGTCATTTGCCTCATGGGCCATGGCTGTTAGGCCCAGCAGAACCTGGCCCATGGGCTATGCATCTATTGGCAACCCCTTAGGAAGGCTGTCTCTGTGTTTAATATTCATTTCACTCCTCCCTGAAGAAAAGAATGGGGTGGATATCTAAAAAATAAAGATTCAGGAAAGAAAGATACAACAGAAACATTATAAATACATCAGGGAATTGGACATGAATAACATTTCACAAAGCATCCTGAGGGGATTTGGGTTCTGGTCAAACATTTAGAGCAGCTTCTGATCACGCTTTATTTTGAAAACAGATTCAAATAGGATGGAAATATTCACATGTAATCCAAAGGGTGTCTGAGGGAACAAATGTTCCAAATGTTCTTTCTGGCAGAGGTCTTCAAAGAACCAAGAAAAATCTGGGACTGAGTTAATGTGTTAGATGATGTAAAATTAGTTAGGATGATCAATAAGCATTTATTATATTTCTATCATGCTTTACCATCTGCTAAATCAGCCTTGACAAAGAGCATAAGGATATGATTCCAGACATAAAGGACATAGGCTAGAGCCAGGATGGAACTTCAAAAAAGACCTTTTCATTAAAAGGATGTTGCAGAGTCTGGTTTAATCCTGGGAATGCCAAGATGCAAGTGTTTCCAAACTGTATTCGGCGAAGCAGTGTCCACATGAGATCCTTAGGCCAAAGTTAATGTCCCATAGCTATATAAATTTAGAAAACACGATACATTATGCACCCTCTCCCTTAGAGATTCACAATGCATATTCAAAGTATATTAATGGCTATGAAAATTCTATAATTAAGAAAGCTACTTAATTTATCCTAATTCTAAATTTATCATTTGATCAAGTGTCTTTTTTTTATGTACTATTACTATTACTATTACTACTGGTAGTATTACTAAAAATGAGTAACATTAATTTAGCACTATGTGTTAGACATTGTTTAGAAGTGAACCACAACTGTTTACTCACTTACTCCTCGTGTCAGTCTAAAATATAGTAGGTGCTGCCACCATCATTTTACAGATGAGGAAACTGAGGCACAGAGTAACCTACCCAAGCTCATATAACAATTAAGGGGTAGAGCTTGGCTTAAAATCCAGGTGATTCCACACCCTGCCGAGTCACTTCATCATAAGCCAAAGTCACTCAGCCAATGTCAACAAATGAGATACAGGTCAGGTATAACATATTGATGGCTGATGAAAAAATTTGTAAAACAATAAAAGTTTAAAGTCACTTTTTCAAACATTCCAAAATTTGAAGAGTTGAAATTATGTTTGAACACTGTATGTAAATTTCTGAATCAGCAATTATTACTGAGCAAACTTTATGGGGATAACTTATATAGCATCTTTCTACTGAATCACCCCAATTTGTGATTTATTTATCAAGAATAAAACTCTTCTGTTTGCTAGTGCATGCAAAACATTCCCTGTTCTTTCCCTTGAATGTTATCTTCATGATTTCTCTACAAATCTAGAAGTTACATATGATTGCGGTTATTGTTTTTCTTATTAGATATTGATATTTAAAAGATAAGTAATATTAATTCTCTAGATTTCTATCTTGATTTATTTACACTTTATTAGCTTTTGATGTTTAAAATTGTCAAAGTCTGTTTGAGGGAATTTGATAGTAATAATTGTTTGTACAAATTTTTATTTCCTGATAAAAATAATTGAACCTAATTTGTTTAAATTGAGTCATTAAAGAAATGGTAGGCCTTTACCACTTAAAAATCACATTTTATAAAGTTTTAAATTTTTGTTATTAAATTAAATGAAACTTAATAGTCTAATAACCACAAAATCAATTTTCTGAAGCTATAATGATCACGTCTCTTGAGAACTTCATATTTAAATGGATTTAATTTTTATTTGACATTTATTTTCCTAAAAAAGTTGGAATGTTTTTGATTAAAGCTGAAGTCATCAGATTTATAAGACAGACAAAGAATTCACCACAAAAGAAGCTGCATGAATAACTGGGCAACATGAGGGTTTTCTCAAATTTCCATTTGTGTGTCTAATACTTCTGCAAAATGTATGATTCATTTGCATGGAAAGTTACTAAGCAAATTACCAGAAACAAATGGTGGTTGCTGGGGGTGGGGGAGAAATGGCAAGATGTTGGTCAAAGGGTACAAACTTCCTGTTACAAGATGAATAAGTTCTGGAGATCTAATGTACAGCATGATGATTATAGTTAATAATACTGCACTGGTACAAAACAAGAAAATATTCCAATTTTAAGTATGTGCAAGGGCAAATATGAAAATGTTTTTATAAGATTTTTTACAACAGTAGTAGGTAGAGCTCAAGAAACTAGTTATAAGAGCACACCATTATCACCAAATTCAAAGTAATTTTAAAGTTTGGTTTCAAAAAGTAACATTCAAAAAATTTAAAGAACTACCATATTATCCGGCAATCCCATTTCTGGATATATATCTAGAGGAAATCAAAGAGTACCTCAAAAACTTCGAAGCTATTTCTGCACTCCTATATTCACTGCAGCATTATTTAGAATACCCAAAATATGAAAACAACCTAAGTATTTGCTGATGGATGAATGGATAAAAAAATAACAGCGTATTATTCAGCCAGAAAAGAGCAGGAAATCTTGCCATTGTGACAACATGGATGAACCTGCAACACATTATGCTAAATGAAATAAACCAGACAGAAAGACAAATACTGTATGCCCTCATTTACATGTGGAATCTAAAAAGGTCAAACTCATAAAGCCATAGAGTAAAATGGCAGTTGCTAGAGATTAAGGGGTAAAGAGGTTGGGGGTGGGAATGGAAAGATGTTGGTCAAAAGATACAAACTTTCTGTTATAAGATGAATCACTTCTGGAGATCAAATGTACAGTATGGGGATTATAGTTAATAATACTGTATCATATACTTGCAATTTTCTAGGAAAGTAGATCTTAAGTCTTCTCATGACAGACATAAAAAAGGTGGTGGATGTGTTAATTAACTTGACTGTGGTAATTATTTCATAAGATTGTACACCTTTAAAAATTACATTGTACAACCTAAATACACACAAAGTTTATTTATCAACCATACCTCCATAAAACTGGGGGTGGGAGGAAAAGTGACTTACTTCTCTTACATTTTTGAGCACTAGAATGAGCTTAGACAAAAACGCAAAAAGTGTATTTAAAATTATATTATTTACTGGCAAAACTTATAGATTCAAAAGACAACTCAACTTTGAAAAAGTGAGTTAAAATGGTTCATTAGGAATGTTTAATCAGCATTTTATTGAAACCCTGAAGAATTATTAGCACTAATAGAACAGTATCTGTGTGTATTTGAAGAAAAGCTTCATTATTCTTTTAAAATACTTGACATGAAAATATTGATAGGGAATCCATATGCATACATTATCAAGTATTTAAACATTATATTGTTTGAAAGAAAAAGAAAAATCAAAATCATTTGAGTTAGAGTTACAACTCCTTGATGTATAATTTAAAGAAAATAAATTTTGATTGATGGTAAAAAGGTGTTGTAGACAAATGGAGAAAAAAGTACTATATATAGTCCTGATATCAGATACCATCTACTTGTGATGATAAAGAATTAGAAGAGATCCTCATTAAACTGTCTTCCTCAAAAATCACTTGTAGCTATTTCAAAGATAAGCACCTAAATTAAAACATTATGTTCTTGGAACGATGCTTATTAAAATATTAATACATTTTATATAGATGCTTTATTCTAATTTGATATTTAATATCCTGCCTAAAACTTTGTATTTTACTCTTCTTACAAATTGCAAGAAAGAAAATGTAATTTTTTTTTTCAATGAATTCCATATGGATGTCCCTAAATGTTAGGAAAAACATAAGAATATCATGTACAAGGCTACGTTCTATTAACATCAACACAAAAAAGGAATGTACTTTTGGAGACGCTGGCTTAGTCATTCTAATCTACTCAATATTGTAGCACTATGGCCTGGATTTCCATAATTCTTTAACATAAATTACAACCAACTGATCTGTATCAACATCCTGTTTCTTCTATAACTCACTTGGTGGTTGAATATGACCTTGATGAATGCTCTAGGCGGGTTAATATTCTCTCAAACTGTATCAGAGAGTATAAGCAACCTTATCACCTCAAGAGCCTGTGTGAAGAGGGTGGCGTGGACAGGAGGATGTATGTACCCTAGCCCCAACCTTTATTTTGTACAAGGTGGCATTTAATTCTTGCCTCAGGGATGTTTCCTTCCTCTAACTCTAAAGTACTCATGGTTTCCTTTGCTGGAAGGCCAGGTAATCTTGGATTATCAGAATCAACTCATCAATCAGGCATGTGGGATTTTTAGAGTCAAGTTTAGAAACAGACAATACAAAAAAAAAAAGATAGCAAAGGAGAAGAAAAGGAGAAAATAGAGGGAAGAGCTAAAGAAGGGAAGAAGAAAGACAGGACCCTGGACAATCCAGGAAAAAAAAAAAAAAAGATGCAATAACCACCACAACAATGCAAGCCCTTTAGGCTTCAAGTTATAGTTCTAATTAGTTGTTGTGGTCAGCCTGTGCTTCCTACTAGCACCAAAGGCCATTCAAATTTACCAACCTCCTCTACAGAGCTTTGTCTGGGGAATCTCCCCTTATTCCTCTATTTTCTCTTCAGTTTGTGCTACAAAAACAATCATTAGTTTTGTTTTGTTAAGCCTTTGGAAACCTCTCTTTAAAAAAATCTTAGGAGAAGCCCAATAAGAGAAGGCAGAAAAATCACATACTACTCTGTGTTGAAAGCAGGAAGGAACTCCATGAAACTTCTGTATGGAAGGCACTTGAATTGTTGACTGTGTTATTTTGTGGTCTTCCTATATTATGTTACATATTTATTTGAGTGTTCTCTGATTGTATATATATACCTTTGAAGCTCTAATGAATACCATATGAATGACCCAGGGCCCTTGTTAAAATATAGCTTCTGGGGGCGCCTGGGTGGCTCAGTCGTTAAGCATCTGACTTCGGCTCAGGTCATGATCCCAGCGTCCTGGGATCGAGTCCCACATCGGGCTCCCTGCTCCGCGGGAAGCCTGCTTCTCCCTCTCCCACTCCCCCAGCTTGTGTTCCCTCTCTCGCTGTGTCTCTCTCTGTCAAAAAATAAATAAAAATCTTTAAAAAAAAAATAAAAATACAGCTTCTGATTCAGTAGACCTGGGGTGGAACCAGAGAGTGTATTTTTAACAAGCTCCCCCGCATGATGAGGCTGCAGCTGGACCTGTGACCACATACTGACTCCTGTGTTATTAGCTGTAGGCTAAACCCTGTGGCAGGTAAAAGAATGCATGGGGGCACCTGGATGGCTCAGTTGGCTAAGCGGCCCACTTTTGATTTTGGCTTAGGTCATGATCCCAAGGTCCTGGTATCAAGCACCACATCAGGCTCCATGTGCAGCAGGGAGCCTGCTTGAGGATTCTCTCTCCCCCTCTGCTCCTCCCCCTACTCTCACATGTAAGCACATGGGTGTGTATGTGCTCTAATAATCTTAAAATTAAAAAAGAAAGTATGGATTTTTACTTCCATTAAAAAACTTAAAAATAAAAATAACAAATAGGAACTGATTAATGAGCAATAAAACTAATTGTGTAACTAAATGGCTCCTCCATTCAGAACTTGATCATATCAGGAAAGTCCTCAAGCTCTCCAGATCTAAGTTCCTCCTATATTCAGATTCATTTCAGTTCCATGATTCTAAAGGCAAAGTAATGTAAATCTAGCTGAAAGTTCACAGTGAGTTGCACAACCCCAGGAGAGTCAGAGTAGTTGGGTACACCTCAAGTTAGACTTGGGTTATGAACTGGAGTGGGACACTGGGCAGGCCCACAGGCTCTCCATGGCATTATTGGAATCTACAGTATTCAATGGCGAAGTCATTCTCTGGAGTTCTGCAACACTATGACCCTCATAGTATTGGCCCTGGTCAAAAGAATTGGAAGAGAATGTCCAGTCTAGCAGATTGATACAAACCACTCAGACTCAAAGTCTCCAGGGCTTAGGAAGCTAAAGCAAATGCCTAAAGGTCACCCCAAGTCAAGAGGGCTGATGGAGAGCGTGACCAAATGGAAGTGCAGCTACGTGGCTCCAGGCAATTTTGCAGCATAGAAATACAGGCATGTTTATTGCACACAAGCAAATACTCAGATTTTTTAGGTATAGGGGCCAAGGGCAGGCCACTGCCAAATGTGCCACTTTGGCATATTGATTATTTTAAATAAAAGTATTTAAGAGGCAGCCAGTGCAAGAAGGATACTCAATCCCTCCTCTGTTCCCCCTGAAAGCAGGAAATAAATCTCTCATGTGAATGGTAGCCTCCCTGTACCTGGAGGTAAAGAGACATCCTCATCACCAAAGATGAGAAATTCAGGGCTGAGAAGGCTACTGTTATTTTACTAATTTACTACCCAGCTCAAATTTTGTTTAGAATTTCTTACTAATCGAAGCTCTCATTGTGTTCTCTGTCTTGTCAATTCTTCACTGATTTATTGTCTCTGTCTAAAAAGTATAAAATCTGCTTTCCTTGGTCATTTCTTTAAGTATCAGTTTCATTATTGGGCCTCCCATGTGCATGTAATAAAACTTTTTTTTTTTTCTATTTACCTGTCTCATGTAAATTTAATTCTAAGTTCAGCTGGAAGACCTTGAAGGGTAGAGGAAGAATTGTTCTTTCCCTGCATAGGTTTGTAAACTCTGGAAGAAGAACCAGATTCTATGTGTAGCCATCACGGCTTCTAATCAAATCTAAGTTGCCCTCAAGTATGAGTATCCTTTTTTATGACCAAAAAGAAGTTACACAGCTGCCTAAAATATTCTTAGTCAACCTTTCTTTTTTCTTTTCAAAGTTCTTGCTTACCACAAGATCCTTGTGGTTAATGACATGCCAAATACTTCAAGTATGGACTGTTCTCTTCAGCTCTGTCAGAGGCTGCCTATTGTCTGAGAGCACTTTACGGCTTAATACGGTTACTGGTTAGCATCTTGTTCTTTTGGGGAAAAAAAATTCAATAACTTTGTTATTTTATCAGGGCTTCATGGTACTTGTTTCAAAGTGGTAGGTGAATGCTAGGGTCATTGAATCTTTTCAAGTGTGTCCAAATGGTAGTGGAAGAAAACATATTTGAACAGATGTGCACTGAGCTCTCTCCTTTTTCACACTAACAAACTTACCTCTATTTTATCTTCTACTCTCTCACCAAATCCAACCACTCTGAAGAATGGTTGAGAAAAAACAAATAAGTCCATTCCTGTCCTACCAAGGCTCACACTATTTTCTAGTTAAAGAGTTTTGGGTTTAGACAAGCTCTGGTGACAACAAAAGATTCAATCAATTTCATGACCACATCACTTAAATTATTCACCCCAGTCTTGGGTTGTGATTACTAAATAGCTATTTGAAAAAATGGCAAAAAAAAAAAAAAAAACCTAGTATAATATATTTATTAAATTGATTCATAAACACAATAATTGTTTGATTGACTTTCACTTGCAAAGTTGCCAGACTGACTTGAAGGAATCCACCTTGTGTGGCCACAGATATACAGTGTTGTGGGGTTTTGCTTTACACAGGGAGTGAATCCAGTAACTGAAGTTATGAGATCCAGGATTCAGGTTACTGAGCAGGAAGTTTATTTTCCCAGATCTTCAAACCAAAGTCAAAGACTTACTAGTAGTTATATAAAGTTAAAAAAAATGCATTGAGGGACGCCTGGGTGGCTCAGTCGGTTAAGCGTCTGCCTTCGGCTCAGGTCATGATCCCAGGGTCCTGGGATCGAGTCCTGCATTGGGCTTCCTGCTCTGCGGGGAGCCTGCTTCTCCCTCTGCCTCTGTCTCTCTCTCTCTCTGTCTCTCATGAATAAATAAATAAAATCTTTAAAAAATAAAAAAAAATAAAAAAAAAATGCATTGAACAATATAAGCTATCTCTGACAAAATAAAGCAGAAATCTATTTGAAACTCTTAAACAAGAAAGGAACTTGTAACACACAAGAAGCCTACAAAAAAGAAATAGTTGATGGATATCGCTTAAGGCTGTTTTGCGCTCCCTTCCTGGCATACTTTTATCTCTAGTCCACCCACCAATCTGTTTAGATATGACTATAGAAGCAAATGCACCCAGCCAAGATCTGCCAACCCTGGCCCACATCGGCAGTATACCCAACTGACCCTTATTCTTGCAAAGTAATACGTGATTGTTGTTTTAAGCCACTAGGTTTTGAGGTAGTTACTCAGCAATAGACACCTGATACATTTGGCTTTCATAAATTTTCATTTCTACTAAAATGGAATTCACAGAGCTTATAAATCATAAGAATCTATCTCTACTGTATTCTTCTAAGCAGGTAAAATTGATTCAATTAAATCCATAGATTATAGTGAAAGATCTATTTGGAAAGACCTCTTTTTTAAAAGTATCTTCCTTCAGAGAAACAAAAAACTTAAACTAAAATAAGTAGCCGATTTGTGTTTAGATCCTAGCAAGAAAGAGATATATTTGTAATTTTCCATAACATATGATTCCCACTGAACATACACATTAAACCAATATTGTTCTAGTTATCAGCACTTATTTATCAGTTATGCACAGTAGCTGCAATGGATTTCAACAATTATTCAAGGTTTACCATTTCATCCCATGTAGTTTTCATCAGCATCCTCCTAAAGCATATACTATACCTGCTGCATTCCGCCACTACCTTAGTATTCAGCAGAGAAATACTGCCTCAGATAAACCTTGAATGTGGCTCTAAGAAACTTAGGTATGTTAGCAATTTCCTAATAAGTTTGTTTGATAAGGTATGTTACAACTCTTCTACCATTTTTTTTTTTTTTTTGCTGTATCAAAGCTCCTATCATGATATTTAAATCATGAGATTATTAAAAAAAACCTCTGCGTTGACTACAAAATTCTATTTATATATTACATGATAGAGTTTTGCAAAGCTTTAAGAAAGGAGTAGGCAAACTTTTCCTGTAAAGGTCCAAATAGTAGATATTTTAGACTTTACTAGCCCTAATGTTTCTGTCACCTCTGGTAGCTCTACACTGCTGTGTAAAATCAGCCATTGACAATATGTAAACAAATGGGTGTGGCTATGTTTCTACAAAACTGTATTTACAAAAACAGAGGCTGGCCAAATTTCACCTGCAGGCTATAGTTTGGGGGCCCCAGGCTGAAGGCATTGGTCAATTTATTATTTATTATGTCACAGAGGAGTGCAGAGAGTTAAAAGAAGATCGCAAATGTTCTTTGAGGGCAGAGGTAAGGGGCAGGAGGAAATTAGAATCTCTTGATAAAATTAAAACTGGTCAATGGAAAATGGAGAGGAAGAAAAAGGATAAGAAATATGCAGAAAGCCAGCTCTAAAGCAGTCATTTTCCTAAGACTGTTCCTTCTCATGTGTCAAACATTCACTAGCTTTTGAATGTAACTTGGCACAGCCACTTTGCAAAAGCGCTTGGCAATATCCACTAAAATTGAATATATGCATACCCTCTAACTTAGTAATTACACTCAGCTATGCAACCAACAGGAAAAAAAAAAAAAAACAACCTATGTTTACTAAAAGACATGCACACTACAACATTTATACTGATGCTATTTTTAATTAAAGATTTTACTTTGAAATAATTGTAGATTCCCATGCAATTGTTAAGAAATAATACAAGAAGATCTCATGCCCCCTGTACCCAGATTCCTGCAATTGTAATATCTGGCAAAACTATGGAACAATAACTAGTATACTGAATTGTTATGATCCACTAATCTTAGTGGATATCCCCAGTTTTACTTGTACCTGAGAGGAGTGTGAGTGTGTGTGTGCATGTGTGCATGTTGTGTGTGTACTTCGTTCTGTGCAATTCCATTACATCTATAGGATCTCGCATTCACAAAGAATACAGAATATTAAATAGAGGGGCACCTGGGTGGCTCAGTCTGCTAAGCCTGATTCTTGGTTGCAGCTCAGGTCATGATCTCAGGGTGGTGAGATGGAGTCGGGCTCCGTGGTCAGTGTAAAGTCTGCCGTCTTTCCCTCTCCCTCTGCAACCCCACCCCACCTCCACCCCACGCCCGCTTGCGAGCTCAGTGCACTCTCTAAAATAAATATTTAAAACAAAACAAAACAAAAGAATACAAAATAGATCCATCACTACAAGGGTCCTTCAGCTTACCCATTTATCACCCTGCCCACCTCCTCTTTCCCCCTGCTAACCCTGAACAAGTACTCATCTCTTCTCTATTTCTAAAATATTGTCATTTTAAAAAAGTTATATAAATAGAATCATACAGTATGTAACTTTTGGGGATTGGCTTATTTTACTAAGGATAACTCCCTGAAGATTCATCCAAGTTGTTGCATGTGTATTCCATTTGACTGTTGAGTAGTATTCCATGGTATGGATATACCACAGTTGTTTAGACATTCATCACTGGAGAACATTTGTGCTATTTCCGGTTTGGGGTTATGAGTAAAGCTGTTATAAATATTTATGTACAGGTTTCTGTGTGAGCATAAGTTGTGATTTCTCTAGGATAAATGCCCAAGAGTACAATTGCGAGTCACATAATAGTTGCCTGTTAATTTTTTAAGGAACTGACAAATGTTTTCCAGAGTGGCCGTACTTTTTTTTTTTTTTAGATTTGAGAAAGAGCACGTGCACATGCATGAGTGGGGGGAGGGGCAGAGGGGCAGAGGGAGAGAGAGAATCCCCAACCACACTCCTCGCTGAGAGCGGAGCCCCACCCATGGCTCAATCCCACGGCCCTGATATCATGACTTGATCAGAAATCAGAGTCTGCCACTCTACCAACTGCACCACCCAGGCACCCCTGGAGTGGGTGTACCCTTAGACATTCTCACTAGCAATGTATGATTGACACAGCTTCTCCACATCCTCACCAGCGCTTAGTGTTAGCTCTGTTTTTACTGTAGCTATTCTGATAGATGTATAGTGATAATTCATAGCAGTTTTAATTTGCAATTAGCTAACAGTTAATGATGTTGAATATTTTCTCATGTGTTTATTTACTGTCTATATATACTCCTGGGAGAAATGTTTCTTCATGTCCCTTTCTCATTTGAATTGTTTGTTTCATACCCTGGAGGTTTAGAGGTTTTATACATATACTAGATACCAGTCCTTTGTTGGAAATGTGGCTTGAAAGGTTTTTCTTTTGTTTTTTTCCTAAGTCTGTAGCTTGTCTATTTATCTTCTACACCAGGGTCTTTCTTAGAAGAAAAGGTTTTTGTTTGTTTAAATTCTGATGAGGTCCAATTTATCATTTATTCCTGTGATGGAGTCTAATTTTTGGTACCCAATCTAAGAACTCTTTGCCCTAAATCCTAAAGATATTCTTTTTTTTTTCTTTTAAAAGCTTTACAGTTACATATTTTATATTTAAGTTCATGATCCATTTTGAGTTAATTTTTATAAAATGTGACAGGTTTCGAAAGAGGTTCATTTCTTTTTGCCTATAAATGTCTCATGGCCACAGTACCATTTGTTAAAAAGCCTGTCCTTCCTCCACTGAAGTCCCTTTGCACTTTCGTCGAAAATCAGTTTGGCATATCAGAGTGGTTCCATTTCTAGCTTTTCTTTTCTACTTCATAGATCTCTATATCTATCCCTCCACCAATATCACACTGTCTTGATTTTTGTAGAACTATATAGTAAGCTAACATCAGAAAAAGTAACTCCTTATATTTCTATTTTTTAAGATTGTTTTAGCTATTTCAGGGCTATGCCTTTCCATAAAAAATTTAAAGTAAGCTTTCCTGTGTGTAAAACAACAATCGCAACAACAACAAAACTGGGATTTTAATAGGAATTGCCTTAAATCTATAGATAAATTTGAGGAGAACTGACATCTTTATTATTCTATGGCCACGTTATCTATCTTCATTTATATAGGTTTTCTTTTCTCTTTTATCGATATTTTGTAATTTTCAGTATACAGATTCTGCATATGTTTTATTAAATGTGCACCTAACATAACCTTTTGAACAATTACAAATGGTATGATGCTTTTTTTAAATTTTATTATGTTATGTTAATCACCATACATTACATCATTAGTTTTTGATGTAGTGTTCCATGATTCATTGTTTGCATATAACACCCAGTGCTCCATTCAATACATGCCCTCTTTAATACCCATCACCAGGCTAACCCATCCGCCCACCCCCCTCCCCTCTAGAACCCTCAGTTTGTTTCTCAGAGGCCATGGTCTCTCATGGTTCATCTCCCCCTCCGATATCCCCCCCCTTCATTTTTCCCTTCAGGCTATCTTCGTTGTTTTTTTTTTTTTTTTTTTAACATAAAATGTATTATTTGTTTCAAAGGTACAGGTCTGTGATTCAACAGTCTTACACAATTCACAGCGCTCACCATAGCACATACCCTCCCCAATGTCTATCACCCAGCCACCCCAGCCCTCCCACCCCCCACCACTCCAGCAACCCCCAGTTTGCTTCCTGAGATTAAGAATTCCTCATATCAGGGCGCCTGGGTGGCTCAGTCGTTAAGCGTCTGCCTTCGGCTCAGGTCATGATCCCAGCGTCCTGGGATCGAGTCCCACATCGGGCTCCCTGCTCCGCGGGAAGCCTGCTTCTCCCTCTCCCACTCCCCCTGCTTGTGTTCCTGCTCTCACTATGTCTCTCTCTGTCAAATAAATAAATAAAATTAAAAAAAAAAAAAAAAAAAAGAATTCCTCATATCAGTGAGATTTTAATTTAAACTTCCACATATTCACTCTTAGTATATAGAAACTGACATTTTTAAGTATCAGGATCTTGCATCCTGTGATTTTTTTGAACTAACTTTTAATTCTGTAAGTTTTGTTTTTTATTTTCTTCAGATTTTCTATGTAACCAATTATGTTATTTGCAAATAGGCACAGTCTTTTTCTTTTTCTCTTCAATCTGTGTACCTTCTCTTTCCTGCCTAATTTCCTTCCTTCCTTCTTTCCTTCCTTTTCTTTTTTATTTTAGTTTCTGCCTTGTAGCAGTGGCTAGAGTTTTCAATACTTCATTGTAAAAGCATGGTGAAAATGCATATTCTTTCCATATTATCATTCTTAGGGTAAGATCACTGAGTCTTTCATCATTAAGTAAGATGTTAGTTGTAGGTTTTCTGTAGATGCTCTTTATCACGTTGATATAATTATCTTCTATTCTTAACTTGCAGGATGTGTTTGCAAAAAATGGGCATTATGTTTTGTCAAATTATTCTTCTGGGTGAACTCATATGATCATGTGATTTTTCTTTCTCTAGGCTGTTGATATGGCAGATTATATTTATTGATTTTCAAATCAACCGTTCATACCTAAAATAAATCCTACTTGTTCATACTGTATCATTCTTCTCAAACATTTTTATTTAATTTGCTAATTTTTTTTTAAAGATTTTTAAGTCTAAGTTCATGAGAAAGATAGATCTATAGCTTCCTTTTTTGTGCTGTCTTTGGTTTGGGTATCAGGGTGACACTGCCCTCATCAATTGAGTAGTAGTATATTTTTAGTTGACCAAACTTAGATGCTACTCAGTAGTCCATCACTAATGAAAACAATTATATATTATCATATTTCAAAAAATGTAATACTATAAAGCAGTGAGAATAAATGGACCACAACTACACACAGAAATATGCATTGGTCCCACCAACATTATCTTAAACAAATAAGCCAGCCACAGGAGTATATTCTATAGGATTCTACTTATAAAAAAGAACCAAAAAAGGGAAATTAAACCATGATGTTAGTAGTCAGGATAATGGTTAACCTTTTGAAGATTAGTTCCTAACAAGGGAGCATAGAGGAGGTTTCTAGGTTGCTAGTCATGTTCTATTTCTTTTCCTGTGTGTTGATAATACAAATATGGGTATTTGTGAGCTGTTCATTGAGATGGGCACTTACCTACCCATTCTGTATGTTTGCTACACTTTGGTTAAAAAAGAAAAACAGTACCCATCACCAGCCCCACAGAGGACACCCCTCCCAGGTATTCTCTTTACTTCCTATTTAAATTCCCAGGGACCAGAGCTACGTGACTCAATACTCATATAAACATAAAGCTGAAAACAGCTCTTTTTATACTGTATCTAACTAGGAGGACATTAATTTCATTGTTTTCAAAAAAAGCCACCATCTATTTTTGTTTTTGTTTTTTTAGGCTTTAGGGTTGAACCTCCTCATTGCCGTCCAATGTACAAGCCCAGTTGAAAAGTCTGACAGCCATTCATATTTCTAGCAGAGAGGAAATGGACCAGAATAGTTCTGCCAACTATTTTTTATTTGATATGCACTTTTTCATGCTTGCTTTGTACTTGAAGATAGCAATATCACAGAGTATTCTCTGTAACAATACTCAGCTAATTAAAAATAATTTAGCCTTGTAGCATCTGTGATTGTTGATACCCATTCTTTAGTGTTCTGTACTTAAAACTGATACATGAATAGTGATTTATTAAATACATACTGGAAATGAAAGCCTTGATGAGTAAAGCACATCAAGAATCTGAGAAAATCCTGGCTTCAAAACAAGAAGCAGGAATAGTAGATTCCAGTGGTTCCTGGTACTTTCTTACATCAAAAGAACAAACAATTCACTGAAAACTACTTCCACCCAAGAGATTCAAAGTTCTTAAGCCTTCACATACTTAGAAAGACCCCTGGCCCTTCTAAATGCCTCTCCTGGTTTGTAAAGCTGTACACTCCCAAGAAGCCTGCAAAAAACACTCAGCCAACATTCTGAGGAACAGGAAAACTTCTTTGAACAAAATCAATTCACTCCAACTGCAATGTATAGTCACTATCAAGTTACCCTTACAAGAAACAGAGTTTCTATTGATCCACCCACCTCTGTCACCTTACTTCTCTAACACTTCTCTATTTCATCTTACATTGTTTAGAAGAGGAAAAGTTGTCATCAAGAAAATTTCTAAGTGATACCCTGCATTTTCGTACTGACAGCATACAACACTGTGATCTGAATACCACTAAACAGATTAGCTCGTGGTGCCTCTCACTCTTGAATGTCCATGAAAATCAGATGCAGTGGCATTAACACACGCAGATGCTCAGATGTCAGACTCACAGATTATGATGGGGCCCTAGATTCTGCCTTTTCAACCATCATCCCAGGTGATTCTGACACACAGAAGATGAGGGGCGAGGGAGAGAGAAAGAGAGAGAACAAACCGGGCTGAATAAATGGAAATCCCAAGACTGAAGATTACCTTTGCAAAAAAATAGAGCTTGTTGCTCTCAAACACAAATGGCAATAACAACTGGGTATAAAGAGTGCTGCCATGTACCAGTAATATGAGGCCTGATTTAAAAAGTTAAGATATCAGTAAATATCATAGATCATACGTTGCCCTCATTCATTCATTCATTCAATAACTATTTATAAAACACCTTTGGACCATGACTGGAGGATGTGGTGATCAAATATACCTTAAAAAGCTGACAGTGTAATAGGGAAAATAGAAAAATAGGTAGGCACACTTGTGGCTAACTTGTGCTATATTGTCGATCTTATTTATTAAACCTTGTTTCTTCAGGACAAACCAACCACCGCAAAGATCAAGAATCCAAGTCTCAGAGAGCCTTGAGTGCAAACACCATCCACACTGGGGACTCTGGCTCCATCTGTGTCCCTGGGGATCCTGGCATGAATGCTCTACAGACTCCTTTCTCCATCCATGGAATTAAGACTCTTCAAGTTGACCTCGTATTTTTGGGCCAAAGCAGCTAAAACAAAAACCAAACAAGAGAAAAGAGAAGTCCCCACACATATGGCAAGTCCTCCATTTCCTCTGGGTGACAATGGTTTCTACTCACCTTCCAGGGTCAGAGTGCAGCTGACCCACCTCTCAGGGTCTGCAGCCCTTCTGGAACACAGCCCCTACCACAGCTCGAAACTCTCAAAGAGATTTTCCATGTTACAACTCCCTGTTGGACACCTAGGAGATGCCTTGCAAGTGAAAGGGAAAGCTACTCAGCTAAAAGCTACTCTTCCACTAAAACCAAAGTTCAGTCCTAGAGCCAAGCATGGGACTTACATGGTACCACAGTCCTTCCTGCACCTTAGGGTAACCTCCCTCCTTTCTCAGGGCACATTCTAGCCCTAAAACAGAGACCAGTAATGAGTATCCCTCTGAATTTTGGAATTTGAGGTTCCCCCTTAAGAATCTCTCAAGTGTTCCCTAGAGCCCTCCGTTTATAGGATTCCCTGAGGGATATCATGGTGAGCATGTGCCAACAAAATCTAGTTCCCACACCTCTAGTCATGATTAGATACAGGACTGATCTGGCCCAGAAACAGAAGAGGTCCTAGTGTATCTGCCCAAGCTTTTATTGACATAATGGGTAAGAAAAACAAATTGTGATTTTATGGTCTTTGTTCTTTTTCTTTTGGTTGTTACACCATCACCATAGCATTTTAGGAGAAAAATAATTATAGAATAGTGAACCACACACAAAATCACAAATCATCCTACCAGAAATTTGTGTAGGCCAATGAATACATGTATGAGTATTCATTTGAATGTGCATGTATTTATGTATCTGTGTATTATTATATATATTTTAACAACTAAATTTCAGTGTTCATATTAATTTGAAAACTGCTTCTTTCACTTAACAATGTATTGTGACACCTTTCCATTTCAAAAAAGTTACAGAGTTACCATCAATTGTAAGACTACATTATGCCTATTGCACAGATTTCTCATATTTTACCTAACAAATTATCCAATATTCGATATCTGGGGCTGTTCATAATTTTTCTTTGCTATAAACAATCCTATATCTTTTAACGACATTTCTGAGAGCCTGTGATGAATTCACTTTCACCTACATCTCTGAATCTGTGCAATCATTTCATCAGGTTCCTAAAGTACAAGTAACAACTTTTTACCTTAATTAAAATAATTAAATGTTTACATTAACATTATAGGAAAAGCAAGCCACTCCAGCAGAACAGATTTGACCATAACTGGGGTCAAATAAGTATTTTGAAGCTTAATATTTGTTCAAACAAATTCCCAATTTAATGTAGTTTGTCCAAAAAGTAGGAATATGTTCTTGTTGCAAACATAAGCATTTTTTCCACGAGAACCATTATTATTGATAATTGGAATTCTATTAGTCATGGAAAAGTAAATAATTATAATGAGTGACTGCCATACACTTAAAACTGCACTCGTCTTATTAAATCATATTCTTATGTTACTTTTGCTACTCATTGCTACAAATAAAAAGAAGAAAATTGGGACCATACAGTTGGGGCTAGTCTGTCTAGACTTAACACAGAAGACTCTTAGATGAATAAAAAGGCTGAATAAGAAAAAGAATCAGTATGATTGGCAGAAAGAGTTCATGGATTGACATAGGTCTCAGCTAGTAGGACACACACCACCCAAAATCTGGCCAGACTGCCTACAACAGTATCTTCCATCTTTGTCAACCCACATGTGGAAAGGAGAGTGCTGAGTCACTCTGTGAGTTGGAATGGCTTATTATGGGAATGTGGTTGCTATGGTAACAGGAGGGCATCAGCTGAAGCAGAGGAGCATTAAAAGCTTTGTATTACTGAGATAAACCTGCACCATATATGATTTTGCACCAACTTATTTGTGAGCTAGTTTTGACATTTTGATTTACTTCCTTCCATAATCCTGGAATACATCACAGGGCTGATACAATATACCAAAGGTTCTGCTCCCTAGAGGGATCTCCATCACCCATGAAGTTCTTTTTGTCTTCTGGGAAATGACAAGAAGTTGGGGGAGATAAAAGTCTGACAACCATTTTTTCTGCTCCTGGCTAGGACTCTTCTGAAACAACATGAAGATAAATATTGGATAGGGAAGAAATTTAAATCCTTGGGAAGAGTACTAGGATGACAGGTTGTTCAGTCCTGTTCACACCTGTTATCTTATTCATCCCTACACACTCCCAGAGGAGCATACTCTTCCCTAGCCTCTTTGGGAGTACAACAGGGAAGTCTGCCTCCGAGACAGGTTTTACTAAGATACTGACAACGACTCTCTCCTTGTCCCACCTCAGGTTTCCCTGAGCACTTTTTTCAATGAGGCCTTGACCTTAGCCTATAAGGACTGCTCAAATGACTGTCCAAACCCTTTCCCTAAGAGACTTAACCAAACTTTAGCATTTGCTTCTAACAACTCAAGGCCCTGCCCCTAGGATGACCCCAAGCTCCCCTTAAAATGCCTGCCTGCGAAAGCTCAATGCTGCCAGGAGAATTTACTTACTTCAGCCAAAACATGGGAACAGGCTAATAGGCCCCTGAACCTCCTCTTAGAGGAGTTACTAGAGAAAACTTGCAATTACAAAACTTTTCTCTGTCCCTTTAAGATATAAATCTTCTACCACCCAAAACTGTCTCCCCGAGAACCTGAGATCCATCTCTTAGAAATACAAATATTGAAAGAAATAGCTGTTGCTCTCAGTCCCTGTAGGAGGGTAATGGCCTAAATAAGTGGGCACCTTGCTCCAACTTCCCCCACTACCTTCTGTCATAATGATATGAGAAGTACATTTCTCCTACAAGTGCCAATTGGCAAAGCTAGATGGCCTAGTTATATGAACCAAATCCCCTCTTAATACTCTTCAGTGCCTTTCATCTGAATACCCAGCATTTAAACAATCCTACCTTTTGATTCAGTGGAGTTGACCTCAGGTCAGACTGAGGTCTCTCCTCTGTTGCAATTGTTATGACTGAATGAAATATGACTTTACGACCTTTAAGAAGCATCTGGCTTTGCTTCTTTTGATAATATTGTTTGTTGAAGCTGTGCAAGTTTCACATCCTACCAATCCTGATCTATAGTATTGGATACTCTTCGTGATTTTGTCTAACAGGATTCCTGTCCCCCTAATAGTTCTGATCTCCACTAATCATTTGATCCGTAGTGCTTTTCTTACCTGTGGGAACCTCTAATTTCTTAGCCTTCCTGGTCTTGAAATGTACCTGTTGATCTTTACTCCATTTCTTCTCATGGTCTGGCAATGCATAAATTGTATGTAGAACCATTTAAACAGCCAGTAGGGGACCCATAAGGTACCAAAATAGATAATAAATTCATCTCTAATTCTTATCCCTAAAAGGATAAGAATAAAATTATACAGTTATAAAAAGGGAACCCTTTCTCAATTAAGAAACTATTTTTTCACTTATATCCATAGATATCACATTCAAATTTAAAACAATTACACTGCTTATCTTCCAGACAAGACTTTATCAGCCCTGTTTAATTCTATTAGTTCTTGAAAATATTAAAAGTAGAGAGGTTGTAGGTGTGAAATTAGGTAGAAACTCTGCAGAGATAGGTTTTTCAATCTTGTTCTTAGCTCTACCTGATTATCCAGGAATCTATCTTATAGCACAGCAATGCTGGAATTTTCTCTGTTCTAATCCTTTAACACCTTTTACACTACCTAAAGCAAACAAATGTCTCTTAACTTAGCCAGGAAAATGATCCAACTCTCTCAAATGCAAACTAGTTCCCATCTTGAATTTATAAGAGCTAAGGAGGTAACAATAGAATGCTTGTATTGTAAACATATTTTTATTACTCTTCACTTAATAATAGTATAGTATTGAGGAAGCATTATTTATCCAGTCTTAATGATATGCTATGTGTTTAAAAGGACATATAATTGAGCTGTGAAATAATGATATGGATTTTAGAGTTCACAGAGGTTAATCCAAAAGCTCTTACCTTTCTTTCTCTCTTATTCTCTTCCATATTGGACTAATTGACAGCTATTTGTTGAGGAGATACTCTGTCCCTCTAATGTGCTAAACAGTAATAAGAGATCCAAACTGTCATATCAGTACTATAAAACAAGGCCCCAACCAATGAGGTACTTAAAATCCAGCTGGTAAGGTAAAACTTGCATGTGTAAAGCAATTAGCAAATAAAGCAGTGTATTTTAAGTGAAAATTGTATGAAACGTTTTGTACTCCAATTTTAAATGTGTGGAAATGAGATATTCTGGCTCCTATAGATGTGGGAAAAGAAAAATATAAGAAATAGAACACATGTCCCTTATTTAAAGGAGCTCAGAATTTAATTAGAGAAAGAAAAATAATACAAACATGAATATAGCCAGCATTTGTCAAGTAAATAATGAAATTTCTAGAAATTTCTCAGGTCCCAACAGCTTTATGTGGAAATTCCATACAATAGAAATAAATGAGCTTATATATTTAACACTGTTGTAATTGCCTGATAAGTCTACACTAGTTATTTATAGCAAATAAAATGCTAGAGAAGAATCAACCAAAGACCGCATAGCTGGTGGGGGATTATTATGCCTCAGGCCACTTGCTCTTCCTTAGACCCATCCTGCACACACTACCCTTATCCCAGTATACCTATAATAAGACATGAAATCTGAGACTGACTTCTCTTTTAGTAACCTAAGCCTCTCTAGAGAAAGATGATTAAGTAGTTTGCATCCCACAGTAATGATCAGCATGAAACCACTAAGAATGTCCTCAAGAGATAACTCCTTAGATTATAGAAATTCTACCACTTGACCAATCTAGAATTCTTTAGACCAGAAAAATTGGATATCTCAACCCGAACTATGACTAAGTCAAAATTTCTCATATGTGATATAAATTCCTTCTATTATTAAAGGAATAAAACCTGAATCTTGCCAATTTTTAATTCACTTGATTTTAATTACCAAAATACAAAGTGAACATATAAATTCTATCATTAAAGGAATGGAACCCTAGTCTTGCCAATTTTTAATTCACTTGATTTTAATTACCAAAAGGCAAGTGAATATATGTTTTATTTTTTTTTAAGACTGTAGTTATTTCTTCATGAGAGACAGAAAGAGAGAGAGGCAGAGGGAAAAGCAGACTCCCCACGGAGCAGGGAGTCTAGTGTGGAACTCGATTCCAGGACCCTGGGATCATGACCTGAGCCAAAGGCAGACACTTAACTGACTGAGCCATCCAGGTGCCCCAAATAATATGTTTTAACTACCTTAAAAAGTTAAAAGGATGACTTAAAATTGTAACTTTGAGAAATGAATAAAAAATGATTTTAATTTCATTTGCCAAAAAGAACAAAATCCTTCAGCTGGTAGTGGATGGGAACTCTTAGAAGCAACAAACTCTTGGTTCTTTTAACTATCACTGATAACTGTAATAGCAAATCCCAGTGGTAACCAGGATGTCAACTCCAAATGATTAAAAACAACAACAGAAAAAGAACTACTTAACAGCTGTGTTGAAAATTCCCACTTAACAAGGCTGCCTTAACAACACTCCTTAGGTGCTGCAAAAACACAACAAAGCTTTTGATGTTTCTGTGAGTGCAGAGTGGTCCAGGAGCAATTTGGTCTGACTGGTCAACTAACTCAGGAGGACATATTGACAGGGAGGGTCAGAAGAAAAAGCCCAGCTGACTCTTGAAAGAACCACAAAGAGAAATACCTCATGCATGTCTACCCTCATCACTTCATGGTGCCCATTTGTTTGGTCTTGTTAGTTTAGTTTCTTCACCTTAGTTTGTTTTTGTCCTATGATCTTGACTACTACTCACTTCTCTACTTCTAGGTAAAGCTATGCTTGCCAGGAAGGACCAGTGCTCTGTTGATGCATTTTACACTGTTGTTTACACTGCTGTTCAGGTGACTGTTTCCAAATACACTGTGCAAGTGTCAGGAGATGGTTTGTTCTTCCTCAACTTCCCATTCAACCATTTGACTACCTCAAAGATACAGAAAATCTCTGCCTTTCACTCTCCTAGCTGAAAGTTAAACAAAATGGAACATAAAACCTAAGCACTGAAATACTAAATTGATTTTATTTGAGGTCCAAGCCCTCCCCTTTTAAACAAATATTCAGAACTCTAAATATTTAGTGCATTTTAAAAGTGTTTGTACTCTTGAACTCAAATGTGTACCAAGCCTACATTTGCCATGGATTATCACTAAGATACCTGAGATGATGGACTAAGATAGTAACAGCCTCTGGGATTTCTCAGAGAAAGGTTTCATGAGGAATCAAGAATTATGTTTCTCTCTTTCCACTACCAATAGTTTAGAGCTGTTTCTACCTCTGTCATGGTTATGGAAACACGGGCATGATTTTTAAGTTTCTTTCCTTGCTGTGTCTCTCAACTTCTGCATCACTAAAAAATCCATCTCCATTTGTTTTCTTTTCTACTCTCGTTCCTGTCTTTCATCTTTATCTAAAATGGACACTAGAAACAGCATTTAATCATGGGGAGATTAATCATGAGAATCCAGAAGTCATGAAATGAAATCAGATATTTCAAGGACATGATTCCATTAATTTTGCAAGTGCTTTGACAGTGTCCAGAAACCCCCTTAAAATCCCAAAATTGTTTTCCAAATTCTACATCCCCCTCTGGGTAAATTTTCCTTTCCTTTGCATCAGCATTCAGAATACATTTTAAAGTTCTCATTCAATTTTACTTTTTTTCTTTTATTTAATTACTAGAATTAAAAGAGCTCTATTTTCTACACATTTTCATGGCAAACGTACACTATTTCAAATACATTAAGGCTAAATAGTCTTTTGTGGACAAGCCTCAGGGGAAACATAACTGCCATTTGTAACTGTTTCTGCAGGGAAATGAATTCTGAGTTCCAAACAACTGATTTACAAATGAACATTTGGAAAGCTACCCATTTGTAAGTGGAAGGACTTCTTTCATCTTATATTTTCTGCATTCTAAGCGGTAAGCTTGACAAGGTCATCCAATAGAATGGTCTTAGGAAAAGTTTTTCTAGATGAACAAGATGTGGTCAGCACCCTCAGTTAGCTGGTGCCAGGACAATGTCATGCCCTGGAAAGATACGAAACTCTCATTACTTCTTTGGAACTCTAATTCACTCCAAAGGGCAGACCTAAACAATGTGATATCACATTCATCCTGGCCACAAACTTTAGACTTTAGAAAAGTAACTTAACCTTCCAGTTTTATCTATAAAATGAGAAAACAACAACCTGATGAAATACTGTAACCATCAGAAGAGTTTATATGGAGTCCCTAACAGCACCCTAAATTTAAAATAAATGGCTAACAAATGGAGGCACTCTTATTAATGATTCAAAGTATCAATCAGCATCAGAAAGACTCAGGAAGAAAATCAAACTGATTCATCAAAAAACAAGTACTGAGCTGTTATTATCTAGACAGTACTGTGAGAGTTTCACTGGGTTTATAGAGGCTGGCAGAAAGACAGGGTGATCTAGCCTAAAGATTCTAAGTCTCAGAAAGCAAACAAACAATATGAGCCAACTATGACCTGCAGACCCATGTCTTGTTTGTCCCTCACATGTTTAAAAATTGGAATTCAAATCAATATTTAGAAACAAGATTTTGCATGAAATTTTCAGATTCTCTTAAAAAAACATGCACTCACATTTCTGCATAACAAGAATCAGGTGGAGTTGAAAAGCAGTTGTCTCTTTGATGTGGGCTATGAGGTCTCCATCTCCCCACATTCTGCACCTAGTCTATGTCCGTGATTTACCCACTGGCCCCACTAAGCAACTGAGTTTGCAATCCTTGTGCATAATGTATTTAGAAGGCTATCTCTTAAAGAATCTTTTACCACTTACTACCTTCATAACAAAGTTTAAAATTGTCTATTTATTTTAGAAAGTCAAAATGTATCTGTATCATCTCATGCTAAGTGAAATAAGTCAAGCAGAGAAAGTCAATTATCATATGGTTTTACTTATTTGTGGAACATAAGGAATAGCATGGAGGACATTCGGAGAAGGAAGGGAAAAATGAAGGGGGTGGAATTGGAGGGAGAGAGGAACCATGAGAGACTATGGACTCTGAGAAACAAACAGGGTTGGAGGGGGGAGGGGGGATGGGTTAGCCCGGTGATGGGTATTAAGGAGGGCACGTACTGCATGGAGCACTGGGTGTTATATGAAAACAATGGATCGTGGATCACCACATCAAAAACTAATGATGTACTGTATTGTGACTAACATAATAAAATTTTAAAAATTTAAAAAATAAATAAAATAAAATAAAACGTATAATGGAGAATTTTTAAAAAATGTATCTGTATCATAAAATCAGCAATTGTGCACCTATTCGTGTGGGACTCTAAATTAGACACTTAAAGGGTTGCTGTTCAAAACAGTTTGACAAGTATTTAGACTCTGTATTTCAATACTAATAATAATAGTTCAACGTTTACTAGTGCTTAGAGCCAAGGTCTATTCTAAGCTTTCACCTACATTAATTTATTTAATCCTAACCATTACTTTTCGAGGAGGTACTAGTTTTTCTTCCCATTTAGCACAAAAGGAAACTGAGATAATACCCAAGATATTAAATGACCTGCCTAAGGTCACACAGCTGGGAAATGACAGAGCCAGAACTCAGACCAGGCAATCTGGTACCAAGACCAACGCTCATAACTATCATACAATACAGACCTTTTGATATGGTCCATCTTTTCCCTGATAATTTGAAACACTACCATTACAATATGCTTAAATTCATATGTATAATACACACACACACACTACATAGACATATATATGCATGATTATGCTATTATTTTCTATTGATAAAATACATATAGTCAATATCAGACTGCTTTAATAATTGTTTCTTTATAGAATATTTTGATATATTTCCTGACTAATCCCAAATATGTTCTCCTCCAAATAAATTTTAGAATAAATTTGTCAGGTCTGCAAAAAATCATATTGGGTTTTAACTGGGATTCCATTAAATTTATAGATTAATTTTGAGAGAATTATCATCTTAATAATATTAAGTCTTTCTATCCAATCATAGGGTAGGCTGATTGAAAAAAATCTTTATGCAGTCAAATTGCTAGGATTTGGTGATAAATTGGAAATGAGGGACAGGGAAAGGAGAGTTTGCAGATGTGTTTTTTTTTTTAAGAGATTTTCCCTTAATCTGTTCAAGAACTATGATCTAGACATTAGGAAGCACTGGAGCAGGGAAATCATCTTCATCTTGAGCCATCTGCAGTGTAGAAGGGAATAGAAGAGCATCTCAAAGTGGCATACCCAGCCCTATAACAGAAATGGTGGTTGAAAACTGGCAGTAGAGTAAGAAGTTCCACAGGGAAAACCAGGAGAGGCTGAAAGAAAATGCAGAACACAGGAGAGAAACAGTATGTACTAACATTTACTGAGTCCTTACCCTGTGCCAGGCCCTATGCTGAGCACTTTATATATAGTTGACCCTTGAGCAACATGGAGGTTAGGGGCACCAACCCTCATGTAGTCAAAAATCCATATAAAACTTTGCACTCACAAAAACCTAACTACTAAGAGCCTACTCTTGACCGGAAGGCTTACTGATAACAAACAGTAGATTAACCCATATTTTATATATTGTAAGTATTATATAATGTATTCTTACATTAAAATAAGCTACAGAAAAGAAAATATTAAGGAAGCCACAAGAAAAAGAAAATACATTTATAGCACTGTACTGTAAAAAATCCCCATACAAGTGGACCCACACAGTTCACACCCATGTTATATAAGGGTCAAATGTACACTCATCTAATAGCATCTAAACACAGATGGGTGAAAAATAAAATAAAATTAAATTAAAAAAAATTAAAACAGGTGGGTGATATTGTCCTCATTTCACAGATGAGAAACCAGGTTCAGAAAAATTAAGGAACTTTCTCACTTTCACACAACAAGAAAATGTTAAGAGCAGAATTTGAACCAAGGTCCTTGAGTACAATGGCCAAGGTTGTTGTGCTGTAGATGGAATGTAATAGGGTTCCTCCCCTCAGGGGCCCCTGGTTTGTCAATGATTAGAGATGTCCTGTGGCAGCTCTTAAAGACACAGCTGTCATTATATGCAAAATGGGAAAAACTAAGATTACCAGTTGTACCACTCCATAAACAGCAGTTCTCTTGAATACAATAGGCAATTATGTAGAATAACATAAATTAATGTAATTTACTCTAAAAATAAGTTGAGCAGTTCCATTTAGTAGAGGATATAGTTATGGATAAAAATAAAATTAAAAACAAACTTTTGCTCTGAGAAGGATACAGCTAAGAAAAAGACAAGCCACACACTGGAATAAATATTTACAAATAACTTACCTAATAAAGGACTTGTATCTAAAATATGCAAAACAAAACAAAACAAAAACCAAAAGATTTACTAAATCTCAACAAGAAAACAAACAACCCAATTAAATATAGGCCAAAGAACTGAACAGATACCTCACCAAATATACAGATGACAAATAAGTATATGAAAAAATGTTCAATATCATTTATCATCAGACAATTGCACATTAAAGCAACAAGATGCCCCTACATGCATATTAGAATGGCTAAAATCTAAAAACAAAACACCTGACAATAGCAATACTGCTGGTGAAGCATTTTCATTCATTGCTGATCAAAATGCAAAATGCTATAAACACTTTGGAAGACAGTTTTTCAGTTTCTTATAAAGCTAGATATAGATTTTGCCATAAGTCCTTCCAGTTCCATTCCTAGGTATTTTCCCAAGTGATTTGAATTTATGTCCACTTAAAACCCATCATGTGAATGCTTATAGCAGTTTTATTTAAAATCACCAAGATGTTCTCCAAAAGGTGAAGGGATAAACACACTGTGATGCATCCACAGAGAGTGTTATTCCTCACTAAATGCAATGAACTAGTAATCCATCCTACAATATAGATGAATTTTAAGTGCATATTACAAAGTAAAAGAAACCTATTTGAAAAGACTACGTAATGATTCCATTCCTATGACATTCTCGAAAAGGCAAAAGTATAGACAAAAACTGATCAGACTGTAAAGGGTTGGAGAGGAAGACTACTGACTAGATGACAAAGAATTTTTAAGGATGGTGAAAATATTCTGTATGGTACCGTAGGGCTATGTGACTCTATGTCAAAATTCATAGAACTTTACTAAACAGTGACTCTTAATGTACACAAATTTTTATGTTTTTCTAAGATTTTATTTATTAATTTGAGAGAGAGTGAACGAGAGAGAGAGAGAGAGAGAACACAGCATGGTGAGGGGCAGAGGGAGAGGGAGAAGCAGGCTCCCCACTGAGCAGGGAGTCCGATGCGGGACTCGATCCCAGGACCCTGGGATCATGACCTGAGCCGAAGGCAGACGCTTAACTGACTGAGCCACCCAGGCGCCCCTGCAAATTTTTAAAATAACTAGCAGGTTAGGGGATCCCAAGATGGAATGCGTATTGTGACAAAAGAGTCTAAAAGTATTTTAAAAGTATAACCCAACCTCACTGAAGAGTGTGGGTTAAAAAGGTATCAACTTAAGTAACTTTAGAAATGACTGGGAAGTGTGAGACTAGAGATCAAAGCAACTGCACTTTAATTGGTAGAGTATTCTAACTGATATTCAAGTATTTTTCAGGGGCATGCAAGTTAACAATTCTGAAAACACAGTATGTGTAAACCGGGAATCAAAAAGTAAATAAATGGATAATCAAGGGCAAAAGTCAAGTTTGTCACTGTGGGAGTGTAAGGTTACAGACAAGCAAAAAGGGAGGGCTAAAATAATATATGTGTTGTCATATTAGAATTGGAAACATCAGTATAAACTCAGGTTTAAATACTTAATATAGATGCATATACTTAATATAGACGCATATAGAGAAATAGTCATGTATATATATTTATATTTTACATTTATACACACACACACATATACATATCTACATGGGTTACTATATACTCATGTGTGTCCTAACTCTGCCTGATGAGAGAGCCTAGAAGCAATAACACCTCAGTAATAAAGAGCACACTCAGCACCCAGATCTTGATTTCTAATACCATCCTCCAATAAAAGGAACCAGGACTCCTTAGAGAAATGGAATTCTTGGGCCAGGGCAGGAAATAAACAAGATAAGCCTGAAGCATCTTGTAGTGTCAGAAAGTAAGAAAATGTTCAAGAAGCAAAAATGATGAGAATATGTCAAAAGGACACAGGAGCTGACATCAAAGAGGTCCCAGTGTCCAAAACTCGAACAATCTGAGCAACAAAATAAATGAAGTAGTATTGGATTACAATCCGATATATAAAATAAATATTCATGAGTACATACAAATAGAGATAAATGACTGAATAAATAAGTAAACAGGGGAAAAGCTACAAATCTCTGAATAGAAGAAATTCACATAATTTATGTAGATGACTCCCCCTCAAAGAGATGGAGCATAACTACCCACCTCTTAAATCTAGGCTGTGCTTAGTGACTTGCTTCCAAGAGTGAGGTGTGGGAAGGGAGGGGACAGGAGAATTTTTACAACAGAGAAAACTGAAGCACTACCTTTGCTAAGTAATCAAAGTTAACATCATCAGTAACAAGACATGTTGATAGCATATGCCACGTTTGAGATTTTCCTCCCCCAAATCCATAACTTGTCAAACTATGAAAAGAAAAAGTTTGTCTGCAAACCCAACTTGAGAGACATGCTACAAAGTAACAGACTCCTCAAAATGCCAAAGTCATCAAAAACAAGAAAAACCAGAAAAACCATCAGAGACCAGAGAAGGCATGTGACTAAATGTTGATCGTGTGGTATCATGAGTAGGATCCTGAAACAGAAAAAGACCATTAGGAAAAAACTAATGAAATTGAATAAAGTATGGAATTTAGTTAATAAAACATATCAATGTTGGGGGGCACCTGGGTGGCTCAGTTGTTAAGCATCTGCCTTCGGCTCAGGTCATGATCCCGGGGTCCTGGGATCGAGCCCCACATCGGGCTCCCTGCTCCATGGGAAGCCTACTTCTCCCTCTTCCACTCCCCCTGCTTGTGTTCCCTCTCTCGCTGTGTCTCTCTCTGTCAAATAAATAAATAAAATTAAAAAAAAAACAAACATATCAATGTTGGTTCTTTAGTTGTGACAAATATACCAAATATACAATGTTAACAACGGGGGAACTTGAATTGGAATCTTTGGAAGCTCTCTGTACTACCTTTGCAACCTGTCTATTAACATGAAAGTATTCTAAAATAAATATATACTTAAAAAAGAAAATTACCTTGTAGTGCATGATAATATTCTGTTCTAATAAATCTCCACATATGTTTGCTTTGATCATTCCGTTCTTGCCTCTATTCTGACATGGGCACAGTCTGTTGCCATTATTTCTCAACTGTGCTGCATCTGGATGAATCCCACAGTTCCTCTCCCTTTCCATTCATGAGGAGGACCCCTGTGTCTTCGATGGTCTGGGTCTCATTATCTCCTGACCAGCTCCCCCAGCTTCCACACACAGCTCTCATCTCTCTCCCTCTTTCTTCCCCCTTTCCATTCCTGATCTAAATATTAAAGCTATCTTCCCTCATATTCGGTATATACCAGATACTTACATATATTGTTTTTAATCCTCTAATTTAGAGATGAGGAGACTGAGTCCCAGAGTGTTTCAATAAATTGCCCAAGGCTAGGTGGCTTATAAGTGGCCTGTATCTGACCAAACTGAAAAGCTACTATTTGTCTCCCCATGCACATGTCTCCCGCCAGCAAGACACTGCTGCGTCTTTCTTAAAAGCATTCTAGATTTGCTTGCTTCAAGCATGTAATGTAACATGATAAAGAAATGTACTACCTGACTTTTAAAAGGAACCTGATCATTATTGGGAGTGAGGGAGTGTATGGGAGAGAGGAGTGGGTGGAGGGAGGCAAATAATCAAATCCTAAGTAAAAGCAACCTTGAGAAAATGCAACCATAATAAAGAAAATTGCTCCCTCCTGGTGATCCAATGGGACAAGGAAAGAGTAAGCCTGGCATTTCTAGTCATCTTCCCCTCCCACCTAGAGCATTGTTTATGCTCTGCTCACTGAGCAAACCCTATGGGCACCGCAGGGGCTTGCCACCAGTGGTCCTCCTAAAAGGAGGAGAGAGGCAGGGTCATTCAGAGCCCTCCGTTTGCAGGCTGTGCCAATCTGGGGGGAAAAAACATGCCTCCTAACTTCGTCTGAGCTCACCTGCTGAAAATCATAAGAAACCCGAATGCTAAATGAGAACTCATTCAGATGAAGCCTAAATTGATGCGTTTAGAGAGATTGAATAAACTCTTTATGTTACAATCTGGCATGAACTTTTAATATTAACTACTACATATTTTATAGACTGTATTTGTTGCCAAACACTAAAACAAACATTAAGATGCTTTTGCCTCAACTGGTACTATGAATGCTTCCAAAACAGTAGTATAAAAAGCCACATAAAACACATCCTAATCATGGAAATTATCTGCATTAAACTTACATTTGCCATAAAAATGGCAGTTATTTTTCATCTACAAACAATTATATCTCAATTACTTACTCTCTGTTAGGGAACATTTCATCAAAAACTCTCATTTAATTGATGTAAGGATGTATTCTGTTTGGGGAGAAACATAATCTCTAATTAGGATTAATTAAAGGAATAGACATTCTAAACTAGTGAAAGGTTGATGTCTCCCGAAAAATATGCAGCTCTACTGGTTTCATATACAAAAAGTAACACAAACTAAGCCACAAAACCTACAGTAGAAGAAGAAGGACCTGAAAGAGAATTAGTCTTTAATGAGTAGAGATGAATAATACTTAGTGCTATTTTCCACAAAATGAATCGCTTGAAAGTTTGTTACATAAGAAGTGTAAATGTACACTCTGTGTTATCCTGTATACATTTTGAATTTGCTTAGCATTACTTATCTTTTTTAACCATGCAGTTATAATAGGCACATCTAAATCATATTCAGAATTACTGCAGCTCAGACAAATGAGCTTCTTTTTGTAGGAAGGGTGGAGCTTAATTAAATCTAGACATATCAACTAATATTAAATTATATGCAAAAGGTCTATAGCTTGTAAAAAGCCAGTAGCATCCAAAACGTAAGAAAGGACTGAGGTTGACTACCATTGAACTTTTTGTTAAGTCTCCAAAAAGATTAAAAAAATCAGCAACAAAAATTTCAGCGCAAGAGTTATATATATGTTTTATATTCTTAGAATATAAAAAAAAATTAAAAAGAATCATTTCAAATGTATTTGGCTGCAATGGAATGATTTTCAGATACTCTGTTTTCCTATCTAGCCCTGTTATCATCCTAGCATATTGCTACTTATAATCAGCAGGAAGGAATGGAAGACATTTTCTTTGGTTTGACACATCTTGGTAGATGGTTTATAAGAGGATTTCAGGAGATGAGAATTGCTTTCATCCATTGCACTTTAAGCCTACCAAGGAATAACCTGTCACTACACAGGCCATGACAGCCAAGCAGGTTCCCCAGGAATGAATGGTGGGGGTAAGCCATGGTGACAGTAGGATGTGACTCTCTTTATTACAAGTCAAAAACAGAAGAAGAGGAAGGAGGAGGAGGAGGAGGAGGAAGTGGAGAAGGAGAAGGAGAAGAAGAAAGGACAGAGCTTTATTAAAGCAACAGCATGCTTTGGCACTGTGACATACAAAATGAGAAAACAACTATTAACAAAGATTTTATAGCGAAAATGTAATGTGGGAAGGGCAATGCCTTATAATAAACTAAAAGATTATCCATTGCTATTTAATTCAAATTGCTTTTATCCTTTTGGGATAAGCTTATTTTGAGACCTCTTGTAATACAGAAGAGATAATTTCCTCTGCAATCCCAAACTGACTCCATTGGCTCTGCGTGTATTAGGAAAAGGTGGGGGGAAGCACAGGTAAAAGAAAAGGTAGCAATATATCATTTACCCAGGTCTCAGAATGTTGTGACACCAGTCCTTGCAAGCAGACTTTACATAGATCTGGGTCTTTCTAGTGCTATGTGAGGTCGACTTACAAAAACTAGTGGTTCTCACCCCTGACACTAACATGTAGCATGTAAGAGATACCACTGGGTAATAAAATCAGTGATGTGGGCATTAACAATTTAGGTCCCTAGAACAAAATCTGTCCCGGCATAATAACCAGGTCAGTGGTTACATCACCCAATGGTACACGTTACTTGCTATATCACAATGTGCAGTTGGCCAACAGAACAAGGTCATAGCAACAGTAAGAACATGCATGGTATAGAGAATGGCAACCGTTAAGAACCAAATGTCTTCAACAAGTCATTCTGCAAATATTTATTTAGCTCTTTCTACATTGTACTTTAACATTTCTAGAATTTACCCAATTAGTAAAGATAGTTGCAATTTGACTATACTATTCTCCTCTAAGCCCCAGATTAAGAATATAATAAAATATTGGTCTGAAGACACTTATTTAGGTAACTATGCTAATTATCCAATTTCTATAAAACTCTTTTTATATCTGAAACAGCAAATATTTGATACAACATTCAGCCACATTAACACTTCTTTTTGAGACTTCTAACATATAAGGCAATATTCACTCTTTGAGAAATCCTTGGTCCTCTGGAATTATCAGTCAAAAAGAGGATGGAAATTCCCCTAGAAGCCTAGAAATCCACTTAACCCTGGGTTTATAATAGGAAGAAAAGTATATCACATTTTTAAATGTCTAATATATGGACTTTGTTGGCTTATTACAGTAGGAATTTGATTCTGACCAGGGTGATTTAGTATGTTATAACTCATTTAATATCATTTTTCCTTGCTGTATTTATATTTATATTAATCTACTCATTAAAACCCGTTTTCCAATAATACAGAAATGATTGTGAAATTTCCAAGATAATCTCCAATACTGCATTTATTTTTATCAACGATCTCTTTAATGTAAAAAATGCATGCAGGGTGGCCCCTAAGAATAAAGTACTCATAATATTGGAGCTGGCTATTATTTATTGAGCATCTTTAAAACTACTTTACATATATCATCTTATTTAATCTCCATGACTTTAATGGAGAGCATTATAACCCCACCTTACAGATGAGGAAATGAGGTTCCTAAAAATTTTAAAAACTTGTCCGAGATAATACTGCTAAAAGTGGCAACCTGGAATAAGAACTGAGGAAGTTTAATTCAAAAGCACACGTTCCAAAGCACACAATTAACAAGTATGCAATATTGCCTCCTGAAATAGATGGCTTGCCTTTGGCTGACAAAATATACATATGTCAAATTTTCAAGTTCATCTTCTTTTAAGAAAATTATAACTAGGGTAGTCAATCTCTTTATTTAACAAAGTCAATCTCAAAACGTAAAATTTCAGATTATCATGACAGGTAGCGAGGGGAGATGTGAGTGGTCAAGCTGTGTTTCTCCCACCCTGAGATAATCCCTATTTCATGAAAAGGTGAAGAGTTAGAAATTCCTGGATGAGTATAGAATTTGAAGATTGCCAAGCAAGATGCTACCAGGATGAGAGTTTAGATTCTCAAGAATGGGGTACAACTTAGCAACGTTCTGCCAGGAGAAAACTCTGGCAGAATAACTCAGGGTACCCTGGAAGAGTGATATACAGAGGCAAGATGATGACTCTGGAAAAAGACCAGGAATGGATGATGAAACGGCCTTTTTGGGTCCCAGTACCTTTAACTTTCTACCTTGCACATTAGCAAACTTAATGCCCCTGTGGTTTCAGCCTGTCTTACCCCAGAAAATAGATTTCCGACAGCAACATAAGGAATATTGTTGAGCTTCTCTCTGGGTTAAGATTCGTGCTGTCTTCTTCAAGTCTGAACAGGCGTAAAGAGGGGTGTCTGGGTGACTCAGGTGTTTAAGTGTCTGGCTCTTGATTTTGGCTCAGGTCATGAACTCAGAATTGTGGGATCGAGCCCTGCATCTGGCTTTGGCTGGGCATGCAGCCTGCTTAATGAGCACTGGGTGTTGTATGTAAGTGATGAATCACTGAATTCTACTCCAGAAACCAATATTGCACTGTATGTTCAGTAAAATTAAAAAAAAAAAACCCTCTCTCCCTCCCCTTTGCCCCTCCCCCTCTCTAGAAATAAATAAATAAACAAACAGGCATAAAGAGATAATGCAGGGGATTTTATCTGTTATTATTTTATTAGGAACATTAACCATTATCAACAGGATGGTGATAGTGATGCTGCTTTGGCCATAGTAAGAGGAGGGATGGAAGAGTGAAAATGTAGGAGGGCTGAAAGTCCCACCTATTTTGCCTTTCCCTTAATACCTAAGGCTTGGAGTTCTGAAAATCCCAGGATAAAAAAAAAAAAAAAAAAAAAAAAACACTTGTAGGGAAAAGAGATGGAGTATTGAGTGTTATCTCTGGGGTTCAAGTATCAGTTCGGCCATGTGATTTGGTGCCAGACCCCTAGTTCTCGGTCTGAATTCCTCCATCTATAAGCCCTAGATGATAACTGTTCAATACTCTGAGTACCTTTAAGTGGCTCAACCATCCTCAGTGTCAGAAAGCCACAAAATAAGAATGAGCCACATTTATTCCCTGTCCCAGGTTTCACTCACCTGTAGCACTGGCCACCAGTTAGTCCAGTGGTTCTCAACCAGGGGCAATTTTGCTTCCCAGAAAACATATGGCAATTTCAGGAGACTCTTTGGTCATAACTGGGGACAGTGCCCCTGATAGGTAGAGGCCTTGGATGGTGCTAAACATCCCACAATGCGCACAACACCTCTCATAACAAAGAAAAATCTGGTCCAATGAGTCCCTGTTGCCAAGGTTGAGAAATTCTGAGTTAGACCAAGTGAGACCAAATGGATGCAGGGAATCTTATTTATTAAATTTATATTGACTGACAGAATCTTGGTAGAAGATAGAACAGATACACTGTATCTGGTATCATCGAAACTTTCAGTTTTCATTTCTTCACCCAAGACTACCCTCCTAGATCTTACTCTTGGTCTATTCCATAAACTAATTTCAAATTCTCAGATCTTCCCACATGATGAAACTAGTTAGGCATGGGTAGTTCTATTTCTCCTGTCTCGACATTCACCCACAGCTTTCTTAGTGTGCCATCAGCAACAGAACTCACACTCTATAACCATGGTGACCAGGCACAGAGGATATGCATGAGGCTGTGATATTCATTGCTACCTTTGCCCCACTTGGTCCCAGCTTTACATGGTCCCATAGCCTACTGCACTTAAATGGCATCCAGAATGTCAGCTGCCTCCTCTGCCCTATTTTGCTGACCAGGAAAAATTCAAGCCAGTACTTTATTTTTTTTATTTTTTTATTTTTTTTAAAAGAGGGAACACAAGCAGGAGGAGTGGGAGAGGGAGAAGCAGGGAGCCCGATGCAGGGCTCGATCCCAGGACCCTGGGATCATGACCTGAGCCGAAGGCAGACACTTAACAACTGAGCCACCCAGGCATCCCCAACCCAGTACTTTAAATGCTCCAAATATTTGTTCAGATAATCACAATCACACTCTTGAGCAGTAGCCTTTTCAAAATTGATTGCAATTAAAAAAACTGATTACTATTTACAAAACTACATAGTATAAGCATACTTCCTCATATACTGCTATTATTCTTATTCCAACCCCACATATTTCCTTCTCCATTTGTCATAGCCTATCAATAATATGTATATGTATTTCACAAGATTGTGGTTGACATTCAATAAGAAGCTATCTAAAACTGTTTTGCAAATACTTGGAACACACATGTTTCTGCTGTGGTTGCTATAAATATACTTACTCTGCTCTAGCTAGGCCCAAATTGGTACAGATTCCTCTGCTAAGGTCTCTAACATTAAGAAGTCACTAGTCCAAATGGACTTAAAATCACTGTGCATCCATACCTGTGTGAACCTGTTCTTGTTCCTGAATATTCTGGCTCTATCACATCCTAAGCTCTCCTTTGGAAATCAGCTTACAGTGTTATGTCCCACTCAGTTTTCCTATCAGATTCACTTTGTGGATGCTATTTTTCTTGCCTCACTGAACCCTGGGTTTCTGGTTCTGGTACTTCCAGGTGGGCCCCATCCATTAGCGATCCACGTGAAAACGTGAGACTTTGCCAAGGCAAATTTCGCAGCATGCAACCACTGCCTGGAGTATCAAGTGCCTGCATGTGTTAGAAGGAAGGTCCCTTAAGGTGGGTATTTTCCCTGTGGTCTAATAAAAGGGACTTCAACCGTGGAGTCAACACAGGACTGGGTAGGAGGCCCAGATCTTCCCCTTCCTTACTCAAGCCATTAAACCCTTAATATCCTGTGGTAGAATAAGAATTGTGTCTGCCCTGCAATGTTAAAAGAGATACTGAATGCAGACAGCCTCACCAAGATCAGCTATTTAAGGGCTGGTTCCCACTTCTTTCCTTAGTTGGGAAGTGGTAAAAAATAAATCAATTTGTTGGTATGAGAATTTCTGGCACAGAACAGGTGCTAAGAAGATATTTTCTACTTAGGTGAATTTTTCATTCTTAAAAATAATAAATTCTCCACATTCGGAATTACTTTAATGCCTTTTCAGTTAAACTCTAATGAAAGAAGTTAGCAATAAGTCAATTGCAGTTATATTTACATTTTTAAAACCCAACTCTCATCCTGTCTGTCTGTCTCTCTCTCTCTGTCTCTCTCTCTCACACACACACACACATAAACACCCCCACACACAATGAGGGAAGAAAATCCTTTGAAAAAACCAAGAACATATCTGGCTCTCTTTCACATACTTCTATCTTCTGCCAGAATGGGAGCTGTGTGAGTACATACCAAATGAAAGAAAATATTAATATTATGAAGAATATTCTGAAGCAAGAACATAGTCCCCACATAGGATGGCCTTCACTTATTCATTCATTCATTCAGCAAGTCCTTTTTGAGCATCCATTTCATATTAAGGACAGCATTAGACACTAAAGTCACAATGACAAACAAGATACTGCCTTTGCCTCAAGAAGCCTGCAGTCTAGCTGTGGGTGGAATGTACAGTGGAAAGTAGAGAAGACAAAGAAGAGGGGAGAGAAAGAAGATAAAAAGATAAATATATATAAAGGCAAGGGTGTGTTACAGTTCCAGTGAAGCACAAAGCAAGGAGTCTTCCTGGGGCTGGAAAGAAGGGAATGAGGAGAGGAGTAGGGAGGGAAGTTTAAGGAAGGAGGTGAATTCCTGTGAAGTGAATCCAAACCAGGGAAGCAAAAGGGAGGGACACAGGACATTCCTGTGGGAGATAACAGGCTTAGAGGCTTAAAACAGCAAGGAACCCTGGGCAACAGCAACTGACAGTTCCTTTGAATGGTTGGGAACATCGAAATAGGAGCCAGGAAATCCTAGCTATCAGCTTGAGTTTTGTAGCAACTTATCTGGGTTCAAGTATGAGTCCTACCTCTTCCAGTCTGAGAGCTTGGGGAAATTAATATCCTTACCTATAAAACAACTCCTTCTCTGATAAGTCTTTGTGGACTTAAGAGAACCTGGAATTGGAAGTATTGTGGTGTGGGCACTTACCAGTGGTAAAGAAGAGATAATGATGGTGGTGGTAGTGCCCTTTCTTACGTGGATGCTTTTACACATTCCACCATCTGGAATGCCCTTATCCCCAAATTCTTCACCAAAATCACTACTGCTTGCCCATCAAGTCTCAGTTCAAATTTCATTCCTTTCAGTAAGTTGGAGTAAGGTGCCCCTTCTCTGATCTACCAGAGCACATTCACACTCTTATTTTCTCCAATGACTTAGTTTTTCATGTCCTCCTCCTTCATCCCAGGCAAAGAGAGAGGAGAAAAGAAGCCAGATTGTATGCTTCTTAAAGACTGGCTCTGTGTCTTATGCCTTTTGGTATCTTCATCTGTGCAACAGAGTATTATGTATTCAATAAGTATTTGTTGAAATAACATACTGTTGGGAATAGAATTGGAAACTAGAATACAGAATGGTTCTTTCATAAAAGAAAACCCTGAAAAAATCAGGATTCTGATAGGAAATATAACAAAGATTAAAGCCTGCAGGGAGTGAAGAGTGCCTCATCCCCCTTTGGCAGCGTTATCTGCATAATGCAAGATAATTACCACCTCTGGCTATGAGCCTCTGAAGCACTGACATAGGGGTGACCACACCTAGATGAGCAGAGTGCATCAGAAAAGGCCTGAGTTGAAACCAGAAAGGTGCTATGAGAAGTGAAAAGAAAAAAAAGAGTAACCCAGGCAATGGGAACATCAAGCAAAAAAAACCCTCATCTGGCAAAGAGTTTGGCTTGTTTCAGAGTCAGAAAGGGGACCACACTGGTTGGAGAATAGTCATGGAGTGGAGCAGGAAGGGAGACAATGGGACACAATATGGTCAGAGGGAAGAACAGGGGCTAGATAATGCAGGGTTGTCGGGGTAAGGTGAAGGCTCTGGGGTTGTTTTCTAAAAGCAATGTAAAGGTTTAAACCAGGTATATGAAGTGATTAAAATTTAAAATCACCACTTGGCTGTTGAGTGGAGAGTTAATTGTGATAAAGCATGCTGGAAGCCAGGAGCCCACTAAAGTTGTTGCCATAGGGGCGCCTGAGTGGCTCAGTCATTAAGCGTCTGCCTTCGGCTCAGGTCATGATCCCAGGGTCCTGGGATCGAGTCCCACATCGGGCTCCCTGCTTGGCGGGAAGCCTGCTTCTCCCTCTCCCACTCGCCCTGCTTGTGTTTCCTCTCTCGCTGTGTCTCTCTGTGTCAAATAAATAAAATCTTAAAAAAAAAAAAAAAGTTGTTGCCATAATTCAGGTAAGTGTGCAAGGAGTTTGGGTGACAGGGGTGGAGGTGGATATGGAAGTTAGACTGAAGATACATTTAGGAGATAGAATGGGCAGGATTTTCTGATGGACCGGGTGATGAAGAGAAGAAGGAGGCACCTTAGCAGAAACCAAATTCTGACTTGAGTCTCTGAAAAGAAGATACTGGTATCATTTAATGAAGTGAATTGAGACAGGGGTAGGCAGCAAGGATCAAAAGTCTTGATGGTAATATAGCAAGTGTATAGTGTCTATTAGACATCTAAGTGCGAATATGGAGTACAGAGCAGTATCTAAGAACAGAGGGAGAGGGAGAGTTCTGAGTGGGAGACACAGTCTGTTGGTATTCAGCATCTGGTAATTAAATCCACGGTATTTATTAACACCACTCAGCCAGAAGTTACAAACCAGATATCTTGACCCCCCCTAAAAATATTTTTGGTGTGATCCTGTATCTTCTATCATCTCCTCATTAAACATCTCTCCAAGGTATTTCTTTGGGAAGGGGAGTGGGTTTTGCTCTAGTATGCCTTTAGGTGAGGCATGCCCTCTCCACAATTTCAATTTACATCTAACTGTAATATTTATGTTACCTCTTAACTTTGGATGCATTCAGTGTTTAAATGCTCCTGAGGACTTCAGAGTTCCAAGTCCCTAGAGGTACCAGGGAAGAGGTCACTATGATAGTCCCCAAACAACCTTAATTACTTGATGAAGAATATCACCATAATTTGCCTTCATTATCCCCAACTCATCATTCCTAAAAGAAAAAAGCCCAAAGTTATGTAAAACAAGCAAACAAAAAACTCCAAGCATATGACAATACAAAGCAAAATCGATTGAACATGGAGTCATCTGGTATCAAAGGAGAAAAGGCTACCAATAAGATAATATTGTGATCCTCTCTTCTTGTCCTTTTGTTCTAAAGTCACAGAAGTGGTCTCTGCTCTGAGGCAATTGAAGACAATACTGTAGTTGAGCTTATTACGTCATTATTGACCCAGTGCTCAGACCACGGCACTGCCTGTCTTTCACAGTGTGCTAGGTATTAAATGTCCATCAAATTCTAAAATCTTTCTTGCTGATCACGGTGGTACATATTTTTGGTTTTCTCCATCCAAACCATCCAATCTTCTTGATTGCTTCTAACAGAACCCCATGTTTATTTGGATAACCTCCTCCCTGCTTTCTGCATGTGTGTCTTCAAGTATATTGAAGAGAAAAATTGGTGTAAGATTTAAATCTAGGCAACAAAAGTTGAGCAAAACTCTCTGTGGAACTCTTAAAATGAAACTCAAGAAAGAAACTTCTCTTTGTCCACAGAACACTTTCAGTTGTCATTTCTGCAGGTCAGTTTTGGAACTAGAGCAGGCATGTAATGACCATGACAGAACCTAGTCTGAGAGAGACAAAGCAGAATGGTGCAAATCGCCTGGGTCCTAGGTCATGTTATTCAGGCACTGAGCTAACTGACTCAAAGTGCTCTTTTCGTTTTGTGAAATTATCATTTTTTTCTGATTCCTTTAACCAATTCAGTTAGAATTTTCTGTTACTTTGTGAGGAGTGTGTGTGTGTGTGGGGGGGTGGTTCTTGTTAAAAGGTTGCACTTCACCTACTTTCCCTTTTTAAAGTTTATTATTTATTTATTTTTTTTAGTGATCTCTACACCCAATGTGAAGTATGAACATATGACCCCAAGATCAAGAGTCGATCACTCTTCGACTGAGCCAGACAGGTGCCCCTATTTTCTTTTAATCTTCAGCTTTCTTGTCTGCAAAATAAAAGTCTAGCATAAAGTATCTCTAAGAAACATTTAAAATTTTATGATTATGGAACTGTTGCACGTCAAGTGTACTTTAATATTTTCTGTCTCCTCTGAAAGATGCTGTGAACTACTGAGACCCTTGGAATTAATCCTTCAAGAAACCCAAAGTATCTGTATTGAAAACAACACATGTCCTATGTAATTAGGAGATGAGGAAAGGGGGAACTTCCTCACCTCTGCATCTGAAATTTCCAGGCAAATTTTATGCTTAAATCCAATGACACTAACAGAGGTCAGTCATGTAGCATTGGTATTGCTCAAAAGATAATTAGCAACCAATATGCCAGGAAAATGGTTATCCAAGTATTAAAGAGGAAAATTTTGGAACACCCTGATGATTATCATTAGTCAAAAAAGATTCTTTTGGATTAAAATGGTACCACTAAATTAAAACCTTTAAAGGCCAGCTATTATTAGCATTCATGAAAGTGGATGGTATAAAATCAGGCTGTTGAAAAACCTTTTGTTCTTATTAAGATATACCTTCAGTAACACCTGTCTGGCTAATAATATCTCAGACAGTACTTGGATCATCCTGAAAGATGGACCAGGAACGCGTTACCATTTTTACTTTCAACCTAAAGACACAAACCTCAGGAGTGCTTCCCAAGGTCACAGAACTGAGTCCCAAATTTAGATCTTGTCTTTGTACTACTTGGTTTTAAGCTCTTCCCTCAGAGTACAGTCAAATTCTGAAATATAATACAAAGTCCAGGTCCCTACATGTATTTGCAGTCTCATTCCTCACCCATCCTGATCATTTGTACTCTATAACGTAGTCACACTCAACTAATAAATGCCTCAGGTCAGTTACATTGCCTTGTTTCTTCATCCTTTGCACATGTTTTCTCTGTGTCTGAAATATTTTCTTCCCCTCTCTTTATTAATCTAACCTCTATATAGCATCTGTTCTGGGCTTTGTAAATGCCTCCTCCCAAACCTTATATTTACCCCTCCAAGCACTCATTATATATTGTAATAGTATTCATTTGCATCCTGGACTGTGCTCCCTAAAAACAAGCAACATAGCTCTATTCATATTTGAATCTTCTTTCAGTGAATGTCAAATGACTGAAACATGAAAGAGTAAGTCCAAGCTTCTATCCATCATGCCATGCTGTGCTCACTCATCAACCAAAGACAACATTGCTTGACTCAATTTTATGTCCTTCAGAGGATATATATACAGGAACAATTTTACTACAGATGCCATTCCTTGGTCAAGGATACCTGTCTTGCATAGTTTCTCTACCCTAATTCTTTTATTGTCTCAAAAACAATTATTCAAGGAAAAGGCCCATCCCATTAAATACAAAAAGTACTTTCATGCTATTTACTTTCCATTAAAATAAAGTGGAGTCCATTTTTCTTAGGGCAAAATCCTGGAAACCAGAGTTGTGAAAAGTGGTGTTTTTAAATCCAGCAGCAGTGATTCATCTTGGGAATTAAGGTTTCTGATGAGAAAGAGCCTCACTAAAGGGTCAGTCAATAGTTTCCCGATAGGGTCCCATCCATTAAAATCAGCATCAGCTTGGATCTACTAGGCTAACTCAGGTTCCAAAACAGAGGGGCAAAGACTGTCTCTATTTGTATAGACTTTCCCCAACCCTAATATAAAAGACACTCATAATGCAAAACCTATTTTTTTACTTACAGAAGCCACTCTTCCTCAAGAGGATTAGCATATCTGTTGTCACAGTCCTTGAGGCCCATTTGTCATCTTTCCAAATGTTGTTTACATACTTTAAAATGTTCAGTTTGGCTTAGGTCAAGGAGGACTAGTATGTTTCTGAACTCAAAAGTCAGACTGCATCTCTTGGGAAGACAAATGAGTTTATAGCCTTCTTTGTTCCTTCACTCAAAGAATCTTAATTGAATGCCTGCTATTCACCAGAAATTGGGCTAGGCACTAGGATTACCAAAAGTAAAAGACAGAGACCCTTTAAGAGTTAGCAGAGAGACTTATATGGAAACAATTACAGCTCAGAAGACTATTTGTCATTAAGCAGGCACTGAGATTATGTGAGAACATAGGTGATTAGTTGAGACCCTTACTACTGCCTAAGGAAATCAGAGAACTGAGAAAACTCTGTTTGAGATTTGAAGTAAAAATAGGGGTTTTTTAAAAGGACAATTGAGTGGAAGGGTAGATCAAGCAAAGGAAACAATGAGTCCAGAGACAGTAGGAAGGCTATATAAACATAGCATGATATAATTTCTCCTCAATTAGATGATCCATGCAGCTACCCTAGATATCTTCCATTTTTGTAGTTAAGCACCGGGATGAGTAACTGCATTTTTTTTTTTTTTTTGAATTAATCAGTCCTTTAGATAGCATTTAAACTCAATATTCTTCTTCCCCTACCTTTCTGGTACAGATTCATGATGAGATCTTGCAGATGTTACTACAATATTAGAAGATACTTTTCAGCTCCCTGGTGACTTCAAAATGAGTTTTTATCATCATTATAGTTAATAATAATTACAAATAAAATTCTTAGCTTTTATGTCATAAAAATTGATTCTTGCTATACAGTTCTCTATGAAAATGTCATATCCCTTAAAAATTGCTACTAGAACAAATTATAATACAAAGCACTTACATAGCATTTTTGTTTGGAGAGATAAAATTTAAGTTTATTGCCCTTCTGTTAGTGGGAAGAAAAGCCTGAACAGGGTTAATTGCCTTCCCCAAGGCCACATGATCCATTGTGGTACACGGAGAATGAGATTTCAAATTAAGGATGACCCTCCAAAGGAAAACCTATCCAATCTGCCCTATGCCCCATTTGCAGGTAGTGGGGTAGGCTGCACACATTGGATCATTCTTCCCAATCCTAACTGTAAAAAAAACAAACAAAAACATGAGTTCTATGAAAAATTTCTAAGAGATAAGCCCGTTCAGAAGGTAAACGTCCTCTATTTCACGGCTTATCATCCAGCTTAAATCTAGTTCTGCTAATGTAACACCATGCTGGGGCTGTCCAGGAGAGGTCAGGTATAAAAATGATTAATTTTGTTTCACTTGTGGTATACTGTTTCCAATTGTATCCTACCAACCTGGCATATATCCAAGGGCTAAAGAACATTAGTAAATGAAAGGAGAAAGGTTAGGGTGATATTCCTGGCTACCACTGTTTTGCCAAGTTTCAGATGAGGCTGGCAAGAAGGGAGAAAATTGTCCAACATACTCTCTGCATAGTGTGACTATCTATCTCCCTAGTTACCAAAAGGTGTTGATTACCAGATGGCCTCAAATCAAGTCAGAGAACAAAACCATAGAAAGCCAAACAAAATGTCCATACATTTTCTTTAAAGAAATTTGCTGTGAATTTAAAAGATAGAGCAAGTTTTCAAACCAGATTACCAATTAAACAAGGTCTGAAAATTTTATTTAGCTCACTTTAGAGCTCAGAGACCTTACCAGTCACTTAATAATCAACAAATATATATTCAAAGTCTACTGTGTGAAGGGCTTAGTATTAAGAAAGCCCTGTGAGAGATAAAAGAGATAGACCTGAAGAGAGCTCAGCTCTCATAGAATTCATGTTATTAAATGATCCTATGTATCTTCAGAAGATGTTCAGACTCCATCTGTGATACACAAACACAGACGATTCTTACAAGTAGACTATAGAGCAAGTTTGTCTTCTTTAGTAATTCTTTAGCTTAGGGTTACTGAAGCTTTAATATTCATTAAATCACCCAGAGGGCTTGTCAAAACACAGATTGCTGGTTCCTACCCCCAGAGTTTCTAATAGATTGGGTCTGGGTAAAGCCCAAGAATTTGCATTTCTAACAAGTTCATGAGGAATGCTGATGTTGCTGGCCCAGGGACCACATTTTGAGAAGCACCACTTTATCTTATGTAGAAATATAGCTTCTTATCCATGCTTTATTTGTAGAATCATCCCTTTTCAGTGAAAATTAGTGATTTGTTATCACAAATTTGTCATCAAGAATGTCTTTACTACCTGACCAAAAACATTTTCCAGAAAATTATTAACACTTATTTTTCCAAGAAGCAAATGAATATTAAATATTTTCTGAAATAGTTCAAATTTACCTAAAAATGCATTATACTACAATACTTCTTCAAAGTAAAAGTTGCCATTTAAACACTTTAAATGTCAAATTTTAAAAAAAGAAACTTTATATTTTAAGAAAAAAAGTGAGTAAAACAAAACTATCCAAATTTATAACACTGTCACTCTTTACTAAAAAAATAAAAACATTTAATGCTTCCTTTAAAAACAGTGAGATTTATAGTCATTTGAAATAAAATTATCCTATAGACTTTTAAATTGTAAAAACTTGCATAAATGCAAACTGTAAATGACTATAAATTGGTCGTCAGCAGAATATCTAACTTGTGGTCCTTTTCATGTTTATCACAGGCTCCAATTTTTGCCTTAAGCATATGAGGAAGCTGTGTCAGAATAAGTAAAAGGATGTAGACCATTCCTAAGAGAAAAAAATTCTCCCACACACAATATCCTTCATTCTAATTTTTTGTAAGTCTTCTCTTTTGGCTTCAAATATCACCACTTAAGAGAATGGCCCATTCTCCTAATGCTGAAGAAAAATCTGTACCTTGCCAAATGGAACTGTAGGGTTCACTGAATACCGATGATAACTCTTTCTTTAGTGTGTCTGAGTCTGTGTTGAGATCATAATGTAATAAAGTTTCTTTCTTTTTTTTTTCTTATGACTAAAGTCTTTAGGATGAAGACCAAGAAGACTCTCTAAAACAAAATACAGTATAGAAGCACATTATAATTTTTGCTTTTAGAATTTCACGTAATAGTGAAATTGGAGGGGTACATTTTGCACATTGTAATGACATAAAGAGGTGGAGTTTTTTCTTATATACTCTCTATATTCCTAAGTTTTTGTGGATGTAATTATGAAATACTCTTTAAGACTAAATGCAACACCATGTGGAACACAGATGTGGTACCCATCCTTTAAGCTGGGAGTGTGGAATTACCAACCAGTAAAAATTGGTGCCAATTGGTACATTTCCAAACCAGTGTCACCACACCAACTCATCACATTGTCATATTCCAAAATACCAACTGCTAAAGACAGAAATCATATTCTAATGACCATCCCCTCAAGCCTACAGATTTAATAAAATAAAATGTACACATGAGAAGATTTTCATTCTCTTTTGCTCCCTAATTTTATCCCCTGTTTTGTACACAACAATTTTGGATGGGGCTCTGGATTAGAGGTAATAAGGGGAAAATGTCTGTATTTGCATAACACTTCAATACTACAATATGAAAGGCAGTCAAAATTGTCATGAAATGTATTTGCTCACAGAGAATCTACTCTGAAGACAATGAAAATCTTAAATACACCTTCAAATATGTTCTGTAAAAGTCGTAGGTACTTCTCCAGTAGTATGTACTTCTGGGATCATTTTTTACACAGAACACAGGGAACCTGAGTGTGAAGGTAGTGATAGAATAACCTAGGCAGGTCTTAGGGGAAAGGGAAAGAGACTGACATGAAAGGGTCACTACATAGGAAAAGTAAAGAAATACTGTGTACCGTATTTTGAAGTTTCCATTTTAAAATAAAATAATAGGATTCCTGATCCAAGAATCACCAATCCTGAGGATTCACGCACAACTTCCAACTTCAAAGAAAGGATGGACAATTCTTCTACTACCCGTAGACATACATGGGTGCTAGATTTCTTTTTTTCTTTTTTTTTTTATTTCTATTAAAATACGAAAGAAGAAAAACCTCTCACTTTTTTAGGCAAAGTTCTAAATTTGCAATTCCACTGGAAAAAAGGTAAACCAAGTTCAGAGATTTGACTGGAAGACTTAATTTGCTTTCAGTTTAGCCAAGAGAAGCTAAGATAGGGAAGATAAAGCCAAGTTTGTTGCCCAAAGTAGGGACAATTTTTCAGAAATGAAGTTTATAATAAGCCAAGATTAGATCTGTATTTAGCATTCCCAGATTGTCCCTAAAACTTTCCATTACAGATCTGAGAGTAAAGATCTTTTTTTTAGAGTGCTGCTACCTTGACGGTAAGATTTGTAATCATTTCAAGAAAAGCTTTATTGCTTTTCAAGCTCTGAAATGGGAAAGGGTTTTATGAGTGCATTGCATTCAACATTTCATCCAAAGTGATCTGAAAACACACCTGATACCTTTATTTGACTTACTCTGCTCTGTTCTCTCTTATCAGTTTTGACTATAAGAACATACCTGTTCAAGTACATCAGGAAAAATGTGTCAGGGACTGGCTGAGCTGGAGAATGGCCAGAATGACAAAAACAAATGTCAAGCAACCTGAATAATGTTGACCACTTTATTCCATTATGAGTCCTCCAGGCCCCTCCTTCTTCAGCTCTGCCACCACTGTGACCACAAACAGCCTTCACTGATAATAGTTGCTAAATTTGACTCACTGCAGATATCATCACTTTTTAAACTTCGGGTGGAGAAAAGACACACAAACACACCTGTTCTTTCTCCTCCCACACATTTTGGCCTTTAAAGCTATTTTTAGCCAAAGCAATTCATTTTTGTTCATTCCCATTGCATTCTTTTTAGCAGTAGTTAAACTGTCAAGAGAAGGAACAGCCAGCATTTACTACACTGACAATGGGGGGAAAAATTCCCTAGAGGATTATTACACTGAAGTATGGGGAAAAAGTCCCTAGAGGTTTTAGAATTTTTAAAATGGAGCAATTTATAACTTATTAAGTATCTGGATATTTCTGGAGCCCCAGAGTGGGTCACTTATCATTATCTGCAGGCCAATCAGCTTTCAAAATAAGGGAGTTTTGTTTAAAGTTTTCAAATAGTAACTTTAAGAGTGAGGTGAAAACTAACTCTAAAAAAAATCATGCTTGAAAAAAAGATAGATTCCAAAAATCCAAAAAGTCTCTTCAGCTCCAATATCTAATAGCTTTCCAAAAGCCTCTCATCTTAGGGTTTTTCCTTAGGTTGCTACTGCATTTTGTTCATAGGCTAATGCATTACCTAAATATAGATAGCCATTTTTAGTATAAATTCCAAAAGCCATAAATGTTTCATAATTGAGCACATAATTTGAAGTAAGAGAGCTTTCCACTCATCCCCTTTTACTGTTGCAAATTGGAAAATACTCAAGTAATTACTCCCTTAATAGTTCAATGCTTGCAACTTTATATACTTTATGAATATCACAAGCATCTTTTGCTCCCCAGAGCAATAGGAGGGGGAGCACAAAAGAACTTAACTTGTACAATTAACCAAATCATCCATTGCTTTGATTCAAGATTCCTTCATTAAGCCATTAATAGAATACATTGCTAAGTGGTGGGTTGTCCAATTTTTATGATGCCTTTCATTTCAATTCAATGGCTGCAGTTAGAATGAAAGAAAAAAAAAAAACAGCATCTGCAAGATCAGCAAGATGATGCAAAACCCTTACACTAGAAACATATTTTTCTGCCTCCAGAGTTTGTCTGAGGGCAGTTAATGCCAGAGCACCAATAAGGGAAATGATTGTAAGTCCCAGAAAGTAGCATTCTTTTGTCCTTACCCAGTAAATAAAAGGGCAAATAAAACACTTGATTCCTATGACCTCAAACACTTAAACAGAAAGCCACTGGTCATTTTACGGTTTTCTAAACATACTCAAGTAGACAGGCAGTTTGTAATTCTATCCCACTTAAGGCTACAGTATATATTTTCCACCAGAGTTTATATATCACAATGTGGAGTGTCATATATGTACTGTTTAGTCATTGTTCAGTGATGGTATGCTTATATAAATGACAGATGTGGGATTCTGACATGCAGAGAAAAACTTATATCCTAAAGCACAGCATTTTATTTCTAAAGTTGGACACAGTGCAAAAAATTCAATACTAAGATGTTGCTTATGACATTAGAGATGGTGTAAATTATCTGCATTTGAGTTCTTTATGATTTCAGTTAACTTTATGTATTTATATATGATGAAAGTCTAATTATGTATCATTTGATACATCCTGGATATTTCATTGCTTTTAAAAATAATTGCAGATAAATGGAGTTCAGTTTACGGTCTATTTATAACTGAAAGACTGACAAGGGTAGGTAGGTTCACAAGAAAAAACTTACTGCCACAAATTATATTTTTAAATTACAGTCTATGCAGTATTTTCAAAGGCCTGAGAGATAAAAGTAATATAATCATAAAAATCCAGTTATGTCAAATTTTAGAATCTCAATAAAAGATATTCAATTGTATATGAATTAGAGATTGCAGTAAGTAAAAATGATCTATCAGGTTATCAGATTTTTCCATAAAAGAGTTCCAGAGGAGCCCATAACTACCCCCCCCCCAGGATGCAAAATATCCACACAGATGAACTGCAAGATAAAATAAACTCCTCCATTGGGTTATTATAAGTCCAGTTATTTATAAGTCTCCATGTAAGTAAGAACATCAAAATAAGAACAAAGAGGATAGCATAAACATTACTTAAAACTAAAAAGGAACAGTCAAATTCCAAGCTTGGTCCTTTTCTTTTAACCATATCAGACAAGTCTCAAATTTAAAACAAGCACTTGTTTCAAAGAGCACTCCCAATCACCTTCCTGGTTTTGAGTTTCATGATGGCATACATAAGAGCATATGTTTGTATACTCCCTCTGTAGACTTTTATACTCCCTCACTATAGTTGCTTTAAAATAACCAACAGTTAAACACTCACAATGATTAATATGCTTTTCTTTGGAAAGGATGAGAAGTCCCAAATCCATATGGCAATGAAATGCTGTTATCAAATTTGTATTCAATTTAATATTATCTGTTTCCAGCAGTTTGCAAATTCTTCACCAGTTTCATCAAGAAAACTGACATGGAATAAAAACTCTAGAAGCTCAAAGCTCACTAAACTTTCTTCCTGACATATACCACTGATAGATTCTCAGTCAAAAAAGTGAAAGTCATCAAGGTAAAAGAATTATTAAGTGAAAACTACTCTCTCCAGTCTATACACACATGCAAACAGAACCAAACTCTTTACTGAGATCCAACCTTTAATTCAAACTCAAAGCAACTAGGTATCTTTACTGTCAGTGCCCTGCCATACCAACATCCATGTGTTCAGTAGATGAATGAAGATACATGTGCAGAAACAGAAGGAAGAAGGAAACCTTGGTCCTACCTTGACTGTTTTGGAGGGTTGACACTTGATTTGATGGGACACGCTGGCGGTTTGGTTCATGGTTCAGGACCCTGGACAGCGCACGATCCCAGGTGGAGTTCGGGACGGACTGGAGATCAAGTCCCTTCTACTGGACTTGAGCAGGGGCTGCTGCTGTAGCTGTTGCTACTGCTGTTGCTTCTGCTTCTGCGGCCGCTGCTGCTTTCTTACTCCAAAGGCTGAAACGCCGTCAGATCGGAGGGATCTGTATCTCAGCCCTAAATAAAGCATTCATTTGGTTCATCAGTCTCAAAGCTCTTGACGATACTGAATAGAAAGCTACAGACTGTTTCAATTCACTTGTACTGTACCTTTTCAGTACCGAGATGTGACAGCTTCACAGTACAGCCAATGATCTTGGCTCTCATTCTCCTTTCAAAGGGACGAATACCAGAAAACATACAGAGATCAATTGCAGTACCACAGTTTAAAGAGACACTCTCAACTTCCCCGCTTCTAACCAGTTTATACTTTTTTTCAGTGCAAAAGAAATCTTTCTCTCTCTCTCCCTCTCTGCTGGATTTTTCTTTACCATAATCCATTCTCATTCTGATACTAAATTTTGTTTCTCCCTAGGTAGTGTTTGCAGTCAAAACAGCAGTAAATGCTGGGGAAGGACCTGTTGCCTGGTTTAACACTGCAGATTTTTACACAGTGTGGTAAAGGATTTACATTCTCTATGGATATTTAAGAAATTCTGCAGTGACAGCCAGCTAAGATACCAATTCTTCTGTAAGCTGTGAGAAAGCTTATGGTATATAGAAACGTTTTCAAATATAATAGTTACTAGACGTTACACCAAAACAAGAAAATAGTTTTCTTCTTCTTTTTTTATTTTTAACCATATCTTTCCTTGAGGTCATTTTTAAAAAATTCCCTGGGACAAACTAGTATTTAGCGCATGCCAGTCCAACTTCCTGCATAGTTACCTCTCTGTCCCAAATGACATTTTTTTGCAAAATAAATCATAAATGCTTATGAATAAGGTTTCTACCAGAGTAACCAGTTCCCATCGTCACATTGGCATCAACTAGTATGAATGTATCCTAGTTGGAAATAAGAGATCCCGTAGGCTTGACTTAATGGAGTATATTATTTTCCAATATGTATTATAAAGTATTGAATGCAACCTAAGCTAAGTGTATATGTCTCATGTATTTTTGAAGACAAACACTTTTTACTCATCAGAAATATACCCTTCTGGTGAAATGCCAAGTTTATAAGAGTCAGCTGCATGAAGCTCTCAGAAATCTTTATGAGTGGGCCAAGAACATTACTGATAGTGTGAGAAGAAATAAACAAATAAGTTTGGTGACATGATGAAATTTATACATTATTCTTTAAAAAGTGTTTCCTGTTCTGAAATAGGAAAGGGAGTTAAACATTCTGAACAGTGGTCCAAACATTTGAGAATGGCTGAGTTTCCAAGGGTGATAGTTCTGGCAACACCATAGAGGTAAGGATTAGACAGTGGCAAGATCAGGCAGTCTGAAGCCAGAAAGGTTAACAGCAGGAGTACTAGAGTAATCAAGGACATCATGAGCAAGGATATGGAGTCAATAAAAAAACAGACAAAAGCTTTGTGCAATGATCTGAGGTAGCAGTATCATAACAATACATTGAGTACAACCAGAGGACCAAGAAATCTTGTGATTCAAAGGTTAAGATTTTAAATCACAAATGTGGCTGATACTGTGGCTTACATTATATTTTTATTGCACAATGATAATTCAAGTAACATATAAATTGAAAAAAATTTATATTTGAAATTTCAAAACATTATGTATTTGAAAATTATGAAAACTGCATCTCACTTGTGAGATGCAGCTAAATCAGTATTTAGAGAAACTGTATGTACTTAAATGTACATATTAGAAAAGCAGAAAGGCATAAAATTAATAATAAGCCAAATGTTGATCTCCAGGAGTTATAAAAAAGAATGATAAAATAAACTCAAGTAAGATAGGGGAGCAGATAATAACAAGAATGGGAGAAATTAATGAAGTAAAAAATAATACAAAGCATATGACCCAGTGAACAAGCCCATGAACATGTCAACATACACTTAACAGTTTGATATCTCTAAAGAAATAAATATCCTACACCACTAGGGTCGGCTCAGCTCCTCTTTCTTAGATATTACTTAGTAGCAGATATCTGAGGAACCTCTAAACTAAATTATCTGGGTAGTCCAAGCAGAATGGCAGGGGCGGGAGTGCCCTGAGGGACAGGGTGCAAAAGTTCAGATAGGATTTCTCACCCACATCATACAGTATAAAAGGAATCAGCAGTACGAAAGGCAATATTTGCAAGCCTGCCACAAAAAGGCATGGGCAGCTAGATTACAACCACTGTGGTCACATGAGAATTCATTTCTTTTCCAAAATTCTTCAAAACTCCTTTGCATTCATTCCCCTTAGAAGGTAGATAGATGATGCAAAAAAAGACACTGGCATTACTATCCATAGGTAAGTGACCAGAATCTACCTAAAATCCTTGCCCAGTGTTGAATTTCATAAATAAAAAAAGGGAGGATGCACATTAAGAGAAAAGGATGACTAGTCTACACTATATACTCTCTACATCCCACACTTATCATTATATCAAAATCTAAGTCCCAAGAAAATCAATTGTTCAGAACAAAATATATCACCCAAACCTCATTTTTGGTATTGTTTTTCCTGTTACATTACCATTTCATGAATCAAGAAAATTAAAACCATAGTAATTTTAAAACATTTCTATTTCAAGCATATAGATTTTTCATAATTTTGTGAAATCTGCTGTGTCTTAATATGTTCAGTTGGAATGTACAACCAGAAAAGATAGAGATTTTAAAACTTTAGCCAAATGCTAAAAAATTATAAATACTGTTTAAGAAGTATACATTCATATACAATTATTCTAATTGGGATATATTTGGTTCAGTATGTTTAGTATGAAAACAGCTGCAAAATTCCATCATAGCTTTTCACATGGTAGGATTTTTAAAAATGTTTAGATCTACTCAGGAAACACTATACAGTGAATCATAGTGAACTAGAAATTTTAGGCAATTTAATCTAAAGAACCAATTTTAGATTTAACCAACACTAGTGATAATTATATAAAAATATATTATTTTCAGGTTCCACAGTTTGCGGGAAATTAGGAATGAGTCCCTTTCAGCCTTCTCACAAAAAGACAAGAAAGATGCCTAGTAATTTTATGAAATATAACTTCTGAGGCTACTTGAACAAGTATTATTGGATCTTGGAAATAGCTAAAATTGGCTTAATGAAAATATTTCTGTAGAAAAAACCTTGTCACACTGTTGGGTAGACCCCACTACCAAGCACTCTGTCTATGATTCAGGCCCTATCTGCTCTAGCCCTAACCAGCTGGTCACCATGATGACCTACCAATTGCAGGCTTGGGCAACGCCAGTGCCTTAGTCAATTAAAATGCTACCCGAAAGGCTATTAGGCTGTTTCTTTGATATCTGGAGTCCATTACAAAGAATCCAAATTCCACATAAACATAGAGGAAACAAACTCCTCCTCTTAACACCCACTGTGTATGTCCTGGTCTTCTGCTTGTCCTATCCACCAAGTATTTTACATTTCTCATTAGAACTGGAATGTAATTTCAAATCATCAGCTTCATTTACTTGGAATTTAAGGCCTTCAGCTAACCCCTGCCTTCTGCCTCTTTCTCCATAAATGGCATCTTCTTCTGATAGCTCCTCAGCTTCAGATTATTCCCTGATTTCATCCAGGTAGACGTCAAGGCATAATTCTAATTCCTATGCTGTCTTTAAGGACTGATCTTTCCTAGAAACAACATATATCAGTCAAGACAGACAAGGTTATGCTACAATAATAAATAACCTCAAAATCTCAGTGGCTTAATATAATGAAGGTTTATTTCTTATGATGCTGTATGTCAGTACTACATTGGCAGGGGGGTTCTTCCTCTCTAAGAGAACTCAAGCTGACGGACACACCATATTGATGTCAACTTCCACAATCAACATGGCAGAGGGAAAAAAACATGGCAAAAGATCCTCTCATTTAAAGGCTTCCACCCAGGAATGGCATATATTACCTCTACTTGCATTCCACTGGCCAAAGCCAGTTAATGGTCACAACCAAGTTTAGGTAATAAGGAAGTAATTTCACTATGTGCCCAAAGAGGAATGGAATCAGAATTGTAGTGAACAGCCCTAATAATCACAACCCTATTGCTGCTCTTGTTCTATACTGCAGAGCCATATGCCCCTCTAATCCAGTCAGCCTCGCAATGCCAGCATGCTAAAATCTGAGGCTCTGCAGCCTACGACAAGTTCATTTGTAAGAGATTATAGATAGATATAAGACAGAACTTCCTTATCCTATGTGTCCTGTAATCAACAGGGTTTTCACAGTATCTTTTTCTGGGATATTCAGGGGTAGAACACAGACCTATGCTAATCCCTTTTTGCAGGAAAATACCAGAGTTGAACATAAGCTAGGTTTGTATGCTCTCCCCCTGCTGGTATATATAGCTCTGCAAAGGCTGGGGACTTTGGTTGGCAGCAGAGAAGTCAGATCTGACAACAACCAGAGTACATGTTCTTAACCACTGTGCTATACCAGGAAAGAAGATTCTTTCATCCTTCTAAGCATTGTAATTCCACTAACACAACAAAAAGTGGAAGTCACAGTTTTCATTCTTTCAATAGGAATCATTTCAAGGTCTGCTTGAAAGAACATAAAGATAGTACTATGAACTCTCAAGTAGCAATAAATTCAAGCTTAGGAGGAAAAAATAACACAGATATCTAAACTCACTTTTATTTTAGGTGGTCAGCTTCTGTATGACTGTCTACAACCCACCTCTCCAGAATCCTGTCACATAATATTCCAACTAAACAATATGTTGAAGGAATCATGAAGATGATAATTTATAAAGCAGTGGATATATGTCAATCCCATCTGGAAAGTACTTGCTTTACATTTTCAATTTATCTTCCAATTTAAATAATAAAGTGTTTTATTATTCTCACTCATGAGGTATTGCCTAAAGCCAGATAGATCTGAGGAAGGATTAGAATTGATAAGTAATGAAATTATTGTCTAGCTTGCGCCAGTTAAGCTCTTCAACTGGTTCCCCATTTCTACATCCAGTAAGAACCAATCTACCAACCATTAATTAGTATGAGTTGTCCCTTTCTATATCTACTTTTATTGGATTTGTCTTCCTGATTTTTTTTTTCACTCTTCTTTCCTTGTTTCATCTCTTAGCCATTACCACCAACTCCTTAGGCTGGATAACTGGCTGACCCCTGATGTCCCTTCGTGAATATAATTTACTCCTATCTGAAGATTACCTGCTTCCAAGTACACAGGGTACATGTTAAACATGTATAATATAGGGTATACAAAGGGTATGTAACTGTCACAGATCAGTTGACTGACATTCCTGACAGGTTTCACTTCCCCCCGTTTTTTTGTCAACAAGAACCAAACATAAACATCTCAGAAATTATTTCCTACCCAAAGTGGAGTTCCACACCAACAGAAAGACACCACATTATCTCTGCTAATGCCATTCAGTCTTAGGCTTTCATTTTTAATGGTGACATTTATGTTTTGTAGAATAATTCTCTTTGCAAAACTGCCAACTGAAAATGTGATCCAAACCCTAAATTTATAGAACACCAAAATAGATAGCCATGATTCCCTCATGAGAGATTTCTGGATCTCTCCTCACCTCTATTTCTCCAGTTAAAATAATTCAGCAAACAGCACCCCCAAAAGTGCCATAGAAATGTCCAGTTCTACATACAGATGCTTCCATGAATACATAGAATACAGAGAAATAAACACTGAAGCTAACTCCTCATGTAAGCAAAAACAATTTCTGCTCTGCAGTCACTGACAAATGCCTTCAATAAATTCTCTCTATGGCCAAAGTCATAAATTACCATGAAGACAGAAATGCACACATAAAATCCACTGCACTGTAGTTCCCCGGACACGTAGGAACAGACTACTTCATCCAGTTCAGCTATTAGTGACAGTTGTCCCCCAAGCTACCCTACACTATTCTGAAGTTCCAGGATCCAACTATTAGGAACTTTGACTATAGCTCCCTGGTCACCCATTCCTCCTGGTATCAATCCTTCCTGTTCTGAGGACTATTCCAACATTTATGACCTGCATGAAGTTCACATTTAAGGCAGATAATTGATAAGCCCAAAAAAGCAATCACTATTACTATTTAGGGAGCTTTGGCAAGTATTCAGACCTGGATCCCACTGCATGCCCCATACCTCTCAATCAGCAGAGTGAAGAACCATTGATTTCCAGAACCCAGTCTCCTCTCTTTTACAATACATAGACAGTAAACTCATATCTTCAACTGCAGATAGTGCCCAACTCGGGGACTAACTTCTATAATTGCAGCAGTAAAGAGGTATCATAGCAGGTGTGGTTTGTAACTTTAGTATTTTGTATATTTTGTAAGAGAACAAAGCATTTATTTGGAAATTTTCCCCTGTCTCAACAAAATTAAGGTCACATGTCCAGTCTTTTGGAATGAAAATCCAAGAAATCTTGAAACAAATCAAATGTTTATCATCTTTGGAGACTGCAATTAAAGGACCCAAATTCAAATGATCTCCGCTTCCATGCTAGCCACTGTGCCATTCCAGAATGATCCTAAAAATCAAAGCTAAAAGGATTACTTTTGAACTTCTGTAAAAAGATTGGAAATGTGCTAATTTTATTCCCTCCCTGCCATTCCCAATCACTGCACATTCTTGCACAGTTGTTTAAAACTTAGTTCTTGGGGCCCCTGGGTGGCTCAGTCAGTTAAGCATAGGACTCTTGAATTTGGCTCAGGTCATGATCTCAGTGATGTGAGATCAAGCCCTGTGTTGGGCTCCACACTCGGCTTGGAGCCTGCTTAAGATTCTCTCTCTCAGGTTTGCCTAGATGGCACAGTCAGTTAAGTTTCTCTCTCTTCCTCTCGCTCTGCCCCTCCCTCTCTTTTTCTCTAAAATTAATAAATAAAATAAATAAAATGTTAGTTCTTTCATCAATTTTTCTTCTGTATTTCTCCAAATAAAGCTATCTTCCTTCTCACATTTTATCTTTGTCTCTTTTATGATACTAATCACATTCTGATTTTGGTAACTTAGTTTTATATTATTTCTATGTCTATTAACTTTCCCATAAGGTTTTTGAGAGAGAGAATTATAGGTCAAAATCCTTCATACACCATGAAATACTTTAGTACATACTATGTACACAGAAGATCAATCGCATGTGATATTAATTATCAAACAAAGCCTGTTTATCAGTCGAGCAATAAATTAGTCACATTTAACCTAGTTCAGAGCACTTTTGGTAGAATGATAAAAGAGACATCAGATTTCAGTGGGTCAAAGGGTGAACAAAATATGAGAAAATAGACACAGGAAATATAGTTAAGAAACTTAGCTGACAAGATAAATATGTGCTTGGAAAAGGTAACAGCACCATATAAATAAAAGTTATTATTATTAAACCATAAAGTCTATAGAAACTGCTAAATTTTTCTTCTCTCTAAAAATAGAGTAAATCTCTCTATCCTCTTCTCCTAACAAATATATCAGATATGAGTCAGCATGGGAACCAAATAGCAGATGTGCTTATTAGAAAATTGAAACAAAATACACAGAGTCTGGACTAATAGTAACAAAGGAGGTAGCAACACCAAGGAAACTACGTTTTATTCTAAATTTTGAAAAAACAATACTTAAGTTCTAAAGTTTTCTCACTTTTACAATATAAAAAGTTCTTATATTTAGGGGGACAGCCTGTTCAATATTAGTGTTAGTTCCTTTTGTGCTCCTGAGGGTTAAACAGTGCAATGATTTAGAACTAAAATATCCTAAGAAGATGTTTTCTTATTAAGGAATTTTTATTGAAGAACTATTTGAACTCTCTAGTTTCCAGGTCTTATCACAATAGTTAAAGCATTCATTGGTTGATTGTGGAAACATTTTTGTACCTATTATGTTCTAAGCAACATGTTAGATATTAGCCGATCAAAAGTGAGCAACAATAATTCTCCTCACTGAGCTCACATTTAAGTATGAGGAGACAAGATCAAATGGTGGTGCCATGTATTGATCAACCCACTCTCAGCGTATGGGGTCAAAAAAGGCTTTAGAGAAGACATAAAGCATGAGCTGGGTCATCAAAGGTGAAATATGGGAGTTAACCAGGTAGAAAAGTGGAAAGAAACAAGAAAAAAAATTAGTGCAGCAATTTTCAGGAAAAAAATCTGAGGGAATGGAACTAAGATTGCTGACTACAAGATCGGTTTTTATGAAGAGCTTTCTATTTTCAATGAGACCAGAAAGAAAGAGACTCATATGAGGTCTGTTGCAGGTCTGTCTCCATAACAAGGTGAGAATTTGAAGTACATGAACAAATTCTACGCTAAATAAGAGTACTAACTCTTACTTACATAAACAGCTACTTCCTGAGAAGAATTTTGCACAAGCAGATCAAAGATAAACAAAAAGGTGTACTAGAGAAATAAGGGTCTCTAGCTGAAAAGGTCACAGCAGTAATGCCAAAGAGTGGTTTGCAAGAACATCAGGGTCAGCTTCCTGCATTACATGGGTTAAAGATCACTGGAGTTCCAAGTTCTTACTCCACTACGGCTGGTTTCCTGAAATGTCCATACCATTCACTACGGTGCTTAAGGCATTTCGGTTCTTCTTTAAAATATAAAAAAGGGTAAATGCAGAAAAAAGATAGCAAGTTGAATATATGCATCCAATTTTGCTCCCTTCAAAAAACCCACCAGATGAGGAAAGCCATTTTTTTTCCTTCAAAGACATAAACTTTCAAGAATGGAAAGCATGGGGCGCCTGGGTGGCTCAGATGGTTAAGCGTCTGCCTTTGGCTTGGGTCATGATCTCAGGGTCCTGGGATCGAGTCCTGCATTGGGCTCCTTGCTTGGCGGGGAGTCTGCTTCTCCCTCTCCCTCTCCCCCTGCTCATGCTTTCTCTCTCCGTCTCAAATGAATAAATAAAATCTTTAAAAAAAAATGGAAAGCACAAGAGAGGATTCAACAGCAATGAATTTTTAGAAGACTGAAAGATGAGCATTAAGTGATTTAGCAGACTGAAAGCAGTGGAAGTCTAAAGTTGGTACCATGGAAGACTGAGAAACAACTGTATTTGTACATGGGAATCACCAAAAGTTCCCAGAAGTGACAGACCCAGATACTTTTGGAACTGGGAGTCAAGGGGAGTTTAGATGAAGAGCAAGATGATAATTGCTTTAAAGTTTTTTTAAGAAATAATTAGATCCCCAGAGCCCTTCCCCACCCTATGCCCCTAGGTGACCATCCATTCTCGACTCCAGCAGAATTCTGGACGTTAATCAGTGAACTTCTGGAAAGTTCACCTCTGTGACTATAAATAGAAGGTATTAGCACAAGAGGACACCAGATCCATTTGGAATGCTGGATGCTCTTCTAAAGTCAATAATATTAAATACCAAACACATATGGAGTGTTGATGAAACTCCTTTCCTCCTTTCTTCATGTCCAGACCCTGGTAGGCAGATCTGTATTTCCCAAACAAGAGATTGGCAACCCAAGGAAAAACCCAAAGACACTGACATTAAGAGACCCTAACCACCCACCTTGATCACCCTGTAAAGAAGAGCAGAGTCTATGAGCCATAATCATGTGCTCAGTGGTTTAATCACATTTTAAGTTTCTATTCTAAATCATGAATAGAAAACTAAGGATTATTAGACATTTGAGAAAATTCTCTACCTCCAAGATAGAGACCAAATTAAATGAAAGAGGAAAAAAAAAAAAACATGGAAGAAATAAGTTCTATGAAGAGAGAAAAAATAAAAAGAAACTATCATTAAGAATGATGAGAGAGGAGTGGTGGCTGGGTGGCTCAGTCAGTTGCATCTGCCTTCAGCTGGGGTCATGGTCTTGGAGTCCTGGGACCAAGCCCCATGTTGGGTTCCCCGCTTGGAGGGAAGTCTGCTTCTCCCTCTCCCTCTGCTCCTCCCCCAAGCTCATGCTCACTCTCACATAAATAAATTAAAAAAAAAAAAAGAATGCTGAGAGAGGGTACTGTATCACAAAATAGAAAAAATGTTTTAAAAATTAGAAAAGCATTCAAGGAATAAAAAAACACTTAAAAAATTAAAAACATGATATTGATATTAGAATTTAAAAATTAACATAATGTAAAGTTAAGGAAACTCACATAAACAGAGCATTTTTTTTTAAAGATTTTATTTATTTATTTGAGAGAGACAGCGAGAGAAGGAACACAAGCAGGGGGAGTGGGAGAAGGAGAAGCAGGCTTCCCGTGGAGCAGGGAGCCTGATGTGGAGCTCGATCCCAGGACCCTGGGATCATGACCTGAACCAGAGGCAGACACTTAACAACTGAGCCACCCAGGCGCCCCAAATAGAGCATTTTTAAAGAGAAAGAAAAGAAAGAAAATAGAGGACTTGTTTGCAGTGGTTTGATACATAAATTCTGGGAATTCTAGAAAGAAAGGGAACAGGAAAGAAGAAATGATCAACCAAATAATTCTTGAATTTTTTTTAGGAATGGAAGGGTCAGATATTCAAAGTGACAGTGTCCACTGAGTGCCCAATACAAAAAAAAAAAAAAAAAAAAGAAAATCACTGTGAAATCTTATACTGAACAAAGATGCTAAGAGATTCCATGGAGGAAAAATAAAAGTGTTGTACACAAATGATGAGGAATCAAGGTAGCCATGAGTTTCTCAACACAAATTCTGGAAACTAATAGGCCATGTGGAACACACTTAAAGAAAATTATGTCTAACAAAGAATTCCATAACTAGCTGAACTATTAATCAAGTAGGAAGATCAAAGATACCTTCAGATATGTAAATCACAAAATATTTACCTCCCACATATTCTTTCTTATAATGCTTCTGTATGATATGTTCATCAAGACTGTTCTTGAAATTGCATAAAGCACTACTATTAATCAAAGTACAATGACTGTACAATTAAATTGTAAATTGACTAGCTATTTTTCAGTGGAATTGCATTTTTACTTGAAAAAAACAACTGACATACAAATGATGGTTATTCATACTAGGATATTTGACAGATATTTTCTCTAAAATGAGCAAAGTAAGCCTATGACCAGAAAAACAGTTGACACTATCTGTTACCAATATTAAAATCTGAACTATCAAACCAAAATTAGAGTTTAGGAAACTGTGTCTGTCATATGAGATTACCACCTTCCCAATACTTAAAGACTTTTCTGATGAGATTGGTGGTGATATTAACAAATCTGATTTTTATAAGGTTATATAATGCAATATCTCAACATTTGCAACATCTAAGTCAGTAAACCAATATTTTCCAAATGAGCAATGCATGATATTAAAGCATCAGGTACAGGTAAGATTCAAAGTACAAAACAGATTAATAATCTTTTCACAATGAAAAGTTAATTGATATGGTTTCAGATTCCACATTGCAACTAATATTTAAGAAACTACCATTAGTAGAGTTTTGGTGTGGTATCAAAGAAAAAGACCCACGATTATCTGAAAAGTCTATTAAAGTACTCCTCTCTTTTCCAACCATATTATTGTGTGAGCTCAATTGTCTTTACACATTTTAACCAAAACAACAAATTGCAACAGATTGAATGCAGACAGAGGTATGAAAATCCATCTGTTTTCTCTTAAGGCAGAGATTAAAGAGATTTTGTTTTGCTTTGGAAATTAACGTTACTTTTCATAAAAATATGTTACTTATGTTATTACATAATGGCTATGTTATTATGACTCTTAAGTGAACAAATACTTTTTAAAATTTCTTAGTTTGAATTTCCAGTAGAGTTAATATCAATTGATATGACCCATATAAACAATAGCTCTTTGGGTTTCTCAATTTCTTAAAAAAAAAAAAAAAAATGTAGGAGCTTCCAAAACCAAAATGTTTGAGAACCAGTAGTTTAAGGTAGGGAGGAAGGTGGATATGGAGAACACAATTTTTTAATATATTTTTTTTAAATAACAGGTATTATGGAAAGACATAACCAACCACTAGTCCTTCCCCCTCCTTTACAGATGAGAAAAATGAAATTCAGAGATGGTAAGGCAGTTGTCCAAGATGATGCCAGTTGTAGAGTCCATGTCTCTCTCCTCTCACCTCAACACTTTTTCTTCTGTTTTATGCTGGCTTCTTAACTTCAGTTTTCCAACCTACATATTGTTTTTTATGCAGGGATATTGTGTATGTACATATGTGATGTGTGCATGTATGTGTAGAATTGTACTAGAGATGGCTATCTTTTCTTTCCAGTTTTCCTAACTCCTCAAAAAACTTGTTCTCACAACCTCTAGTAAGAAGTAAACAGACCCCAGGAGCCCATTCCTCATGGTGATAACTAAGGGGACTGAATAGAAAGTGACATACAAACAAAACAAACTTCTCTTTCTGGGATTTAGAATTGAAAAATAGCAAAAACAGCCAGTGTCTATTGGGAACTTAAACCAGAAAAACTGAGTAGCTGGTTACACTTGCCAAAGCCAAGAAAATGTGAAGAGCAGTGCAGAAAAGACAACAAGAGATGCAGAGAAACAGAGGAGGGGGCTGGCCCTCAAATCTACTAATTCCTGGTTCCAGGACCCTGTGAGGTCCAACAGTGCTTATTTTAGTTTCCCTGAGGTTCCCTTTGATTTGTTAATTTTGCTTTATCTACTTTGAATGACTTTTTATTACTTGCAATCCAGCAACAATGTGTGAGGACAGATGTGTACATTTCTGTATCCCCAATATCTGAAGGACAGCTTCAGAGTGGGTGGCAGGAGCAGGCAGAATAGAAAGCCCTGACATTTGCTGGACCAGAGCGGTAGTTAAGGCATAGTACATACACTGCAGAGAACCAATATGCATGCTTACAGTTGACAACTTGAGAGATCACATCAGAGATTTGTAATTTGGACCAAAAAAGTAGTTGTCACCATCATGGAAAAACTGAATATTGCCAAGTTATTCGGGGCTTTATAACGCATTATAAAGTATTCTTAATTATTAAATTAAGAAATGAAAGCATGACCCAGTTGTTGCCAACACTAGCTAAAGGTTAAAATCATCTGAGAACCACTTATACAAAACTTCTTTTTGGCTGGTCTCAGGTGGGGCTCATGCAAAAGTATTCTTTTTTAAGAGTGCCCTGCCCGAACCAGGTGATTTTAGTATGAGATGGTCAAAGTTCACTAAGACCCTAAAGAAAAAACTCTATAGAAAAAAAAAAAATTGCAGAAATTTTCTGCTAGCTCATTGTAATTTTAGAAAGGAAGGGAAAAGCAGTATTTATACTAAAGAGGAAAGTAGAGATTTTCCTAGAAAAATCTTACAGTGTTCTTAAGGAGTCAGAAAGAGTGGAGCAGTCAACTAGCAAAGAGGTAAGTGTCAAATCAAATTCCCCCAATGGAAATCCAAAAGAGAAAACCATTGTAAGGAATGGGAGAAAAAGAGCTGTGTTAGTGACTCAGGTGATATAAGATAGTATAGAATTTTGATTAGGATATGGCTGATATGTCAGTAATGATATAGTCCCCATTACATACTAATGTTTACTGTTTCTGAAAGCTCTCTCTGAAGCATAACGTTCAATGTGGTAGAAAATGGCAAGGGATTCAAATGGGATGTGTCTCTCTTACTCCTGGTTTATGGGGATTCAAACCCTAGCAAATGTAAATGGTCCTGATATGATAGAGGTTTCTCAAACACAAGAGTCGGACACACACAAAGTACCTAAGACTGCAGACAGTTGTGTGGATACTGCTATCACCTAAAAACTTTATCTTCGTCTACGTGGAGGTGTGGCACTTAAGGGTCAATGATACACAGTAATTAAAATCTGTACCCAATACCTATCCAGAGGTAAGAGAGGCCTTAGATTCAGGGAGAATCTCTTCATTGTCTTTGGCTTTCAGGCCAAAGACTGCAAAATGATGCAGACCCTGCAGTTCAGCTTTCCTATACTTAAAGACAAGGAAGAAGAATGAGGCTCCAAAGTAAATCTCCAAACACACTGATTCTTTATTTATGGGGCCTAGGAGATAGAGAACATTAAGCGAACTCAAAATGGCATGTTGCGATCAGGTTTTCAGCTGTTCTGTGTCACTGGGAACTGCAAAGTAAAACGAACAGCCCTAATATCCATAATAAATGCCTACCGGAGAACTCCAACAAAGCTACAATGATTAAATAACACCAAGGAAGAGAGGCAAAGTCTAGAAGACACTTTCTCTCTCTCTTGATCTCTCTCTGGCAAAATGCCCAGGCTATTGGTTTTTCTTTGCTTCTCCACTTACATGTCTGCCAGCCCAACCCTAACCCCATGGCAATTTGTTCAAATGACAAGGAAATTGAGATCTTAAAGGAGCTTCAGAAATTATTTCAAGTTCTTTGAACTTCTATCCGAGCAAGCCGAATAACCTTAAAGTTGATGAGTCCATCCTTCATGCTGTTTTAATATCCAGATGTGGAGTCTCATATTGATCAGGAGACAGAAGGAAATGAAATAAACCATTATGGCATCACCAGTCTGAATCAGTCTCTCTCCCAGCACTTTTTACATGTTACTTTTTCTCAGAGTAACCGCGCAAGATGTGTCAAGTAAAACTGCCCTTAGAGGACAAATAAAGAAATTGAGACTCAGAGGTTAATTTGCCCGAAGGCTAATAAACATCAGAGCTACTGAACACTGGAGTCAATACTGAAACCCAGGTTCACTTGATACCAAAATCTTCTCCATTACTCAGGCTCTTCCATCAGTGAATAGCAACTCAGAGTGAACTTCCTGGCACCACATACTCCTCAACTCCTCACCATTGCCTGGTGGCTGCATTTAATAGAAGGTAATAAATCCTGATTGCCTGAATGGCTAGGTGAACGTTCTACAGAGGCCCTTAATGCTGACAAGTGACTCAGAACAGAGAAGCAGCTGGAGGAAGACAGTAGCAATACCACTGAGTGAAAGCTCTGAGTTTCTTGTGAATGGTTTAGCTTGAACGCAAGCCTACCTAATTGAGGCACTGAACTAGTCACCTAGGCATGTCTTCTTGAGGCAGCAGATAATGGTGCTTTTACCTTGATAATCTGCTACCAGTAAATAAGTGCTGGTTGAGAAATGCTGTGGCTACTCAACCAGTATCGTTAACGGACTGCAAAGTTTTAGAACAGAGTTGGTTGTGGCCAGTGTTTGCAATTCACTGGACAAGTACAGACATACTGCAGAGTGAGCTTGGGCTGAATGTTCCAAAGCATTTTCATTGACAAAACTTGGTTTCTGCACTGTTTCCTAGCACAGAGAAGTCTCTGCAACCCTGATGTTCATGTTAGCAATTTGTCCTGACCCCTCTCTCAGTCTTTGGGATTTTCTTTTACTCTTCCTTAAGTCTTCTTGTCTCTATCATCTCGACTCATGTGCTGGAATGTTTTTCCCCTTTCGAGTAGAAAACAGGCAAAATTTTTAACAATGGTTTCAATGTCTCCTTGCCTTTTGTCTATGGGACCAACTAGGTGCTATCTCTGCCCTGTCCTAGGCCCTCTTCCCATCCAGACAGATGTGATCACTTAGAGGCAAAGCCATGGGGAAATATCCTTCCACTAGAGAAGCATTTTAATACAGAAAACTCATTATGGTGCACATCGGCTGAATATCAGTCCTGTCTCTTCCAAAATTGAATACAGATCGTTCCTATACAGGTAGAGTCTATTCTGTTCTTTTTCTTTTTCACTACTCCCCCTTTTTCCAACACTGAGCTCCTTAAGAATATATGACTCACCTACTTTCTTTAAAGAAGTTGAAATGCTTTTATACCATATAATCCCTAGACCGAGCAAGGTTCTCAGAATGGACTGAAGTTATTGGAACTGGAGGCCACAGCCTCAAAGGGGGTTAGGGACTTGTGTACAGGATACCGTGAGCGGATATGTCAGAGGCTAGTCTTCATTTATCTTTGCCCTACCCCTACTAAGAATTGCCTTATTTCAGCCATCTGTAGATGGCAGAGACTTTGTTAGAAATAAGGAATGTAGATGCATAGTGATGAATTTAGAAGCAAAATCAGAATTTAAGAGAGTTTGTATGAGTTCCAATGCAATCTTGTGGAGGCTTTCAGACTTCAAGATTTTACTAGGATATGGTTGTTGTTTATAGAGACAATTAAGGATATTTAAAAGTAAATCTTTTAAGGAATATGCAGGGAATATAGCTATAGGCTAGGTCTCCATCTCCAACCTCAGTACCCGCAGCAAAGTGCTAAGGCCCACATGACCAAAGACAACCAGAAACAGGAGACAGAGGCACAAAATGTCACAACGAAAACTTGAAAACCTTAACCACCCCAGCTTCTGGTAATGTTATGATATAAACTTCTCTAAGTGGTAAGTTTTAGGGGAACTGTAAATACAGTTTCATAAGCAGTCCATCTACCTCTACCAAAAAAAAAAAAAAAAAAAAAAAAGCAACGTGTTAAAATAATGAAACCAAATTGGATTTTCATCCATTAAAGTCTACATTTCTGAAACCATGTCTCAGCTCTGTTTCAATAACAATGTCCAATGCCCAAGTCAGTGAGTACCCAGCCTATCCTTTTGATCAGTTGAAGAGTTTCATTATTTAATGTCAGACTTGGTTTTAAAAAGCAGGAAGGAACCTCAACTAGCCCGATCATTATCAAGCCAGCCCAGGAGAGATGTAAAAATGATTGTCATCCATGAGATATAATTGTAAGTGACAAGAGGAACCATTCTGAGCAAAAACTCATTCACCAGGTCCAACCCTACACACCCCTCAGGTTTCATAGTATAGCAAACTATACAAAGCAAAGTCATTCTTTGGGGATTTTCTCTCTGTTCCCTTCTTTACAAATTATAAATGTGCCTACTATCTGGCATAATTCATTAAAAAATACTTTATCCATCTATTCCTTCATCTGAATATATGAGAGAGAAACAGAGAAAGAGAGAGAGATCTGAAGAAAAATATGCATTAAACATTTGTCATCATTTAGTCCTAGGAAGTAGGACTTGAAGGAAGGTAAGAATGGGGAAAGCAAGACATTCTTTTATTTAAAAAAAATTGTATACAGGACTGGATTTGTTCACATTTTCAACAAATATGCACTATTTCTGTGATTTTGACAGGAGAAATCCAAAAAGAGAAAATTGTTGTCCAGACCATGGAGTGTTAGTGGTTTATCCATTAGTACACACTTTGTCTTGCCTAAGATGGGATTTTCACTTGCTGCTCCTTCCACTCTTAAGTATTATGAATTTGAATCCTATTCTGAATTGAAATATTGTAAACTACAAGAGCTGGAAGATCACGGAGGGCAAACTCTGAATATTGGAGGAAAGGAAACTAGGTGATGAGTCACTTGTCTATGAGACATTCTCTCATTCATTCAGCAAACATTCTTTGAGTATCTATTTATTTAGTCAAAAATTAAAAGTGTGTTGGAGTTACAACCATTAGTTCACTGCATATCTATCCACACAGGACTAATCATCTAGTACAAATTTATTTCATGCCAATAATATGGCTGGCACAATCCTAAATATATTCATACTCATACCCCCATACTTTTAGATAGAAATGAGTACTCTCATTTCACAAAGAAATTGAGACTCAGAAAACTTAAGTAGTGATACATTCAAACTCAGATCTCCTATCTTCCAGTCCAAGGGATCTTTCCCCTTTTGTACTTGCTTTCTTCTCTTAGGATTTATTTCAGGAGACCAGAGACAATCAGAAGTAGAACTGTTTTTTTGTATTTTTTTTTTCTAAATGCTAGTTCAGTATTTTTTTCTGCCAAATCACAGTGATCAGCTTATCAATGTGGCTTATTTATGTCATTGGTTTTAAATGTTATATTAAATAGGGCACCTGGGTGGCTCAGATGGTTAAGCATCTGCCTTCGGCTCAGGTCATGATCTCAGGGTCCTGGGATCGAGTCCCGCATCGGGTTCCCTGCTCAGTGCAGAGCCTGCTTCTCCCTCTCCCTCTGCCACTCCCTCTGCTTGTGCTCTTCTGTCTGTCTCTCTGTCAAATAAATAAATAAAATCTTAAAAAAAAATAAAAATAAAAATAAATGTTATATTAAATAGCTCAGAACCATTTCCTTAATTAAGAGCTGATATATACTTGATAAACCCTATTACTTAAGTCATCTCTCATGGAAAGGGAAAAAAAACTGATTAGAGGGAATTTTTCAATATTCTCTGATGTCTAATTAAAACAAGAATTAAAAATCATAAAACTAATTAAGGTTTATGTGAAAGAAAAGAACTTAACCTTGAAGAAAATAACTTAACCTTTGGACTGCTGGTATTTATCATCCTTGGTGACCTCTCAGGCTGAATAATTCTGGCCAAAAATAGGACTATAATGAAAAGTATATTTGGGTTGCTTTTCATTCTTTCTCACAAATCTTTCTGAAGACCTTGAACATTCTGTGGATCGAGGATGTCATGACTTATGATCTAGGTTAGAATAAAAGATAGTTTATTAAACCTATAATGAAAAAATATATCTTCTGTTTTAGGATTATAACTTCCTTATAATTATGTCTTATAGGGATGTTAAGGACTGAATTGTATTCCCCCAAAATTCATATTTTGAAGCTCTAACCCACAAATGTGACTGTATTTGGAGATAGGACCTATAAGGAGTTAATTAAGGTTAAATGAGATCATAAGGGTGGAGCTCTGATACTGTAGGATTAATATCCTTATAAGATGAGACACTAGATATCTTGCTATCACCCTCTCTCTCTCTACATCAACAAAGAGGTCATGTGAGCACACAGCAAGATAGATGCTGTTTGCAGGCCAAGAGAAAAGGACTCAGAATGAAACCTATCTTGCCAACACCTCAATCTTGGACTTCCCAGCCTCCAGAACTAAAGAAAATAAATTTCTGGTGTTTAAACTATACCAGTCTATGGCATTTTGTCATGACAGCCTAAGTAAACTAAGACAAGGGAATATGAATGTTCATTTATATGGACAGAAAATTTTGAGAACTATCTTTGAGTAGAGAAATTTAAGGTTATTATTCTGCATATAACGTTTTGTTCCAACAGATAACTAGTTACAAGAATGATAGCATAAACTTCAACATAATGTGGCATCTGTCACTCTTTTGCACATTACTTAGAATATACAACTTATGGTGATATTCCAAAAACTAGTTGAATTCCTTAACTTTCAAAGAAACAAGTTTAGTTGACTATCTACCTGGCTTTCCTTTCTGTAACATAGGAGCTTCTCAACTGAACTCATTTTTACTTAGCAAAAGCATCATTTTATAAACACTGGCATTAAAGAGTTACATGGGGAAAGAGGAAAAATTAGTACAATTTCCATGGAAGGATTTATACTGTAGCTGAATTTTATAGAAAGGGAGAATAGACATTCAGCTAATGGGTAAACATTTTCCCCACTTTCCCTCATGGCAAATATCAAGGCCCACTTTTCTGCCACACCTTAGGGCAACCTTAAAATCCGTTTCTACATGGCAGTCTTGACAGCCCTTCCAACTGACAGGAGTTGGCATGCACAACAGAATTTAATTGCCATACCTGGGTATAATTCAGCATTCCATTTTTTTCAGAGCCATAGGCCCAGGTATAGTAGAAACTAGGCTGAATCTAAAATAAATTAGGTTAAAAGTAAAACCACCAGCTCTCATATTACTATATTGGGGAGATGATAAATATTAATAATTTAGAACATACTGTGTTATCTAATAATTGCTTATGTACTTATCCATAGAATGGCTGTAGGCCAACACTACAGGTTGGCTTATGCAACTTGCACTTGCAATACTCTTTTCCCTTGCCTAGTATAAGAGCCTGTTATATAGTCTGTAATGTAGTCATGAAGCCTGGAGATCTGGCAGTTCCTGTGCCCATAAAGCAATATGCACAAACATAAATGCCAAATCACTAAGGATGGTAGAATAAAAACATGAGAGAAGCCTAGGTTTCCAAGGTCATTATTAAACCCACCTGCCCTGGACTATTAATGCCAAACTTCTTATATTGTTTGGCAAATATGCCTTTAGGTTTTTTATGTAGAACTAATCAGGTTTTCTGTATTTTTTTTTTTTTTAGAGGTTGCAAACTGGTAGTCCATAGATGTATTTTTTTTTTCAATACATGCAGGTTTTCTGTATTTTGCATTTGAACAAATTCCTGGTTGATACAATGGCTTTAAGTTTAATAAAGTCACAAAAGCTTAAACCAAAGATTCCATGCTATAAATATTTATTCATGAAAACCATAAATACCTAAGTATATAAAATCTAGCTATCCAGGAAGGGAAAAATGAAGGGGGGGGGAATCGGAGGGGGAGACGAACCATGAGAGACTATGGACTCTGAGAAACAAACTGAGAGTTCTAGAGGGGAGGGGGCGGGGAGATGGGTTAGCCTGGTGATGGGTATTAAAGAGGGCATGTACTGCATGGAGCACTGGGTGTTACACACAAACAATGAATCTTGGAACACTACATCAAAAACTAATGATGTAATGTATGGTGATTAACATAACAAAATAAAATTTAAAAAAAAGAAAATAAAATCTAGCTATCATCTGTAATTGAGGAACTTCTCACTTTCCTCCTCTACCCTAGGAGAGGGTACCAATCCACTTATACTAATAAAATAAACAATACATTCAAACTAGAGTTTTATAATTCTATTTGCTTTTATAATTCTAGCTTTTTTATCACTTGCTTGCTCACTCATTCTATGTATTCTATGTATTCAATTCATTTTTATGTCCAAAATTTCTCTTTTCCCAAAACAGATTGACTGTCAGCACAAAGGAATACCCTCATATAGGCCATCTGTGTCCAAACCCTGTCCCAATCCAAGCTTGGCAATATGTAAAAAAGCCAGGACCAACCAGTGTGTAGACTTTGGAATTAGTCTGGTTTCCTTAAGTCAGTTAAGTTTCTCTGGGTACCTACAAGAAGTAACCTTGCCCAACCTTATTTCCACCAACATGCTGAACACTCAGACTTCTCCCTTAATGTCCCACATACAAGTCTACTTTAAGTGATCCGTGCATTGGGCCATGATAAACTCTGAAAAATGTTTCTATCTCCCTCTCTCTACTACCAAATTTAGCTTAAGAATGCAAAAAACTCTTGCATTTGAAACCATCCACACTGATTCACCTAACTATGGTTGGTATAAGCTATACAACACACATGCATGTGTATTTTTAGCTTTTTCTAGAGAAAGAAATTTTTAAAGCAGAACCTATTATCGATTTTTAAACATAAAATGTGTTTATGTGTTAATAAAATATAAAGCAAAATCACTTATGTCATGAGTGGTGCCAAACAATTTTCATCACTGATAGAATATTTAGAAAAATTGGACCACATTCCACATCTAGCCAATCAGAACCCAGCAATGTTTGATCATTTGCAAACTGTATCCACAGAGTGGTGATGCATTCTAGCAATCACATTTTCATCACTAAACTAAGAAATAGTTGATATGGCTCTTGATAAGTAACATAAATCTATTGAAAAGGAGAAGGTACTAAAATCATTGCTATCTCAATCCCCCGAAAAGATAATAAATCTATAATTAAGAAGGAATATTTAAGAACAGAACATTGAAATCAGGTTGGACAAGAAGAGTCTTGAAGACCATAACTTTCTTATGTGTAAATTTATCCCAGAGCCTTAGATCTACTCTTTTCTTCCACTGAATCCAGCCCCCTTCTCTGAAGCTTATCAGGTTTTAAGCCCTAAGTTTTCTTACTCCCTGACTATTGTAGGATGGTTTCTCTTGATCAGCTGCTGAATTAAGAATCTACTTCAATCTGAAGGACATCTGAAACTATATTTCAGGTCTCCTTCGTGACTTCTATCAGGAAGATGATATACAATTGTATAGTTATTTTGGGAGGGAATGCAGATTCCAGTCAATGAAGAGCATATCTAAAAAAAAATTAAGTGGTAAAATAAATTACTTTCGACCTCAGCACAAGTGCAGGATTCTGGCACTGCTCTGCAGGCAACCTTCTTATGTAGAAGGATTCTGAGAAACAAACTGAAGGTTTTAGAAGGGAGGCAGGTGGGGGTATGGGTTAGCCCAGTGATGGAGGAGGGCATGTATTGCATGGAGCACTGGGTATAATACGCAAACAATGCATCATGGAACACTACATCAAAAACTAATGATGTACTGTATGGTGACTAACATAACATAATAATAATAATAAAAAAAAAGTCTTTCAATTTGGCTTCAGCCAAGTTTCTTCCTGAATATTTGTTCTGCATGCGAAATCACATGTATCCTTACCTTGCCAAACTATGGAAGTACAGGCTTTTCCCTACTTCAGTCCTCTCTCCTTATTCTGTCAGCATGGGTTCCTGTAGCTCACTTCCATCCTTCAGAATTCCTCTAAACTGCTAGGCACATATGTTAGGTTCTCCCAAGAGCTCTTTCACCACATATGATACAGTGGGATCTTTGCAGCTAAGCAAACCTCCAGCTCAGGAGCAAAATGTCAATGCCCCCTTCTTACAGGCACTCAATCTCCACAAGTAGACTCTTTGAGCCCCTTTGTGTAGATCAGATAAGTAAGAGGAAGGAAGAAATTCTAAAGGTTCTATACCTAGGAATTCCCTTCATTCTGCCTTTCCATAATTCCTTTTCCTCTTGTAACATGGGTGGAGGAGGACAGGGGGGGATGAGAGTCCCAGGACCAGTTTTTCTATCTTTTAGTAAGTCCTACACAGATGACTTTAGCACCGCCCTATTGCTCTCCACTTCAAGGTTTATGCTAGAATTCTTAAAGAAAATGCTCCACTTAAATTTTGTTATGTAATCAAAGGAGTTAAAACATTTTATGTAGACTAGCAAGTTTTTTTAATCTAGGTGTGAATTTTATAGCATTAATGATTTCAATATTAAATTAAAATCCACTTTAGTTCTATCTGTAAAATCACCTTCCTGTGGCATTAAAAATAACTCAGCTAACCCTTGTGACAACTACAAATTCCTGCCACAACATTCTACCCATCAGATCAACTTGCCCAGGAGTCTGACTGATGTAAGCCTAGAGCCAAAAATGTGTTTTCTCAGACATTTAAACACTGATTTGGCTTGCTAACTACCCCTCACCATGCCTGTGCAAGGGGTCAACACAAAGCACTGAAAAGTCCTCCCAGCCCATATGCTGCTTGTTCCCTCTCTGTAACCAGCGCATCACAAAGTCTCAGCTTGCCTTACAGTGGACTCACAGCAATAGTTTGCAATTAATTCCTCAAGTGAGCCGAAAGCTGCAATAGAGCAAATATAAAATATTTCATTCTAAGAGGTCTTTCTCAAGGGAAAAAAAAAAATCAACCACCTAGATATGTTGTTCTTTGTTTCAGGCTCTCAAATCCTTCTTCCCTGAATCTGCCCCATCAAAATAACAATGTTTAAATATTTGTTTTACCATCTAGTATCTCTATAGGGGTGGAAAAAAATAGGTTGGCTAGAAAAAGGACCTTGATCTCCAAACTGTGGGTAATGGAGCAACATGGAAATTACAAAGTGTTGTGTCCTATTGTGTTTCTAAATCAGAAGTAATAATGGATGAATTTATTTATTCAACTAATATTTGTTGGACACGTTACTATGTGCCAAGCACTATGGTAGTCTGAGGGATCCAGAGCTAAAGGAAGTCCAGAACTGTAGAGTAACATAGACACGTAAATAATCATGCTAGGTTATTTATTGTGATGCTAACTTCTTGCAGTTTTCTCATTGTGGAGTTAAGTGGAAAGAACTTCCTCCATATTTCTACCTTTCCAACTTGAGAAAACATCACAGACTCTGGTATGTGGGACAGAAGCAGAAGTTGCAGGGCAAGTGAACATCCTTTTCAACCTAGATTTTTCTTTGGGAGTCCAGAATCACTGAAAAAGATGGAAATCAAAGTTTGAAGAGATACACCTGAAGACCACAAAAAGAAACAAGGGTTTAGAATTGGGGATTTTTTGTGACTGATACTCAATGCCTCTCTAACCAGAGGATGAAACATTAGTGGGAAATTATAACATCCTAAACTAAGAACCCTGATGAAGGATTTACAGGTCCATACTAGTCACCAAAAAAATGGAGTTCCCTTTCTGGGAATGAGATATAACATGCCTTTGATAAGGTCAGAAGGGCTTGGGAAATGGGGATGTGGGGTACTGGTTGTCATGACAGAGGTTCTTCTACCTTTCTCAGGTGATCACTGGGTTCCTGTATTATTATAGGAAACTTATGACTGAAACTGAATTCGTTTATACTCTCTCATGCAAGAGCTTGGATCCAGATTGACTTGACTTACAAAAATTAACAAATTTGATGTTTTTTGTATGTGCCTTGAGTAGGAAGCTCACTTCTGTTACTGAAATAAATGCAATAAGGGATGTGCACCATCAAAGAAACATATGGGGACCAAAAGGAAAAAATTGTCAATCTTTTTGAAGTAGGAAGGTACCATGATAGAAAATAAAGCATTCATATCTCATACATTCCCTAAGTCTCTCTACTCTTCATAAATGTTCACATCCACTGCCAGTAGTACATGCTTAACAGTAATGTTGGCAGAGTTGTGCCAACTGACCGATATGAAAAGGTAATTCTAGGTGAAGACAGAGTGGTTTATAATGCATTAAAGTGGTATCCTAACAATAGTGAATAAACTAACATGTAACTAGTTGGCTAAGCTAGTTACTACCTTCCCTGTTTCTTTGTATGATAATAGGTAGGTAGACAGACAGGTATAGATATACATATAGATATACATGAGGAGACAGAGAAAGATGATAGAGAAACATGTATTTGACTAAAACCAAAAGAATAAAATGGACTATTATGAGTATATACATGTAATTATATGGGTGTGCCTGTTTGCTTTTGAAAAAGTTTAGAAATAAAGAAAAGAAATTCACACAAGTGTTAATACTGATTCATTCCAGGAATGGATGGGGATTCCATCTGCTTTTTCCTTTTGGCTTTATACTTTTCATTATATTTTCTTCATTATTTTTCAACATTTTAGTATTATTTTCTTCAAAGCTTTAGTTCTTTGTTTATGGGTTTGGTGTTTTTTTTTTTTTTTTTTTTTTTTTGTCTTTCATGTTTCTATCAACACTTTCACAACAGATATATATTATCTGATGATCAGACAAAAATAAAACTATTTCTTTATTTCTAATTTTCAGAGCAGACAGAAAGGGAGGGGAAACTACCAGTTTGAGAGTTTAAGCAGTTAAGACAAGCTATGGAAATATCAGGGGTGTGAAGATCTGTGGCCACTGTAAATAGCTGTTCAAATGGAAGGTGCTTCTTAACATCTAAGATGTAAGCCTGACTAAGTGTCAAGCTTTTCCCCACCTCAAGACTGCACTTGCTGTTCACTTAACAGAAGTTCTCACTTGGCTGCTACTTCATGTCATAGAGGGCTCAGCCAACTGCTCTAACTACCCGTGCTAAGGGAATTCCTCCATCTTCACCCAGTCAATCCTTACCATATTCCCTTATGTTGTTTTCTTCATAATGAATACCATAATCTTAAAGAATCTTATGTATTTACTTGTCTGTTATTTTCTAACTCTGCCCACTGAAAGGGAGTCTCTGTAGACTGAGGTTATGTCTGACGTGCAATGCTCCACTGCCAAAGTCTGGGATAACCTCTACATGAACTTTCAAGATATTTGTGGAATGAGTGATAGGAAATTTTTTCCTTTAATATCTTAATTAGGCATTTACCAGGTGTCAAAACTGCATATTTAGAAATCCCTTATTCCATGGAGCTGGTGGATTAACTAACTGACAATTCTTTCTCTGTTTATGTAACTGAATACTTCTCACTGGGCTAAATCAAGGTGTAAACACAACAAAATCCCTTTTATTTTCCTAATTAATCCACTGCCTTATAGGAGGAGAGTTCAATATCCTACCCTCTGGTTGTTGAAAACAAGTAATAAAAACCACTTGGCTAGCAAAAGGACTTACTATCTAGTCATTTTATTAATTACCTAATTTTACCAAGATTTGTTACTTACACTTTTTATTCTTTTACTTAGAGGCACCCATATAACCTATTCTCAGAAAATTTGGGGGAAATTGAAATGCTATTAATTTCATTAAATATTTACTTCAAACAGTATTTTTGGTACAGTATTTTATGTTTTCAAATCCTTTAAAAATATTTTCATCTAAACCTTGGCATTGCTGATTTAGCCCAGCCATTGCATGGGAACAAATTAATATATCCTAACAATACTGAAGAAACTAACATATAACCTCATTTGGCTAAGCTAGCTCTCATTTTCAAGCCAATCCATGAACCAAACTATAATTTTCAATTCAAAAATATGTTAACAATCATTTAACGAAACATTATAAAAACTACTGAGATAAATTGCAGTGACATTATGAAATATAAACAAAATCAATCTGATTGAAATTATGTAAATCTAAGATACTTTATACTTTAAGTAAATACATAGTTTATTGGGTTTTTTAATAATGTGATAAGATGGACACCTAAATTTTAACTTATTTGGAAAGCAAAGAATATGATAGAAGCATGGGTTCCTTTAAATTATGTATGTGTGTTGATAGATCTAACTCTGCAGTACAGCTCTTTAAAACAAATATAAATACTATGTGACATCTATAAATAAGAAATAATCATAAATATTAATAATAAGTAATAAATACTAAAGCATATACTACTAAAAATAACTAAAACCTAGTACATAAATGTATATATCTTGTTAATAGGACATAGAAAATTTAAACCAAATCAAGAATACTTGCAATTAAAAAAAACCTTTACGTGAAAGAAATCATGTAATTTCTTTTGGTCGGTTGATTTATTGAATATAACCTGACATTTTTGTAATTCTCAAACACTTTCCAAATCCTTTAAAAGAATCTCTAGTTCTTTGGCTGTTTGAAGGTGTTTTTCTTACGAACATATTGCAGATCACAAGAATAAGTGTTGATAAGAGTTGAAAAGAAATGCTTACTTCTAAAAACATGGGAAGAAAAGCCAGTTTTCGTGTTCAGTCCTTCTTAGTGATAGTCTCTTTTCTTTGCTCCTATAGGACTCTGCCTTAAGAGGAATGCATTCTTTGACAATACTTAAAGCATCGAAGAGGTAAAATCACTAAGTGAATATTGTAATTAGCCCCACTATCCCACTCTGCCATATATTTGAAATCAGAAATCCCAAAATATTTTCTATCTAACAAATCTATCAACCTAACGTTTTTAATACATATAAAGACTGAAAGCTCTGAGGACTTATGGTACCTCACTTATTAAAGAAATCTTCGCCAGAGATGTCTAATTATTTTAGTACCCTGAGACTATGCACTTTTGTTTGGGATGGGTGATGAATGAGGAATATGCCTTTTTAAAAAATAAAATGAAAGAAGCATTCTTTCAACACAAGCAAATTCGTCAGGCAGATAAATTTTAGGAAAAACATATATACTCATCTAGAAATAAGGGATCTGGAAATTGATATCCTTAAAGCTCTCTGTGTCCAGAGGTAGCCCTAATCAAGTTTTAAAGACTGGTATATTAGAGTACACCATCCCTCCCTGGGGTACAACTTCTTTTTGAACTCCTTTATCCAAAGGACAATGGAGCTACTTACTAACCCTCCCAAGGGTAGCTGTCATCAGAGACTTCAGGAGGCCTTATCCATACCCTTTTTAGGGGAGTCACCCTTGTAACTCAAAGATAATTTACATTTCTAAGGGAGGTAGCCCAAGTTATCCGAAGGTGCCTACACTTAATCTTTGGGGCTGAAATCTGGTGAAATGACATGGGCTATCTTTAGTGATTTCAAACTGAGGGTTCTGGCATATATCTCACTAGAAAACAGATAAAAACATAAATTTTCTCTGGTATAGTATCCTATTCTATCTACTTTTACTAATATGAGGAAGGATACACTGAAATAAAGCAATATTGATAAATAGGAGTAAGAAATATTGCTTAAACATTTGAGTTTGAAATGAAAATGATTCTCTGTGAGAACATCCTAAATATTCAGATTTTATTGTGAGGTGGGCAGAAGAGAAAACTTCCACTTGTAGCCTACCCTGGCTATTCCCATTAGTTAGCTCATTAAATTATGCAAAAGTGAGTCAGCACAGTAGAAGAATGAGTAAGGGCTTTGGAGTTGGAATTATTTGAGTGCCCATTTCTGGTCTAGCTCTTGCCAGATATGTGATATAGGGCAATCGAGTTTTAGTGTGGCCCACTACAAAATGAAGATCAAATTACCAACTTCATAGGATTTGTGAAAATTAATTGAATTAATGTTGGTAAAGCACATGAAACAGTCACATGGTTGCCAGAGTAGCTAAATAATAGAATGTTAGCTTTTCTTCTTTACCCATCATTTACTATGTGCAAAATTATTCAAAGAAGAAGGAGATATAAATACTTCTCTCAGAGAATACAAAATGCAGAGATAGCCAGATGTTAAAATAAAAAGTTAAAATGGAGTTGATTAGAGGCTATAAAACAAGCATGCACAAAGTACTATGGAAACACAGAGCCAGAAGCCAGGAAGCCAGCCTTCCATATTTCATCTGATTTAATTCAACTCAATATAACAAATTATCAAGATTGTGCTGTCCCCTCAGCATTATTGACTCCAGTGGGCCATTCAGAGTATAAACTGTGAACTCTGTCCTTTGGTAGTTTATAATTTAGTTCAGAAGACAAGACTTACAGGAAACACAATATTTAATAAATATTTATTGAATGCCTATTATGTGCCAAGACCTACACAGGTGGAGGGTATACATGGTTCCTTCCAGAGCTAACATCTAGTGGTGGATGTTAATAAGTAAGAAACTAATCAATTAAAAAATTAATGCCCACCAATTGAGGTGCCAAGAGGTAACAGAGAGGATGAGTGCTGTGGGAGGTCATGGAGGGAAGAGGAGAGCATTCATCACTGTCAGGTTGCCCTTTAAATTCATCCTGAAGACCCAGACAACCTCTCCGATTGTGTTAAATGGAAATTCAGAATCTGCAACTTTAGTTTCCTGTGTGAAAGAGATCCTTCTGGGTTTTGCACATCATACAGTTTACTATCTCTACTTTTCTCTGAAACAGTAGATAATGATATGGCCCCAAGCTACCAGAGTCATGTATCCCACTTGGGACATACAAACCATTAATTCTTATCAGATTTTATATATGTAAATATGACCTTTGTTGTAGCTGTTCTGAACTCTGCTCACAGATGCTCACTGTTTTGCTATCTGACCGAAGGTGCCTGCTGGTGTCAGGCATAGAATCATATGAATTGATTAGTCATAAGGAATATTTTAAATACTAATCCCAAAGGACAGTTTATGACAACAGATATCAAATATTACAGCTATTAAATATGACTCAAGATAATGAAGCTGACATGAGAGCATGGATTTGATGTAATATCTTTAATTTTCCTAAACAGAAGACATTTTTTTATGGTAACATGATAGAGCAAAGTACATTATGCCCAGCCATGAGAATTCCAAGAAACTGTCAGCCTGAAAAGAAATCTTCCAAAGAGCATAGAGCTAAGAAATATTCTCCAATTTCACTAGCATTATTTATTTTTGACTTCAGGATTCTTGGAAGTACCATTTTCTTTGCATGTCTGGTAACAGAATTCTGAAGGCTAGTCATCTTTCCTTTCCTGCCCATTCACCACACTGACCACACCTCATGTTGCCCCCCTGTATGCCACATGAGAGAAGGCGGTGTGGCAGGGAATAAAAAGGGGAGACACTGGAAATAGACCTGTGCGCATCGTATCTCCACTACTTGCTTATGATCCTGAGAATCATTAACCTTTCTTAATCTCAACTTGATCAATGAAATGAGGATATGGTCCATGAAGAATTATTGTGAGAAAGTGATTAAAGAGGAAATAATCACAAAGCACTTGGAAATCAATAAACAAAGTTATATAGTTATTTTACCAACAAGTATGAGGCACTTGAGTAAGAAAAAAGGCACTTTAAGGAAAAAGGCATTGAATTTTGAGGGAATAATCACCAATGTTTTCAATTTTAAAGCCAATAGTTTGATATTCTCAAATACAAAACAAATCAAGTAAATATATTAAGAACCCAAGAAGGAGAAAGAGGAGGGGGAGTGGAGAAGGGGAGGTGGAGGGTGAAAGAGGAGGAGGAGGAGGATCCAAGATGGTAGCATAGAAGATCCTAAACCACCTCCTCCTAATTGACATACCAAATCTACAGCTACCTATGGATCCTTTCCCTCTTAAAACGATATGAAAACTAGATGAACTGCTCTCTATAACAAAGGATAAAAGGGCCACATCAAGACAAGTAAGGAACATAGACATGGTATTGCAAAAAAAACAAAACAAAAAAAACCACCCCTGGTGCAGTGACACACAATATGAAGGGATCTCACCAGACAGACATGTCCCCTGGAGGAGCAAGGAGTTGATGCCCCACATGGAACATCCAGCCTCCTGGGATCTGCACCTTAAGAATAAGCCTTTCACAACACCTGGCTTGGAAAGCCAATGGGGCTGATGTCCAGGGGTCCCAAAGTGCTCTATAGGAAACTGAGATTTCCCTCTGGGAGGGTTCAGATGTAGTCCTACTTGCCCTGAGACCTGGGGGTGGGGGAACAGTTTAAAAATCACCTAGATTATACGTGAGGAGGATTCATTTGCTGATCTGGGGGCACTGGCTGGAGGGGTGGGGGAGAGTTGGGATGCTCTCTGAAGAAAAATGGCCCGGCAGACACCACTGTTGTTTTCTTTACATAGCCTGCTAGCACATATGGGTGAGCTCATCTGGCACCCTCCCACCACCTTATGGCAGCAAAACTTGCTGAGACTAGAGAGGATGGGTGATTGCAGTGCTCCCCCACTCCCTGGCTTGAGTGGGTGAGTGTAAATAGTCCTGGAGTTCTGTTCCCAACTGAAATCTGTGGGTATAGGCATCTGCAACCTCCTCTGTCCCCTGGTTGGGGCTGCCACTTGCAGCCTAAAGCAAGTGTGCATGCATAGGCCAGGCTCTATGTTGCTGCCATGTTGAAGCTCACAGGTGCCCATAGACAAGACATTTCCTGCTGCCTTTCTGAAGTCAACAAGATGCCCAGGCCCACTACACTATTGCCTTACTAAAGACAGAGGGCACGTGAAATCCACACAAGGAACACCCCTTGATTGCATAGCTGTGGTAGCCAAGAGGTCTGGAGTTTCAGAGCTCCATGGGACTGTAACAACTGGAAAGACAGCTCGTGACAGGCCACCACCCCAGGGCACTACACAGAGAGCAGACTGAAACACCACCTCAGTCTTTCTGCGAAAAATGCCTATTTACTTAGCCTGGAACTTCAGGCTGAGGGACAGACTTCAGCAACCAGGGTAAATAAGCAAAAAGACATCATCCTCACACACCCCCTTGACCTCATGACTGACCAGACCTTCAGAAAGGAGCTTATATACTCATCTAGATCCCTAATGTTTTTAACTGTTGCCTAGGCAATACCCCTAAATCCCCTGGTGTAGAGGCCAACAGGGATTCTGACTGCCAACCCACAGTACTGTATATATTTGCAACTTTTTAAAAGCATCTGCCTGAGGGTCTGTCTTCCAATCAGCCTGAGCTGGATGCTAAATGAGATTCCTCCCTTTGGATCACTGAGAGATCTTGGCACACCCTCAACAATGAGAACATAATCAAGAGTAAATCAGGTGGTTCAGACAATCACAAAGGTCTGAGAAACAACCAAGACCTAGGGAAAGGGTGATCAAGAAGGATTATCACGCACATGAGGCCATTTCTTAAGACTGAAAGAGGTAGGAGAGTAGGAAACCTGGATTTCATCTGGTCTCAGGAATTCAGCTGGATAGGGATCAAACCATTCTGAAAACCTATGAACTCAACAGGAGATCGAAGAAAAGAATAGCAACAACTATCTGAACAGAAAAGCGACCACTTTCTGGAAGGTAGGACGTGCGGAGAAGTGAATCCGAGGCGATATTCGGGAGGATAGACGGCGGGGGAGGGGGCCTCCGTCGGCTGCTTCTGGCAAGTGATAGAGCCACGGAGCACAAAATCGGAACGTTTAGAAATCAACTCTGCTGAGGGACGTTGCTCCAGTGGCTAAGCGGGGGGTGGAACCCTCATGGGACAGTGTGGTCTCAGGACCCTCAGGGTCACAGAAAGACCGGGGGTGCCTGAGTGTGGCAGAGCTCCCAGGTATCGGAGCAGGGAAGCCAGCTGCAGAGACGGAGCCGAGGCGCGGGCTCTAGGCTTGGGGTTGCCATAAGCCGTGATCTGAGGCACAGTCGGGCCACTGCTCCTCCTGCAGGGACCCAACAAGCCGCAGATCCGGGGAGACTCCCTTTCCTCCCCCGGGAGGAGCGGCGTGGGAGTGCAGCACAGGGATCTGCTGGGTTTGGAGACTCCACACGGGGTCGGGTGCCAGAGATAGAAACGCTCGGTCACAGGCTGGGTGAGCACAGAGTGCGGCCGGAGACCAGGGAGACGGGAGTGACTGACTGCTTTTCTCTGGGGGCTCACTGAGGAGTGGGGGCCCGAGTTCTCGGCTCCTCGGGGGAAGAGATTGGGAGGCCACCATTTTCACTCTCGGCCTCCAAAGCTGTACAGAAAGCTTGGAACAAAAGCTCCTGAGAGCAAACCTGAGCAGATTACTTAGCCCGAACCAGCAAGGGTGGGGCAATTCCGCCTCTGGCAAAAACATTTGGGAACCACAGCAACAGGCCCCTCCCCCAGAAGATCAGAGAAAACAGCCAGCCAAGACCGAGTTTACCGATCAATGAGAACGGCAGAACTCCCGTGCTAGGGGAATACTGCACATAGAATCCATGGCTTTTTTACCATGATTCTTTAGTCTTTCACAGTTTTTTTTTTAACTTTTTTTTCTTTTTTTGAATTTTTCTTTTTCCCTTTTTCAACCAACATCAATCCCTTTTTTAAAAAAAATTTTTTTTCGGGGCACCTGGGTGGCTCAGTTGGTTAAGCGACTGCCTTCGGCTCAGGTCATGATCCTGGAGTCCCGGGATCAAGTCCCGCATCGGGCTCCCTGCTCAGCGGGGAGTCTGTTTCTCCCTCTGACCCTCCTCCCTCTCATGCTCTCTGTCTCTCATTCTCTCTCAAATAAATAAATAAATAAATCTTTAAAAAAAATAAAAAAATAAAAAATAAATAAATAAAAAAATTTTTTTTCTTCATTTTTACAGTCATATTCTATCCCTTCAGAGTAGTTACCCTTATTTCTGGCATATATATATGTTGTTCTCTCTTTAAAATTTTGATATAGTTTCTTCTAAAGATCAAAATATACACTAAATCTCTAGTGTATGGTTTTGTTCTACTCTCCTGCCTGATCACATTCTCTCCCTTTTTTTTCTTTTTTAAATCTTCTTCTTTCTTTTTTCAAACAACTTCTTATCAATTCCTTTTATAAAATTTTTTATAATTTTCATCTTTACAGTCATATTCCATCCCTTCATCATATCAACCCTTATTTTTGTACATATTTAAGTTTTTCTTTCTTTAAAATTTTGGGGGCGCCTGGGTGGCTTAGACGTTGAGTCTGCCTTCAGCTCAGGTCATGGTCCCAGGGTCCTGGGATCAAGCCCCGCGTCGGGCTCCCTGCTCCGCGGGAAGCCTGCTTCTCCCTCTCCCACTCCCCATGCTTGTGTTCCTTCTCTTGCTGTGTCTCTCTCTGTCAAATAAATAAAATCTTAAAAAAAAAAAAAATGGGGGAGGCACTTTCTTCTAACAGACCAAAATACACCCAAAATCTAGTGTGTGGCATTGATCTATGCACCACCGTGATCATATTTGATCATATTCTGTTTTTTTTGTTTTGTTCTGTTTTCGTTTGTTTTTATCTTTTTATCTTTTTTTTTTTTTTTCTTTTTTCTTTTTTCTTTCTTTCCTTTTCTTTTCCCCTGGCTTCAGGTCTTTTCTGATTTGTTTAGAGTATATTTTCTGGGGACATTGTTACCCTGTTAGCATTTTGTTCTCTCATTAATCTATTCTCTGGACAAAATGACAAGACGGAAAAAATCACCTCAACAAAAAGAACAAGAGGTAGTACCGACTGGCAGGGACCTACTCAATACGGACATTAGTATGATGTCGGATCTAGAGTTCAGAATCATCACTTTAAAGATACTAGCTGGGCTTGAAAAAAGCATGGAAGAGAAACCCTTTCTGGAAAAATAAAAGAACTAAAATCTAACCAAGTCGAAATCAAAAAGGCTATTAATGAGGTGCAATCAAAAATGGGGGTGCTAACTGCTAGGATAAATGAGGCAGAAGAAAGAATCAGTGATATAGAAGACCGAATGATGGAAAATAAAGCTGAGTAAAAGAGATAGAAACAACTACTGGATCACAAGGGCACAATTCGAGAGAGAAGTGATACCATAAGACGAAACAAGATTAGAATAATTGGGATCCCAGAAGAAGAAGAAAGAGAGAGAGGGGCAGAAGGTATATTGGAGCAAATTATAGCAGAGAACTTTCCTAATTTGGGGAAGGAAACAGGCATCAAAATCCAGGAAGCACAGAGAACCCCTCTCAAAATCAATAAAAATAGGTCAACACCCCAACATCTAATAGTAAAACTTACGAGTCTCAGAGACAAAGAGAAAATCCTGAAAGCAGCTCGGGAGAAGAGATCTGTAACCTACAATGGTAGAAACATTAGACTGGCAACAGACCTATCCACAGAGACCTGGCAGGCCAGAAAGGACTGGCATGATCTATTCAGAGCACTAAACGGAAAAATATGCAGCCAAGAATACTATATCCAGCTAGACTGTCATTGAAAATAGAAGGAGAGATTAAAAGCTTCCAGGACTAACAGAAACTAAAGGAATTTGCAAACACCAAACCAGCCCTACAAGAAATATTGAAAGGGGTCCTCTAAGCAAAGAGAGAGCCTAAAAGCAACATAGACCAGAAAGGAACACAGACAATATACAGTAACAGTCACCTTACAGGCAATACAATGGCACTAAATTCCTATCTTTCAATAGTTACCCTGAATGTAAACGGGCTAAATGCCCCAATCAAAAGACACAGGCTATCAGATTGGATTAAAAAATAAGACCCATCGATAAGCTGTCTGCAAGAGACTCATTTTAGGCCCAAAGACACCCCCAGATTGAAAGTGAGAGGGTGGAAAACCATTTACCATGCTAATGGACACCAAAAGAAAGCTGGGGTGGCAATCCTTATATCAGACAAATTCGATTTTAAAACAAACACTGTAATAAGAGATGAAGAAGGACACTATATCCTAGTTAAAGGGTCTATCCAACAAGAAGATCTAACAATTGTAAATATCTATACCCCTAACATGAGAGCAGCCAATTAGATAAGGCAATTAATAACAAAAGCAAAGAAACACATTGACAACAATACAATAACAGTGGGGGACTTTACCACCCCCCTCACTGAAATGGACAGATCATCTAAGCAAAAGATCAACAAGGAAATAAAGACTTTAAATGACACACTGGACCAAATGGACTTCACAGACATATTCAGAACATTCCATCACAAAGCAACGGAATACACATTCTTCTCTAGTGCCCATGGAACATTCTCCAGAATAGATCACATCCTAGGTCACAAATTAGGTCTCAACCGGTACCAAAAGCTTGGGATCATTCCCTGCCTATTTTCAGACCACAATGCTTTGAAACTAGAACTCAATCACAAGAGGAAAGTCGGAAAGAACTCAAATACATGGAGGCTAAAGAGCATCCTACTAAAGAATGAATAGGTCAACCAGAAAATTAAAGAAGAATTAAAAAAATTCATGGAAACCAATGAAAATGAAAACACAACTGTTCAAAATCTTTGGGATGCAGCAAAGGCAGTCCTAAGAGGAAAGTATATAGCAATACAAGCCTTTCTCAAGAAACAAGAAAGGTCTCAAATACACAACCTAACCCTACACCTAAAGAAGCTGGAGAAAGAACAGCAAATAAAGCCTAATCCCAGCAGGAGAAGAGAAATAATAAAGATCAGAGCAGAAATCAATGAAATAGAAACCAAAAGAACAGTAGAACAGATCAACGAAACTAGGAGCTGGTTCTTTGAAAGAATTAACAAGATTGATAAACCCCTGGCCAGACTTATCAAAAAGAAAAGAGAAAGGACCCAAATCAACAAAATCATGAATGAAAGAGGAGAGATCACAACCAACACCAAAGAAATACAAACAATTATAAGAACATATTATGAGCAACTCTATGCCAGCAAATTAGATAACCTGGAAGAAATGGATGCATTCCTAGAGATGTATCAACTACCAAAACTGAACCAGGAAGAAATAGAAAACCTGAACAGACCTATAACCACTAAGGAAATTGAAGCAGTCATCAAAATCTCCCAACAAACAAAAGCCCAGGGCCAGACGGCTTCCCAGGGGAATTCTGCCAAACATTTAAAGAAGAATTAATACCTATTCTTCTGAATCTGTTCCAAAAAATAGAAATGGAAGTAAAACTTCCAAACTCGTTTTATGAGTCCACCATTACCTTGATCCAAAACCAGACAAAGACCCCATCCAAAAGGAGAATTACAGACCAATATCCTTGATGAACATGGATGCAAAAATTCTCACCAAAATACTAGCCAATAGGATCCAACAGTACATTAAAAGGATTATTCACCACGACCAAGTGGGATTTATCCCTGGGCTGCAAGGTTGGTTCAACATCTGGAAATCAATCAACGTGATACAATACATTAACAAAAAAAAAGAACAAGAATCATATGATCCTCTCAATAGATGCAGAAAAAGCATTTGACAAAGTATAGCATCCTTTCTTGATCAAAACTCTTCAGAGGATAGGGATAGAGGGTACATACTTCAATATCATAAAGCCATCTATGAAAAACCCACAGCAAATAACATTCTCAATGGGGAAAAACTGAGAGCTTTCCTCCTAATGTCAGGAACATGGCAGGGATGTCCACCATCACCACTGCTATTCAACATAGTATTAGAAGTCCTAGCCACAGCAATCAGACAACAAAAAGAAATCAAAGGCATCCAAATCGGCAAAGAAGAACTCAAACTCTCACTCTTTGCAGATGATAAGATACTTTATGTGGAAAACCCAAAAGACTCCACCCCAAACCTGCTAGAACTCATACAGGAATTCAGTCAAGTGGCAGGATATAAAATCAATGCACAGAAATCAGTAGCATTCCTATACATCAACAACAAGACAGAAGAAACAGAAATTAAGGAGTCGATCCCATTTACAATTGCACCCAAAACCATAAGATACCTAGGAATAAAACTAACCAAAGAGGCAAAGGATCTGTACTCAGAAAACTATAAAATACTCATGAAAGAAATGGAGGAGGACACAAAGAAATGGAAAAATGTTCCATGCTCATGGATTGGAAGAACAAATATTGTGAAGATATCAATGCTACCTAGAGCAATCTACACATTCAATGCAATCCCCATCAAAATACCATCCACTTTTTTCAAAGAAATGGAACAAATAATCCTAAAATTTGTATGTAACACAAAAAGACCCCAAATAGCCAGAAGAATGCTGAAAAAGAAAAGCAAAGCTGGTGGCATCACAATTCTGGACTTCCAGCTCTATTACAAAGCTGTCATCATCAAGACAGTATGGTACTGGCACAAAAACAGACACATAGATCAATGGAACAGAATAGAGAGCCCAGAAATGGACCCTCAACTATATGGTCAACTAATCTTTGACAAAGCAGGAAAGAATGTCCAATGGAAAAAAGACAGTCTCTTCAACAAATGGTGTTGGGAAAATTGGACAGCCACATGCAGAAGAATGAAACTGGACCATTTCCTTACAGCACACACAAAAATAGACTCCAAATGGTTGAAAGACCTCAATGTGAGACAGGAGTCCATCAAAATCCTAGGGGGAACACAGGCAGCAACCTCTTTGACCTCAGCCGCAGCAACTGCTTCCTAGAAAGATCGCCAAAGGCAAGGGAAGCAAGGGCAAAAATGAACTATTGGGACTTCATCAAGATAAAAAGCTTTTGCACAGCAAAAGAAACAGTCAACAAAACCAAAAGACAAGCGACAGAATGGGAGAAGATATTTGCAAATGACATATCAGATAAAGGGCTAGTATCCAAAATCTATAAAGAACTTACCAAACTCAACACCCAAAGAACAAATGATCCAATCAAGAAATGGGCAGAAGACATGAACGGACATTTCTGCAAAGAAGACATCCAAATGGCCAACAGACACATGAAAAAGTGCTCAACATCACTCGGCATCAGGGAAATCCAAAGCAAAACTTCAATGAGATACCACCTCACATCAGTCAGAATGGCTAAAATTAACAAGTCAGGAAACGACAGATGTTGGCTGGGATGCGGAGAAAGGGGAACCCTCCTACACTGTTGGTGGGAATGCAAGCTGGTGCAACCACTCTGGAAAACAGTATGGAGGTTCCTCAAAAAGTTGAGAATAGAGCTACCATACGATCCAGCAATTGCACTCCTGGGTATTTACCCCAAAGATACAAATGTAGGGATCCGAAGGGGTACATGCACCCTGATATTTATAGCAGCAATATCCACAATATCCAAACTGTGGAAAGAGCCAAGATGTCCATGGACAGATGAATGGATAAAGAAGAGGTGGTATATATATACAATGGAATACTATGCAGCCATCAAAAGGAATAAGATCTTGCCATTTGCAAAGACGTGGATGGATCTGGAGGGTGTTATGCTGAGTGAAATAAGTCAATCAGAGAAAGACATGTATCATATGACCTCACTGATACAAGGAATTCTTAATCTCAGGAATCAAACTGAGGGTTGCTGGAGTGAGGGGTGGGGTGAGAGGGATGGGGTGGCTGGGTGATAGACATTGGGGAGGGTATGTGCTATGGTGAGCACTGTGAATTGTGCAAGACTGTTGAATCACAGATCTGTACCTCTGAAACAAATAATGCAATATATGTTAAGAAAAAAAAAAAGGAGGGGAAGAATGAAGGGGGGAAAATCATAGGGGGAGATGAACCATGAGAGACGATGGACTCTGAAAAACAAACTGAGGGTTCTAGAGGGGAGGGTGGTGGGAGGATGGGTTAGCCTGGTGCTGGGTATTAGAGGGCATAGTCTGCATGGAGCACTGGGTGTTATGCACAGACAATGAATCATGGAACACTACATCAAAAACTAATAATGTAACATATGGTGATTAACATAACAATAAAAAAGTAAAAAAAAAAAAAAGTAACTCTGTATCCAGACAGAGCCGCCAAAAAGAAAAAAAGAGTTTTTAAAAATGAAGATAACTTAAAGGACATCTGGAACAACATCAAGTGGAATAACATTTGCACTATAGGGGTCCTAGAAGGTGACGAGAGATAGAAAGGAGCAGAAATCTTTTGTAAAGAGGGGCACCTGGGTGGCTCAGTTGGTTGAGTGTCCAACTCTTGATTTTGTTTCTGGTCGTGATCCCGGGGTCCTGGGATTCAGCCCAGTGTCAGGCTCTGCGCTCAGTAGGGAGTCTGCTTGGGGATTCTCTCCCTCCCCCTCTGCCCTTCCCCCTACCTCTAAAAAAATAAATGGAAGGAAGGAAGGAAGGGAAGAGAAGGGAAGGGGAGGGAAGGGGAGGGAGGGAGGGAAGGAAGGAAAAGGAAGGAAAAGAAAGGAGGGAAGGAAGGAGGGAGGGAAGGGAGGGAGGGAGGGAAGGAAGGAAAAGGAAGGAAAAGAAAGGAGGGAAGGAAGGAGGGAGGGAAGGGAGGGAGGGAGGGAGGAAGGGAGGGAGGGAGGGAGGGAGGGAGGAAGGAAGGAAGGAAGAAAAAGTTTATGTGAAGAAATAATGTCTCAAAATTTCCCTAACCTGGGAAAGGAAACAGACATCCAGATCCAGGAAGCCCAGAGAGTTCCACATAAAATGAACTCAAAGAGAGTCACACCAAGATACATTATAATTAAAATTTCAAAAGCTAAAAAGACTATCTTAGAAGGAGCAAGGAAAAACCCAAATTGTTACATACGAGGGAAACCCCATAAGACTATCAGCATAATTTTCAATATAATCTTTGTAAGCCAGAGGGAATGGCATGACACATTCAAAGTGCTAAAAAGAAAAAACTTCCAACCAAAAATACGCCATCCAGCAAAGTTATCATTTAGATTTGACAGAGAGATAAAGAATTTTCCTGACAAGCAAAAGCTAAAGAAATTCATCACTACCAAACCAGCTTTACAAGAAATATTAAAGGGAATTCCTTAACCTGAAAAGAAATGACACTAAGTAATAACAAGAAAACATACAAAAGAAAACATCTCACTGGAAAAGGTGAATACATAGTAAAGTTGGTAAATTAATCACTTATAAAGCTACTAGTAAGGTTAAAAGATAAAAGTAGAAAAATTAAAACTACAATAATGAGTTAAAAAATAAAAAGATGTAAAAGGTGATATCAAAAACATAAAATGTGTAGTGAAAATGTAGAGCTTTGGTATGTGTTCAAATTTAAGTTTCTATCAACTTAAAAATAAGCTGTTACATACCTAGAATGATACATGTGACCTTCACAGTAACCACAAAGCAAAGACTTATAGTAAATACACAAAAGAAGATGAAAAAGAAATCTAAACATAACACCAAATGAAACATCAAACCACAAGGGAAGAGAGAAAGAGAAGGAACAAAGATAAACTATTAAAACAGCCAAAAAACAATGAATAAAATGGCAATGAGTACATATCAATCAATTAGTACTTTAAATTGACTACAGTCTCTAATCAAAAGACCTAGAATAGCTCAGTGGATTAAAAAAAAAACAAACCTATATTCTGCCTACACGAGATTCTGTTTAGAAGTAAGGACACATGCAGACTGAAAGTAAAGGGATAGAAATAGATACTCCATGCAAAGGGGAATGAAAAGAAAACTGTAGTAGCGATACACATATCAGACAAAATAGACTTCAAAACAAAGACTGAAATAAAAGAGAGGGCACTAAATAATGATAAAGGGGTTAATCCAGTAAGAAGATAGAGCATTTGTAAATATATATGGACACAGCATAGGAGCACCAAAATACATAAAGCAAATATTAGCAGAGAAAGGGAGAAATTGACAGCAATACAATAATAGTAGAAGACTTTAACACCCCACCGACATCAATGAATAGATCATCCAGACAGAAAATCAACAAGGAAACAGTGGCCTTAAACAACACATTAGACCAGGTGCACTTAATAGGCATACAGAACATTCCACCCAAAAGCAGCAGAATGCACGTTCTTCTCGAGTGCATGGGAATATTCTCCAGCACAGATCACATGTTAGGCCACAAAATGAGTCTTAATAAATCAAAAACATTGAAATTATATCAACATTTCTTCTGACAACAGTAAGAGGCAAGTTGATAGTAATATAGAAACAAGGAACAAGATCCCCAAGAAACAAGAAAAAGATCAAATAATTTAAATTTATACCTGAAGGGACAAGAAAAAGTAGAACAGAGCCCAAAGTTAGTATAAGAGAAAATAGTAAAGATCAGAGAGAGAAGGAGTGGAGATAAATGAAAGAGAGACTAAAAAGAAAATAGAAAATAAATGGAGATAAATGGAGATAAATGAAATAGACACTAAAAAGAAAATAGAGAATAACAAAAAAAAACTAAGAGCAGGTTCCTTGAAAAGATAAACAAAATTGACAACCTGTTAGTGAGACTCACCAAGAAAAAAGAAAAAGAGAAGGCTCCAATAATTAAAATCATATATGAAAAAGGAGAAATTACAACTGATACCATAAAAATATAAAGAACCATGAGACTACTATGTATAATTATAACCAACAAATTGCACAGCCTAGAAAAATGGATAAGTTCCTAAAAATTTATAATCTTCTAGGACTGAATCAAAAAGAAATGGAAAATCTGTGGGGCACCTGGGTGGCTCAGTTGGTTAAACGTCTGCCTTCAGCTCAGGTCATGATCCCAGGGTCCTGGGATTGAGCCCCAGAGCTAAGCAGGGAGCCCGCTTCTCCCTCTCCCTCTGCCTGCTTCTCCCTCTCCCTCTACCTGCCGCTCCCCCTGCTTGTGCTCTGTCAAATAAATAAAATAAAATCTTTAAAAAAAAAGAAATGGAAAATCTGAACATACCAATTACTAGTAATGAGACTGAATCAGGACTCAAATACCTTTCAACATACAAAAGTCTAGGACCATACAGTTGAAAAAATATATGCATCCCTATGTTTAATTATTATTTACAAGAGCCAAGATGTGGAAACAAGCTAAATGTCTATAAATGGATGAATGACTAAAGGAGATATGAAATATAGTTATATAGATATCACACAATATATACACAAGAGAAGAGATAGACATAATGGAATATTACTCAGTCATAAAAAATGAAATCTTACCATGTTTTTTTTGTTTTTTTTAAGATTTTATTTATTTATTTGACAGAGAGAGAGACAGCGAGAGCAGGAACACAATCAGGGGAAGTGGGAGAGGGAGAAGCAGGCTTCCTGCCGAGCAGGGAGCCCGATGTGGGACTCAATCCCAGGACCCTGGGATCATGACCTGAGCCGAAGGCAGACGCTTAATGACTGAGCCACCCAGGCGCCCGAAGTCTTACCATTTGTGACAGTATGGATGGACCTTGTGGGTATTCTACTAAGTGAAATAGAGAAAGACAAATACTATATGATTTCACTTATATGAATCTAAAAAAACCAAAAAATAACAAGCAAAACCCAGATTCATAGATACAGAGAATAGATTGGTGGTTGCCAGAGGGTGGGGGGTGGGGGGTAAAATGGGTGAAGGAGATTAAGAAGTACAAAATTCTAGTTATAAAATAAATAAATCCCGGTATGTAAAGTACTACACAGGGAACTCAGTCAATAATATTGTAGTAACTTTGTAAGGTGACAGACAGTAACTCTACTTACTGTGGCAACCGTTTCACAATGCATACAAACATTAAATCACTATTAATATAATACTGTATGTAAAAAAAAATGACAACGGGCACCTGGACAGCTCAGTCAGTTAAGTGTCCAACTCTTGATTTTGGCTCAGGGCATGATCTCAGGGTCCTGGAATCAAGCCCAGTGTCCGTCTCTGCACTCCGTGGGGAGTCTACTTGAAGATTCTCTCCCCCTGCCCTCCTCCCACCTGTGCTCTCTCCCTTTCTCTCTAAAATAAATAAACCTTAAAAAAAGATGACAATGACATTTCACAAGCAAATCCAGTCAATTAAAAGATGATTTAAGGAGCTTAGTCTAGTTTAATAGTCAATATGGAAGTCTGTAGAACAGTGTCTATAGAGATCTGAAAGAAAAGATAGAGTGATCTAAGAATATCCTACCCAACATCGTTTGTCTTTAAGCACAAAGGCAACAAAGAGACGTTCTTAAGCATGCAAGAACTCAAGAAATTTAACTCCTAGAAGCCATTTTAATACCAAAATCCATCCAACTGTTGGATAAATAAAAATAAAGAAGCAGGAGTAGAGAAAGCATTGCAAAATGATGGTTATGAATGCTGAATTCAATTAAATATAAAAATAAAGTTACATAACTGTGGGAATTATGGTTACTGACTATAATTCTATACTGACAATAATGTATAGACTAAAATGGTTATCAACCTTCAAATTATAAAAAATAATAACAGTGAAACCCGAGAAGAAAAGTGAAAAAAAAAAAGAGAGTGCTAATTTCCCCATCCTTCACAGAGAGAGTTAATTAGTTTAGTATAAAATTTAAACATGGAGTTTATAAAAATATAATCATGGCAAATTCTTACAGAGTTTCACAATTCTTTTGTTTTTACATAGAGATTTTATAATATTTAAGATTAATATATCTCTTGTTAAAAATACTTATCTATTATTTATATAATCCTCATATTTACTTGCAATTCTTTCTATTGGAGTTCTGTCTTTTTCTTCTAGAGAAAATAAATATAACTGATTTGATAAAAAATGAGGAGCCTTCTCTCATTTAATAAATTGTGTCTACATCTATCACTTATCCAACTATATATTTACCTATCTCCACCTTCATACTTAGAATGCTGTTTAAAAATCTTTGCATCTGATGTTAATGATGATTGTCAGTGGCAGGATTTTAAATAATGCTTTAACTTTGTTATACTTTCTATTTTGTTTGAATTTTAAACAAGACAATATGCCGTTTAGAAAAACCATTAAAGTCATTTTTCTTTAAAAATATTTAAAAAGTGGTTTACTTTGGGAGTAAAACTTGGCTGAGAATAGTTATTTTTCATAGAACCTATTTGGTACCATTTGGGGTGTGTGTGTACGTGTGTGAGAAAGAGTGAGAGAGAGAGAGAGAGAATACAGATATGTTCTATTACACAATGAAAAAAGGAAGGAGAGAGGGAAGGAAGAAAGGAATAGATTACATATGGTGTATAATATATTAATTTCTAATTTGTCTCATGTCCAAGGACATATGACTTGAGAAGCAGGGCAAACTAAGAGACTGCATCAGACACCTCTTGTGGACTGCTTTAGATTTCCCTTGCCTCGATGATGTCTGGGTTCCACCACTTCTCATAGGCACAGGCTTCAGTGTCTTGCCTCTCGCCCACATGGTGCCCCTTCTACCTCCCCTCCCATGTTTCCCTATGGAAGTCATCAGAGAACCTCACCTAGTGTCCACACATGCACAATCTAAGTGTGAGGAAATTAACTCCCTATGGCATAAACTTTGACAAGTAAAATACAGGAGCCACTAGATATATTCTTCCTTTTTTCACCCCAATGGATAATCCTAAGACTCAGTTTTTCCTGTGGAATTTGAACAATTAGTTACATTTAACAATTATTGTCTCCTAAGGCATTCTAGAAAATGCTGACTTTCCTGCCCTGTTTCACTCTCTTGTCTCTCACACTCATCCCATGGGATTAAACTCTTTAATAAAATGATAGGCCTATACTCACTGTATTTTTTCCGGAGGCTGTGCTTTCTAGATAAACCAGCTAGGACACATTCTCTACATAATAATGTTCAAATCTAACTCCACTAAAAAGAGGTGGCACTGCAAATTACAGGACACCTAACAACTCTTTTTCTCTTTGGGTGTTTAGACAAAGAACCTATATCTCTCCTTGGAAAATGAGTATTTGTGTGCACTGAGAGTGTGTACACACATCTGATAGAAAAGTTACACTTACAAATTGGAGTCAAAAAGAGATATTCTACATTACTGTCATAAGAATGCATCCAGCAACTTGGGGTGGCACACCCCTCTCTACCTTGAAGGACCTCAGCTTCACCTCTGCTAGTCTCCCTCTATTCCACAGGCCCAGAGTTCCAAAGGTGATCACCAAATTTCCTGCAAGAGCCTCCTTTCACCAACCCATGCCTTGATTCAACCTGTGCTAAGGATTATGTTGGGGGAATGATTTAAACTTGGAAGTGTGTACAAGGGGAGATCATGGGAAATTTAGAGTAAAAATGACCCCAAGGGGAAGGAATGAAGAGTCCAAAATGTGGATGAAGGGTCAAAGACAAAGGTTATGATAGAAAGCTGCTTTTAGAAGAAGAAAAAGAAGGAGGAGAGGGAGAAAAAGGGGAAGAAGGGAAGAAAGGGAGGAGGAAGAAGGGGAAGAAGAAGGAGAAGGAGGAGGAGGAGGAGAAGAAACCTTACAACCTAAGAACAAGGGAGTTAAAGTGGTATTTGGAGATCACTTTGTCCAATGCTTATGTATTATCTGAGATATTTATAAAGCACACTAATGTCTTAAATACTGTAACACAAACTAGTTTTACAGTTATTGAGCATGGAGAGCTGTATAAAGGAATGTCATGTAAAACAGTAAAGTTTTGTGGTCAAGAAGGAAAAAAGTTAAAGATCATGAACATTGTCCATGGGAGGAAAACCCAGTATTTTCCCATTTGGAAATCTAGGAGGATAGAAGGGTTGAGATTGTTACTAAAAGTAAGGACTAAGACATTTCATGGAAAGTTGACAGTGGAGAAATTTTGTTACACCATATTTAGAAGATATGCCTAAAATCTGGTTTGGCAACAAAAGACCAGAAATCTGGTTTGACTACAAATAAGTCGCAAATTGTGAATAATTAAATTAAGAGGCATAAACCATGTTTTCAAATAAATTCTGTATTTTTTTCTTTTCAGAAGAATTCACATAGAACTGCCACACATATTTCTACAAGTTGTACATTGCAGGCTAGGTAACAGTCTATGTGAACGGTGCCCCCAGAAATTGTATATGGTCAATCCCCACACTGTATGCAGCTGCCCTGAACTTAAAATTGATGTACTTCTAAAATTTGGGACTTTCTTTTTTGTCCTATTTATTTCAAAGAATTTGAGTTAGAAATGTCTTTTAGACAGACAGTTCTCTAATGGAACTATTCTAACAGTAATAGACACCGTTCAGTGGAAGCACCTCTATCCTAAGTGTCTTTATAGCCTTCTGTCCTGACTCTATACCACTTCAGATTCTTGACCTCTGCATTGATTTTACATGATGTAGGATGTGGTTCCAGGGAAGACTTGCCATCAGACTAGTAAACAGAGCCCATTTTATATTCCTTGTTCCTTGTTCTATCTTTCCTTAAAGATAGATTCTAGATATGATCCATAGTTCCATATTCTAATTGCCTGTGCAGAGTAATTACTCAAGGGTTATTAATTGACTGGTAAGAAGAACAAAATCTATTATTTCTTTTGTATTTTCTCACAGCCACTGAGAAGGGATAACAGCCAAAGGCAGCATATGAGGATCAACTAAAAAATTTCCTAAATAATAGAGTTCCTTCTTTCAGAAATATTGCTTAAAGCAGCTGAAGAACTAAATGAGGTTTCTGTAATGAAGCTGAAAAGAAAATCTGGCAAAAGCAGTTCCTTCTTTCCTAATCAGCAAGCCATGGTCCCATGGGTTGGTGCTGCCCTTCAGGCCAATCTTCTGACTGCATGCATGCGAGAAGCTGGTGACTGTGGGCACAAAGGAGTTAATGAGAGACCCTCGGAGAGTGTCTTAGCCTGATAGCTGGCAGATGCCTCCAGGGGTGGGACCTACTTCTAGAGAGCTGCTCTTCCTCATACACCTCCTCTCAGAGTTGTGATAGATGTCTGTTATTTAACTCAGGAACTCTGGAAATGTGAGGAGAAAGTATCTAAAATCGCATGACGAAATGGAGCATTATTCAATTAGAAAGATGAGGCGTGATTTTGAGAGACAGAATACAATTACAAGGTTGGAGCACTTCCAGGAGGTGTGGATGGCACCCCAGCTGACGAGAAATGAAATTCTCAGACTGAGTCTGTGCAGATGGTATCTGCCAAACTGTTCCTCACAAGTGCCATAGACCCTGATCTTGCAACACAACACTGTGCTGTCTCAGCTGATGCCCAAATGCTGGTGGTCTCAACTTTGCACATTGATAATGCCATATCCTCAAAATCCTGGACAATGCTGAACTCACACTCTTTTTGATCGGCTGTGGTAGGAATCAGATTGAGTGAATAAATATGAAGACATACTGGAGTGCACAAAAAAAGCTATATAAAATTTATGTATTGTTACTAATACTGAAAAGGTTGTAAATGTTACAGTTTCTCTTACATACGTCAAATATATTCAGAATCCTCATTGGAAACATAAAAAAAGACTATATGCAAAACCTGTAATTATTACACAGCAATTACTCTCCTTCAGAAATAAGTTATGCCATAATTCTCTTAATATAAAACATTTCGCATTATTTTAAATAGGGCCTTTATAAACTTAATTCATTATAAAAGTTTATGTTTAAATTCCAAATATAAATCTAAATGTTGTTTATTTGGGGGAAAAAAGACTCCAGAAGACTTGATTTGAGAGCAGTCAGATATGAAAGAGAAGTAACTCAGGCATCTGCTGAGGAGCAAGCAAAGGGAACACGGTGTTCACAGGTTGACCAACAATTCTGGGTGGGTCCCCAGAGACTGTCCTACCAAGGACACAAAACTATGTGCTTATATTCCCACTGTGCTCCATTTAGGGTGGATTTTACATGGTCTTCCTTGCTCATCTACTCTTCTCCCTCCTTCTGGAAATTAGACTTCAAATTCTGACTTCTTGTGTTTACTTTACATTTTGAATCCTGGCTCCATTTTTTTTTTTTTTTTCATTTTAACAATCAGTTTTTGAAGGCCTGCTGACACCAGTAATTCTCAAACTTTAGCTTGTATCAGAATTATCTGGAGACCTTGTTAAACCAGATTGTTGGGCCATGGAATTTTTCTTTCAACATGTTTGGGGAGAGAATGGGAAGAAGTTAAAAAAAAAATACTTCCCCGCAGGCTCCCTGTGATACTGATGCTACTGGTCCAGGGCCCACATTTTGAGAACCGCTGGCCTCCATTATGCTAGGTATGGTGTTTAGGTTACCACTAATTGTAACAACCCTATAAGGTTAGATATTTTTTATCCCCATTTCATTAACGCAGAAACTGAAACTCAGAAAATTTAATTGCTGAAGGACACATAGCTAATGGGGATAAGCTAGGATTCTCACCTAGGACTCTCTTACACAGAAGTCTATGTTCTTTTATTTTTATTTTTTCTGAAGTCTATGTTCTTTTAAATATATAGTTCTTATTTGCATTTTATTCACAAACTTAAGCCAAACCTTGACTAACATTCTTAGAACTATTTATAAGAAAAGAGAGGAATCCTTAACATTTTTGTCTCCCGACTTCTTAGTCCAAGAATCTGCTTCAGTTCGTGAGAAACCTGCCAGGTGCTGCTGCTTAAAACACATCTCCCTGACCTTGATGTCCCCCTCATCAGATTAGCTGTGTGACAATTAAGGAGAGCTAGGCCAATCTCTTTCAACACCTGCAATTTATTATGGAACCAAACAGCTCAAGTCCAAGGGTTCCATTCAGAAGAATGGTGTAAACAGATGATACCTGATTTTTCAGGAATCCCAAGGCTGATATTCAACCTCCATTAAGAAAAATGAAGATTTATGCAAAAGCTATCTGGTGTTCTCCATATGGCAGGCCACAGACCAAAAAAAAAAAAAAAAAAAAAAATCAGCTGCATTCGGTAATAAAGTAGTCTTTGCCTTACCAGGCTATACAGCCTTTTGAGGAGAACATGGACTATTTTTTGCATATGGAGGAACACTCATAAAAGTTATATTGCAATGGCTTGGGCCAAAAATTTACCCCAAGTTCTAGGAAATGTTCTAAATTATTCATAACCAAATACAGCCTTTATAACTTACAGCTATAGAAATTACATTAATCTAGCTGACCACTTGAGTGATGGCTCTTGTTAGAAATGTTGGTATCGCCTGCCATCCCTAGCCGGCCTCTAGCAACTGCAAGCTTCATTCTTTCCCAGGAGGAGCAAGTAAATCCCAATGCAGATACTTAAGAAATTCCAGATCCCCATGCTGGGGTTCAGTAACATAGTATGATTGGTGGAACTTATCTAGTGAAAGAAACATCAATTCGCATGTGTCAAAGATAAAGCATAGTGTTTAGAGTCATCAACATGCTCTTGGATAGTAAAGAATGTTTGGGTTGGATGTTGAGTTTAGCATGCCTACTCTACTTGTATTGAAATTGTGCAGCGGGTGACTCCTCAAAGAATTATCAAGCTTGTTATTACAAGAAGGGAGATGCATTCAGGAGAAATATTAGACACCTTCTATAGATACCTTACACAAGGAGGAATTGACCATGTTCCTAGTTGTGGCTAGACCTAATCCTGCCCATGCCAGCCACCCTGGAGGAAACCTAACCAGAAAATCTCAAATGATTCCCTTTGTTTTGGTTGAGAGAGGATTGCCTGCCCTCACTTATACCTAGAGAAGCTCAATGGAAAGAAGCCTGACTGCCCTTATTGGAAGACTACCCTCCATGGATAGAACCCAGTCTGCCAGTTCATTTGACACCTGCCTAATTGGAAAGAAAGTCCTTCTAAATCTAATACCTTCCTTCTCACTTGTCAATTGCCAGATGATCTGCAAAGATATGGGGTCGGGGTCGGGGGGAGTCACACTTACTGAATGGTTGCTGAGTATGGAGACATTAATGAGGAGGCAAAGAAAGATTATAAAAATTGTAATGAAATTCCCTCTTTAAGGATGGAGGCCAAGACAAACCATCAGAATAAATATAGCTGACCAGATTAATAGGTCCAACCAAGCTCAAACTACTGCAGCCTCTGAGTGCCCGTTTGTGTGGGTATGAGTTAGCAAATACATGTTCAGATCAGCCAAGTTGAGCAGTATGTCTCATATTTCCATCTGTTTAAGAAAGGGCAGTGCCAAAATCACAAGGAAATCACTCTTAGGTGAGCAGTCATATTCTTATTTAGACTTTAAATAAAGCTCCACTCAAGAGGAGGATGTGGAGAGATTTGGAATGATCATGTGCCTTACCAGTGTGGGGAATTATACTCAGTGTTCAAAAATTAAAATCAGATATTCTGTGTTTTAAGTGCTCCAAAGTTGAAGCTTCCAGACTCATGAAAGAAGACTGAAGAAAAAGATGATGTTCAGGGATTCAGACTCTAAGATAGGGAAAAGAAGTCACACCCAACCTAGAATTCTGTAACTGGCTTGGAACCAAGGTTTGGTAGCTAGAACATGGCCAGGAGCATCAAGGCAAAGGTTATAGCTGATCCAGGCACAATTACACAAGTCATCTGCTCTTCTGATGCCATTTCTTCCTCTCATGGCTGCTCCTAAAATAATGCTTTGGAAATGTCCTGTTCAAAGTCAGAAGAAAGAGAAATTAAGGAGTCGATCCCATTTACAATTGCACCCAAAACCATAAGATACCTAGGAATAAATCTAACCAAAGAGGCAAAGGATCTGTACTCAGAAAACTATAAAATACTCATGAAAGAAATTGAGGAAGACACAAAGAAATGGAAAAACGTTCCATGCTCATGGATTGGAAGAACAAATATTGTGAAGATGTCAATCCCACCTAGAGCAATCTACACATTCAATGCAATCCCCATCAAAATACCATCCACTTTTTTCAAAGAAATGGAACAAATAATCCTAAAATTTGTATGGAACCAGAAAAGACCCCGCATAGCCAGAGGAATGTTGAAAAAGAAAAGCAAAGCTGGCGGCATCACAATTACGGACTTCCAGCTCTACTACAAAGCTGTCATCATCAAGACAGTATGGTACTGGCACAAAAACAGACACATAGATCAATGGAACAGAATAGAGAGCCCAGAAATGGACCCTCAACTGTATGGTCAACTAATCTTTGACAAAGCAGGAAAGAATGTCCAATGGAAAAAAGACAGTCTCTTCAACAAATGGTGTTGGGAAAATTGGACAGCCACATGCAGAAGAATGAAACTGGACCATTTCCTTACACCACACACAAAAATAGACTCAAAATGGATGAAAGACCTCAATGTGAGACAGGAGTCCATCAAAATCATAAAGGAGAACACAGGCAGCAACCTTTTCGACCTCAGCCGCAGCAACTTCTTCCTAGAAAGATCGCCAAAGGCAAGGGAAGCAAGGGCAAAAATGAACTATTGGGACTTCATCAAGATAAAAAGCTTTTGCACAGCAAAGGAAACAGTCAACAAAACCAAAAGACAAGCGACAGAATGGGAGAAGATATTTGCAAATGACATATCAGATAAAGGGCTAGTATCCAAAATCTATAAAGAACTCATCAAACTCAACACCCAAAGAACAAAGAATCCAATCAAGAAATGGGCAGAAGACATGAACAGACATTTTTCCAAAGAAGACATCCAAATGGCCAACAGACACATGAAAAAGTGTTCAATATCGCTCGGCATCAGGGAAATCCAAATCAAAACCTCAATGAGATACCACCTCACACCAGTCAGAATGGCTAAAATTAACAAGTCAGGAAATGACAGATGTTGGCGGGGATGCGGAGAAAGGGGAACCCTCCTACACTGTTGGTGGGAATGCAAGCTGGTGCAGCCACTCTGGAAAACAGTATGGAGGTTCCTCAAAAAGTTGAAAATAGAGCTACCATACGATCCAGCAATTGCACTACTGGGTATTTACCCCAAAGATACAAAAGTAGGGACCCGAAAGGCTACGTGCACCCCGATGTTTATAGCAGCAATGTCCACAATAGCCAAACTGTGGAAAGAGCCAAGATGTCCATCAACAGATGAATGGATAAAGAAGAGGTGGTATATATATACAATGGAATATTATGCAGCCATCAAAAGGAATAAGATCTTGCCATTTGCAACGACGTGGATGGAACTGGAGGGTATTATGCTGAGCGAAATAAGTCAAACAGAGAAAGACATGTATCATATGACCTCACTGATATGAGGAATTCTTAATCTCAGGAAACAAACTGAGGGTTGCTGGAGTGGGGGGTGGGGTGGGAGGGATGGGGTGACTGGGTGATGGACACTGGGGAGGGTAGGTGTTCTGGTAAGCGCTGTGAATTGTGCAAGACTGTTGAATCTCAGATCTGTACCTCTGAAACAAATAATGCAATATATGTTAAGAAAGAAAAAAAGAAGAAGAAGAATGTAGCAGGAGGGGAAGAATGAAGGGGGGGAAATCGGAGGGGGAGAAGAACCATGAGAGACGATGGACTCTGAAAAACAAACTGAGGGTTCTAGAGGGGAGGGGGGTGGGAGGATGGGTTAGCCTGGTGATGGGTACTGAGGAGGGCACGTTCTGCATGGAGCACTGGGTGTTATGCACAAACAATGAATCATGGAACACTATATCTAAAACTAATGATGTAATGTATGGGGATTAACATAACAATAAAAAAAATAAAAAAATAAAAATAAAGTATAATGGGAAAAAAAAAAAAAAAGAAAGAAAATGTCCTGTTCATTGACTAAGGTACATCCTGACTAAGTCAGGCCCTAGCCGAGGCTCTGGCCAAGGTGGTCTTTCCAGGCCAATAAGTAACACACGGGTGTTCTGCAGCATCAGAGAGCACAGGCAAAGGCACCCAGCAAGTGTCAAATAGATATTTTTTAGATGAATTTTATTGAAATTCAGGAGCTCATATAAATTATAGGCACAAATCAGATGCTCAATGACTGTTTCTTGGACAAATGGGGGTATTCCACAGTTAGTGGAACATGCAGGTAGATAGTAGGTGGTGGGAATGATAAGAGTTGGTGCTAAGTAGGTAGCTATTCATGGAAAGCACTTATAAAGAATTTAGACTTTATGCTTAGGATAGGGGGAGCCACTGAATGGTGTTAAGATGTAATGTGAAATAATCTCATGCATGGTTCAGAAAGACAGCTCTGGCTACTAGGCAATGAATGAGCAGGGAGGCAGGGAGAAATACTTTAAAACAATTGCAGTGATCAAGGTGAGACCTGAGAAAAAGGAAGTAAAAGCAGGCATGGGCCTTCTGTGATCACAGGGCAAGTGATTCCTACACCAACCTTGGGTTCTTACTTAAAAGACTCCATGTTCTAAAGGTTCTGACTCTTCTTTAGTAAATGCAGGGCTATCTGATCAGTAACCTCCACCAAAGCACCATAAGCCTGCATCAGGCTATGTGTCATGCCCCATTGATCACAGATTTGTTGAGATGAAAATGGATGTTAATCTGGTGACTGTTCTGGAAGTTGGGGAAAGAAAAAAATGGCAACCAAAAAATGCCAACATTTAGACTCCTAGCGGAGTCCTTGGCTAAGGACAAACTTTCCCTGACTCTGCTTTTCCCTACCTCACCACTCCCTTGTGAAATAAGGGACTCATAAAGGCTCAGTTGTTGAGCCAGAGTATGCTTCATTCCCTAGCATCTCCCATAACCCCAACAGTATCGAGACTCAATCAGCCATGAAAAGGAAATAGAAAAGTAATTGCAAATGTCATTTACATCCTACAACATTGCTTCTTTAGTGAAAGCCCTGCTTCATAGGAAAATAAATTTCTCTACCCACTCTGTTCACAGTTCTATAAACAGGCCTTTTATATTTTTTCTTCTGCACCTCTTCTCCCTCTGTCCTCCCTCCTTAGATAGACCACATCCCTGCTCTTGTAATCATGTTTGTTCTTCAAGGCCCAAATGAAGCCTATTCCCTTGAAGATGCCTTCTTCCAGACTACACATATTCTGAGGGATGGCTCCCTCCTCTGCATTCTTGAAGCCTACTTCTTGGTACCAACTAAGAGAGCAAGCCAGTATGCAAAGCTAAAGCAGGGAAATCACAGACCTCAGCCACTTTCTAATGGAGAGACAGATGAGTAACCAGATGTGGTAGACAGAAAAGTGCTCCCTCACTAAACATGCTCACATTTTAATCCCCCAGAACTGATGAACACATTATGCTACATGACAAGGGAGAATTAAGGTTGCAATAATTGCTAATAAACCAAACTTGAAGATATTATCTTGGATTGTTTAGATGGCCCAATGTAATTACAGGTATTCTTAAAAGTAGAAGCGATGGTCAGAAGAGGAAGTCAGGGTCAAAGAGAGATGTGAAGATGTTGTGCTGCTAGATTTGAAAAAGGGGCCAACTGCTGAATGAAAGCAGCAACCAGAACCTGAAAAAGCCAGTCAAGGAAACAGAGCTTCCCCTAGAGCCTCCAAAGAACGCAGCCCTGCTGACAACTGAGACCTATTTTGGACTTCTGTCCTCCAGAACTATAAGAGAATAAATTTGTGTTATTTTCAGCCACTAAGTTTTCCATAATTTGTTATATAGCAAAAGAAAACTAATAAGCCAGATTTATAGCTTAATGTCTAACACTATTTAACACAATTATTTCTCTAAAATAAAAAGAATATATAGTAAGGTATCATAAAACACTTTTTATTCTAAGTATTATAATGCATAAGTATTACTGAATATTCTCAGCCAATGAGAACTAGGGTGACAAAGCTGCATAATTCTAGACCAATAAACATTAACAAACCATACTATCTCCGCTCTCAGCCAGAGAGAACTCTACTTTGTTATCCCCAGTGAGTTTGTTTTACAGTGTGCTGTTCACACCCGAGACTTCTTCTTATCATTTACTTTCTGTAACATAGAACAGTTTTAACCCATAATAGCTGACAACAGCTATACAAGCAATGGCACTAAGCCAGCACACGTACCTGTACACACACACACACACACACACACACACACAGAAATGTCCCACTGAAAAGTCTTCAAGGAAGTTCTTTCTAGGGAATAGTCCAGAAATCTGACACTAACGAGTAGCAGGCAAAGGGGTTTGGTAACACAATGATACTATGAGATCTATCAAAGATCCATCCATTGCTTAGAAGAATTGACTGTATATTTAATAAGTGGAAGGAAACATGTCTAAGACACTTGAAGTAATGACTTCAGGGAATTTGAAGAGTACAAAACAACAACAACAACAAAATTTCCCTCACAAAATACTGAGAATGTAGTCCTTAGGGATTATGCTTTATGAACCCATATAGCTGAGACACTGAAGTGACTCTTTCAGAAAGACATCTCCAGGGCTGGACAAGGGTGTACCTGAAAATACAACTGGGAGTAAAGCCCAAGGAGTGCCATGGTAAGTACAGAGAACAGGGACTATTGGAGTAGAGATAGGTTATTTAGTCAATGTGGACAGGTGGCTTCCCAAAGGAGGAAAGGGCTCAGCTGAGTCTTGAAAAAAAGAAAAAGAAAAAAAAAAAAGGAGAATGGGCCAGGCAGAGAAATATGAGCAAACAGAGGCGACAGAGTAGGCAGAGACATGGAGATAAGACCCTTTGGCACATTGAATATGCTAATTTGTACTGTTATTTATGTTTTTTAGCTTAATCTCAGGTCTCCCCAGCTAAACTGTTATTGCAAAATTCATGCCTTATACCTCTTTATGACTATAACTCTTGCAAGGAGGTGAAGAAAGTGGGAAGTTAATAGCTGCTGCTCTGACTTGCTCTTTCATTGGCTGAGCTGACCTTTGCTTTGCTGGCATTTTCAGCCATTTCCCACTTCTGCTCAGGCAATACCACATGGCACAGCTAGTTCTCTGGGAATGTCTTGTTCTTTTGTGTTTCTGTTTTCATCCTTGCTCTTCCCTTTCTTGGGAGTTTTCTTTCTTCTTTCCTCTCCCTTGTCTGCTGAGTGAGCCCCTGGCCCTCCTTCAAAATGAAGTTCACACCTTGCCTCCCCGCCTACCACTGCACTTTCTTTGCTTTTTTAACATGCTCTTCTGTTTTTCTTGTTTACTGCAATGCAGTATATTTCCTTTCATGTGTGCCTCTTACCTCTGACTAGATTGCAGCTGCTTTAGTTCAAGAGTTGTGTTTTATTCATCATTGTATCCGCCAATACTTGTCATGGTCATTATTTAGTGTATGTTATTATTATTTATTTATATTGTTATTTGTACTTATATTACCTATTAATTATTCAATAAATATTTTTGGATGCCCTACTATATCCTGGGCACTAATCTAAGATAATGCGAGAGAGACAAAACTAGAGCTTAGATATTAGTAAAGAAAACCAAAACAACCAAGTAAATAGCCACTATAAAGAATAACTTCAGAGAGTGACACACTATAAAGAACAAAACAGGGTAATATGATATGTGTTTTTTGAACTGTATTACTGAATTCATGAGAAATTTCAACATGTGATTTGGCACTGAACTTCAAAAAAGTCAAACTCCAAATATGTACAAACAACCCTTATTCACCTCAAATTATTTAAATTTCAAAGAGAAACAGAAAGGTTCAATAATTTCAAGCTAGAAAGATTTACAAATCATTCTTCCTTATCTATCTGCTTACCTCTAGTAAGAAGAAAAGTGAAAAGTTAAGACAAACACCAAAATATTAAATTACACAAACTAAATAGGCAATCAAGCAAAGAAAAAGCTCAGGAATTAGTGGATGAATAGACGGTATTTATCTAGTGAGAAACTTAAATAGCTTTTAAGAAATTACCTTGAAAAAGATCTTAACAGTGTCAAGAGAAATCTAGTCCTACTTCAAATGCTCTTCTGAGGCACTCTCATAGGTGGGTAAGTGCGCGCGCGCGCGCACACACACACACCACTAAAGAATTGAAAGGAAACAGAGGAATTCACTGGGAGCTTGCATTTTCAATATAGTTATTATTTTTATCTATAGGAGCCATGCAGTGAACAGGGAGATACCTCCCCAACATCTTCCATGGTGGTTTCATAAAGGATGTACTCTGCTTTTATTTCACCAAAGAAAGAGGTAGAACAGAGGTCAAGAGATCCTAGTTCGTTTTAACCCTTGTCACTAACCAGCTATGTGGGCTCAGGTATGTCACTGCACTTAAAACCTGTGTGACCTCTAGTTTCATCATCTGTAAACTGCAACCAGATAATACCCTTTTCCAATCTAAGTGTCTATGATTCCAAGGCATTAAAAACTTGATTAAAGATAGAATGTTTTTTCTGTTGGTTCAGAGTAGAGTCAAATTCCAGGACTCTAACTTGTTTATGTCCTCTTGATTCCCACAGGCCAAGTCCGAGGACCCAGACGAGTCCCACAGGACCAGCCAAGAGGGTCCTTGGCTTTGTTGTTTAGGATAGAAATCAAATGTGAGCCAGCAGGAGGTGAAGGCAGAGTTTACTAGAAGCATAGACAGACTGCAGGTAAAGAGTGTCTGGGAGACTTAAAGAAAAGGAGAGAGTTTCGTTTTTGTTCAGGGTTTGGGGGGTTTTGTTGAAGAGGTGGTCTGGTGTTTGTGTCTTCTCAGGTATCCAGGAACCAGTGAGAGCAAAGACAAGGGCCCAGGTGTTACTCTTTGGATCAAGAGGGCCTTGGAACCAAGTGGTCTGAAATATGCATATGAGAGCTTCATCTGGTCATTCTCACCTAGTCCTTCCTTAGATTTTATCTATTCTAAAGAAATCATTAATTCCTTGTCCTTTACGAGGACAACATTCTGAGGCATGTGTAAAATGTGTTTTAATGTGTAAAATGGGGTGGGAGTACATGTCCTGGCAAGCATAGGAGCAGGAAAAAGAGGAAAAAGAAGATTTTTCCCTGTCTCACTGTATGCAATGATTTCCAGGGTACTCAAGACTACCAATCAAATTGTCTGAACCAATATTACCATTTCATTTGTGCACAGTAAAAGATGACCCAATATCTCTTTTTCTTTAATGAAAATACTGGCAGTCCTCGCTTTGCATGGTAGTCCAGGACCATAAAAACAATTGGGCAAGCTTAAATAGCTTTTAAGAAATTACCTTGAAAAAGATCTTAACAGTGTCAAGAGAAATCTAGTCCTACTTCAAATGCTCTTCTGAGGCACTCTGATAGGTGGGTAAGCACGCGCACACACACACACACACACACACACCACTAAAGTTTTTATGTTTTCACATAGCACACACACTATGCAAACGGATCTTCAATATTTGAGAAAATCGTAATTGTTCTATGATTCTTTAAAAATTTTTGTGGTAATATTAAAAATCTTATTGTCAATTATAAAGGTATATAGTGATGAAAAGTAGTAAAACTAATATTTATTTAGCACACTGTAATTTAAAACATTAGAAACATTGAGAATTAGAACATTTCTTTGTAAAAAAAAAAACTTATCAAGAGTTCTTTGAACAGTACTTCCCTCTCTCACTGTGTAACTTACAATACAGAGTGAGCTTCCTTACTCTATCTTGGCAAATTTTCATATTCCTAAGTTTAGACTGGGTTCCAACATTTTACACTTTTTACTTTCAATGCTATGAAATATCTCTGAGATTTCCTTTAATTTCAAAGTTTTTACTGGAATGTAAAGGACTTCGTCTAGGACACCTTCATCTTTTTCATTGCAACCACTTTACATCAGTGAGTTTGCCTTTACTCAGTTTCTCTGGCTGTATGTGCAGTCTCTCAAACAACTGTGGTGTCAACAGCCCCAAAGTCAGCTCTTTGTTCTCTAACTCCATTTATGTTCAATTTGAATTTCACTTCCAACATTATCACTTTCTCTTTGTTTACTGCACTGTCATCTTTGTTGGCTACTTTTTTCTTTTGATTATCCATTTTTGTAAAATGGCAAGTGGATTCATCACTAGAAGACAGAGATGCAACACGACCACATGCCGTGCTGTGTGTGGTTGAATAATAGGTGTGCGGTGACCAATCACCACAGAATTTGAAAGAAATGAATAATTGGCCACTGACCATGATGTCATCTGTTATTGACTTAATTTGTGCACTGAACCAGCAACGTTTATTCTTTACACAATTATGTACAGTTAACATATGGGGTAACTAATATTTGAGCCATATTTTCGGAACTGGTGCTACTTAACACCAATGTGGTAACTGTAATTCATGCGTATCAGAAACGTGCAAAGTAAGACTTGTACAGGCAACTCAGCTTTTTGTTTTCCTTTTGCCAGTATAGATCTCAAAAATTCCTTTTCTTACCTATCTGTTCTTACTATTTTTAATAATCATTTTTTAATACTTTAAAGTTACCACAGAAAAATCTCTCTTCCAATTCTCTATCTCCTCTCCTCCCCACATTCTTCCAAATGAAATCAAAAACAAGAAATTATCTTAATCATATCTTATTTGAAAAAAAATAGTAGAGAAATATCTGAATCAAAGATAAGGGAAGTCATGAAAATTAAAAAAAACAGAGCTCTAAGCTCCCTTGAGCTTAAGTCCTTCTAGAGTTTTTAGAAAGTCTACATCTATTTCCCAATTTGGTTTTAAATTAAATTTACTCTTCTCAAAAACCAACATTGAAGATTTTAATGTGTTGCAAGTATGCAATATCTCAGCTACTCTGTGAATTCAACGGACTCAAGTGGATAGGCCAGGGGACCTCACTGTTATTTATAGAATTGTTATATTCACCAAACATCAAAATCCAAGTTATAAATGAGCTCTCAGAACACAACTTATCAGAAAGTGGAGAGCTTCTTTAAAATCACAGTGGTGTTTCCCCATAGCACCAAGATACACATTTCTCTAAGATACAAAGGAGATCACATTTATTTTTATTGGTTCTTTATATTTTAATCTTCATCTTTTTCTCCTTAAAATACCTCCCTTACTCTCACCGAGATTTAGCATAAGATGGCAGCCAGTTTGTTCATCCCTGAATAAAAAATCTCCTGTCCTAACCTCAGGAAAATATAATCCATCCATGAAAGAGTCATTAAAAAGGCTTTCTGAATACACACAGATCATTTTAAATTTTTATTAAAAGCATACAATTTTGGCACATGATTTCATGACAGAGGTATTCTGAGAGAATAATTCTGTCTCAGTTGCCCATTTTATGGTAGCTGAAATATGAATTTGAGTGATAGTGATTTCTGAAGGCACCTCAGCCAAGACATCCAAAATGCAATTTCCAATTGGCTAATAGACATTAGGATTTGAGAAGACAGCCAGCAAGTTTCCCAGACCTTCAACTTTCTGAGTCACTGAGTCCCAGCCAACCTCATAATAATTTCAACCTGCCCAAATGATGATGGAGGAAGATGGGAAGTCCCAAACCATCACAAATCTGGAAAAATCCAGGAAAATGAAGGAAGTCTGAGATTCTCACAGAGCACTGAATTTGAGGAGAAAGGCAGAAAAAAATAAAAGTCATGGCTGGTCATGGGTAGAGAGGAAACAGTTCTGACTGGGGAATATATGAGTTACAATAAAGCTAAGTAGGAGGAGTTTAATGAATACTAGTGGGATCTCTCTGGTAGGCATGGTCCATTGCTAAGACAAAACCACACCAGTTTCACAGCCTCGCATACAAGCAGAGACTAGAAACCAGAATGTCAAAGCACCACCAAACAAGCAGAACTGAATTCTGATGCTAGACTTATCTGGTTATTATCTTTTCCACCTGATCTGTCAGGTTTACACGAATCTGGGAGTTTAGGATGCGAACCTACCAGAGGTCTCTAGGTAAATACCAGCATGACTAAAATAGAAACGGAAATCAGAGATTCCCCTATTATTGCACAAAGGAAGAAATGTGCTTTGCACTGCTATAGGTCACTGCATCTGATCATGTACCCATTCTCCCCTCACTTTTCAGCCATGCCCAGTCTCGACTGGAACCAGGCCTACTCAGACAAAATAATATTGAATTCTGAGCCGACGTCCAATGATCTAGCTTTAAAACCTTGTCCAAGTCTACTTATCTCTTTTTCTAAGATTGCTAGTATGCTCACAAAGGGTTTCAAATTTGTACTTTATTTTTTCCTGAATTATTCATCACCTTTTTCTAGTGTATGTAGACTGTATGTAACACATTAGAATTATATCTTGAATTTGTTCCCCTTATGTCCCATTTTCTCCAGGGAAGGGTGTTTCTCTTTAGCCTCTGAGCGTACCTGTCAAAGAACAGCCTTCAGTGGTAAGAATAATTGTTTAATATGCTCTTCTAGAGAGTCTGCAATTCCCCAGAAAATAAAATTCTACATCATAAGAAGCTACAGAGAACACAGTGAAATTAGTTTGAACCAAGACCTAAAGCAAGAAAAAAAAATTAAAAAACCCGACTTTACTAACTTTTGTCTCATTCTTTTTTAAAATATTCATTACCAGATGTTTGTTTGGGGCACTCAGTTCCCGTCTGGCAGTAAATGTGTGAAGTTAGGGCATCTGATGCAATGAGGACATCTATATTCTTCTGTCCGTGATATTTGTTTCTTCACTTGGTGACATACCTACTAGCAAGGACAATGGTCACACTCAAAATGCTAAGAATGACCTGCAGTTCCTCCCCTCAACATCCCCCCCTACTTATATATGTATAGATCACATTTATATGTATGTGTAACACAGACACACCCTCTATGTGTCTTCCAATAGTACCACTTGTACCCTGCATCTGTTTAACCACCATGATATGTCTAATACTGTACTGCATGTAATGCAGGACATGTAAAAGAAGGATAAGTGGTTCTTCGGTACATGGGATTTGTAACCTAAATGAGGAGACAAGTGATATTTAAGTGTATAAGACAAAACATGCCCCCAAATATTTATTAATGATAAATTTGTCCAAGTCTTAAGAAATTCATTTGGTAGATTTGAAAGGGAGACAGAGCATGAGATGTTGCTCTGTTTTCCCTGGAAGGAGAAAATGTGTTAGGAAGACTGGTTCCCCATAAGACCACTTTGTCCAAAATAGATGAATATCAAATCTTTTTTGGCTCTTGCTTCACAGTACCCTGACACTCAAAGAATTCCATTAGTTTAAGGTTTTAAAACTCTAAGCTGGTCAAATATAAGACAGTTGTGTGAAACTCCTGATTTTTTTTACATTTATAGTATATGAAGAAATGATATGGAAGATTTAATTCCAAGTTCAGTCTATCAAGGTTAGGGAATTCCACCAGAGTTATTGCAGTATATATTACCTGGGGCCACAGCTGAAAGCCACTTGGAACCCTAATGTGTCATGCGTTGGCCTCTATCTAATTCACCTGTATGGGCCATGATTCTACATGAACTCTCTAGAACCTGAAGGTACTAAGGAAAATCTATGGAGCTCAAAATTTATCTTTGAGCCAACTCTCAACTCTCTAGCTATTCTGTTTTGAGGGTCTATTTTAAGATCAGCAGCCTCTACCTCTCCTCCCCCCAAAAATGCATCTCTATGTTTAATCCATGAGTGCTTATGGGATTAGTTTGAATGCAAACAAATTTTATTATTTATTTATGCAAACTTCAACTGGATGACATTTTTAAAGATTTAATGAAGCAATCAATACAACACACAAGTGACTTTTGGATAATCTCTGCTACTGCTCTGCAAAAGAAATAGAGGAAGAGTTATTCTCTGATGAGTAGGAAGTGGAAGGGGCATCTTTTTATTCCAAATAAGCCCAATATTTCTTCCTTGGAAACCAGAAAATGATGACTAGCAGATTCTAAGACAGTAGTGTTCAACCATGGTTGTCCATTAAAATCACCTGAGAAGCTTCTTAAAAATAGCTACACTTTGGCTACACTACCAGCAGAGATGTTTATTTAAACAATATGAGGTGGGGTCCAGATATCACCATTTATCCAAAGCTCTCCAAGTGATTCCAATGCACAGCCAAGGTTGGACAACCACTGCTAATCTAAGAGGACACCTCTAGGAGATCATCCTTTTTCTCAGCATGCCCCGTGAAGACTTTTAAGGTGGCCTTACTAAGGCCCTTCCATTCCTAGAGCTAGGTAAGGATTAATTTAACAGTTGATTTCCTCCAAGAAAAAAAATGTTTTCCACTTTGGAGTACTTTAACAACCTTTTGGATGTTAGCCCTTCTTGGCTCAAGTCTCAGAAAAGGCCTATGTGTTTGCAAAACCCACTCATCACTCTCCAAGTGAGGCAACACATTTCTTATGCAACTGAGTTAACCTAATTAACAATTATTAGCCACAAATGTGACAACTACTGTAAATAATGCACTTTCTTTTATCTTGGTTTTTCAAAGAGATCTTCAGGGAAGAAAAACTACACTCTTGATTTTGCATTACTTGGGAACTAGCCATTTGTGGCCTGAAACTCCAAACAACAGCTTTTTGGGGTCTCTGTTAACTTTGTTCTAAACTTTACACAGCTAATTAGAAGTGTTTCAAAGGCCCTCATTTTAAACCACTTAGTTGATGAGAAATGCATGCTTAATGGGCATCAAGAAAATTTAATGAATCTACAAGGAAAGCAAAGCAAATTGATTATTATGCAATGACTTGTGAGAGCTCCCTGCAACCAGCTTGTAAAATAGCAGAGCACAGAGGTAACCAGGACATGGATGTTGGCAGCTCAGATTATTAATGAGGACACCAATTGTGCTAATGATCTAGCAGCATCTTTAAAAAATTAAATCTTTGAGGGCTAGAAGAAAATATTCCAAGTTAATATCATTCAAATAGTAATTTAAAAAATCTTACTTAAACCCCAAAGCTATTTGAACAGCTTCAGAAGGGCAAGGGGGCAAGAGTTAGGAGCTACTGGGTTTCTGTGGCTAAGAAGATTTGAAAGGTGTCTCTCCCCTAAGAGTTCTTTGGCCTCCACATCTAAGGTGATTATAGTGGTGGTTGAGCTCTAACTAAATCAATGTAACAGGGATTTTGTTTAATTAATCATGGTTAGCATTTAGAAATGTGGGAAGAAAGTAACAGAGTAGGTACCATCTTGATTTCTTAAGGAAGACAATCCATTATACTACTATATCAACCTTGAGATTGTTGGGCAAGGATTCCTACTATATCCTCTTCCACCCTTCATGGAGTCAGGAGAAGGGAAGTCAATGTCACTTATACCTGTAAGACACCTAGTGGTTGCCACTTACATCTACAAGAGACAAAACTCAACTTTTCCCAGTCCATACCTTCCTCTGTCTGTCCCCTTTCATACTTCTCAGGTGCACACATTTCTATAACCTCTTACATTGGGAGGTCTTATTAAAACACATTTCCAGTTCCCACCCCCTAGTTTCTGACTCAATAGATGTGGGAAAAGGTCCAATAATTTGCATTTCTAACATGTTTCCAGGTGATGCTGATGCTGCTGGTCCAGAGACCACACTTGGAAAATTGCTATCCTAGATGTTTGTTTATTCCTGACAAACATGGTGAATTGCTACTGCAGTCTGTCAAGCTCTATTACAAAGCTATAATCATCAAGACAGTATGGTACTGGCACAAAAACAGACACATAGATCGATGGAACAGAATAGAGAGCCCAGAAATGGACCCTCAATTCTATGGTCAACTAATCTTCAACAAAGCAGGAAAGAATGTCCGATGGAAAAAAGACAGTCTCTTCAACAAATGGTGTTGAGAAAATTGGACAGCCACATGCAGAAGAATGAAACTGGACCATTTCCTTACACCACACACAAAAACAGACTCCAAATGGTTGAAAGACCTCAATGTGAGACAGGAGTCCATCAAAATCCTAAAGGAGAACACAGGCAGCAACCTCTTTGACCTCAGCACAGCAACTTTTTCCTAGAAACATCGCCAAAGGCAAGGGAAGCAAGGGCAAAAATGAACTATTGGGACTTCATCAAGATAAAAAACTTTTGCACAACAAAAGAAACAGTCAACAAAACCAAAAGACAACCAACAGAATGGGAGAAGATATTTGCAAATGACTTATCAGATAAAGGGCTAGTATCCAAAATCTATAAAGAACTTATCGAACTCAACACCCAAAGAACAAATGATCCAATCAAGAAATGGGCAGAAGACATGAACAGACATTTTTCCAAAGAAGACATCCAAATGGCCAACAGACACATGAAAAAGTGCTCAACATTGCTTAGCATCAGGGAAATCCAAATCAAAACCTCAATGAGATATCACCTCACACCAGTCAGAATGGCTAAAATTAACAAGTCAGGAAATGACAGATGTTGGCGGGGATGCAGAGAAAGGGGAACCCTCCTACACTGTTGGTGGGAATGCAAGCTGGTGCAACCACTCTGGAAAACAGTATGGAGGTTCCTCAAAAAGTTGAAAATAGGGACGCCTGCGTGGCTCAGATGGTTAAGCGTCTGCCTTCTGCTCAGGTCATGATCTCAGTGTCCTGGGATCAAGTCCCGCATAGGGCTCCTTGCTCAGTGGGAAGCCTGCTTCTCCCTCTGCCTCTGCCTGCCACCCCCCATGCTTGTGCTCTCTCTCTGACAAATAAATAAATAAAATCTTTAAAAAAAAAAAAAAAAGTTGAAAATAGAGCTACCATATGACCCAGCAATTGCACTACTGGGTATTTACCCCAAAGATACAAAGGTAGGGATCCGAAGGGGTACGTGCACCCCGATGTTTATAGCAGCAATGCCCACAATAGCCAAACTATGGAAAGAACCAGAATGTCCATCAACAGATGAATGGATAAAGAAGATGTGGTATATATATACAATGGAATATTATGCAGCCATCAAAAAACCCCTGAAATCTTGCCATTTGCAATGACTTGGATAGAACTAGAGGGTATTATGCTAAATGAAATAAGTCAATCAGAGAAAGACATGTATCATGTGATCTCACTGATACGAGGAATTCTTAATCTCAGGAAACAAACTGAGGGTTGCTGGAGTGGTGGGGGTGGGAGGGATGGGGCGGCTGGGTGATAGACATTGGGGAGGGTATGTGCTATGGTGAGCACTGTGAATTGTGTATGACTGTTGAATCACAGACCTGTACCTCTGAAACAAATAATACATTATATGTTAAAAAAAAAAAAAAAGAAGATAGTAGGAAGGGAAAAATGAAGGGGGGGAAATCGGAGGGGGAGATGAACCATGAGAGACGATGGACTCCGAGAAACAAACTGAGGGTTCTAGAGGTGAGGGGGGTGGGGGGATGGATTAGCCTGGTGATGGGTATTAAAGAGGGCACGTATTGCATGGAGCACTGGGTGTTATACGCAAACAATGAATCATGCAACACTACATCAAAAACTAATGATGTAATGTATGGTGATTAGCATAACATAAAATAAAATTAAAAAAAAAATTGCTACTGCAGTCCGAACATACCCTGTGCCTTTCGACTGCAGGTCCATCCCTCTCCACAAACCCAACATTAACAAGAAAAGTCTCCTAACATGACACTTCTTTCCTAGGCTCCATCTAAAAACACTCCCTTCAAATCATCTAAATGCTCCCTTTCTAAACATGTTGCTAATTTGCTGTGTCATGGTGCTTGGCACTGACACAGTTCCCAGGTCTAAGTTCTGGGCTTCTGTCCTTCACGAACACTCTGATAACACGGCTTGCGGTGCCTGTGGGCAATCCCTTACCTGGCCCATGCAAGGCCCTGGTGCCTTTTGTACTGGCACAGGGTTGTGTGTGTATATGTAAAATCATATCCCCTTTTACAGAATACCCTAAAAAACAGAATAGAATATCGGCATGGAGAAAGTTACTGAATTATAAAGATATCATTACAAATTATAAAGATGCACAACTAATATATGTGCCTGCCAGGTTTTTAATTTTCTGGAATAGGAATTTTAAAAGTAGGTTTTATCTGTTTATGGACTTTAAAAAGGTCCCTACTCCCTCTCTCCTGAGAACAGTCTGGCTGCTGAGGGATTCTGTCCTGATCTTAGTCTGGCCCTTATGCTCCTCTCACCTCCTGTGGAGTCCCTTCACTCCTTCTGGGTGAGATGAAAGGTGAAAGCAGAGTGATGTTCCTACCACTGGTCTCTTCAAGAAGAGATTTCATTCTTTTAACTAAAAGGCACCTGCTCCTCTTCCCGGGGGCTACCACACCGGTCAAGGAAGTCAGGATTCTGCCTTTGGATGGTCTCAGCATGTTTCCAACACTAACTACCCTCTGCTTGTACCGTTACAGATTTAAAATGCCCAGTCTCAGGCTCTCTCGGGAGAACCCATGATGGGAATTCAGCATTGGTAGGTCTGAGAGTAAGGTGACAGGACTTATAAATGCCTGAGCATGTTTATACTCAATCACTTTGTTTGGGTCACTTTTATTCTGCAGTAATAAAGGACTACCATTCAAAATAGTCCCTGGCTATTTATTTACAAAGTCCCAGTCCAGGCATGTGATGCAATTATGTTCTAAATTGTTGTGTCCATAGACAAGAAGACTCCCAGTATAAGGTGGACTTCTGCACTGAAGGGGTGGTGTCGATTGCCACTACAGCCCCATTGAGTGCCATTGTGAAATGGGCATAGGAATTTGGGAAGAAAAAGTAAGATATCCAAATAAAAGAAGGAATTTAGAGGAACAATATACTCCTTTTTTCTTTTTTTCTGTGACTTATTTCTACTCTTTTAGGCTAAATACTACAGCTATTTTCCTTGACTACCCAGAACTTTCCAGAGCCCCACAAGGGCATGTTCTCCACATTTCTCCATGGTGGGTCAGGCTCCTGCCATCTTTTCTCTGGACTCTTATAGTTGCCTCCTAATGAACATCCCTGACCTTGGTATTCTCCCACTTCCAGCTTCTTCATGCTACCCCTAGGGTGATCATTTTAAAATAAGAGTGCTCTGCCTGGGAGCATAATGCTTATCAAGACTTTTGGACAAAATCTAAGTCCATTGGCATTTTACACATAGCCCCTCACAGTCCAGCAGAATCCGTGCCCCATATTCTTCCATCATCACTCTTCCATGAACACATCATCAGTCACAACAATCTTCCCTTCTCTCTGTACTAGCCCTGTTAACCTTTAGATGCCTCCAATGCAAAATGGCACCTAAGGCTTCATATGGGTCATATATGTGGCTTCACCTGCCTGAAATGGCCTTCTCCAACTTCTCACCTGGTTGATTCCTGACTCCTATTCATCTTTCAATTATATCTCAATTATCATTGCTCAGGCAAGTTTTATATAAGCACAGATATAGAGGGGGAGAAAACGAAATGAATATGTGTTAATTATAAATCTAGTTTTGGCTAGAGCTCCTCAACCTTTTCCCTTCATTAGCACAAAATCTTCTGCTGAATTAAAACAAGCTTTTTAGTTATGTGCATTTCCCTTACTTAGTGCTAGTTGTAAATCTATTCTCTCAGACCTTAACTCCTGATTCAAGAAAGCTTATAGATGGTTTTACAAGCAATAATTATTAGTGTATTAAATCTGATGCATCTTCTTTGGGAGGAACCTCCGTGAGACTTAGGAATCATGGTTAAAGATAAGAAAGGTGCATCAAGTTTGCTTACGAGGGTTGGGAGGTCTCCAAAGCCAGATTAAGGATTTTGGATTGGAGTGCAAATTTTGTTAAATTTAAGTGAAATAAAAGTAGGTAGTTGTTTTAAAAGAATTCATGAGTGCAAATCTACATTACATCCAAGACAATAAAATAACACAGGAAACTGATCATGAGATAAAAAATCAGTAATCTTTGAGAACTCATAGAATAATGAGAAGTGAGAGCACCCCATAGGTGGGTAATTGTGGTCATGATTTTCATACTTGAGAAAAGGTATTAAGGGGTCAGTTTCATGCAGTGGCTGATAATGCCTGCCAGATTTCTGCCCTTTCCCACCAAAAAAAAAAAACAGTTATCAATAGGCACAAAGAACAAGCTATGCTAAACTAACCTAATTTACCTTTTCAAAAAGGTCAATACATCAGGAGGAATACCATGTACCTAACACAAATGGGTTGCAGATTAATACTGTTCGCTTGCTTCTGATATCATCAGGCATGGATTAGTAAAGCCTTTTTGCCCTAAACTCTAATACAGCTTTCAGTAATTAACACTGGTATTCTTAAAAGCTCAACAATAATAATTCATCCCTCATAAATATATGCCATACTAACTCTATCACTTAATAATTTATACAATTATTTTATAATTACTTATAAGTCATTATAAGAATCTATTTACAAAATGAGTTCATTGGCATGGGAACATGCTTTCTTGCATTTGGGTTTTAAATGCATTGGGATTCCTTCACCTAAAACTACATTTTTATGTGCATAAAATATTCCAACAAGCTATTGGGGGGTTAGTACGGAAATAACTATTTCTTGGAGATGTTGCAAAATTAAGACTGTAAATATGTTCTCAGTAAGAAAGGGCCTCATCCAATCTGGATATTAGTAAAGCCTTTTTGCCCTAAACTTGTCTTCTGTTATGGCTATGTCCTGTCCCTGCATAATTTTTCTCGCTCCTTTCATTCCCACCAGCCACTAATCACATACTTCCAAATGTCCTCATGATTTCTCCAACCTCTTCTAAACTTTACAGCTATCTAAATCAGCCTATAGTGGAAACTTTGAAATTGATTATTTATGCCCAATGACCTTGGAGTTTTGCCAGTTTCTTTTTTTTTTTTTTTTTAAAGATTTTATTTATTTATTTGACAGAGAGATAGAGAGAGAGCCCAAGTAGGCAGAGAAGCAGGCAGATGGAGAGGGAGAAGCAGGCTCCCCGCAGAGCAGGGAGCCCGATGCGGGACTCGATCCCAGGACCCTGGGATCATGACCTGAGCCGAAGGCAGCCGCTTAACCAACTGAGCCACCCAGGCGCCCGCCAGTTTCTTTGAATATAGTTTCTTTGCAGCCTAGTGTAGTTTCACATTTCACCAATTTCACATTTTTTCACATTACAATGTCTTTAACATCTACATGCATTTTACAATAAATAACATTTTACTTTCCATAAGTTATAGTAAATGTAAGCAATATGGGCAAACTACAAAGAGAGGACTAATTTTGTCTGGAAGCTGTACAGGGGAAATGGTGGACTGACAAATGGGAAAGAGGAGAGAGCAAAGAAACATTTCTAGGAAGACTGTAATATCTAAGCCTTATCTTTAATTTGGGGACCGATGGGGGTAGGGAGTTTTTTGCCCTTGGGAAAGTATTTCAAACTCCAAGATAGGATTTGACAATTGATGAGATTTGTCCATGACTCCTGAAATCCATTCACACAAAATCATATGAGCAGCAATATATTAACCTGAGTATAATAAACAAGGCGGGTTGGCTACCAAACCTACCTGAGCTGATAATTTTTTTTTTAATTTTTTTTTTTTAAGATTTTATTTATTTGTGAGAGAGACAATGGGAGACAGAGAGCATGAGAGGGAGGAGGGTCAGAGGGAGAAGCAGACTCCCTGCTGAGCAGGGAGCCTGATGTGGGACTTGATCCCGGGACTCCAGGATCATGACCTGAGCCGAAGGCAGTCGCTTAACCAACTGAGCCACCCAGGCGCCCCTGAGCTGATAATTTTTAAAGGAGCCAAAGCTGCTAGCACATGAGGCAGAAATCATCAACAATAATAAATATGGCAGCAAAGAAAGAGTTACAAGCTAATTTGCATATTCCTTTACATAACTGTGTACATTTACTGCCACTATCAATATTAATATGACTATGAAGGCCTACTATGTATCAAGTATTTTATATACACTGTTTTAATACTCACAATCTTGTAGATATTTTTATCCCCATCTTAAAGGAAACATTCCCAGAGAGGTTGTCTTTTACCCAGTATCACAGAGCTATGAAGTAGAGAATCTAGAATTCAGAAGTTTTATTCTAAAGTCTACTTGTTTTGTTAGACCATGATGTCTATCTTCTTACCCTGACTTAAAATATTTTTTGAGGTCCTTCTGTTGGAATTTCAGCAAGGTGCTCTGTCCTTAAAGGAAAACTCTCAAGGATACTGCTCTGTCTCTGTAGGCCCATGGTAACTGAAAGTGCCTTCATCATAACCTGAAGTAATGGCCATCTATGATCATTACTCCATGGAGTATAATATGGCCACTTTCAACAAAGTAGTTCTTTTTGTTCCGGGCTATTTTTTCCAACTCATTAGTTTCAGTGGAATATGCCTGTTGATTCACAAATTCACCTTCCCTGCATTGTAGAAATTTGATGAGATTTAGGACAACTAAATAACCAGATATCTCCTTCTCTCTTTCACCTACCCAAGATCACTTCCAGAAACCAAAATCTTGGGTCAATCTTACAAGCCAGTAATACAAAGTGTTGTTTAGAGGACCCTTATTCAAAAGCATCTTTCTGTTCCCTATCACCAGTCCCAAGGGATTATCAATGATACCTCATGAGAGAGCTCTTGCCACATGTATTGCCCTTGCATCTTTGCTTAACTTCTTCCCATTTAGGTTAGCTCCATGAGTACAGAGATGGAGGCTGATTTATCTTTGTAATCCCAAAGCCTAGCACAATGTCTGATCCACAGGTGATACTCATTCAACATGTGTGGAATGAAAGAATGAGTGAGTGGATGAGTGAATTCACTCAGGCATTCTGTCTTTAATGAGCACCCCCAACATGCTGCACAACTGGTCTGACAATGGAGGACAATGAGGAATACAGCAATTTGAGCTCCTATCCTCTTAGGGCCTACATTTTAGTGGAGTCAACAGATAATAAGCAAATGAGTAAACAAATCATATATATTTGGATAATAATAGCGGCTTATTTTAATAGACCACTCACTATGTTCCAACTAAAAACTATGTTCCAACTAAAATTTGAAGCAAAGCCTAGCTAATGGGAATTCCAAAGAAGGATGGAATTTAGTCAGAAGAAAGATAATCACAGATGGAAAGCTTGAAGTACAAGGAGTGAAGAGCAAAGAAATGATAAAAATGTAAATAAATCTAAATGAATGTTGACATGAATAAATAATGATAAAATTCTGTGGTACTCAAAGTCAAATTAAAAATAAAATATACAACTATGATGACCAAAAATAATTAAATATCTCTGGAAAGCAGCACATTAAGTCCTACTCACTAGCTCCCTTTCTCCCAATATGAAAGAGTAGGTTATCAGGAAAGTTCTAGAGATCACTACATCAAAAACTAATGATGTATTGTACGGTGACTAACATAACATAATAAAATAAAATAAAATTTAACAAAAACAAGAATTGAAAAAATAGCATTAATTAAAAAAAAAACTGAGAAAGGTCACAAAAGACACCCTAAAAATCATCTAGTCCAACACCTTCATTTTACATGGTAGGGAAATGAGGGCCAGAGAGGAACAAATAAAAAAGCAGGTTAGCTTCTGTGAAGTGGGTTAGCCTAAGGGAACAGAGTTTGGTCTACCTTCTATCTCATCACCTTTACAACACCTTTGACCCAGAATCCAAGACCCCACGGTCAATTTTACAACATCACTTCAAACTCATCATTTATTGCTAAAACACAAGAGCAGTGCTTTCACTTAATCTCCTTTGTTCTTCTAGCTTTCGGCTCTTATTTGTACAAGCAAAAGGTGTAAATTCCTGATAAAGCTGTGGCTTAGAGCATGCTTATTTTACCTCCTTATTTTACATCTCCTGAGTGTTGAACAAGATATTCAGCCCCACGGAAAGAGAGCCACAAGAGAAATGACTTTTCAAGCACCTCCCACCTTCACCCCACCTCCCCTAAAATCGCTTCAACTTCCCCAAATAACACTGCAGATGCACCAGCAGCAGCTCTTCATATTATACTCATGCAAAAACCGAACCTGTTCCTTCACTGATTCCAGCTTTCTAATCATTTTTAAAGAGTATTAAACATTAAACAGCCATATCTGAGGAAGCAACTCCTCTAACACCAGAAGAAGAAATACACTGAACATTTTCTTAACCTTTAAAACATGTCAAGGGCATAAATCAAAATACACCAAATTGCCTCCCAGTAAAAAGCACACTTCTTTAACACAAATGTCTTGGCAATTCTGTAGGCAAGAGGTCATTTTCTTCAAGAAATGTTCAGAATGAGTATATTCCCTTTAAAGTGTTTTATGGAAAAAAACTTACATTTCATGCTGGGTGGCTGACAAGTCAAGGTCTGAGAAAAACAAAATAAAAATGTTAACCAGGAAAAGGTCATTTTAGAGATTCCCAACAAGGGTTGCTGAACTGTTACCGAATAAGAGTAGCAACGTACTGCCAGCAGCATTTGGACATTAAACATTGCTCTGTTCTTAGAAAGCAGTTAAATTTTCTTTTTCATCTCCTGAACTTTTAGGCACTTTCGACAGTAACACTGCTGATACACATGAAGACCATCTGTCTCTTTGAACATACACTGGCTAAGACCCCTGTTTAGACCAAATAGTTCCTCTCCCTAAAGTGATTTCTTTAGAATCATAGGTCACAAATGAAAATCAAGATAACTATACACTGGTCTAATGGCTTCAATTTGTAGCTAAGGAAATTTAGAGGTGAAAAGATTTGTCCCTGGTCATGTTCTCAGCCAGTGGAGAACCCCAAAGAAGAACCTGGGCCTCTGAGACTCAGTGTGATAGTCTTTTTACCATTATCATTTGGGCCACCATTTTTAAAACTTTATACTCAAACACCGAAACACCAGGACAAACTCCTTCTGTTTCTAAGACACAATATACCTACCTACCTACCTTCCTTCCCTCCTTCCTTCTTTTCTACTGCCCCCCCACACCTCCGCTTTTTTGTTGTTGTTCATTTATAAAGTGTTCATAAAATCTTTTCTGTTCTCTTGATATCCAGGGATTCTTGAATAGATTTTGCTACAATTTTAATTTAAAACATGAAGGAGCAAAGAAAAATAATCTTTGAGCAAAAACAACAACAAAAATCCATCTAAACTAAGAGGAGAAGAGGTAAGAATGATGGAAAATAAAGTGAATATATTCAGCTACTTTTGCTGCAATAAAACATTCTATGAGCCAAATGGTAGCTTGTCCACAGCAGGTTTATTATGAAGACACAATCTCATCCCAAAGAGCTTTCAGATTCAGCTGTAGAGCAGAGACCTTCTGCCTTAATAAAGGACAATTGAGGTTGAATATATTTAAGGAGCAGTTACCTAAGAACACAGAAAGTGGTACATTAGCCTCATTAGCTCATAGGGGGGAAAAGTGGCTAAGGCAATTCCATAAGACAAGACAATCCAAATGCGAGATAAAAGTGATTAAGTGATATCTCCAAGATAGACACTAAAATATGATAGTGCTATGGGTATTACTTTTAGCAGTTGGCGGTGATGTATGATAATTCAAAACTGTTCCATGCAATAATTTTTTGTGGCTTTGGACCCTTGTGCAAAGATTTCTAGTTAATTTAGTCAGGATTTTATTGGCTCCAGTTCTCAAGTGGGAAAAGAAAGAGGCCATTTTTATCTAGTGTTCCATTCCAAGAGTTATTGTACTTCAAACTGGCTTTAGTGTAAATCTGAAAATTTTAACATTGCATCTATACCTAAGCCCAAAACCCAAGAGAATAAAAAATGAGTAATTTTTAAATATCTTTTCCTTTAAATATATAGATAACTGAACCAAGGTATATCAGAACTTAAATTAGTTAGGCAATTGCTTCCATTTTCTATTTAAGTTGGCTGAGTAGATGTGTCCTAAGTGTAGTCTGATGGACTGGGCAAATATCTTAATGTTCTAATACTCATGTGTGTTCTAACAGTATTTTAAAAATTGTGACCAGCTCTTAAACTTTCAAAAATACTCTTAACTCATGAAAAGAGTTGAGATACATGAAAAGAGCCCTCTAAGAGGGCATCAACAGCCCTTGTTCTGCTTTTAGCTCTGCTGTAGTTAACTCTGTCATGGTATTAACCTGTTTTTACTACATTATGCTTCAGGAGATTATAAATTCCAAATCCCAATGGCTTACAACAAACATGTATTTCTCACTTGTGTTTTACATCAGATGAGAGTAGATGGCACCTCTGTTCTAGCTCTTCTTCATTCTGAGACCCAGGCTTAATGAGCAGTCCCTATTTGGGCATGCAATTCTTGTGGCAGCAGGAAGAAAAAGCAAGTCACATGACAAAGCCTGACTTGAAAAAAGCAGAAAGTATAAGTCTCCCACAGTAAAGCAGCAAATAATTGAGAAAAATATACAATCTACCACAGATTCTTCTCTTATTCAAACATAAACTTCCTTTTTTTATGTCCCCCAAAATACATTCATCCTCCCTTGGAAAAAAGTCATAAACGTCTCATATAATTAGAGTATAAGACTGATATTCTGAGACTTCTTGAAAGTACCTCCAGTCCAGATCAAGAAACCTATGAACTAAAAAAACTAGTTATATGCCCCTCATACATCCAGCAGACAATGATCAAAGAGGGGTAATCACAATACACAATTCCATCCAGAAAGGAAAACTGGAGGCACAAAGAATCATCAGACTATAGCAATTCTAAAATCCTGCTGGGCAGGTGTTGCAACAGCCCACTTCTCTAGGACTGGGGAATGAACTCTGATTAGACCCCAATTGTAGTTCTTGGCTCTGCCCTTTAGGACCCCTAAATTTCCCATTATCCTTCTTGACCCCATATAAAGACAATATTGAATCTCCCTTACAAGGTTGAAAAGCTTTCTCAGTCTGCTCTCTGTTTGAAGAAGTTTGAAGCCCTATAGATCATGTTAAATCTTGAATATTCAAATATTATTTTAATCCAAGTTGGGGATTCTTTGGGCCATATAACCTTCTTAAAATTCAGGTTGGCTTTTTATCCATTTGATTCCCTTCAGCTCCAGTGCAAAGAGCTGTACTCATGATTTTTCAGACTAGCCTCTTTTTCAATACTTAATTTCAGACATGAGCTTATCCAGCTTCTGTGAGAGAGTATATCCTAAGTCTCTTTTCCATAAGCTCTTTTGCCCAAATGAAAATATTTACTAGGCACCACATTGATAAACAAAGAGATTAATGCCCTCATCCTTGACTTGTTCTTTGCCTCTAGTCTGGATATTCATTGGCTCTTGTTCTCAAAACATTTCTCAGTGCTATCCTTTACTAGTTGATGATGGGAAATAATTCCACCTTTGGACATTGATAATAAACCCCAAACAATCAGGAGTATTCTTCAAATGCAATGGTTATCTTTTAATCTTATAATTTATAAAATAATTATATTATAAAATCCTATTATGAATCAAAAGCATTAATTTATACTTCATTCACTATCATGGAATCACACATACATGTGCAAGATATAATTTATTCCTTCTGCAGAATATGCTTGATGAGAACATGGACTCAAGAACATATTTCATTAACTCCACAGACTCATAGAGGCCAAGGTACACATTTTAGGAACTACAAATCTAGTTAATGTTTTCTCCATATGCAAGAGCAAACTCTAGACAATGAGAAGTAATTTACCCATTATTATACTGTTTAATGGCAGAACTTACTACTGGATCCTGACTCACAGTTTGTTCTTCTTTCCACCCAACAGGACCACATTGTGCCATGGTTATAACCAAGAACTTCATAATTACTACCAGGTAGTACTTTGAAACATACGAAATAGCCAATAGTTGACCAAATTTGACCTTCAAAAAACCTCAACTGTATATATTTTAACCTAATACTGCAGTCATTTTTCCCATGTGTTTTGGAGTTTAGAACTCTTTTCCCTGAGTCAACGCTTTCCAACACATAAGGCGTATTGTACATGATTTGGGTGATTCATGTGATTATTTGTACAGTACTTATAAATAAGATTAAGTAACATTGAATTATGTCTGTATGTTGGGATACATCTCTGAAATTTGGAGTTCTAGGAGTATCAGTGTGATATATGCCATTTATACTAACTGCCTTGTGGAGGGTGTTCCTAATTATAATTTCTTACCTAAAACCAACACAGAATCAAAGGTTTCTTGTTATTTGTATTGATTTTCCTATCATTCTTTTTAAAAAAAGATTTATTTTAGAGAGAGAGAGAGAGAATGTGTGAGTGGGGGGGTACAAAGGGAAAGGGAAAGAAATCCTCAAGCAGACTCCCCTGCTGAGCACAGAGTCCACCGTGGAGCTTGATCCCAGTACGCTGAGATCATGATGTGAGCTGAAATCAAGAGCTGCCACCCAACTGACTGAGCTACCCAGTTGCCCCTCCTATCATTCTTTAGAAGTGCTGTGTTGGTAGACATAGCTGGGCCTAGGTCATTCACCCACCTAATATTTACTCATAGCTAACCAGGTAAAATGTAATACCTAACCCTTCCCTTAGGTATTAAATCTCATGTCTGTTCATTCTTAAGAAAATCAAACTATTTGCTGCAAAATTGAGGGTAGTATAAATAAGTCTATTCACCTAGGAAGAGACACCAATGTGGATTTTTTTTTTTATTATTATTGCCATGAGAGACTCAGGGAAAAAGCAAGATGACTGAATGTGTTTGAAGTTCTACTAGCTCACAACCCATGTAACAATTGGTAACAAATAGTACTGGAGGGGGAATTATTACAATTATTTTTCAAACTTTCTGATTCAGTTTGATGCTCTTCTGCTTTTCACATCAACCTAGTATGACTAACACTAATCAAAAGGAAGCAAGCTTTATCGTAAGTTCTGTGGCCAATAGTTCTGTGTTGGAATATAATAGCATCATTTTACTTGTATAATTACTTTCTATCTGTGCCAAATAAGACTGATTTTTCTTCTTACATAAATAATAGAACATTTCTCTTAAAATACATCTATTTAAATTACAATGGTAAGTCAAAAGAAAAATATTAAGTAATAATTTGGGTGGTATGGAAATTACTGAGAAACCTTGTTTAGAATATATCTCAAACCCAGTATGGTTCTCAGCAGGTATGTCTTCCAGGACACAATTTGAAATTCTGCATGAATATTTTAATATAATATTACAGCAGTTTAGTAGACAGGAACCAAGGTTCCTAAAGCCCTACAATGCATGGGATATTTCCACCCCAAAACAATGTTCCACTAGACATTTATATAGGTAAACCATCTGTTTTGTCTTTGTAAATTTTTTAAATGAAATTCATGTACTTTAATTATGCAGCCTAATACACTTTTACAAATGAACACATTTGTGTAACCACTACCTGGAACAATATATAGAACATGACTACTCTCCCAGAAATTTCCTTCATGTTCCCCCAGTCCCTCTCCACCACCTTCCCAAGTTAACTATTCTGACCACAGATTAGTTTTTGCCTCTTTTGAGCTTCATATAAATAAAATAATTAATTACACATTCTTCCATGATTGGCTTCTTTTGTTTAACCTTATGTTTGTGAGATTCATCCATGTTACTGGATGTAGTGGTGGTTTGTTCACTTTTATTGCTATAGCACAGTCTAATGTATAAATATATGGTAAGTTACCTTCTACTAGCAATGGACATGTGGCTTGTTTGCTTTTGGGGCTGCTATGAACACTCCTGCACTTGTCTTTTGTGAATATATATGCTGCTTTCTGTTGAATATATATACTTGGGGGTAGTACTGTTAGGTCATAGAGTAGGAGCATGCTCAGCTTGAGTAACCCTTTCCACACAATTTCCAAAATGATTTTACTAATTTACAATCCCACCAGCATTGTATGAAAGTTCTGTTGCACTATATTCTCATTTGGTATTGTCAGACTTGGGTCTTTTTTTAAACTGTTTTTGTGAGTGGTTATATTTAAGTTTAGGCACCTGAGCCTAGATGCTATTTGCTTATAAACAGTAGTATATTTGCAAGGTTTTAATATTAACTGATTTTTTTCTGAAATTCAACTATTACACAAATGTTGGGAAGACTATATCCTATTTTATTTTAAATTTTGCCAAAAGATGTTCATTCTATCAGAAAATCGTATCATCAATGGCAATATGACTTGTGGTCCTTGAGTCTATAATAAAACCAACAAAGCTGCATTCATTTGCATTTGTAGGTGCCACATTCACAATGCTTCCATGTAGAAAAAAGAGGTATAGAAATGACTATTATGTGTGCCAGTGTTTATCCCTGTGCATGTCTGAGCATTTCTATATTGAAATACATATTCTTTAGTAAAATTATTTTCCTTATTGTACTTTATATTATAATAAGGACATTGTAATGATACTTTTAATTAGTGTGTAGTTAGGTTGTTAAATATACACATTTATATTTCAGAATAGTAAAGAAGACTTCATTAAATATTTCTTATTAAAATGATGTATTGGTTTGATAGGGTTGAGAACAACTACTCCAATCAATAAAACTGTGCCTTGGAATTATAAATCATTTGGGGGTAAAGAAATGGGGGGAAAGGAGCAAGATGGCAGAGGAATAGGAGATCTAAATTTCGTCTGGACCCGGGAATTCAGCTGGATAGGGATCAAACCATTCTGAACACCTACGAACTCAACAGGAGATCGAAGAAAAGAATAGCAACAACTATCTGAACAGAAAAATGACCACTTACTGGAAGGTAGGACGAGCGGAGAAGTGAATCCGAGGTGATATTCGGGAGGATAGACGGCAGGGGATGGGGCCTCCATCAGCTGCTTCTGGCAAGTGATAGAGCCGCGGAGCACAAAATCGGAACATTTAGAAGTCGGCTCCGATGAAGGACGTCGCTCCAGTGGCTAAGTGGGGGGTGGAACCCTCGTGGGACAGTGTGGTCTCAGGACTCTCAGGGTCACAGAAACACCGGGGGTGCCTGAGTGTGGCAGAGCTCCCAGGTATCGGAGCAGGGAAGCCAGCTGCAAAGACAGGGCCGAGGAGCGGGCTCTCAGCTCGGGGTTGCCATAAATCATGATCCGCGGCACAGTCGGGCCACTGCTCCTCCAGCCAGGGACCCAACAAGCAGCAGATACGGGGAGACTCCCCTACATGCCCCAGGAGGAGCAGCGTGGGAGCGCACCACAGGGATCTGCTGGGTTTGGAGACTCCACACGGGGTTGGGCGCCAGAGATAGAAATGCTCGGTCACAGGCCAGGTGAGCACAGAGTGTGGCCAGAGACCGGGAAGACGGGACTGACTGCTTTTCTCTGGGGGCTCACTGAGGAGTGGGGCCCCGAGTTCTCGGCTCCTCTGGGGCGGAGATTGGGAGGCTGCCATTTTCAGTCTCCTCCTCCAAAGCTGTACGGAAAGCTTGCAGGGAACAAAAACTCCCAAGAGCAAACCTGAGCAGATGACTTAGCCCAGACCAGTCAAGGGCGGGGCAATTCTGCCTTCAGCAAAGACATTTGGGAACCACGGCAACAGACCCCTCCCCCAGAAGATCAGCAAGAACAGCCAGCTAAGACCAAGTTCACCAATCAATGAGAATGGCAGAACTCCAACACTAGGGGAATACTGCACATAGAATTCATGGCTTTTTTCCCATGATTCTTTAGTCTTTCAAAGTTAATTTTTTTAATTTTCTTTTTTTTTTTGAATTTTTCTTTTTCCCTTTTTCAACCAACATCAATCCCTTTTTTAAAACAATCTTTTTTATTTTTCATTTTTAGAGTCATATTCTATCCCTTCATAGTAGTTAACCTTATTTTTGGTATACATATAAGTTGTTCTCTCTTTAAAATTTTGGGATACAGTTTCTTCTGACAGACCAAAATATACCCAAAATCTCTAGGATATGGATTTGTTCTAGTCTCTTGCCTGATCATATTCTCTCCCTTTTTTTTGTTTTAATTCCACTTCTTTTTTCAACCAGCTTCTTATCTTATCAATTCCTTTTATAAAATCTTTTATAATTTTCATCTTTACAGTCATATTCCATCCCTTCATCATATTTACCCTAATTTTATACATCTATAAGTTTTTCTTACTTTAAAATTTTGGGAGGCAGTTTCTTCTAACAGACCAAAATATGCCCCAAATCTAGTGTGTGGCACTGATCTATGCACCAGCCTGATCATATTTGATCATATCCTTTTTTTTTTCTTTTTCTTTTTCTTCTTTTTCTTTTTTCTTTCTTTCCGTTTCTTTTCCCCTGGTTTCAGGTCTCTTCTGGTGTGTTTAGTGTATATTTTTCTGGGGTCATTGTTACCCTGTTAGCATTTTGTTCTCTGATTCATCTTTTCTCCTCTGGACAAAATGACAAGATGGAAAAAATCACCTCAACAAAAAGAACAAGAGGCAGTACCGACTGCCAGGGACCTAATCAATATGGACATTAGTAAGATGTCAGAACTAGAATTCAGAATGACGATTATAAAGATACTAGCTAGGCGTGAAAACAGCATGGAAGATATTAGAGAAACCCTTTCTGGAAAAATAAAAAAACTAAATCTAACCAGTTCAAAATCAAAAAGGTTATTAATGAGGTGCAATTAAAAATGGAGGCTCTAACTGCTAGGATAAATGAGGCAGAGGAGAAAATCAGTGATATCAAAGACCAAATGATGGAAAATAAAGAAGCTGAGAAAGAGAAATAAACAACTACTGGATCACAAGGGCAGAATTCGAGAGATAAGCGATACCATAAGATGAAACAACATTAGAATAATTGGGATCCCAGAAGAAGAAGAAAGAGAGAGAGGGGCAGAAGGTATATTGGAGCAAATTATAGCAGAGAACTTCCTTAATTTGGGGAAGGAAACAGGCATCAAAATCTAGGAGGCACAGAAAACCTCTCTCAAAAATCAATAAAAAGAGGTCAACACCCCAACATCTAACAGTAAAACTTACGAGTCTCAGAGACAAAGAGAAAATCCTAGAGCAGCTCGGGAGAAGAGATCTGTAACCTACAATGGTAGAAACATTAGATTGGCAGCAGACCTATCCACAGAGACCTGGCAGCCAGAAAGGACTGGCATGATATATTCAGAGCACTCAATGAGAAAAATATGCAGCCAAGAATACTATATCCAGCTAGGCTGTCATTGAAAATAGAAGGGGAGATAAAAAGCTTCCAAGACAAACAAAAACTAAAGGAATTTGCAAACACGAAACCAGCCCTATAAGAAATCTTGAAAGGGGTCCTCTAAGCAAAGAGAGAGCCTAAAAGCAACATAGACCAGAAAGGAACACAGACAATATACAGTAACAGTCACCTTACAGGCAATACAATGGCACTAAATTCATATCTTTCAATAGTTACCCTGAATGTAAACGAGCTAAATGCCCCAATCAAAAGACCCAGGCTATCAGATTGGATTAAAAAACAAAACCCATCAATATGCTGTCTGCAAGAGACTCATTTTAGACCCAAAGTCACCCCCAGATTGAAAGTGAGGGGGTGGAAAACGATTTACCATGCCAATGGACACCAGAAGAAAGCTGGGGTGGCAATCCTTATATCAGACAAATTAGATTTTAAACCAAAGACTGTAATAAGAGATGAGGAAGGACACTATATGCTACTTAAAGGGTCTATCCAACAAGAAGATCTAACAATTGTAAATATCTATGCCCCTATCATGGGAGCAGCCAATTATATAAGCCAATTAATAACAAAAGCAAAGAAACACACTGACAACAATACAATAACAGTGGGGGACTTTACCACCCCCCTCACTGAAATGGACAGATCATCTAAGCAAAAGATCAACAAGGAAATAAAGACTTTCAATGACACACTGGACCAAATGGACTTCACAGACATATTCAGAACATTCCATCCCAAAGCAATGGAATACACATTCTTCTCTAGTGCCCATGGAACATTCTCCAGAATAGATCACATCCTAGGTCATAAATCAGGTCTCAACCGGTACCAAAAGCTTGGGATCATCCCCTGCATATTTTCAGACCACAATGCTTTGAAACTAGAACTCAATCACAAGAGGAAAGTCGGAAAGAACTCAAATACATGGAGGCTAAAGAGCATCCTACTAAAGAATGAATGGGTCAACCAGGAAATTAAAGAAGAATTAAAAAAATTCATGGAAACCAATGAAAATGAAAACACAACTGTTCAAAATCTTTGGGATGCAGCAAATGCAATCCAAGGAGGAAAGTATATAGCAATACAAGCCTTTGTCAAGAAACAAGAAAGGTCTCAAATACACAACCTAACCCTACACCTAAAGGAACTAGAGAAAAAACAGCAAATAAAGCCTAAACCCAGCAGGAGAAGAGAAATAATAAAGATCAGAGCAGAAATCAATGAAACAGAAACCAAAAGAACAGTAGAACAGATCAACGAAACTAGGAGCTTGTTCTTTGAAAGAATTAACAAGATTGATAATCCCCTGGCCAGACTTACCAAAAAGAGAAGAGAAAGGACCCAAATCAATAAAATCATGAATGAAAGAGGAGAGATCACAACCAACACCAAAGAAATACAAACAATTATAAGAACATATTATGAGCAACTCTATGCCAGCAAATTAGATAACCTGGAAGAAATGGATGCATTCCTAGAGATGTATCAACTACCAAACCTGAACCGGGAAGAAATCGAAAACCTGAACAGACCTATAACCACTAAGGAAATTGAAGCAGTCATCAAAAATCTCCCAAGGGGGAAAAAAAAAAAAAAGCCCAGGGCCAGTGGCTTCCCAGGGGAATTCTACCAAACATTTCAAGAAGAATTAATACCTATTCTTCTGAATCTGTTCCAAAAAATAGAAATGGAAGTAAAACTTCCAAACTCGTTTTATGAGTCCACCATTACCTTGATCCCAAAACCAGACAAAGACCCCATCAAAAAGGAGAATTACAGACCAATATCCTTGAACATGGATGCAAAAATTCTCACCAAAATACTAGCCAATAGGATCCAACAGTACATTAAAAGGATTATTCACCACGACCAAATGGGATTTATTCCTGGGCTTCAAGGTTGGGTCAACATCTGCAAATCAATCAATGTGATACAATACATTAATAAAAGAAAGAACTGGAACCATATGATCCTCTCAGTACATGCAGAAAAAGCATTTAACAAAGTACAGCATCCTTTCCTGATCAACACTCTTCAGAGGATAGGGATAGAGGGTACATACCTCAATATCATAAAAGCCATCTATGAAAAACCTACAGCAAGTATCATTCTCAATGGGGAAAAACTGAGAGCTTTCCCCCTAAGGTCAGGAACATGGCAAGGATGTCCACTATCACCACTGCTATTCAACATAGTATTAGAAGTCCTAGCCACAGCAATCAGACAACAAAAAGAAATCAAAGGCATCCAAATCGGCAAAGAACTCAAACTCTCACTCTTTGCAGATGATATGATACTTTATGGGGAAAACCCAAAAGACTCCACCTCAAAACTGCTAGAACTCATACAGGAATTCAGTAAAGTGGCAGGATATAAAATCAATGCACAGAAATCAGTGGCATTCCTATACACCAACAAGACAGAAGAGAAATTAAGGAGTCGATCCCATTTACAATTGCACCCAAAACCATAAGATACCTAGGAATAAATCTAACCAAAGAGGCAAAGGATCTGTACTCAGAAAACTATAAAATACTCATGAAAGAAATTGAGGAAGACACAAAGAAATGGAAAAACATTCCATGCTCATGGATGGGAAGAACAAATATTGTGAAGATTTCAATGCTACCTAGAGCAATCTACACATTCAATGCAATCCCCATCAAAATACCATCCACTTTTTTCAAAGAAATGGAACAAATAATCCTAAAATTTGTATGGAACACAGAAAGAGCCCGAATAGCCAGAGGAATGCTGAAAAAGAAAAGCAAAGCTGGTGGCATCACAATTCTGGACTTCAAGCTCTATTACAAAGCTGTCATCATCAAGACAGTATGGTACTGGAACAAAAACAGACACATAGATCAATGGAATAGAATAGAGAGCCCAGAAATGGACCCTCAACTCTATGGTCAATTAATCTTCAACAAAGCAGGAAAGAATGTCCAATGGAAAAAAGACAGTCTCTTCAACAATTGGTTTTGGGAAAATTGGACAGCCACATGCAGAAGAATGAAACTGGACCATTTCCTTACACCACACACAAAAATAGACTCCAAATGGTTGAAAGACCTCAATGTGAGACAGGAGTCCATCAAAATCCTAAAGGAGAACACAGGCAGCAACCTCTTCGACCTCAGCACAGCAACATCTTCCTAGAAACATCGCCAAAGGCAAGGGAAGCAAGGGCAAAAATGAACTATTGGGACTTCATCAAAATAAAAAGCTTTGCACAGCAAAGGAAACAGTCAACAAAACCAAAAGACAACTGACAGAATGGGAGAAGATATTTGCAAATGACATATCAGATAAAGGGCTAGTATCCAAAACCTATAAAGAACTTCTTAAACTCAACACCGAAAGAACAAATGATCTAATCAAGAAATCGGCAGAAGACATGAACAGACATTTTTCCAAAGAAGACATCCAAATGGCCAACAGACAGATGAAAAGGTGCTCAACATCGCTCGGCATCAGGGAAATCCAAGTCAAAACCTCAATGAGATATCACCTCACACCAGTCAGAATGGCTAAATTTAACAAGTCAAGAAACGACAGATGTTGGCGGGGATGCGGAGAAAGGGGAACCCTCCTACACTGTTGGTGGGAATGCAAGCTGGTGCAACCACTCTGGAAAACAGTATGGAGGTTCCCCAAAAAGTTCAAAATAGAGCTACCATATGATCCAGCAATTGCACTCCTGGGTATTTACCCCAAAGATACAAATGTAGGGATCCGAAGGGGTACATGCACCCCGATGTTTATAGCAGCAATGTCCACAATAGCCAAACTGTGGAAAGAGCCAAGATGTCCATGGACAGATGAATGGATAAAGAAGAAGTGGTATATATATACAATGGAATATTATGCAGCCATCAAAAGGAATGAAATCTTGCCGTTTGCAGCGACATGGATGGAACTGGAGGGTATTATGCTGAGCAAAATAAGTCAATCAGAGAAAGACATGTATCATATGATCTCAATGATATGAGGAATTCTTAATCTCAGTAAACAAACTGAGGGTTGCTGGAGTGGTGGGGGTGGGAGGGATGGGGTGGCTGCGTGATGGACACTGGGGAGGGTATGTGCTATGGTGAGCGCTGTGAATTGGGTAAGACTGTTGAATCACAGACCTGTATCTCTGAAACAAATAGTACATTATATGTTAAAAAAAAAAAAAAGAAAAAGATAGTAGGAAGGGAAAAATGAAGGGGGGAAATCAGAGGGGGAGGCGAACCATAAGAGACTATGGACTCAAACAAACTGAGGGTTCCAGAGTCAGAGGGTGGGGGGGATGGGTTAGCCTGGAGATGGGTATTAAAGAGTACGCATATTGAATGGAGCACTGGGTGTTATACGCTAACAATGAATCATGGAACACTACATCAAAAACTAATGATGTAATGTATGGTGATTAACATAATAAAATAAAATTAAAAAAAAAAAAGAAATGGGGGAAAAAACTGAGGTATCCAAGGAAATCCTGCTAATCAGTGTTTTCTGAGGGAAAAATATCCAGTCTAATTCCCAACACCCATCTCCTTCATCCATTTTCAGGCTCTTGTGTTCTCTGCCACACTTGCCTTCCTTTCCTGTCCATCCTAGAACACATAGCACTGTATGGACAGGAGCTTTACTTTAGTAGCTCCTCTATAATAGGGAGTAATGGTCATCCTTACTTACTCAGCAATATGACTTGAAACACCTCTTTTTAACATCTGCTTTCATGCTGCAAAAAATGGTTTCTCTTCAGATACAGCGCTTTGTAAAAGCAGAAATTTCCTCTTTTATAATCTCAGGACTTGTCCCAAGAGATCAAAGATAGAGGTGATATATGGCCTTTAAATCTTCCACATGACTCTCCACCAGTAACAACTTTGCCAAAACACTTTCACTTTCTTAAAAATGCACACTAGGTCATCTTAACTCACTTTAAATAGCTATGCCCACGAAAAGTCCACTTGATGTAACATAGACAATATAGACTACAGGTAAATCCATTAGTTCTAGAAAAATGACCAATGAGCACAGCCTTGGTGAAGACTTCATTAATTTAGTTACCAATGCTGGATGACGCTCATACAGGTAAATATCTATGTCTAAGTAAATAGTAGAGAAATGGAAACCTAGCTTGGAAATTCACAAGAGAGAGAGAAAGAGGTCAAGAGGAATCAGTGTAAGCAAAACTGATGTTACAGCTATAGAAATTTATCACCTGGGATCATGTTATTTTCTTGATAAAACCTCAGTTGTACAGGATGAAATTAATCCCAAAACCTCCAATTCATCAGGAACTTTTCTATATTTGAGTTTAGAGAGAAAGAGTTGAGTATCTCACAAAATAAAAACAAAAAGGAAAAATCAGCAGAGATTGTCTGCCACTGACAAGAATAAAGAAATCAGGAGGCATGTTTATGAAATTTATGTATAGTCCAAAACTAGGAACAAGAGTTAAAATTGTATGTAACAGAATTGGGATCCAAAGTGGCCCTGACAAGCTGAAACTCTGCACCAGTGGTTCTCAACTCTGGCTGCCTCTTGGCAGCAGCTGGGGAGCTTTCAAAACCAGTCAGGCCTGGGATCTATGCATAGAGATTCTAATTTAATTAGTGTGGGTCAAGGCCCAGGCAGCAATTGTTTTTAAATGCTCCCCGGGTGATTCTAAAACATAGTCAGGGTTGAGACCACTGCCTTTGATCATGCCAAAGTTCACTTTAATAAAGGGTCAGATGTCATGACTGTCAGTAGTGGTAGGCAGGTGATTGAGAGAAAAATGATACAATGCAGACCTAGCTGCTGTCTTAGAATGGAAAAAAGGAAGATTCAGAGAGAACATAGTTAAAATCCGCAAGTTAGAGTAATGGATAGCCTCATCAAGTATTTTCTACATGCCAGACATTAAGCTGACGTTTTTTATTTCCTACCATGTCCCCCAACTCAAGCCATTTGTTGCTTCTGTTGCTGATAAAAATTATCAGGATTATTTTGGGATAATCCCCTTTTCTCATTGCTCATTCATTACACATACCTAAAATGAGCTCTGCTAATTAGCAATAGACCCCAATACTTTTATCTGACACTGGGATTGGGGTTTGCAAGGTCAGACACGTCCAGATCGGTTAATATTATGCCATAGAAAACTGCAGTTTGGAGTGCACTGCTGGGGGTAGAGTAATAGAAACACTCAGGGCTTTACAGTTCTATTGTATGTGTGTGGGGTTAGCGGAAGGGCTAGAAAGAATTCTGTGACTGCTGTGAAGGAAGATGATAGGAATAAAATAAATTTGCATTAGCTTGCAAACCTTTCTCTTTTTGTAGCTTCCTCAAGTTGCCAAAGCTCTACAGAACTTTTAGCTCTCCCTTCTATTGATCAGGTTCACCTTTGATGTTCTCTTTAAACATACATCCCCAGAGCAGAAACGTGGGGGTTATTAAGGATAAGAAAAGTGGAGATCGCCAAGTCTCCCCTCCCACCCCCTACATACTTACTCCTCCACTCAGAAGCATCCCTTGTTCCAACCACCTGCCAGCAATAAAGCACTTTCCTTTCATATAGAGGAAAGAGCCCCAGCCCAGGCAATAAGAACACCTGGGATCTACTGCTATTTTTAGCGTACAGTCGTCCACTCCATCTGTGAAAGGAGGAAGACTGAAAGGATAAATTCCAACTTTTTAGCTATGTTTGACATCTTTGGATAGTGCTTCTATTTAGTAAAATATTAGCCTTTATGATACTAATGTATTCTCAACTTCAACTTACTTAAAAACAGTGTCATAAAATCTAGACTCAAAAGGTGGAAATAATGCAGACGGCTATGTCATCCAAACACCAAATATCATCACAAAATGGCATTCCCATTCTCAATTGTCCTCTTGGCCTGGAGAGTTAGGGACCCAGATCATTACAGTGTCCTCATTGCCACAACAAACTTTGATATTGTATTCCAAATACTGAATGTTCTTGTTACACATAACTAGAGGGTTTTATAGTTGCATGCTCATATGTATCTGAGTATTAGGAAGTATAATAATTAATCCTATGTAAATATGGAAGTCACCTTAGGACCCTTATGGAAGCTATATTCTACTAGTAAAGTATAAAGGAGACATCAAGTCCCTGCTTTCAAACCAATTTTAATCTATTTGAAGTTTTCTTTCTAAAATGACAGTTCATAATTTAGATTAGAAAGTGTCTCATAGCCATTTGTATGTCTTCTTTGGAGAAGTGTCTGTTCATGTCTTCTTCCCATTTCTTGACTTGATTGTTTTTTGGGTGTTGAGTTTGAGAAGTTCTTTATAGATCTTGGATACCAGCCCTTTATCTGTAGTGTCATTTGCAAATATCTTCTCCCATTCCGTGGGTTGCCTCTTTGTTTTGTTGACTGTTTCCTCTGCTGTGCAGAGCTTTTTATCTTGATGAAGTCCCAAAAGTTCATTTTTGCTTTTGTTTCACTAGCTTTTGGAGATGTATCTTGAAAGAAGTTGCTGTGGCCGATGTCAAAGAGGTTACTGCCTATGTTCTCCTCTAGGATTTTGATGGATTCCTGTCTCACATTGAGGTCTTTCATCCATTTTGAGTTTATCTTTATATGGTGTTAGAGAATGGTCGAGTTTCATTCTTCTGCATGTGACTGTCCAATTTTCCCAGCACCATTTATTGAAGAGACTTTTTTTCATTGCATATTTTTTCCTGCTTTGTTGAAGATTATTTGACCATAGAGTTGAGGGTCCATATCTGGGTTCTCTATTCTGTTCCATTGGTCTGTATGTCTGTTTTTGTGCCAGTACCATGCTGACTTGGAAATCACTGCTTTGTAATATAGCTTGAAATCGGGCAACGTGATGCCCCCAGCTTTGTTTTTCTTTTTCAACATTTCCTTGGTGATTCGGGGTCTTTTCTGATTCCATACAAATTTTAGGATTGTTTGTTCCAGCACTTTGAAAAATGCCATTGGAATTTTGATCGGGATGGCACTGAAGGTATAGATTGCTCTGGGTAGCATAGACATTTTAACAATGTTTATTCTTCTGATCCATGAGCATGGAATGTTTTTCCATCTTTTTGTGTCTTCTTCAATTTCTTTCATGAGTGTTCTATAGTTCCTAGAGTATAGATCCTTTACCTCTTTGGTTAGGTTTATTCCGAGGTATCTTATGGTTTTGGTGCTATTATAAATGGAACTGTTTCTCTAATTTCTCTTTCTACGGTTGCATTGTTAGTGTATAAGAAAGCAACTGATTTCTGTGCATTGATTTTGTGTCCTGCCACATTACTGAATTGCTGTTTGAGTTCTAGTAATTTGGGGGTGGAGTCTTTTGGGTTTTCCACATAAAGTATCATGTCATCTGCAAAAAGAGAGAGTTTGACTTCTTCTTTGCCAATTTGAATATCTTTTATTTCTTTTTGTTGTCTGATTGCTGTTACTAGGACTTCTAGTACTATTTTGAACAATAGTGGCGAGAGTGGGCATCCTTGTTAGCCATCAGGGAAATTCAAATCTCACATTGAGATATCACCTTACACCAGTTAGAATGGAAAAAATTGACAAGGCAAGAAACAACAAATGTTGGAGAGGTTGTGGAGAAAGGGGAACCCTCTTACACTGTTGGTGGGAATGCAAGTTGGTACAGCCACTTTGGAAAACAGTGTGGAGGTGCCTCAAAAATTTAAAAATAGAGCTACCCTATGACCTAGCAATTACACTCCTGACACAGATGTAGTGAAAAGAAGGGCCATATGCACCCCAATGTTCATAGCAGCAATGTCCGCAATAACCAAACTGTGGAAAGAGCCGAGATGCTCTTCAACAGATGAATGGATAAAGAAGATGTGGTCCATATATACAATGGGATATTACTCAGCCATCAGAAAGGATGAATGCCCAACTTTTACATCAACACGGTTGGAACTGGAGGAGATTATGCTAAGTGAAATAAGTCAAGCAGAGAAAGTCAATTATCATATGGTTTCACTTATTTGTGGAACATAAGGAATAACATGGAGGACATTAGGAGAAGGGAAAAATGAAGGGGGAGAAATCGGAGGGAGAGATGAACCATGAGAGACTATGGACTCTGAGAAACAATCTGAGGGTTTTAGAGGGGAGGGGGGTGGGGGGATGGGTTAGCCCAGTGATGGGTATTAAGGAGGGCATGTACCACATGGAACACTGGGTGTTATTCAAAAACAATAAATCGTGGATCACTACATCAAAAACTAATGATGTATGGTGACTAACATAATAAAATAAAATTTAAAAAAATAAAAATAAATAAATAAAAAGTGTCTAAGATAGAATCATTTTAATGACTTGACCAGAAGAATGACAGTTTATTGAAGAGATGATTAATATGGAAAAATCAATTTTATTCTTGAGAAAACAAGTATCAATGAATCCCTGTTCATGCATTTTAACAAAAAATTGTATGTTAAGCTTTTCTACAAGAGAGATCATTATCAATCAAATTGATTTTCATTTCCAAAATTTTGTCAGAAGTTATCACCATTCTTTATCCATCCTCTGACCCAAAGGAGAAAGAGAAAGTTAAAATGGGATCAAAGGAATAAAATCACATCTTGATTTACAACTCATATTTTCTGATCAGAATTACAAATCCAGCTAAAGTGTTTAATCAATACAGAGCACTTAAAAATGATGTCAGTTATAGAATGCTTTCACCTGAAAGTAGTGCTTAAGCTTTTTGTTTAAAAAAAGAAAAATTAAAAAAAACTGTTTCTCTTTATCATTTATTTCTATAAATTAAATCTAAGGCCCAAGACATTACATCAAATTTAGCCTACTTCTCTAGCTTTTATTGAAGAGGCTGCATAAAATAAAAAGGATAAATATTCAAAAATAGCTGCCTAAGTATTAACAGGCAGATTTGTGGGATTGTGAATAGACAGGTCAAGGACCTCTGTCCTTGCACTGAGAAGCCCATATTTCACTTGGACTTATCAGAGATAACCAACAGTTGCTGGGAATACTTCAGTCAGTTTCCAGGTATAAGGTACTGAATCAGAAGCATCCAGTTTCCTCCAGGCTGATGTTTGGAAATTAGGCTTCTTTAGTTCAGAAACAGAACAATGAGGAAGTATTTGGCCTAAGTCAATAAGATCACGATGGGTACAAATGGAGTAAAAATGAGCCACGTCATTAAACCTTGAACTATCAGCTATAAGGTCACCCCTTAAAGTTGAATGATGTCAGTTAGGATGGCCAAAAGGAAGCACAGCTTTGAATAGTCAATAACAAGTATACCAAGCTGGTGGATCTTAATAAGAAAATAATTATAAATAATTTATACAAGCATTTAGATTAATTTATGGGTGATTTAGCCATAAGTAGTTTTTAGGGGAAGTTAGTGATATTTTTTTAGAAAAACAGCAATAGGTGTGCCAGGTGCTTGACATGTGAGTTTTTCATTTAATTCTCACAAAACCTCTGTGAGCAGGTATTCCTATCTTTAATTTACAACTTATGAGGAGAAGCTCGAAAGATAAAGTAATTTGCTCTAAGTCACATCAGAAGTGATGGAGCTGGGATTTGAACCCAATGTGATCTGATTCCAGAGCCCATGAGCTTTCTTTTAAGCTACGCTCTCTCTTAAAGATAAAAGACATCTCTGACATAAATAAATACTTCTTAAGGTCACTATCAGATGCATAATTATCCATTGCCACTTTAGTGCTGCAATCACTAAAATGTTAATACCTTGTTGGCACAAAATAATAAACAATTATTGTTGTCCACTAATCTATGGATCAGCTGAGAAGCTCTGATGATCTTGGCACAGTTTGACCAACTAACCTAGTCGTGCTTATATGTCTTGTGGTCAGTTGGTGGGTCAGCTGGGGATTGCTAATCTGGAATGTTCTCTGCTGACATGATTTGTCTCTCTTCCACATTTGTCTTCTAATAAGCTAGCCTGGGCTTGCTCCCATCATGAAAACAGTTCTAAGAAAGAGAATGGAAGCAAGTAGGGCTTCTGGAGACCTAGGTCCTGAGCTGGCATACTGACACTTCCACAATACTCTGTTAGCCAAGGCAAGTCAAAAAGCCAATCCAGATTCAACAGATGAGGAAACAGATTGCACCTCTTGATAGGAAAAGCAGGAAAATCACATTGCAAAGAGCATGTACAGGGAGGGGTGAAGAGTGAGAACAATGTTTGCAATCAATCTGCCACAACAATGCAGAGATGAAAAGAACAGTACAGACCAGGAGTGATTACTCACCATTTATTTATTCATTCAACAAATATTACTTGGTCCCTCCCAGAGTTCAGGCGGAAAATAGTTCTCAAGGTGCAAGTTTCCAAGAGTTCTCTCCCAGTGGAAACACACATGGCAGGCTTAATTGTTCCAGCAACAAGTAGTAGCAACATATATAAAATATTGTGCTCAAAGAAAGCTCTTTAGAGACTCAGTGACCAACATTTGTACTGAAGGTTGTTGACGTATGCATCTTCTGCCTAGCATTCACCCAAATCCCAGACTTCTAGAAGAAATGCACATTTTCAACATACACCACATTGTTTGCACAGTTTGGACATAGTGAGCCACTCTTATCAGTTAACTATTGACTAGAAACACTGCAGCAGTCAAGTTCCCAGATGTCAGCCAATGGCCAATCTCATAAACACTTTTCTAAGGACAGCAGTCTCAGCTTTGTTGTATTAATTCCATTGTCAGACCTCTTCGGTGCACAAGGCCCTTCGGATTTCTTAGTGTAGATGTCAAATAGGAAGAGGTCTATATAGATCTTGAGTTCAGAGAAAAATTCTGGCCTGAAGATACAAATTTGGGAATCATCATAGTAATGAGCCTAGACAAGGTCCCCTAGGGAGCAAATCAACAAATGTCCATGAACTGAGCTCTGGGGCTTTCTAACATTTAGAGATCAGAAAGACAAGAAGGAACAAGTGGGAGAAAGGCAAGGGGGGAGGGGGGCATAGAAAAAAACAAAACAAACAAAAAACTGAGAAGGAGTAGGTAAAAATAGAAACATAAGAGAAGCAGGAGCCTAAGTCATCCTGGAAGCAACATGAATAGAGTATTTAATAAACTACAACTCAAGATGAGGAGTGAGAAATGATGATTGGGTTATGTTTTGATGTTTATAGATAATCCACACTATACTTATTCTGAAATAGTTTAGACATACTTAACCCATACTCCTGGCTTTTTACTTCCCTATAGGGCCTTATACAAAGCCTGGAAGATGATCGATTGTCCATGACTATAAATGAAGCAAGCACAATCTGGTACCACTCACTGTGTCCCCATCAACCAGCCTTCCCTGAGCACTTAGCAAAGATAGTTATAAAGCAGCAAGTCCTGGAAGCATGCAGGACCAAGTGGGAGGAGAACTATCTGCATGTGAGGGAAGAATAGTCTAGCCAGAAGGAGAAGAATCAAGATACAAGCTATTAAATGACCTGATGCATGCAAATCACTTAGTCTGATGCCTGATGCTGTAAATGCTACTCCATTTATCAGCCTCGTCATCAACAACAAAAACATCAGCATTATTCAGGACTGATCTAGTTACAGCAAATCTTACAAAAAGAGTAATGAACCACAATATGACTTAGATTTTCAAGATTCCCAAGAACCAGACAAGGCCTTCTTATTCCAGACTAAATCCAGTATAATATTCTGTCTCTAAATACCCTACACTTATTCTAATACCTCTGATATTACTTATACTGTATCTCCTTTACAGAAATAGAACTGCATTTTTTTTGTTATGATTTTTGCTTAAAGTCTCAGCTCTATTGATAGGTTAGACTGATTAGGACAGGTTCTTTGACCAATATAAAATAAGAAGAGTGTTGGGGTGCCTGGGTAGCTCAGTCAGTTAAGCATCCACCTCTTGATTTCGGCTCAGGTCATGATCTCAGGGTTGTGAGACTGAGCCCCGTGTGGATTCCATGCTGAGCATGGAGCCTGCTTGAAATGCTTTCTCCCTGCTCTCCTTCTGCCACTCCCCTATCTCAAAAAAAATTTTTTTAATTTTAAAAATTTAAAAACAGGGGTGCCTGGGTGGCTCAGTCAGTTAAGCATTTGCCTTCAGCTCAGGTCATGATCCCAGGGTCCTGGGATGGAGTTCCACATTGGGCTCCCTGCTTAGCGGGGAGCCTGCTTCTCCCTCTCCCTCTGCCTGCCGCTTTGCCTACTTGTACACGTGCCCTCTCTCTCTCTCTCTGTGTCAAAGTAATAAATAAAATCTTTAAATAAAATTTAAAAACATAATAAAATGAGTGCTTCCTTAAATGTCACACCCTAGGCTCCTCACTGACTCCATTCTAATTCCAATCTCACTTGGGACTCAATGCTCAGTTAGTGCTCAAATAATAGTAGGTATTAGGATAATAAATGAAAGAACTAAAGAATTAGGACCATCCACTGGAATTGTTCTTCTGTCTCCCTCTTTCCCCATCTCTCACTTCCCTCTGTCTCTTCCTTTTTTTTTTTTTTTCTTGGTCATTGTTGTTGTAAGGATTTATACAGCATTGACCTTGGGCAGTCATGTAGACCAAGAATCACTACAAACACTGACATATTTTAGAACAATTATTTTGAGACTGTGGGTTATAACTCATTAGTGGATTGTAACACTTTTTTCATGATTTATTAATAGAACAGTTTACACTTGGCTAGTCTAGAAAAGAAATAAAAAGATAAAAAAATAAAATACCACAGTGCATTTTATGTAGTAAGAACAAAAATAATTTCTTGAAGTTTTGTTTCTCTCTGTGTGTGTATGTGCACTAGGTAGCAAGGAAAAGTGAACTTCAGACTTGGTGATGGTCCAAACAATCCAGAAACAGACTCTAGAGAAATTGCAACAAATGATCATTTTGTAATGCAGAAGATCATGGTCTTTATAATCAGTCTCAACTGAAGTCACAAAGACATAAAAAACATAGAATAAATGCACCTTCTGTGATTTCCACACAGGCTCCAGAAGCTGCAGAATGCCCCACTGTAGGAGGTCTCATCCAGTACTGCTACAATGCAGTACTGTGCAGGCATTTTCAAAATGCCTAATTGTTTCATTTTATTATCTGGAGGGGAGGTAGTGAATATTTCCAATCCATAAAAATAGGCTTAGCATTTTTATTCAAACGTCACTGGATTCCTGCAATTTTTAGCAGCATTTGGGGACATCTTGGGCATGATTATTATATTGTCTGGCTGGAAACACAGTTTGAGGTTTGGAAGGAGACATATGCCAAATCAAATTCCCTAACAGGAGGCTCACTGGACATAAATTTTGCAAATCAGACTTGGTACACTACTGAGCAGACACAGAGCTCTTAGGGAGTCAGACGCTGGTTATAGTGTCTGGGAAAAATCACAGAATCCCAGACCCAATGTCCAGGTATTCCTCCAAAGACTTGCTTCCTGGAAGTGCCCGACATTCTTCTAGCTTCAAAGTTTACAGATTGAAGTCTAGATCCAAATGAGGGCTGTTGTCATGTTTTGGGTGGCTGTCACCATGTTTTATAAATACTAGACATTTAAAAATCAGGTGATTTCGGGGCGCCTGGGTGGCTCAGTCATTAAGCGTCTGCCTTCAGCTCAGGTCATGATCCCAGAGTTCTGGGATCGAGCCCCGCATCGGGCTCCCTGCTCAGCGGGAAGCCTGCTTCTCCCTCTCCCACTCCCCCTGCTTGTGTTCCCTCTCTCGCTCTGTCTCTCTCTGTCAAATAAATAAAATCTTTAAAAAAAAAAAAATCAGGTGATTTCACATAGAATCCATACACCTAGCTTCTCTTGAAAAAGTCAGAATATATGGCAACTGGGCTGACATTCCATTTTAGCAGTAAGTAGCTGCCTTCTTAGAAAAGGCAAACCTCCAGCTGCTCAATGTAAGCATATGCACCCACACCTGCTTCAGTCGCTCGTTTTACCTGCCTGGTCCCATGAACATTTTAATTTGCTATCTGTAATCTAGCAACGTGTATCTAATTAGAACAGAACATTTGGAAACAGAGATGGGTACTGTCAGAGGAGTGAAGCCTGGGAGCTAATTTAGTCAACAGTTTTTACATTTTCCTCTCTCTTGTCCTAAGCACATGCTTTCCTCCTTATTATAGTTGCTCAGTAAATGACTATTGATGACTGTTTCACAGAGAAACACACTGGGTAGTACACAGGAACGGAAATCAGAAGGCCACATGTTTTGGCATAAAGGAGCCTTGGCAAATATCACAATATCATAAATATAATATCAAATATTATAAACTCTTTCCAAAACAAATCCTCTCATCTAGGAACTTAAATTTCCATGCCACTTCTCTGTAAGTTCAAAAAAATCCAGATGTGTAATATTTTTAGATGCTGCAGTTCAAAGATACTCAAGGAGCCCAAGTTACAATGATAGAAGAATCATGCCTCATCTCAAAGTCCCCCAAATGTCTCATTGGTCCTTCTGAACTAGAGGCTTTGATTCATTCTCTGCAGCCTAGAAGTCATTTTCTTTATTCCCACATTCAGTTCAAATTCTACCTCATACACATCACTTTCCAATCCTAAAGCATCTGTGGACTCTTTTCTATTATGATAGCTCTTCCTGTCTTTTCCTCTCTTTGGTGGGGAGGGGCAACATACTATAAACTCTCTTGATTGTTCTTTCTACATTGATTCATCAAATAAATATTAATTTGACATTTGTAAGATAGTTATTTTTGAGCCATGATTACTGGGCCCCACTCCCTACCCCCCAGAGTTTTTAATTTGATATTTCTGGGGTGGAACTTCATAATTGCATTTATAATAAGTCCCCAGGTGAGGCTGATGCTGGTGGCTGAAGGACCACACTTGATGACCACTTTTCTATAATATAATGCTTCCCTTGGTAGCTATCTTTTGGAGCCCCAAAAGAAAAAATCAGGACCTATCAGGAAAATTACCAACATAGATTGCAGTTGAATATAACTACAAGATTTCTTAGAATTTAACTTGTCCAATAGTAGAAAGGTCTAGCTTTCATATAGTGGGAGCCTCCCAGTACCTGAAGATGGTCAGCACTTAGAAGTCCTAAAAATGGAAAGTAAAATTAAAAGGCCTCTAAAGTTTTTGCATCTCTAAGCTGCTACAAATTTTTGAATAAATGAATAATCAGAAAAAGTATATTTTATGTGCTTTATGCACCAAGTCTATACTCTAGCCATACTTCCCCTTAATTAACTTAAGTCTGATCTTTTTTGCAGTTGTTATTTTTAATGTACTTCAAAAATGGCTCCTCTATGTACTTCACACTCACAGATTTAAAATGATGAGAGAGCAAGAAAACTATGTTTGGAAGAAGCTTGCTTTTATCCATCCATCGCACACTTCAAATAAGCAGGGAGTTTAAAAAGGTCTTCACTCTCTCTAGTCTGTATCCTGACCAACAGAGAATAAAAAATTTAAATAGAGAAAATCAATTATTGATCTGCATTTTTTCTCCAGACACTTTTGTGCTATTACACTATGCTAGCATTTGCTTGATTTCAACAGCATACATCATACTAATTGATTTTGCTTTATTGAAATAAAATTATAAGGTTACTAGATCTACTTTAACCATTTATCTTCCAGGAAATATTGTCAATGCCAAGAAAAGTGCCAGGTGTTATAACAATGTAAGTTTTTTTTGAAATGTTTCCATACCTTTTATATTTGGAGAAAAAAATAAGCCTCTTCAAGAAAGCCTTTTACAAGATGGCTCTAGCAAGGAAGAACTTGGGCAGATTTTTAAATACCTACATTATAGATTCAATAAATGTATTGAGGGCCACGTATCTGTTTGAAGCATTCATTGATTTTTTTTTTACTAGTTTGTTCACCAAATATTCATTGTCACACCCCATCTGTATTTGAAGGGAAGAGAGAAGGAGAAAGTAGAGGTGCATGGATGTATTGCCAGTTTTAATGTGAACCCATCAGTTTCCCTGTTGCCTCCTTTTCCTTCTGTCCTTATTTCCTTCTCTCTCTCTTTCTTTCTTTCACCTGGCTATAAGGAGAGGAGGCAAGGTGAGGACAAGGTGAGGCTCAAAACACTGATTGGACAATAGGATATGCAATTGAGATTCCCCTTTAATGCACTGAAAAAAGTTACTGGAGCCAGTAGTGGGAGACAAACCAATGACACGTAAGCAAAAAACTGAAGGAGACTGGGGTGTAATGAAGGCATGAAATAAGGCAGTGATAAGATAAAGCAGGGGTATAAAAGCTCCCTCTGAGCCTAAGACTTAATACTTCATACTTTATATGTATATGCCTATATATGTATGATTGCATATATACATATGCATATATTATATACTGTCAATACATTTCAAAAAAATTTACATATATTACTACACTTTACCCCAAGTAGATCAACATCCTTCTCCCAAAACTAATAATTCCCTAACTATAATATTATTATCACACCTAACAATTACCTAATATCATCTGATAGCCTTTCCCCGACAGTCAAGATTTAGAAATTTCATGGCAGAAACCCTATCAATAAGTAATATAAAGTATTAAAATAATATTCCCTTAAAGTTTATTTAATAAATTTAGTTAAAAAGCAGTTGATAATAATTGGGTACAATTAAGAAATGTTCTAGTCTATCTGATACATTTTTAACTTAACTCTCCAATTTTAAATTGTATTTTAAAATAAATTCATAAAAAAAACAAAGGTGGCCAGGGGCACCTGGGTGGCTCAGTCAGTTAAGCCCATCTGACTCTTGGTTTTGGCTCAGGTCATGATCTCAGGGTGGTGAGACTGAGCCCTGCATTGGGCTCCATGCTCAGTGTGGAATCTGCTTGAGATTCTCTCTCTCCCTCTTCCCCTGTCCCTCTCCCACTCTCTTTCAAATAAATAAATAAATCTTAAAAAAAAAGGTAGTCACTGGATATTTTTGCCTATCATTTATGCTGTTTTTTCATAAGTGTTAGATCTTTATTACTATGAAGATCTTTATTGCTTTGATTATGATAATACGGTATTACAAAGCCTTTACTGAAACAGTACAATGAGAGTTCCCAAGAGGCCCTAAAACTCAACAATCTTGGAAATATCCCCTCATCTTGGAAAAACATACCCACAAGCACATAACTGGGCATAGGAATAAATAAAGAAGAAAATGTTGAAAACAGAAAATAGATAAAAACAATAGAGAATATATGTAGTGACAGAATATAATGGAATCAACCTCACCTCCACTAAAAATTTTGAGGATGTAAGTACATAATGAGTAAAAATTAGGACACCTGGGTGGCACAGCTGGTTAAGCATCCAACTCTTGGTTTCTGCTCAGGTCATGATCTAAGGGTGGTGGGATCAAACCCCACTTTGGGGCTCTCTGCCCCTCCCTGTCTCCCACCCTTTCTCACTCTCAAATAAATAAATAAATCTTTTAAAAATGAGTAAAAATTTAGAGGGCAGCCAACTCAAAAAGATATATACAAATAATATTTCTAGGCTATTATTTTAAATAATTGAGCTAGATAATCAGGAACAAAGAAAATGTGGTAACTAGTGACATATAACATACTAAAAAGTTTTAGTCTTTCTTTTCTCTATACTACACACAAAATATCACTGTCATTTATCTGTTCATGTTTTTTATACACAAGATTCGAGGCCATCTTAAATATCACTGTACCTCACACAAAATGTTGCAACTTAATGCCTTTCACATAGCAGTGACTCAATAAATATTTGTTGTATTTCTAGTTGATAAGGATAAAAAACCTAATTTCTTTTAATTCTTGTGATACCAAATTGAAGTTATGAATAAAATATCCCAGGAGTCCTTGGAAGCATTAACTTTTCTTTTTGAGAATATCAGCTGTAAAAACAAATGAGCTCCTTATCTTTAAAGGATAGGGAATGGATGGTAAATGAATGCTTACTGTAGCCCAAGATTGCAGTGGAGTGTCCCTAGCTCTAAACAATGACAAAAAGTACATTAACCACAAGATCAAGATGCCTAATCAATTTGCAAGCACATCATGGAAGGGCTCAGAATGATGGGTAATAACCAGCATGACTTTGTGACCAACAAATCATGTTAGACCAATTCAATTGCCTCCTCTGACAGAGTAGCAGACCTTGTATGCAGGGAGGAAGGGACAGACATAATATATTTTGACTTCAGGGAGGCTTCTGACTCTGTTCCACATGACATGCTCGTCAACAAGGTAGGAAAATATGGTTTGCTGTCAAAGATGGATTAAATTGATTAGAGAGGTAGCTAATTGGGAAGAGAAGAAAAGTCACAGACTGCATGAAAACAAAAGTGCAAAGCCAAATATGCCGTTGCTTTGGGTGTGGATACATTCAAGGACAAACGAATATAGCAGGCAAAGCAGAATATTAGTTAGATGGCAGAATCCTTGCCCATAAATAGAATAGCTCATGTCTTTTGTTCAAATGGCATTTGTTCCCAATCTTTGGACAATAGCAAGGATATAAATTAATGGACACTATATTACCATACTCACAGGAAAGTTATTATTTTAAAGGTTTGTGTCTCCAAAATATACTATTAAAAGGCCAAAAAAAGCTATATATAATTACATAACCATTTTTGATTAAGCTATTAAGAGTAATTCTTCATCAAGGATAAATCTGACAGATCTCCCCTGATATGACAGATTGAATGAGAATAGAAAAATAAGATGACTGATTTTAAAATAGGGGAGAAAGTTTGGAGGATGTTAGATGGCTAAAGACAGAAGTAATAGGGGCTTCTAATCATCCTGCCTATGGTCAAATTTCACCAGAAATTTCTTTTATTTGGCATTTTGGTTAAGACGGGACCCTAAATTCAGTATTCAGGGTAGGTCAATCAATATTTTAAATTAATGAGATCAACTGGAAGAACTACCATAGAAATTTGTTCAGGAGTGGAGAAATCATTTATTATAACAATTAAGCTAACAATTAAGTCCTTAGTAAACACCGATTATGTGTCCATATCTGCTAGACACAGCCTCTGCCCTCTAGGGGCACAAAAGGAAAAAATAACTATGAAAGAGAAAACATGCTTATTCTGACCTCTCCTCCTCTCTACAACCTCTATTTCTTTCTTTCTTTTTTCCAACTTGAACTTTTCTTCCTTTAAATTTATCTTAGTCCCCTTTCTCTAAAATATTTCCTTGATTTTATCATGGTTGATGATTTTAAAAGATGTCTAAAAATTCGTTGAAATTCTGATGAAAAGGTGGAGCCTAACTCCTTTCCCATTAATCATGGATGGTACACAGGGATGCTTCTATCAATATTGCAAAAATGCCAATGTCTCTTCAGAGAACAGGTCATAAAAATCACACACAAAAAATTATACATAAGGAAAAATATTGATGTACTTAACAATAAAATTATGAGTTTCTATTAATCAGAACGTACATTCACAAAGTGAAAAATAAAAAGCCACAGAACATGAGAATATAATTTTAACCATATCACTATCAAAGGACTCATATACAGAATACATAAGGAACTACAAATAGATAAGAATGTGCTAGACAAATCAATAAAAACAGTAAGCTGAAGACTTAACTGGATATTTTACAAAAGAAAAAATCCAAATGACCAAGCAAATAAGATCAACTTCTTCAATAAGCAGGGAAATGCAAATGAAAACTATAAGCAAACTACAACTATACACCAATCAAATTGGCTAAAATAAAAATCTGAGAAGCTGGGGCAGGGCCACCCCTGCCCACTAGTGAACCTGAAGCCATGGTAGCCCCATTGCAATAGGAGCTTTCATGCAGCCCACAAGGGACACCCCTGAGACACCTGGCTCTGGTGGCCAGGGGGAATCGCCCTTCTGAGTACCACAGGATCATCTCCTACATGATGCCATTTTTCATGACTAGAAGACATAGCTTAACTACCTACT